>NW_017729026.1:24694776-24697371 GCF_001723915.1 Gavialis gangeticus
AGAGGGTGGCAAAAAGAACCACCTCTAATCCTAATGTGGCAGCTACCTCAGGAATCAGAAGAGTATAGGCAAGGGGTAGGCAACCTGGTGGATCTGGCTGACATCCCACTTCCCAGAAGCCCCTGCCTGCAATGGTCCTGGCAGAAACTGTACAGGTAGACCATGTGGCTCAGTGGGGAGCTAATATGGTGCCCCTGCCTGCATGGGTCCTGGCAGAAGTTTTAAGGGTAGGGCATGTGGCTGGGTGGGGTGCTACTCTGGTGCCAGGATATTGGGCCGGTGATAGCATGGGTCTGCAGCAGAGCTGCAATCTGCTCCCTCCACACCCCTTCCCACAGAACCTGTGCTCATTGAAGGACCATGTAGGCAGCAGATTGCAGCTCAGCCCCAGCCCCAGCCACCCACAGGATCCCAGGGTCTCTCAAACCCTGCTCTCCTTCTTGCTTCTAACCCTGACCCCATCGCAGGTGCAAAGCTTGCACCTTGGGTGCAGGGCAGCAGGGCTAGGTCTGGCAATGACAGCCAGAAGAAGATGCCGCCACAGAAGTTGCTGGGAAATTAAGGGTGCCATGGGGCCAATCCAGTCCACAAACCTGACTTCGCCTACCCCTGGTATAGATAGTGAACAGGGACATAGGGCTCATCTACATGTTATCCTATGGCGACATAGCAAGGCACTACATCACCATATGGCACGCTACAGTGACCCAGCAATCATGTGTCAACATGTGATCACCAGCTATGTCGCCATAGTGGCATGCTCCCCAGGTATAGCACACTGCTACAGTAATGTAGTGGCAAAATTTAACCATGCACCGTGCATATGGCACAGCAACCACCTGTACAAAAACTGATAAGAAATCCTATGAAACAAGTGATCCTATGGCTTAGTGTTTATAGGAGCTGGTACAACAAGAATAATTGTTGAAGAAAAGGTGGAGCTGCCCATATAGAACTTGGAGAGAAAAACACAGGCCGCAGGAGAGAAGAGAATGAAAGGGGCAACAGGAAGGTAGGCCACATAGGCTTAGCTATAGAACACAAATTTAGGTAGTAGCACTTCTGAAAATAGCTCTAATAAAAAGCCACTGCAATCTTAGAAACAAGGAGTCTTCTGATATTTTTACCTAGCACAAAGTACCTGAGACAACACATTCTATAGCAGGGCTGACCACATGAGCCACAAGACATCAGGTTGCACATCATGGGGACTGCCTGTACTCCCCCCAACACTGTATGGCTAGGGCAGTAGACCCCCTAGTTATGCACAGAGCTCAGCTCCTCCCAGTGCACACACTGACCACGCAGACTGGGCAGCTTGTCCCTCTTCCCTACAACACACACAACTCAGCTCTTCCCACCACATGGTGCCATGTAGGCTGCTAGGTCATGGTCTTGAATTTGGAGCCTTGGCCTGACCGGGAAGGCTGCTTACCCCAGCCTGCCCTCCTACAGCTGACCAGACAGACTGGGCAAGGCTGGCCTGAAGCCTCCATCAGGACCTAGTCCTCCACCTACACCATGTCAGTCAGGGTCATAGGCGGAGGAAGAAAATATGATTTCTGGGGACTGAGTGCACAACCCACCCCCAGCAAGTAAGTCTGTCATGGGGAAGGGGCATGGGGGTGCAGATCGGGACCCCCACAGTGAAGGAGGGAGAGGGGCAGAAGCAGGGTCAGGGGCTGGGGTGAAAGGAGCCCCAGGACCAGGGCGGATTGTGGGACACGTGGAGCCCAGATGGCTCATCCAGGGGTGCTGGGGGGATGGACAACTCCCACTGCTGTGCGCACCCCAGGGGCAGGCACAGGGGGCATGTGCCCACCCAATCTGTGTGTGGGACAGAGGCGGCTGCTACTGTGGGCTATGCTCTGCACCCCACTGCTGGTGCCCTGGCAGCTGCGCAATGCCATCCATGTGCCTCCTATTTGCTGGCTGTTCTGGCTGCCCAGCAGTAGGAGGCACATGGCATCACTGCTACCAGGGCACTGGCAATGGGGTGCAGAGCACAGTCCACAGTGGCAGCCATCTCTGCCCTGCACACAGCACAGATGGGAGGGGCATGTCCAGGCAACAAACATCCCATGACCCACCCCAGGGCCCCATCCATACCCCCTCTGCGGGAGCCTTGATCTGCCCCCCATGCCCCTTTCCTCCCCCATGACCTTTCCTGTCCACACATTTACTTGCTTAGTTGGGCGCTGCTATACACATGGCCAGGCTTGGCTAAGTTCCCAGCTGCCTGCAGGTTCTGGCTGCTTGTCTCTGTCTGTGCGTTCTCCTCCCCCTACTATAGCCACCCAGAGACTATGCCCAGGCTGCCTGCATCTGGGGAGACTAAACACTCTTAGTCCCAGCCTTCTGCTGCCTATGGTCAGGGTTACCACATTTCACCCATTTAAGCTCTTGAGCACTAACAGAATCATAGAATCATAGAATCGTAGAAGTAGGGTTGGAAGGGACCTTGTAGATCTTCAAGTCTGACCCCCTACCTGGGCAGGAGAAAAACTGGACTCAAATGAGTCCAACCAGGTAGGCATCAAGCCTCTTCTTAAAGACCCCCAGGGTAGGAGCCAGCACCACTTCCCTTGGAAGTTG
>NW_017729026.1:24697910-24716617 GCF_001723915.1 Gavialis gangeticus
TCCACCACCACCCTCTGAGTACGACCCTTGAGCCAATCTGCAATCCATCTGACTGTGTAGGCATCAATGCCACAGTCACCTAGTTTTTTAATGAGGATGGGGTGGGAGACGGTGTCAAAGGCCTTGCTGAAGTCTAGAAAGACTACGTCCACGGCGACACCTGCATCCATTGCCTTTGTGACCTGATCATAAAAGGCAATCAGGTTGGTCTGACATGATCTGCCCCTAATGAAACCGTGCTGGTTGCCCTTGAGCATCATCCCTGAAGCCGGCCCACCACAGATGTGCTCCTTGAGGATCTTCTCAAAGAGTTTCCCTAGGACTGAGGTAAGACTGACAGGCCTATAGTTGCCCGGGAAGTGTCTGGGCCACAGGGCTCAACCTGATCTCAGGATGCTAGATTTCAAAAAGGTGAATTTCATCCAACTCAAGGAGCTGATAGGCATGGTGTCATGAGAGGATATTTTGAAGAATAAAGGTGCCCAGGAAGGCTGGGAGTTTCTAAGGGGAATAGTATTGGAAGCCTAACAAGAAACTGTCCTGACATGATGGAAGCATGAGAAGAATGGCAAGAGACCAACATGGCTGCCCAAGAAGCTTCTAAAATGCCTCAAATGGAAAAGGAAAGCATACAGGAAATGGAAGATTGGGCATGTCACCAAGAAAGCATACCAGGAAATATCAAGAACATGCAAAGACAGTATCAGGAAGGCAAAGATAAAGGATAAGCTGCACCTAGTAAAGGAGGCTAAGGACAACAAGGAGAGGTTCTGTAAACATGTTGGCCAGAAAAGGGCCAAGGAAGCTGTGGGTCTTTTATTAACAAGCCTGGGGGAACTCCTAACTGAAGATACAAAGAAGGCAGAGTTATTCAACAGCTAGTTGGCTGCAGTCCTCACAAAAAATTTAAGCTGCAGCCAGACACCTAATTAAGGATTATCTAGATAAGGAAGGTGGGATGGGCTTCATCTTTCCCCCAAAGGTAAGCATTTGTTATCTTCTAGGTTGGCTGATCTCCTCCAGCGGGCTTTAAACTAGGCTTGTCAAGGGAAGGGGAAGATGAGGGCAGAGGAAGCCTTGGACCACTAAACCCACAAGAACAGCCCAGCCTAGACCGATGATGAGCAGAACAAATACCCAGGCCACAGTTGGAGTACTGCGTCCAGTTCTGGGCACCGCACTTCAGGAGGGATGTGGAGAGGAGGACTACCCACATGATCAGGGGTCAGCAGGGCAGGCCCTACGAGAAGAGGCTAAGGGACCTGAACCTGTTCAGCCTCTACAAGAGAAGGCTGAGGGGGGATCTAGTGGCCATTTACAAACTAGTCAGGGGGGACCAGCAGGCATTGGGAGAGTCCCTGTTCCCCTGAGCACTGCCAGGAGTGACCAGAAATAATGGTCACAAGCTGAGAGAGGGTAGATTCAAGCTAGACATCAGGAGGTGCTACTTCACTGTCAGGGTGGCTATGATCTGGAACCAACTTCCAAGAGAAGTGGTGCAGGCTCCTACCCTTGGGGTCTTTAAGAAAAGGTTGGATGAACACCTTGCCAGGGTCATTTGACCCCAGTACTCTTTCCTGCCATGGCAGGGGGTCAGACTTGATGATCTGCTCAGGTCCCTTCCGACCCTACCAATTATGAAACTATGAAGGGGGCAAGCTAAAGGAGGAAATAAGAGATGGTCAGACAGCTTTTGTTGGGTCTGAACAAATTTGAAACTTTCATTATACTTCATGTAAACAGAGTGGATCATATTCAGACTTTATTTTAAGAGTTTCATGGATGTAACTGAGAGCAGAAGTTAACCCTTTTGATAAATCCCATCAATATTTACATCATTCTGGAACATAGCTCATTCATGCTGAATGAATTTCAACTCCCTGAAAGTTACACCTTCCAGATTCCTTTCTACCTATCAAGCCTAATTCTAATCTAATTTCTGCTGATTTTCCACTGTTACAACTCCACTGGTATGAACAGCCACTGGTGTACTTTTAAGTTGGAGGGAAACCAGGCCCATTGCTTTCATATCTAGAAAAATCAGAAGTCACGTAGTGGAGTTGCTTCTGAAATGATTCATTCCTTGTATATATTTGTTTTCATGTAATGGCATCTGCACATTTTCTGCCTTCAATTTAATGTAATTAGCAGATGAATTCATGTATGACAATATGATTGTTTAGCTTTGAAGCCTGTGATTGTGTGAGCACTCATATGCATTTAATCTTCTCTGTAAAGTATGCTGGTAATGGTTGGGAATGGTTTCTTTTGTTTACAGAGGCCTGACTTTGAGTGCTTGTTTTTATCTTAATGTGGGTCTGGAAGAAATCCAAGTTATTCCTTACAAATTGCAATGCTAATTAGTTTAACATTAGCATCAATCTTCTTTTTTATGGTTATTTCTTTCATGTGTTCTAGAACTAGACAAAGATTATGGTGGACATCAAAAGACATGTCCTTCATTGTTTCTGAAATACTCCTCTTTTCTACATAGTCTGTATAGCCCTGCCTATGCTGAGGGTGTGTACACAAGCTCAGAGGGAAGGCACTTTAACTCATGACACTTTACACAAAGCAACAGTGAGTCAGAGTACCACAGAACCTGACTCATGGGGCACGTCCAGATGAGAATGCGTGTACCTCTTGCCCCAACTCAGACCCTTTGGAGGCAGGGCAAGAGGCATGTGCAGGAACAAAAAATGTTCCCCGCACTGCAAACTAGCAGCACGGGGAGAAAATTAGACCCCTGGATATCCAAGGGTCTAAAAAAACTGAAGTTTAAAAAAGTGGGGCAGAGCACAGTCCTGGACCATGACCTGAGGCAAATGGAGGCTGGGTTCTCCACAGAGACACTCTGGCTGCCAGAACATCTCTAAGGGGTTGGGGGGTCTGGAGGAGGGGGAAGAGAACCATGGGGGGGACCCCGATGGCCCTGCCCACTCCTCCAGCCCCCGCAACCCTGTCCTGGCTGGTCCTTTCACCTGCCAGCCCCCCCTAGGCCCCTGACCCCTGTCATGGCCAGCCACTCCTCTACCAGGCCCCCCCGAGGCCCCTGACCCCTGCTGCGGACCACCCCTTTCCCCGCCAGCCCCCCTGAAGCCTCTGACCCCTGTCCTGGCCAGCCCCATCCCTCCAAGCCCCCAGATCCCTGACCCTGCATCCCATAGTTTAAAAAACAAAACAAAACCAGAAGTTACCTGCAGTTCAGCTGCAGTCTAGCTGACTGGGGCCTCACCCACACAGTGTAGGGCAGGCTGACAGTCCCAGCAGCCCCAACCTGGGCCCTGCTGCCCCTCCACTGCCCTGTGCTGCCTGGGGGACTCTGCCAGGAGGCCCTGGAGCCCCTCCACCCCTGCTTCTAAGGTAAGCAGAGGCTTTTTTTCCCATTTTTTCTGGGGTTTTTTTCTGTTTGTTTTTTTTAAAGTGATGGTGCATGAGGTTGTGGGGGTAGTCATGGAGTCCTGGAGGTGCAAGTTGGGGGGTGGGGCTGGGTGGGGAAGCCGTTGGGGGGTTGCAGCAGCTGATGAAGTCAGGTGAGGCAGCAATCAGGGGGCTGGGGTGGGGAATGTGGGCCTTGCATGAAGGTGGTAGACCCTGCGGAGGCCATTTGGCCCCTTTTGGGGGACCGTACCCCTTGTATGGGAGCTAAAGCCCCTGTTGGGGGCATGAACCCCTTGTGGTAGGGCTGAAACCCTTGTGTGGGGGCTGAATCCCTTGTGTGGGGGCTGAATCCCTTGTGTAGGGGCCGAAACCCCTGTTGGGGGGCAAACCCCTTGTGTGGAGGGCAAACCCCCTGTTGGGGGGCTGAACCCTTTCTGTGGGGGCTGAACGCCATGTTGGGGGGCTGCAGCAGCTGGGGAGGGATGGGGCCAGGTGGAGCAGCAATCGGGAGGCTGGGGTGGGGCATGTGGGCCTTGCAGTTGAACCCCCTGTTGCGGGGCTGTAGCCCTTGTGTGGGGGCTGAACCCTCTGTTGGGGGGGGCAAACCCCTTGCGTGGGGGCCATCACCCTGTGGGAGGGCAGCAAAATACGTATTCATGAATTCATGAAACATGTATTTAGACTTCACTTCATTATTATGATAAGAGACTTGCTGTAACACTGTAAGATATATCAATAAAACATTGTTCAACTGATCGTTGTCTCTGTCTCACTCTCTCTTTATAGTGATCTTTTGTTTTACTTGTGGAGGAACATGGATTTGGGGGTATTTTACAGAGTGACTTTGGGATTTCTTTTATCAGGGATTTTTCAGTTTTCTAGTAGGGAACAGTAGAATTCCTGCTAGGGAGGCCAGTAGCAGGACCCTGCTTGCTCAGAGCTGGCACCTTGGACCCAGCTGGCTGTGGTTGAACTCCTGGCCAAATGAGGCCAGGAGGACATGTTTTGACAGTTCAAAGCAGGCCACCACACCCGGAACATCTTTCAGACAATAGCTGCCCAGGTGGCTGGGTCAGGGGGCACACATGGCAGTAGTGCCACACAGAGGCCAACCCTGCAACCACAGTCCACTGGCAGCTGGCCCAGAGGGGCAGATGCCTCTACTGACTGTGCAGTCCCCATCCAGGTGTGGCAGGTGGCAGCAGGTCACAGCCAGGCAACAGCCCCCACTGCCAGACTGCTGCAGTGGGTAGAGGGTGCAGGGAACTCTCAGGGCTGGCACAAGGTGTAGTGTTCCCAGGTACCAATTGGCTGGGCCCCAGAAGCTCCTGAGAACTAGTAGCCCTGAGCTACTTCCCAGGGTGGCTTTTTATACTGCTGAGGCCAGGGCAGGGCAGTTTTTTATACTGCTGGGGACAGCACAGATGCTGGCCCCGGGCTCTAGCTCCCCCTGGCTGCAGATCAGGGAGGAACCCCGCATGGTTATTTTGCCCCAAGTGGTCACAATTTGCCCCCCACCAAAGTGCATGTCTGAGCACGTGCACTGAAGCAAAAAGCCCTGGTTCAAATTTGCACCACTTCTATTTGAGCTGCTGCAAGTGCACATGCTTCCATGTGTGGACAAGCCCTTGTGGGGATCTCAGAGCCTGGCTGCACCAGCCTGGCTACCAGGTGGAGGCACTCCAGCAGCCTCCCAGGAGGTTCAGACAGGCAGAAGGGGGAAGGGATTCTCCCATCTGCCATGAGGGCCCAGCTCATCTCCCCCAAGACCCTACCAGGGATGGGGGGGGCATGAATAGAAGGTGGGGGGGCTCCCTTCCACCCGTTACCCAGCTACCCAGGAAAGAGAAAGAGGTTTTCTGTCTCCTCTCTGTGACAGCCCCAGGGGCAGGGCTGGGCCAGTGGGCCAGGGATGTAGGCAGAATCACCTGAAATTGTCCCACTCAGGTTTTCTGCCCTACAGCACCCTGATCTGATACTACATCAGATGGGGGTTAACTTTTTGCACAATCAGCCATTTTAAAAGCACTCTGCAGCCATGAATGTTTGTTGTGTTATGGTTTCAAAGAGCTTTTAGGGGCTTCATTACATGAAAAATCTAACTTCTATACACACCCAGAGAATAAATGTGTGTTGAAGGATCCAAGTTAAAACAGGGTTTATATTTTGGTTGTCCATTATAGATAAAGAATACGATTTTAAAATGTTTAACATATGTGTATCAGACTGGGTCTCCAGGAAATATTGCTAGCTTCCATATTCTTAAGGAAATTTCCCCTTTCTTTAGTATTTTACTAGAAATGTCACTTATCCTACTATTATTTATAGAGCTTCCTTGGATTAACTGTGCCACTAGGCAAGCCACATTATCACTGTTAATTAGCATTGTGAAAATGGCAAAAGGTTCAATGGTCTGGGCAAGCATCCAGAAGTCTGACCAGTTATCTAAATTTATTCTAATCTCTAGTTTATAAATAGTAAAGCCAAGAGTTGTGTGAGCTTTCCCAAAAAACCTGATTTTGGTTGGGTTGGAAATATGTGCAAAAACTTTCGTATTAGTTAGAAAAGCATTCTCTGATTCAATAAGTATTAAAAATTAAGGAGTATTTCAATAGTGGGTCTTTTTGTTTTTTTTAAATAAATTTCTTGGGGAAAACAGGACAGCAGCAATTCTCAGATCCACTCTCTCACTATTACCATAGTTCTTTGTTTCTTACTTCGTAGTTCTGATTTTTTAGAACCAACCCTTATTAAAAATTCAAAAACAAATTCTGTTTTCTTTCACACTGGTGGGAATCTGAAGATAGTAAGAGCAGAATCTGGCTCAGTAAGACAATCTGGATATTTTAATGTACAGAGAAGTTTTGGGAAGAGAATCATCTGCTTAAGGCCTTTGCCTTCATTAGTAACATGGCATGAACTCACTCTCTTCAGCCAACCAATGACACATCTTCAGTATCTGGGACAAGAATTTAGTGTATGAAAGTATAATGAAAACCCACGGATGCTTTTGTGTGAAACTCTGTTGGTTGAAAGTGTTAGCAAACTTTCAACTGACATTTGAGCAGCAGTGTTGTTTGGGCATGATGCTGTCCCCTTTTTTAATTGCTGTTTGCAAACTTTTGGGTTCAAAATTTTTCTTCACACAGATATTTGTACAATTTACACACACATAGTCCAGCTCCTATAGAAACAAGAAGTACTTTATTTACTATTCACTGCTTATGATTTATTCATTTTGACCTTTCGAAAAAGTGTTGACCATCTAATCAGTGACGTCAGTAACACACCAAAAGAAAAGTATCTGGGGTAAAATTTGTCCAGTCCCTAAAGACCTTGATTTTTGGATATTTGAAGGCAAAATCTGGAATAGACAGATGGGAAAGCAGCCTGTTATAGAACTGGAAAATAAGGTAACTTGTTTTTTATCCAAAATATAGATATATTTTTTCTGTTCACTTTTCACTGAATCCAAACTATTTCAGGAATTAAGCAATGCGTTCTTTCACTGAGGTGCAAAGATCAAAAAAGAAAGGGTTGCAGAGTTCTTCTTAATTGGTCCCATGGTCCAAACTATTCTTTTAAACTCATTGGTCCCACCCTATTATAACCCTACTTTTACTTTTTTTAAAACAGAACCCCAAAGCGCACCATGAATTGTGAGGTTATTCAAAAGGTGGTTTCAGATCATTATTATTATTATTGTTGTAACTGTAAAAAATCAGTTGTGCTTTTAAGGAGAAGCAGATCTTTGACTTTATCTTTTCTATTCTCATTTCTTGATGTGCCAAGTGATAAGATTTGAGGGAATAAGGATGGAGCTCTAGGGTTTTAATCTATTTTTTGTGCTCATCTACAGATGGTACTTAGAGCCAAAGCTTGCTCTGAGTTACAGTCTACAGAGGTATATTGATGTCAGAACTTGGCCTATAGGCCCTGAATAATGCTTTAAATCTGTATATTGCTTTAAGATGGGGTTAAATGTGCTCTGTGTTGAAGTGTAAAACAGAGCACAGTTTATTAGTGCACAATACAAGGGTATAGGAAAGAAAATCTTGCTGCAATGGGGAAGCACCATTACACCAGTATAAATCTTTAACAATTCCATAGAGTTAAACTGATAATAGAATCCATTCCTCAGGATAGCACAGATACAAGTGAAGAAGGAATAAATGAGGATGATGGAAAGAGGCATAAGCACAAAGAATTATATGAAAGTAGGCAAACAAAAATAAATGCTGGATCTAATGGAATTATCTAACTGAAGTATTCACCAGCTTCACTGTAGGGGTTTAATTCTGATATAGTGGTGAGGCTGTGCTAGGCTGTAATTGAATCCTACACAACATCCAAGTGTGGGAGGGCACCGAGTGGGACCTCTGTGCTTCTCACATAACCTATCTGCTCTTAAAGTTCTTGAATTCCTTGAACCCAGGGTTCATGCTGCTTCTGCTGTACTGGGTAGCCTGGCAAGGACAGAAAGGGCCAGATCTTACATGCCCTACACTAGCCAATAGAATTGGTCAAGGGCAGAGATGATTGTAAGATGCTTTCCCCCAAACACCAAGGTATTTTCATGTGTTCCTGACAGCTCAAGGTGTTCTGGTTCTGTAGCAAGGCACACTAGTTTCCACCACTTGTCTGTAGAATCATAAAGGGACGGCCTATTTCATGGCTTAATAAATTCCCTTGCTTTCTTAAAATCAATATTCATACTGAAAATGCCTGTAGATTTACAAAAATGCTTTAATTAACTTTTTATAGTTTTCTTTCAGTTGTTTAGAGAAACTCATAACCAAGAAACTCACCTGCGTTGTTTAGAGAAACTCATAGCAGAACCGGAAGTAACAACAACAACAAGAACAAGGACTATCTTAATGCCAGATAAAGAAGTCATAAAGTCACAGAGAAGTAGGGTTGGAAGGGACCTCCAGAAGTCATTTAGTCCAACCGCCTGCTTGAGGCAGAATCATCCCTAGCCAAACCATGCCATGCAAGTATAATTTAAACTCTACATAAGATTACCCTCAATCCTGACACAACATAGACCTAACACCCTAACCTGCCACAGGTAAAGCAGAGGAACCATGGCAGCCAATGTCCTTATTCTATAAAATGTTGTCAATATACACTCAAGAGGTCCCAGTTAGAGGAGCCACACTCCCCACTACAGAGAAAGTCAAAAAAACCCATAGTCTGTACCAATCTGACCATGGGGTAAAATTTCTTCCTGACCCCAAATGTGGCAATCAGTCTGACCATGACAGGAGGGCCAAGATCCTTTAGCCAGAAACCTCTAGTTTTGCTCCCAACAGGAGAACTAGCATGCTCCCGTTTAAGTCCTCATTCTTAGCTGTAGCCAACACCCAATCCCAATGCTTCTGGGGAGGCTTAAAAACATGCTGGGCATGTTTACACTAGACAGTTAATGCACAGTGGTGCTGGGCAAAAAACGTGCTAATACGTTACTGCACCATAGTATCAAACTACTGTGCAATAAGCATCACTAAAAACTATGCACGAGCACTACTGCACAGTAACTAGTTACTGAACATTTAGTTACTACTTCATAAGCAAGTACTAAAATAAATGCACAGTAAGTACTGTGCATTAATGTGCCCCCGGACACATATAGCGGAAAAAAAGCTGGGGGGGTAGGGGGGTGGAGAAGGAGCAACCAGCAAATACCAGAAGCTTGGGAAATACCCTTGATAGAAAATAGACATATCATGTGCAAAGACTGCACGCCCTTGGTAGTGATCAAAAGAACAGAGTGTGTGGCACAAAGAATTCACACATTGTATGAAACATTATCTGGAGCCATGTCTAAATGTCAGAAAAATTATATATCAAAGAAAGTATTCTTTTTTATTTTCAAATCGCATTCATTTCCTATCACTAACTGAGCTGCATTTAGCCACAAATTCTATTTTTAGTGAAATGCTTTTATAATTGAAACTCACATCATTCAATGTAATTTTTTTTAAATGACTACTGCAATCACAGTGAATGAGACATAATGGTATGTGTTCCAATTTTATAGTGCAATAATGCTAGATTTCATTAATAAAAGGATTACTTTATTGGAAAAAACGTCTGCAGTTAAAATCAAAAGATGGGTATTGAGATTCTGAAAGATTTAAATCATCAGCTATACAACAGTTGTTGCCATTCATTAGGAGAGCAGCTAGAGGATATGGAAGTAGCTGCTCATATGGCCAGTATGATAAAGAAAGTTTCACAAATATATTAACCCTTTCATTGTTGTTTAGGCACACTGACTTTATCTTCTGTTCACTCCATATACTACAGAGTAGGTATGCCTTGCTGGTCCAAACCATTTTTGACACAACTGAAGGAAGGGGTGCCCCATTAACAGGCACACACACTTCTGACTAAATAGGGACTCCAAACAAGGACCCTAGGAATGGTTCACATGTCTCTGAAAGGAACCGTGGGTGTGTACAGAAGTTACTTTTTTCACCATTTTAAAGTGCTTTATTGCCGTGACTTAACAGAAGTGTTTGACTTCACAGCACTTTAAAAATGGGTACAGCACTCTAAATTAACCCTTGTTAAATGAGGCATTAAATTTGAAGCACTGTATTTTACAGCACTTTAGCAACCTACAGCACGGAAGTTTTAAATAACTTCTGTACTCTGGTCAAATTTCTGACCAGTGAGGCTGTGGAGTGCACTGTGCCTCCTATCCTGGAAAATTAAAGGGGTCTCAGACCTCCTTTCCCCCACCAAACACTGCACTTCTGTCATGTTTAAGAGCTCTGTAACTTTATACTGCTAGAAAAAAATGCTGTAAATTACAGCACTGTAAAATGTGCAAGGGACACTTCTGTAAACACCCTCTGTGTCCATGCCACAAAAAAAGTTGTACATATGTGTATGGGCTAAGAGTTTGTTGCAGTTGGACCTGTGATCAGCTGAGAGAAAACTGATCTCTTACCTAAGAATGGTTGCTAGCATTTACTGCATTAAAGATACAGCAACAAAGGATGAAATCACTCGTAAGCCAGGAAGTTAGTTTATTTTAAAACTGACTGTGCAGCTGTGGATATACTGAAACTTACCCAAAAAATGAGGGAAACCCCTCATGTCTTTTATTGATAGGTTAGAGGACTAAGCAATGGTCTCAGCATTAAGAAACCAGATAAAAGCACAGTCCTTGTTCCCAGAACAGAAGGAACTTTGACCATTTTGGTGGTCAAGAAAGTTAGAAAATGGAAGCAGTAGTTTTCAAAAGATAAGTCACTCTTCAACTGCTCTCCTGTAATACTGCAATTAAATTTCAGGGCTGTCCTAAAATGCCCGTGTTCCATGCCTGAGCCTCCTTTTAACAAAGCCTGCTTTTTATAACTTGTGTTCATCTCAGAGTTTCACACTAGCACCTGTTCTGTGTGAT
Organism: Gavialis gangeticus; assembly: GCF_001723915.1. Lineage (NCBI taxonomy): Eukaryota > Metazoa > Chordata > Crocodylia > Gavialidae > Gavialis > Gavialis gangeticus. Next base: position 24,708,709 of record NW_017729026.1, read on the forward strand.
CTGACTTCTGGCTCTCTGTGATAACCGATTTTTTTTTCCTATCAGTCAAGCTAAAATGCACAGGGACATTATTTAAGGCAATTTCAAGGCAGTTGTAACAAATCCTACCTCAAGACATCATGCTTTTGGATATTTTTTCTTCAATGAATAGTCATATATATGTTACATATATAAGAATACTTTTCCTTTGAATTATGTATCAGATTCCCTTTGCACTTTAAGTCCAGTTTATGCATCTTAAGTCCAGTTTATGTGCCTTTTAATGGATGGCTGATCATTTAATCAAGGTGAAAATATTTAATGCAATGTATGCAACCTGAACAAAACTACTCTTTTCCACTCTAAAAAGCTGGTGTGTGACTAAGACTAGGTTTTACTATATATGGTATAAAACTGATACTATTATTTCCAAATGCCATTAGCAATGACATAAACCAGGCCTTCTAATCTCCCAAACATAACTGTTTCATGCATTAAGGGAAAAAAAACATGGCCACTGATCTCAGTGATAGTTTTCACAGACCCGAAGGAGTCTGAACCACTGATGTTTCAAATAATAAAAGGATTGTTCAGTGCAATTAAGACAAATAAAGTTAGAGATAACTTAGAAACAGACAACTGATGTAAAACTGTACCATTTTGAACCTCTATCTGTGAGGTGCAAAAGGACTTCCCAGAAGGTCTTGAACACTCACAATTTCTACAGACTTCAGAACATCCCAAGGGGACTCAACATCTCTCATGCCTTCAGCACTTCAGGAATGCTCTCAATGTTTCCAACCCCAAGAGCAGAATCCTATTTCAATTCGGGCAGTTACCCAACCATGTAATGGCCATTGTGGAATATACGCAAAGGTTGTGTTCAAGTAGCCTCGCATTGCTCCTGAGGACATGCAGTGGGCTGCTGCAGTGCACAGCTCCATATAGGCATATCTGGATCAGGGTAAGCTTTTGAAACCTATTCCCTGGGCATCCAAGGGAGGGAGATATTTAGAACCTAGAGGAAATCCACAAGTAAGAGAATGTGTGATATCTCAGTGGCATGGCTGCTGCCCTACAAAGGAGGGGGACCTTGTTCTAGTCTAAACCCTTGCCTGCAGTTGTGCAGAAACCTCCCAGCTGCTCCCTTTCCTTTTTATTCAATGAATATTAAACGCAAGGTGGAGGCTAGAAATGGAGTGTGTTAATTTACTAGGTGTCTGGTACACACATTCAATATGAAAATGCCATTCTGCTACAAATGGGTTGGGTTTTTCATTTAAACTATCACTCATGCAATTATGATACAAGTAATCTATTAAAAGAACAAAATACTTAATGCTAGCTGCAACATACTTGGCTACATTGTGCAGAAGCTTCAAATAGCAGCCTTCACTATTTATAAGCTGCTTCTTACTAAATGTGTTTTTGTTCTAAATGTTTGTGAGTACCAGTTATTAAAGCAATAAAGAAAATTCATCATCTTTTCTACTGAGCAGAATGTTTTCATATTAAACCCTAGAGTCATCTTGGCTAGCTTCAGTTTTACAATTAACATGGGTCACAACGCCTATCCTTCTGCTTTCATGCTGTTGGCCTTATTTACATGATTAATCTCATTTTTTAACATATTTCATTACTTTGAGAGATTAATCTTCTATGCTATTTTAGCTTTTTAAGGAGAGATGATGAAGACTGTGGGCCTCTACTGCCAGTGGTGCAGCTACTATGACCAGAATTGTTAAATTATCTTCTGCTGCACACCCCTACATTTCCAGCTGTATCACCTATAAAAGCATTGTTAGCGAAACCACCAGATACACAGGATATGGACTGCCCAATTAATAATGAGTGGGGAAATAGCAGAATCTTTGAAAAACAATGCTGGCCTTGAAGCAAAAGGTTTACTTGTTTTACTTTTTATCACTTATCAACACTTGTAATTCCTATATTTCCTCAGCATACAACATGTGTTTGCCCCCCTTCCCTCCAAAGCCAGCTGCTAGAAGTTGAGAATTATGGCGAGAACAGTGTCTGCCGCTTACGGGGGCAGGAGTGAAATCTGCACGTGACTTAAGAAACAGAACAATGGGCAGGCTCTGCTCGATGGCTGCTGCTACTCAGTGAGCACATCTTGTGTCAGACAGTACTATCCTACAGTGGAGTTAATTAGTTTACTCCAGCCTAATAGGGGCAGATGTGTAGACAGTGACTGTTTACTGTGGAGCTCATGGGCGACTGGTGCCTCCTGATGCGGGGGGGAACTTGCCCCCCAGCAGTCAGCCAGCAACTGGGGTGGTCCCCCCATGGCCAATCACACCAACCAGGAGGAGGTGTCCCCCTGTGGCCCTCCGCCAGTCAGTGTGATTAGCCATGAGGGGACCACAGGGATTGCTTCTCCTGGTGCTCCCAGTCAGCTCTCTCAGGGGGGCACCACTGCTGTCACCTGCCCCCCTGCCCATCACCTAAGCAGGGAATGCTGGCTGTCAGGGTGTGCACCAGTGCTCTCAGGGGGTGCACGTGCACCCACTATGCATCACCACTGGTAGAGCTAATTAGGCAACTGCAGTAAGCATCTCATGTAGATGCACTCAGTTATTTACTACAAGGAAAAATCTTTTTCTTCTTTTCTCTTCCTTTCAAAAACAAGGTGCATATTTTATTCTGTGGTGTGTTGTATGCAAGCAAATATGGCACATGATTATGTTTACTATGTTGACCATAGAAAATTAGAAAGAATTGGCAAAATTTCCTGTAGACTTCCAATGGCTCTACTTACATTAATAAGAAACCAGAATTTATAACTAGAAGTGACAAATCACAGCCACAGCACAGAGATTTTCTCTCACTAACATTTATCTCACATGCTTTGCATCTCATCAGTACTTGACAGACTTTATATATACTATTTATGTTGCATAAAAAGTCTAATAACTCTAGTTTAGTGCTAGAATTTCTTATGGAATGGTTTATAATACACTCCCACAATTCTTAAAGTGCAATATTGTAAGAGAAGGCAAGGAGCAGGTCTCATGAAACTACATTCATGGTGTAATTCTGTCATTCAAGTACAATAACTCCATTGAAGTTTATGGAACTGCTTGCATGAGTAGCATTTTAAAGAACTAATCCTAAGGCATTTATATCCTATATAAATAAAAGTGTGTGTGTGTATTATGATACTCATTTTGAAATTTCATTCCAATATGGCTCTTTATAGTTATATACATAATTGTCTTATGAAGTTTGATCAAAATCTTATATAACAACCCTAAAAATGCCCTGAGCGGAAAACAAAGTAATTTAGTACAATAACCAAGACCTAAGTATATAATGGGTGTGTCCAATGTTCCCTCCAAGCTGCGCATGTGTGCGACCACGCAGGATTTAAAACCATGCCACACACAAACTTATTAATGCCACACACCCACCCAGAGAGGAGCTGGGCTGTGGCAACAAGTTGGGTGTGGAGCATGGCAGACACACCAGGACTGTCACAGGATACTTACCAAAGGTAAATTCAGGCAGCGGCTGGGGCTGGGGAACTGCTCCCCAGCCTTGACGCCATGTGCCTCCTTGCTCCCAGAGGCAAGGCCAGGGCTGGGGGCTGGCGCCAGGGAACTGCTCCACTCCCCAGCTCCTCCAGCTGCATGTACAACTTGGGCAGCTCCTCTCGTCCCTTCCCTTCACCCTCCTGCAGCATAGGAAGCCTGGCTCCCCTCCACTGTGTAAGCAACACCTGCCCCCTCTCTCCCTCCAAACTACACACCATTCTAGTTCTAGGTTAGCACTCACTTTTAGTTTTACTCAAAATCCATTATTGCAAAATACATTACATAAGGATGCTTGTCTATTAGACTGAGTGTAGTCCAGATCCATGTAATGGATTTTATACCTTTGGGTATGTTAGCTGCTAGCTATTAGGAAGAGACTGTGATCTTCCCCAAGACAGTGTTGCAGGGGGAAGCGGGACCAATTTGGCAACAGACCGAAGAGGTGCACTCACGGACTGAAGCAGCATGCTCATGGATCACTTTAGAGGAAACATTGGGTGTGTCTACATGTGACTATTAATGCAATAAACTCTGTCATGGATCATGCAGCATGGTCCCAGGCACAGCATTTACACGTACGTCTGGGACTGAAGCATGTTGAGCCAAGGCGTCACGGCCCCAGCTGGCAGGGGTTCCTGGGGGTCAGCCTACCAGCCTGGGGCAGCTCCAACTTGACTCAACATGCTGTGGAGGGGCTGGGTGGACACAAGGGTGTTTTAGTGTCACACTAGCCGGCAGGCAGCCCCACATGGAAGCAACTTCATGCCCCAGCCAACTCCATCAGCATCTACACATGGGTTGCTGAGGAGTATATAACTCCACCATAGGATAGTACTTGTATCTGGCAGTACTAACCTACAGCAGAGTTAATTAGTTTACTCCAGCCTACTCACTCTGCACTTGTAGACTGGTGATGCTTTCCTGGAGAACTAATTAAGCAACTCCATAGTCTTTGGCTATCCCTCAATATGAGGATAATGTCTACCGGGGGGAGTAAAATGACCATCACATGACCACCGCCTACATGCAGATTTTTGACTAGGGACTCCCTGAGATCACTGTTCCTATCCCCACCACCACTCATCTGTCGCTGCAGGACCTGATTTATGGGAGATGTTAACATCCCTGTCAGAGGCCTGCACATGACATCTTTTAATGTGGGGAAGCTGGTGTGCACAAACTTGACAGGAAGGAGACCGGAACCTGCTGGCAAGGATATCCAAGACAACCGAAGATCTCCATCCTGCTGCAGCCCTCATCCGCCTTCACAGTTGCAGAATACCAGGAGGACAAGACTCTAGATGACATAGCTCAAAGGGTCATTGGAACACACAAGCTTCTGTAGCACAACCAGGTTGCAGTCCAAGGAGTGGACTCTGTAGTAAGTGTCTTGTGTAGATGCCCCTAGAAATAGCTATCCTGTGAGTGCCATTAAAAATCCAGCACCAAAAAATGTTTGTAGTACCTAGCTACCAGTATACAGTAAAAGCTCTGTTATCTGGCATCCCCCAGGAATGGGGGATGCCGGATAACAAAATATACTGGTTAAATGAGTGGCCCGGGCCACCGCTTCTCTGGCTGCAGCTGGGGCGACCCTCCACCCCTCCCTCCACATCACCGCCCTTCCCACCGCATCGCCACCCCTCCCACAGGGCCCGCACAGCCCCGCACAGCCTGTTATGCCCCCGGGCTGTGGGGGCTCGGCAGCCCAGGCTGCTTTGCCCCAGGCCATGGGGGCTCAGAGAAACAGGAAGTGCCACAGTGGGCACTTCCGGTTTCACTTTTCTTTACAAGCCGGTATGCTGGCTTATAAGGTGCTGGTTATCAGAGAGTTTACTATACTTAGAAAAGGGACACTGTGGTAATGTAACTGCAGTATGTATGAAGTTTGCAACTGTATACACACTGAGAAATATGCTAAAGAAACATTGATGTTAAGGGAAGTAGACTTCGTGTAACTGGTGATACACAATATTAGCTCTTCATGAAGCTTCAAATAACATTGCTTAGAGTGTAACTTTTAGTTGTTATGGTGAATATATTCACTGTTAATTTAGAAAAAACCTGCTAAGGCATTATTGCATTCTAAGTATAAACCTTTGTGATTCTCTGCAGCTCCATTTGAAAAAGTGGTTGTTCAAGTGTTAAATTTGGACTGCAGGTGGAAAAGTAGATTTCTTTCTCACTCGTATCATGTAGTACAGTGACCTGGTTAACTAACAAATGTCTCAAACAGACTCTACGTAGATGAGGATATTTATTTTTCTTTTTTCTTTTAATTTAGCTCCAGACAGTCAACCCTGATAAATCAGTCTTAGAGATTTAACCCACAGTCCTGCAAGCTTCTGATCACATTGGCCCCCATCCAAAAAAGTACTTACGTTCATACTGAATTTTTACATGTATTTGTTGTCCATTGTAGCCTGCAATTAATGCTGTGATGTGTTCTATTGACTGTCACTGTTTTAGGAAAACATACATATTCTAGGGCCCCAATCTGGAGCTGATGATTTTCTGAAATGGCTTCTCTTTCTCCCTCCTTTTCCAGCTTATCGTCAAGCAAACAAGTTTAGCAAAATCATAGAACTTGCATTTCCAAGGAAGCACCTAAGATGAAAAAAATGAAATCTTCTGTGGTACAATCAGCTATGATGATCTCAACTGAAGCCCTAAAAAGATCAACTAAGACTCTGGAAAATATATTTGAATCACCCATAACCTATCCACCAATCAATTTCTCATCTGGCAAGAAAGTTCTCATCTGCCCATTTCACCAAGCATTCAATATACCATTCACACAAACAAGTTGTACCTTTAAAAGCCCACTACCACCATGCTACACACTTTCCTTTCCTTATGCTATTATCAAGGGAAAAAGCAACTTCCTCAGCACAACCAAATAAATCAAAGCTTGACAACACCGAGCTTAATGGACAATGCTTCTTTACAAAGACAATGGGCCTCACCAGTGGTTCCCACCAAAAGGATGGGAACCTCTCTCCCTGGAAAATGTTCATCCTGAAAAAAAGAGGTAAACTTTGTGTGGCTGCATACAAAATTGAAGAAAATATCCAAGCATTCTGTAGTAGTAGAAAATTGAAGCTATACTGAATTTAAACACCATATAGTAGAAAAGAAACAAAAGCAATGAAATAGGACAAATCAAGGAGAATAAGAGTACTGGAAACTTTAGGGTGAATTAGAAAGGATAGAAATAAGGCTTGAATTCAGTAGGGAAAATATTGTCAAGAACAGGAATTAAATTTTCCAAAAGCTAAAATCAATAGTAAGACTGGGCATAGATAAATTTTTTCACCTAATGGCAAACCCTATTGTCCGGACCAAATTTTAAGTGTATGCTGGCAACACAAGAGTTAAGTTTGATCATGTGCAGACAAGCAGACAAGGCTTATGGAAAATTCCACAGCGTGCTCAGCATGTGCCCCCTGTGCGACCCTAGGGCTTGTCAATCAAAGCTGACTTAGTTTTGTAACAAGGCGCATGCTCAGTCGCACACAGAGAATGACGTAATTAGATCAGAAATTTCTCTTGGCAAAGCAACCTGATTGGCTACCTGGTTGCCTTAAAAGACTTGTGAGCCCCTCACCCGGGGGGAGACGAAAGAGACAGGGGGAGACCCGCTCGACTGGCGAACAGAGGCTGCCTTGGCAGGGACTGTCTCGCTAGGAGAGATCCGACCTGAGAGCAGAGGCTGTTCCAACAGGGACTGCTCCTCAGGGGGGCTTTCTAGCCCATTGGTCTCCTCCTCGCTGCAGTTTTGCAGATCAATTCGACTCGTTCTTTTACTGATTCTCTTGGCTACTGACCTTGTCTCTGGCATTTGACTGACCACAATCCTGATCAACCCGAACTGCTTCTCGGACACCGACCACGGCATTGTCACCTCCTTCGGCATCGACTTCGGCATCTCATCGACCACCCGTTTCGTCCATTTGGACTGGCGTCACACCATTCGTTGTTACAGTTCTGTTGTTCGTATCCCGATTGATGAGCTGTTGACCAGCCCTGGGACTATCGAGTTGGGCAGCCGCACCTAGCCTCTGGGCTAGAAAGCAAGGGCCACTCGAGAACCCCGTGGGCCAACAGACCCCTCTGTCGTCTGTACGCTCGTTAACACTGTAACTGAAAAAGCAAGATTTCCGCCTATGCTCTAAAAGTGTAAGTAAATAAATCAACTTTATTTGAAACCGCATGTGTCCCGTACTGCTCAGACTCCTCGCCGCTAATCCCACCTGTTTCATATCGAAACCCTCGGCCCACCATGACCTTGGGGCCGCTGTTCCCCGACACCTATGTGTTGAAGCTAGCATTACAATAAACAGATATATAGAGAATGTAGGCAGAAATCATTTGTG
>NW_017729026.1:24721617-24723674 GCF_001723915.1 Gavialis gangeticus
GGGCTCACAGAGCAGTTTGAAACTCCTGGTGAACTGAAGCTAGACTGAGTATTCCTTTGATTCCTTTGCAAAATATTTTCACAGCTGCCTCTATCACAGTTGTCTTCCTTTCCTGCCCTCCTATTCAGTAAAGTGGAAACCATCAACCTAGTTTCTAACTAACCAATAATATTAAAAGAGGCTGTAGACAGGTTTGTTCCTGTGTTATAGCAGAATTTGACAATGTTGCACTTTATTTATTATGGCTGCAGAATAAACTTTTTTGTGGTGGTATTTAGCACTGGCAGAAGAAATAGCAACTGACACAGATATATTTAAATAGCCTGTGTTTTTGCATAACAGGGAAGACTTTTAAGAATCATAAATGGCTAAACAACTAATTAGGTAACTGGGCCAGACAGAATTAGTCCCAAGCTTTCTACGGTTTTATAATAGTTCTAGCTTGGTACTTCCCAGATCTTCTTACAAAGCCCGTGTAAAGTGAAACAGAGGCTCTGTATATTCATAATCTTCAGTGGGCTCTTAAAAACTATTTCCCAGATGTTCTGTTTCTCTACAATGATAATATTCCCATTCAGTGATGGTGATGATTAATGCTCATACCAATTCCTTAATTCCTTAAAGATGCTGTCACAGGTTATCTTTAAAGTATTTTAAACATGTGGAATATTATAAAGTTAGAGAAGTTTAAGGGCAGTCACAGGTTAAGGCGTTATGCTGTCTCAGACCCGCACAACTATGACTTGCCACTAGAGGGCCTGACAAGAATAGGAGCCAGGACTTTATCCCTCCCTTACAGTGGAAAAGGAGGGGAGAGGGGACTTGTAGCTTGGAGGTGGAGAAACCAGCATGGACACTGTTATTTCCCTTCCCTCTGTACCAGGAGCCAGACAGAGTTTCAGGTGGAAGGGGAAAAGTCATGGAAAAACAACTGTTTGAAGTGGATGGGAAGGAGGGGAGAAGTAAAGAGAAAGGAGTGGGGAAAAAAAGAAAAATAAAAAAAGGACTAAAAGCTTGGGTGTGTTTCACTGAATTGGGATTGGGTTGGGGTGGGAGAAGGGGTTAATACTCACACCAGGACAGAACTGAGTCCCAACAGGCATGGGAGACTGGTGCCTCCTGAGTGTGGGGGGGGCACCCACAGGCACCAGCAGCGGCAGTGGAGCTGGTGAGCACCCACAGGTGCCACCGGCAGTGGTGGGGGCGGAGCTGGCAAGCACCTGCTGGTGCTGCCAGTGGCAACAGCCCTTTCAGGGGGGGTACATGCCCTCCCCATACTCTCCCTGTGCATTGCCTATGCCAGCAGGATTATTGCAAGCATGCCACACCAGAGAAGAGATGAGACCCAGAAGAGAATGGTTTCCATTCTCTGGTTCATTCTCTTCACAGGTAGACAGCAGAACTGCTGCTACTGTCTGCACGGGGTGCTACAGCAAGGAGCAAACTGGTGAGCTGCACCTGGGTTCTCCGAGTCATCTCGCTGTGCTAAGATCACACTCTCTGGAGGCAGAAGGGGTTGTTGGCTTGCGGCCAGCACCACTTCACTGGGCAGTAGAGTTCAGAAGGGTTAAAGCAAAGAAATAGGAAGGTCTGGGAATGGTGAATTCTGGGAAGCTGGAGGAATGAAAAGAGAATATTTTGACTCCCCACAGCAGATTAACAATACCCTGGAATGACCTGGTTACAATGAATCAAAGATAACCCTCACCTGAAGTGGCACAACTTTAAAACATTTAGAGTGTACTTAGCAAGGGCTAACACCCTTTAAGGGATGAATGCTCCCATTTTGAGTACCTTTAGGATCGTTTAAAGGTCATCTGTAACACCATCCTAAGAAACTTTAGAAATGAAAAGATAACCAAATTGTTCCTGGCCATAGTAACATTTTGCTAGGGTTGTTACTTTCTAAAAATCCTGGGACATCATTCTCCCCTTGTACTCGGCCTTGGTGAGGCCGCAGCTGGAGTACTGTGTCCAGTTTTGGGCCCCACAATTCAAAAAGGATGTGGAGAAGCTTGAGAGAGTCCAGAGAAGAGCCACGCGCATGATCAGAGATC
>NW_017729026.1:24723841-24734195 GCF_001723915.1 Gavialis gangeticus
CTTCAAGAAAAAAATTGGATGCTTATCTTGCTGGGATCCTATGACCCCAGCTGATTTCCTGCCTTTGGGTGGGGGTCTGGACTTGATGATCTTCTGAGGTCCCTTCCAGCGCTAATATCTATGAATCAATGAATCTATGAATAAAACATTACCTTCTAAAATTCTAAAAATCTTTTAATACAGGATACTTGGGAATTATTAGCCATTAATACCTCTATAAAGAGAGAAATCTAGCTGCTCTAAGAAAGAGTAACTAAATCAGATGAAAAAAAGGTTCTATACATCATTTAATGCAATAGGTGATTCTTGATACTTTGCAAAAAATAAATTACCACCTAGGTAACTGCTGTGACAACAAAAGTGATACAACAGTTCTTGGAGAATACTATTCTATCTCATATATATATATATATATATATTATTGGGACAAAACAGTAGAGTTCCAAACAGTAACTGCTTTAGAGAAATACCACTCAATTTCTGTGCAAATTTAAAAAACCCTTCATATAATCTTGGAATCAGGAAAGATGCCTGAGCCTAAGGACTATAGTATTTCACATTATGGACTTGCATAAGGCTAACTACAAAAGGATTTCTCTAGCAGATAGCATTTGTATTTATACATTTGTCAGGTTAGAATATTTTTAAGGACAATGCCATTTATCTATGTTAAACTATACAATTACAACTCCTAAAAGGCCCTTTAGACAAGGTGGTGTTCCAGCAGAGTAAGAAACAGGCCCTCCCCCTCAAGTACAATTAGAATCAAGATGAGACCATGATAGACAACAAAAAGAAATTTGGCAAGGGCAGGAAAATTAGGTAGGTATCATAAAAAGTTCACGCCTGCAGCATATATTTATTTGATCTGATTAATAAATCTATTTTAAGTAATATGTTTAATGAATTTGAATTAGTGTGATGATCCATCACAGTGAGCATGGAGGCTCAGAAGGTGGGTTTCTAAAAAGGTTAAATGATATATTTATGTTAAAACTCAGTTGTGAGTTAGGTGGAAAGGCTGGATTGCATATAACCCATTAAGAGACCAGGCAAGGCTTTATACAGCCGTTGCTACCCCTGAGACATTGTATCCCTGAGACAATGCATATATATTTTTATCTCTGGAAGCTGGACCTAGCAAAAATTTAGCTCAGATTCTTCCACTTGCACAAGCAAGTCTTATCCAAGGGCAATGAGGTCTTACTTTTGATGGCGATTTTACTTTAGCCTGAGAGTTCCCTTGAGTATAAAAATGATCTACTCAAGTCTGAAGAGCTAGAGTTTTTCTCTCATTCTTTTTTGCTCTGTGACCCAGACTGTAGTGAGACAGGTTGTAATAGCAAGAGCCTTGCTAAGAGCAAGAGTTTTGCACGCTGATTCCATAGTAGGCTGCTGTAGCGGCACATAGCCTCCTGCTCTGTGAGTGCAACAGAGCCATGAACCTAGATAGCAGAATATTGTGATACAGGAGAATGTGGTAAACACCAGGTGCATTGGACCATGACTCATCCCCATTTTCCTAGCTTGAGATAACGTTGTTTGCTTCGGACTATATAGCTGTGCATTCTTGAGTTGCTATGGGATCCTCCACTCTGGAAAGAGTTCCAACTTGCGCAGAGCCCCAGCACAGGCTATCACATCCCCGGGATCGAAACACTCCGGGGCCAGGGGAACCATGCGGGGTAGCAGCTGCTGCCTAAGACTGATGTAAGGTGACCATCCTCTCTGCTCTGTTCTATCGCCTGCAAGTATCCTTAAATAAAGCTTTGCAAGGGTGAAAACAACCATGAGTACATCCTTTGTTCAAGTGCGGGGAATCTGCTGAACCCAGGAGCTCATTCTAAGACACAGGTAGATAACCCTGGAAGAAATACCACCATTAGTTGACTGATTTCTGGTGTCAAGGGCACATCTACATATGCATTTGATCCAAGATCAGTTTACTTGTGAGTAAATCAGTAGTAAGTAAATGTTCCTGGGAAGGTGTCTACACATGCAGATATGTGGGAGAAGATTTGATGCTTTTAGCAGCAAACTGGTGCCACTTCCTGTGTCCCAGCAATGAGTCCCTGCCACCATCATGGGGAGCTTGAAGCTAGCAGCCAGCAGCCCTTTTGAAAAGCCAGCCCCAGTCTCTACTCCCTGGCTAGCCACTTCCCTGGCCAGGAGCAGCATGAACAGCACAAGGGCAGCATATAGCAGCTCTCTCTTCACTGTCTCTGGCATCCTATGCCATGGCTGCCCCTGGCAGCAATGACAAGAGCTCCAGGATCCTGCTAGCCACTGCACTGGCCCTGCTGGCCTACTGGGTTGACTGCCAGCTAGCCCATGGCTGTCTGGGCCCTCCTGGCTCCCCCATACACAGTGACTGTCTGCCTGGCTACAATGCGCAATCCCAAGGCCGCTGCTGCCACTCAGCTGTCAACTGGACCTCTTCCAGCTGGCCAGACCCCAACAGAAACACTGATGACAGGCTGCTGGACACCACCACTGGGGCCACCCTCACCATCTTAGGCCCCTAGCCCTACCACCTCTGGGCCCGCAGGGCCAGCCAGGACTTGTGGCTGCACATCATCCAGCAGACCTGGGATGATAAGCAGTGGCTAGAGGCATTCTGCATGATCCAGGCCACCTGCAGGGACCTCCTGGAGCAGCAATAGCCCCACCTGGAGTGGCAGGACACTGACATACAGCCGCCCCTTTTCATGGACACCCAGCTGGCCTTCACCATCTTTCTGGAGGTGAAGTAGCCTGTAGCTGTACTGGCTCAGAAGCAAATGGGTTTGAAATTTTGTAACTCAGCTGCTATTACTTCTGTGCACCATCCTTCACTCTTTCACTGTGGGGAAGGAGTTGGGGAGGAATATTAGCAGGAAGGAGAGAATGGAGTATAAAATCCTTGTATATGGAAAGGGTACCTAGCCTTACAAATTCAACAGGCTTTCTAACCCCTCTGTGAGAGTTGAGGGGAAATGTGGGGAGAAACTCAGAGATATTTCCTTCTTGGTTACCTAATCTCCCACTAATAGGTAAGTATGGCAAAGGGTTTTTGGAGCCTGCTATTGATAAATATCAGTGTGCAGACTAACTCACCTCACAAGGAGTTTATTCAGGTCATGACCAGTGATGGTAGTGATGGCCATCTTTTGGCCATTAGCATAATGATTCAAGATCCAAGAAGTGGGAGATCTGTGTTTTTTTACCCTGAAGGAATTGGAATTAAGACCTGCCAGCTATCAGGCAAGTGATCTAAGCACCAGGCTATAGGAAAAACTAAGTCAAGGCATTCTCCAACCCTGCTGGGCCACTGGGAAACCAGGAGTGCAGGGCAGGAGGCTAGGGGGAGAGTAAGCAAAAAAAGGAGACTGCCTCTGTAAGCTAGTGGTTAGGGCACTGTTTTGAAGTGGGCAAGGAACACTGGCTTCCAGGCCCTCCTCCCAGGGATCAGGAGCATAAAAATTAGGTTTTATAGTGTTTCAGTTGTTATTGAATCAAACAGGGAATTTTCCATGCTGACTATTATAGTCATCTAATAATGACACTGTAATAATTTCCCATGGTTTCTTAACTACTCACAAACAAATACCCGACAGATATTATTATTATTATCAAGTGTTCATGTAAAGCAAGCATAGATTTTTTTCTCTGCATACTTTGTGAGGGTTGATATTTTAGTGCCTAATTACCATCTGAGTAGAAGCACTACAGGAGGCTTTTACCATACAAGTTTTCATCAGGTAAAAATACCAATATTTTAGGCCTGCGATATTTTAACCAATAAAGAGATGTAACTAGTTATGAATAAAATCTTTCTATGCCATTACTGAAAAGATTGGGAATTTAAGAAACAAACAAAAATTGATTGAAGGTTGAGCAAAGGAAATATTCCATTGTTAGCAACTATTCTCCTTTTAGATTTTTTTTAAGCATTCATTGTTCAATTCTCTATAATTATCTTAAATCCAGATAATCAGCATATCTTTATATAAATATATATTTTTAACCACCTTTTTAAAGCTACCTACACTCTTGCAAACACGTTCAAATTATTCAGAATGGAATTTGATCAGTTCTGGGCTGTACATTTCAAATTCAGTATGTGTATTCACACCACCACTTATTTCTGCATTTACAGATTTCCATAGAGAGTGAGCAGCATTTGATAGATTATGTACTTCATTAAAATGGTAAGTAATGAAATATTGTCAGAACAAATTGTCTTTTATCAAATATTTCATTTAATGCAAAGCGATGCTTCAGTCATGTCTTTCATTAGGATTATTTTAGTTTTACCCCTCTTCTTAGATTAGAATGGAGATTATTTACTTAGTCAATTCATGCCCTGCTAGCTATGTAGGATACATAACTTTGCTTGTATAGTGTCAATTAATGATATTTATTATTTATGTTTCAGCATTTATATTTTATGCACTTTCTATTAGTCACTACTTGAAAAACTCAAATAATCCTGGGAGCAGGGACCAGAGCCCATTATTCCCTCTCTCCCCTCCCCTAAGCAACAGAGACAGGGCCTCTCTGTCTTGTCTCCTGAACTGTTTTTTGCACCTTATCATTGGTTAAGAAACAAAAAAATCCTGGCAATAGAAACTGGAATGCAGGATTCTCCTCTGCCGGAGAAGTGCCATAGTTAGACTCCGTCTTGCTATCCAGTGGCACAGCTAGCAGAGAAAGGGTGAAGGGAAGTGGAAGATATTGACTCAAATCCCCTCACAATCAGGAAAGCTAAGAACCCAGATTTCCCACAAGGGCTGTCAATATAAGTCTGCGTGGCACCACTGAAGGTGGGCACCACTGAATTCAAGCCTGTTGATGCAAGTTACATCTGAGCTCTTTTCACCTACAGGTAAAGGTCTCTCTGGTGACTTAAGAGGCGTTTTGCATTTCCCCCAGCAGTAAGAGAATCAAAACGCAGGACTTGTACACTTAGCAGAGATATCTATGGAAATGTGCAGTCCAAAATGGAGCACTTCCTAAAGCATTCAGGTGCCTAATGAGTTCTGTGGATGCTGCACCAGGGCCAATTTAAATCACTCTACTTAAATGTGTCTAATTTAGATGCTCATGGATCCAATCTGAGCTCTGGCCATGCATCTTTTTTGTTTAAAAAATTAAGTAGCCTTCACTCTTTTCTCTGAAAACTGGCTACCTTTAATACATATTTACCTTTAATACAGCAGCTTAATGATAGAACACTTGCCCAGAGAAATGGGAGCCTTGGATTAAATTCCTTCCTCAGTCTGGAGGAATGCATATTACTGGCATCTCTTATCGTCCTGAAGAACCTGGATGCCTCACACAGAGTTCTAGCTTTCACTCCTGGGTCAGGTGGCTATAAGTTATGTTACAGCACTTAACTTTCAGGTGCCTAAATGCAATGTGCCGCTATTGCAATGTGGTTCTCATTCCCTCCCCTGGAGAGCTTACATCTCAAATAAATGTGGGAATTAAATGAAAAGACCTGTCAAGGTTACCCCCATCATGTTAGCTGCAGAAACGTGTTAAAAACCAGGCTCATTTCTCTAATCACTAAACTGCACAATGCCTTATGGACTTCATAACTCATCAACAAAGGACACATCAGAAATATAAGACCTGGTGTTTATTTTCAGCAAATACTTATAATTTGCTTTCCATAAGTATGCCCACTGGTACAATTTGCAGGCTTGCATGTTTGTTGGCAATGTACATAGAAGTGCTGAATTAAATTGATATACATTTTAAAATCAATATTCATAAATGATTTCTTTTTATTATTTGCCCATCATTGGTGCTTGTCTTAAAGAGTTCTCCATAGCGGAAAACACAAACAGGAGTGTAAACGCACTGCCATATTTCAACGATTTTACAACAGAATAGCATCAACCACTCTGAGCCAGATTTTGTTCCAGACTTCAGCGCCTAAGTGTGATCCTATTCCACCCTGATCCATTCCTTGAAAAACTAAAACAAAAGGGGGGTGTTCCTTGCTGCTTATTTGTGACTTGAAATGTATTCATGAGTTTTCAGGGACTTGAGTAGGGTGAGATACAATCACACTTAGGTGCCTAAGTCCATGAAGGCACCCAACAAGTGGAATAAGATCTGTCCCATTGTCTGTCCGTCTGTCAGCTATTATGACTGACAGTGAAGCACATAATGAGTCATATTTCAACAAAGCAGAACATTCTATGCCATCAATGTTGACTTTTTCATTTCCATACATTTTCATTATACATTAGTCCCTGAAGAAAACTACTCAAAGTAGCTTCTGTTCACGGGAGGGTGAGGAGGGAGGGGGAATAGGCACTTTTTCCCTTGGGTTAGTGATTTAGAATTTCTCTTCAGACAGATTTTTTTCCCTTTGTCTTCAGTAAAATAATGTACATTCTCTCTGCACTGTTTTTACAATACACTAATAGATCCATCAATAACTTTCAAACTAATCAAGCCTAACATTATACTTATCCAATGTTGGCTCATGATGACAAAATAGACCTGAAAATGGGGAAATATGAGATCAATATCCTGATTAGACAGCACTTACTACTAACTCTCTAGAGCCAAAGGAGTCTTCTGGAAGGAGAAGAGTTGTATCCATGACACAAGGCTGTAAGCTGGTGAGCTGTCTTGGCAGACATAGGCAGGCAGCAGAATTCCACCAAGGCTTATCTTTTGGCTTTTATTTTTCTGGGATACTGTATAGGGATATTTAATTTCATATTCTGTTCCATTTGCTTTTATATGTTGCTTCTGTCTCTAAGCCACTCTGAGCCTTTGTTGGAAAGTGTGGTGTATAAAACTAATAATTAAATAATAAACCCCAGGTCATGCTGTAGAGTCCAGAAAAGTCTGCCATAACCATTGTTAAACTGCTGTATCTATATTCCTTTCACCCTGAATGGACTTAATTACAGTTGCTGCAAAACCTTTTTTTCTCTCTGAAAGGTGAGAAGGAAGGGGAAACGAAGGGGTTAGGAAGTGGGGAAGTGAGGAGCTACTGATGGGATCTTGGGCTCTTTAGAACATGCCTTCTGTCTAGTCACTGAGCAGAGTTCCTGGTTTCTAAATTGGTCAAAGCAAGACTTTAGTTTAAACAAGCCAGACTGTTTAATTTGTATTGTTAAAGTAATGTTGTACTTTTTGTTTTAAAGCTTAATTTATTTTTGGTTTGGTTTGATTTGTTGTTTAATAAGTTTAATTGTTGAGGACATGTTGAGTTAGCCTCTAAGGCTAGGGACAGACATTCAAAAAGCCTGAGTCTGAATTACCTACCCTGCAAAGCTTCACTCAATTTGGAGGTGGATAAACATTCCTTTTTCATTACAGAAATTCAGGCACATGCCTGCAGTGGCTCAGGTGAGAAGCTGGGGGGTACTAGAGCAACCCTTACTTCCCTTGCACAGTACTGAGCTGAGGTGTGGGGGGTGTAGCTAGGCCCTGGCAGGATGCTCTGATTAGCCCAGCAGGGAATTGATAACAGTGTTTGTCATCCCTAATTCACTGTTTATCACCCCATTAAGAAAACAAGAGAGGGACCAGTTACCTGGTGATTCTGCCTGTGTCACACCATGGACCACAGCCAGCATGTAGTCAGCTAGCTGATACACAGATACCTCTCAGCAAGGCAGAGGGCAGCAGGGAACTCCTGCTCAGCAAGGAGTGGTGAGAGGGAGTAGAGGAGCAGCCTGCAAATCTCTGCCAGAGCTGCAGCCAGGGAGCAGAGGTGAGGGGACAGCCCTACTGTGGAGCAGAGAGCCCCGCCCAGCCCAGAGCGCATGCTGGGATGCTGGGAAAGTCTGGTTTATATTAAACCAGCAAGTGGTCTGGGAAAGGCATTGCATAAACTGGTTTGAGTCAAATCAGTTAAGTCTGATACTACATTCAACCAGGTTTATCTCAAACTGGTTTCATCCATTTTCAAACTGGTTTCTGTGACCTTAACATCTGTTCTGTTACAGATTAAAACCAGTTTCTGATCACTTAAACCAGTTTATGTGTAATGTCTGTCCCTAGCTTAAAAGGGATGGCAGGGGCTCGACAACGGGAACTACAGCTTCAAGTTCCATAATCTAATAAAGCGCTTCATGCTCTCCACCTCAGGTAGATTTATCTCCAGTGTTGTGTCCATAATAACTTTCTTAATCTCAAAACATTTATAGTTTGTATGTAATATATTTAAATTATGGTAACCTGTCAAATAGAAGGGGCGAGGCTACCTGGGATCAAGTAATGAGGCACTCAGTTTCATGTTCGGGTATCTAAATAGGAATGATCCCATTTTCAAAGGTGCCAAGAACTCACCACAAGTCTCTAAATATGGATTTAGGAAGTGATCTGTGCCTTTATTCTCTGTTCTCCAAGCCAGCATATCATATAGCAGAGCTAATATAAACTGAAAGGCAAGCAAACAAAAGTAACATGAGGGAAGACTACTACAGGAAGAAGGTTATTAAATGAAACTTAACTTCACTTGTGAGATGAAGCACATGAATTCTTGAAACTAGAATAGTTGAGAGCAGCAGTTAAACTGTTCTAAATTATTTTAGCAGATGTTTTAGACCTGGGGCTTATAGTTTTCTTCAGCTGTGTTAGGAGTAAACTAACTGAAAATACAGCCCAACATTTTCACGTAGAGAAGGCAAATGTTCTGTCTGTCCACCATTTATTGAATAACATTTCACACCAGCTTCTAAAGACATTCTCAGATATGGGCCCTTCAATAATCTTATGAAACAGGTCAAGCTTTGAAAGTTCAAGAGTCCATGATATAAGACACACTGTTAAACAACTTTTCCTTCATATTGTAAAATACCTCCAAAGTTATTCTGTGCACCTAACACAAAGAAACATGGATACAGTGCCATCCATAGACCTCCCACTCCTGCATCTGATACATTTTTCACTGCAGGAGGTTTGTGATGCTCATTAAAGTACAATGAATGCTTGCAGAGTGCTTGTTGTGTTATAATGAGCATCTGGACAGAGGCTGGGAGAGAAATGCATTCTTTCTGTGCAGGGGCAGAGAAAGGGGAAGGTTATACTTCTAAGTTGTTGGCACTGAATACTGTTGATAGTGTTCTCAGTGGAAATGCTGTTATTAGCAAAACATTTTCTCTGTCCTTTTTATTTTTTGTGGCGTGAGAGAACTGGCAGGAAAATCAGGCAGCTCCATCGCTCACATATTTGAAGCCCAAAACAAGTGATGCAATTTCCAACTGACCTTTTGCAGTACAATATGACAAGCTAACTTTATGCTGTAGTTCTGAAATTAGATATTTAATCAGGGTGACCAGATTGTTTTCAGGAAGCTCTTTTCCAGTGCAGTGTCTTCACAATTAATTTCTAAATTTTTTTTTAGGCATTTTATCTACTGTCACTTGTAGTCACTTTTCTTAGAAATAAAGGAATTCAAGTGGGATTGTATCCATCATCTCAACATTAATTACAAGATAATAAGGAGGAAGTTGCAGCATGTGTCCAATATGAGAAGCAGAATATGGTTTCTGGATGATCGGAAATGCTGTTTTAAATTATAAAAACACGTGGAACCCAACGTAAACTATTGACAGGTTCCAAGTTACCAAGCCACCCAATTCCAAAATGGAAAAATACTTTATCCAACAGAGATATGCTAAAAAGAGATATACTACATAATGTAGTCAAGTGTAGAAGAAAACAGATACACTTCCATTTTTCTTTCAATACTTTATTTCCTAATATAATTACATACACAGGCTTCATTGTAAAAGTCTTATTCACCTACCACCACTTCTTATTGGAAATGTTACACTTTTATGGAGGTATTACTTTTAATGGATGTATTTCAGGAATACATTGAAATCCTCTAAGGATGACACTATATCTTTGTATTAATATTAAATGTACACACTGACATAAAGTAGGAATAAATCAGTGTTGTTATTTATTTACCTTGTCAGAGCAGTAGTAAACAGATTTTATTGAGGTTAAGATCTCATCTTATACATTCTTTCACCACTACGGTGTAAAAGCAAGACCCTTACCCTCTAAAGGTATGTACAAGCATTGCATTTAGATCAACCTAACCAAGGTATAGGTGTTCACAGGGCTTAAATCACCCAGAAAATTGTTCACCTGATCTAAAGTTAGTTCATGTCCTGAGGTGAACTAACTTTACATCATCCTGGGCTAACCCAATCTCAGATGGGTTAACCTGGTCTAGTTGAACTCCTGCGTGCTTTCACAGCACAGCCACAGGGCCCAGCCAGTTACATCAGCCCAGGATCTAAGCTGTTCCTATCCTCCTCCCCAACCCTAACCATTTTTTAGCTCCTATTTTTTAGCATCCCAGATGGGGCAACCCCCCTGCAGA
>NW_017729026.1:24739195-24745860 GCF_001723915.1 Gavialis gangeticus
CCTGGGCTACAACATAAAAGCTAGACCGTCCGGTGAAACAGGATTCACTCCCTACTAGAGAGAGAGAGAGAGAGAGGGCGAGCTCCCGAACCCAGCAGCAACTGGGCAATGTTCACACTGCCAGAGTTGTCCCCTTCGTCTGTCCTAGCCGAGTTCCTACTTCCACAGCCGCCGGAGAGGAACTGCCCTCCTGGCCTCCTGCCTGGGCTTAAGAAGGGCTAAGCTCTGCCCCATCTCCACAGACCCACCAACCTCCCCCAGACCTACCAAGTTACTTACTTCAGGCTACCCACCCCACTCCCAGCAGCAGCAAACATCTGCACACCCTCTCCTGGTTCAGGTTAAGCCTAAACTGAGTCCCACAAGTGCTTCTTTGCACCCTAAATAGACAATACAGACAAAAGATGGGAGAAAGGATATCTCTGGGTTGTACTAGTAAATATCAGAGTAGTGTTGGTAATGTCAATATTTCAATTTTCACACAGTTGGAAGCTGGGAAATTTAGGTGAGAGGACATTTTTATTGTTATGCATAATCTTTACCGAACACAAGAATGGATAGGCCTGACATGTCTCAAAAGCTTTCTATAACTCTACCTTTCAAGAAGCGTAGCAGTACCACCTAAAAGTTGTCCCAAATGTTTCAGTTTGTTCCCAGAGCTGTTGCTCTTACTTACTCTAAAATAACGGTGACCCAAAAAGCATATGGATTTATTACATGTAAATGACACACCCAGCACTTTTAAACCTAAAAGTCCTTGCAAGTGTTTTCTCAGCTAATCCTGTAACAGGCTGATGTAGATTTATAGACCTAGCAAAATTCCATCCCCTTCTT
Organism: Gavialis gangeticus; assembly: GCF_001723915.1. Classification (NCBI taxonomy): domain Eukaryota; kingdom Metazoa; phylum Chordata; order Crocodylia; family Gavialidae; genus Gavialis; species Gavialis gangeticus. The sequence continues at coordinate 24,740,030 of NW_017729026.1, forward strand.
GTTGTAAGTGTTTCAGAAGCACCCCCAAAACTCACCTTTAACCCATGCTGGAATTTGTTTTGACATTCCTCCATCACCACATTCTGAAATCAAGATAAAAATAATTATTAAAAAGTGCTTGAAATCCCACAGACCAAATTATTGGATTTGCATTGGCTTTACCAAAAGCAGAATGCACCTTAGACTTTACTACAGCCATATCAGGAATACTTAAACACAATAATATGAGGGGCCAAATTCATCCCTAGTGTAATTCTATTGTTTTAGTGAAGTTTCATCATCAGGAATGAATTTGGTGCTTGAATACTGTCAGAAACACACAAGATATTCTTTATCACAGGTGGTTGCATCCTTCACAGGTAAAAGAGGAAGGGGGCTTTTACTATTCTGAGTAGTAAACAGCAAGCTAGAAAAACACTGAAACACTGTGGAAATACTCTGTTGTGAAATAAAACGCTGAACAAAGAGTACTCCTAACTGAACCTCTAGAGGTCTTATTTTCTGGGCTTCTCTTCTTCTCCATGTAGTGAACCATCCCAAGTGAGGCTACTAGCACCTGATCCATGTTTATACAATTTCATGTTGCAGATGCCAACATAAAAATAATAGCGGAAGGATTTGGCAGTTAGTTTGGCTTGAGTCTTTTGAGAATCCATGATTTAATTATTCCCTGGGAAACATATTTTCATCCATTGGAACATGTCTTCGGGAAGATTTTTTTCCCTGTCTCCAAGCCAATCCTCAGCTTGGTTGGGTGATCTAGTTGAGGCTGGTCCTGCTTTAGGCAGGGGATTGGACTAGATGACCTCCTGAGGTCCTTTCCAACTCTAATTTTCTATGATTCGAAGTTGCCTGGAGCCTGATCAGTGTGGTCATCTTGGAATCTTAGAAAACTAATAGCATGCTATACTATATAGCCAGTGATATAAGGTCTTTGCATACAAACTGTAAAGACTGCTAAGGAGCTACTAACATAACCTTTACTTCGTCTGCCTTGATTTTTCTCAGAACTCTCTTATGTAACAGCATTGATGGGAATGCATGAGGGGACAATCTAGGAGATTCTACCCAGGTCTGTAAGGATGGCAACATTCATACAAAAGTCAAAGAATGAACTGGAGACTAAATCATACAATGGAGGTTTCATCACAGTTGCAAGAACTAAATTAAGATCTCATGGGATCAGGTGGGAAGCCTCTCATAGGCCCTTTCAAAAATCTCATTAGGACTAAAGGGCTGCTAGTATTTTAAATATCAGCAGCTCTATAGTCAGGCCTCTTAGAATAAATACAGCTCTGCCAGCAAAGGGAGCTTTTCTGTTGCCACAGTTACTCCAGTTTGTGAATGGCAGAAGCTCTGCCAGCAATACTGTGTCACTAGGGGGTTTGCTGGCAAAGCTATATCAGTTCCGCTGATGGTGTTTGCCATCTTTTCCTGCTAGTGGCTGACATAACTGTGCCAACAGAACTTTGTAATATAGACAAGGCCTGAGTACAGGAACAGAGCACAGTTGATTTGTTAGAGGGCTGAATAAACTAATAGTTAGCAAATATGCTGCTTTCTCTATTGAACTGCAAGAGAAGTCAAAATGGCTCGATTCATGCACCCTCCGAAACCTTCCCTAAGTTGATATATAAGTTTCCTTGTAAATTCCTTCCTGCTACTATTTAAGATTCACTGAACTTTAGTCAACGTAACGCTTCTGCATAACTCATTAGGCATAGAAACCTGGGGTGCTAATTCATGCTACTTACTGTATAAGGAGGTCCAACCTGAGAAAAAAATATATGAAGAGCTGAAAATTGTATAAGCTGTGAGCAACAAACCTATTTTGTCCAACAAGGAGTTACTAGAATAACTGCTGCTTTCTCTTCCTTAATTTTTTTTAGAACTCTCTGGAGTAATACCATATTTACTAGATTAGAAGACAAGGTTTTTTTTCCCTGTTTAACATGGGGGGAAAGCACCTCGCTTGACAATCTAGTGCAAGGTGGCAGGGAATACACAGCTGGGTTGGGGCTGGAGCTGCAGCTGCAACTGCAGCTGTTGCCTGGCCCCTGCTCCCCCTGCCACTCCTTCCCAATAGCCTCAAGCTCTTGCCACCCCCAGTGTCCCCCCGCCACACCACTTCTCCTACTCTCTCCCCCTGCCACACTCCCCATTACCTCTGCACTGCACCAGCAGGCTCTGTCCTTGCTACAGCCTGGAGTATGGAAGAGAGCACATGCTCCAGCCTGGTCCTCAAGCAGCAGAGCCAGCTCTGCCCTGCTGCCATGGGGCAGGCTGGAGTCATGCTCAGTGCCCCAGGCTACAACAGAGGTGGAGCCTGCTAACATAAAGCAAACATAAGGGGGGGCTGGAGGGGCAGGAAGGAGGTAGAGACTTTGCAGGGGGAGATGAGAGGGGAGATGGGGGCAGAGGCTCCGGAAGGCAGAAGCGGCATGGGGGAGGGAAGAGTCTGTCCCCCACTGCCTGCCCCAGTACTGTCCCCATCATTACCTCTCCCCTCACTGCCTGCAGTAGTGGAGGGGACAAATTCAAGGTGATCCTCCAATAATTAGATTCCATACATGGAAAATTGCAAACAGGTATGGTGGGGTGACCCCCACTGCTGGGAACTAGATTCCAGCACTGATTCTTAGCATTCCCATTCAAGATCCCTAGAGAACTGATGCTTCAGAAATCCCAGAAAGTTCTCTACTGATATTGTGATCTCCTGGTATATACCCAAAATGCAGAAGATTTTGCCTCCATGCAAAATCTACAAAATACAGTGGTCTCCCTTTGCTTATTCAGGTAGGATACTGCTGCCACAGTGATTATCATTTATATGGTTTGGTTTTGAACCAGTGGCAGGAAAAACTCACATGTTTTCTACATGGCGCTTAGTTCTAAAACACAGATATAAAGAAAAGGCTCTTGTGTTGCTCAAGTGTCCTCAAGTCATCTCAAGTATCCCATATCCTTCTACATAATTTCCCTACCTACTTATAATCCGTCAGTGGCTTTTATTTTTAATGGGATTGGAGAAGAAAGGTGACTTACTTTGATTTTCCACCAGTCTAAAGGCATTCTAACTGATTAAATTGATCATCTCTACACTACATCTGCCTGGGTGTAGTCATTTATGCAAACACTGAAGTAGTCGTGTATTTGTCACCACTGACTTGTAAGTGCATTAAGTGCTTAATGCCAGATGACCAGAGGACCTTCAGATCTTCAGGGACTCGGATTAAGTTGTTTAATAAACAAAAGTTGGTCTGGAATCTTTTGAGAGCTAAATATCATTTTCTGTCCTAGGTTCATTTCATTCAAATAAACTCTACAGTCTGGCTCTATGTTAAAATGGATTTTTCTTTTTTTACCCAAAGACCAAGTATGTGGCTGAGATGGAGTTTGTTTATTGATTCTTAACCCTCCTGACAAAATTTTCCATTGACTAGCCTATTATCTAGATACAGAAACATCACTATGCTTTCACGTAACCTAACCTACGACTGATGCTAAAATCTACATAAATACTTATGGTGCTGATGAAAAGTCAGAGGGCACTGCTTGGTACGTGTACTGTTTAGCGCCAATAACAAAACTCAGAAATCCTTTTTTGCAGCAGATACATATCTCTGTAAAAATGCATGCTTTTAAAGTTGAGAGTTGTAAACCAGTATCTGTGATCTAGCAAAAGAATGATGTCCTTCTAAATAAGGTAGGTCCAAATATTAAACATCAAATGAAGTCAAATAGCTATCTGATATTCAACATGGATTTTCATTTATATTTGTGGGGGAGAAATGAAGTACCTGAAACAAAAACATCTTCCTCTCATGTGAAGTTATTTGTTCTAGTGGGTACAATTAGGGAAAAGACTCTATTCCCTGGCTGTGTCTACATGAGATGCTGACTGTGCAGTAGCCCATGATTACTGTGCAGTAGCATCGCATGGTAGGAAGCATAATGCAATGATACTGCACTGTAGTAACTGCAGTCAGCATCATGAAAAAGCTGCCCCTTGGTGCAGTAATTCCATTTACTGTGCAGTCATTTAGTATTTGTTTATACAAGTACTAAATGACTACACAGTAATGCATCACTGCATTAAAAACAAGTACTAAATGACTGCACAGTAATGACTGTGCAGTCAATATCCGATGTAGACGCAGCCCCTTTGTAAGAAACTTTTCCTGAGAAGCATGCCTGAAAAAAAAGAGGGAATGTGAGTTGGGACTGTGTATCATGTGAAACTGAATTGTATGAATAGTAGAACTCCTTCCCAAGTTTCTGTTGTTAAGGTAGCCCACTAAGCACATTTCTATTGGGTAGAATTATAGGGGAGGGAAGCTAGATCTAAAGGTATGCATGGTGTCCTATCAAAATGAATGTTGGCTAGAGGATGGTACTCACAATAACAGTGTAGGTGATGAATCATAGAATATTAGCGTTAGAAGGGACCTCAGGAAGTCATCTAGTCCAACCCCCTGCTCAAAGTCAGATTATCCCAAGCTACATCATCTCAGCTATGACTGTCTAACTGGGTCTTAAAAACCTCCAAGGATGGAGTCTTCACAACCCTTCTGGGTAACCTATTCCAGTGTTTTACTACCCTCCTAGTGAGATCAAGTTTTTTCTAATATCTAACTTAAACTTCCCTTGCTGCTATTTGAAACTGTTGCTCCTTGTTCTGTCATCTGCCACCACTGAAAACAATCCAGCTCTATCCTCTTTGAAACCACCCTTCAGGTAGTTGATGACTTGTTTAGTGTCTGATTTGTTAAAGTAATTTATAAGAGCACTGACAGTTAAAAGTAGGGAAGTAAAAGTCTCTACTAAAGCAGGAAGCAGGGCAAGGTAACACCATAAAAACTAAATGATTGAGAGGTATGAGCTTTCGTAGGACACAGCCTACTTCACCAGGTACTTGACTTCAGATTAACACAGCTAACTACCTGTTTCCAGTAAGATTCATAGATGCTAGGGTTGGAAGGAACCTCAACAGATCATCGAGTCTGACCTCCAGCCTAGGCAGGAAAAAGTGCTACGGTCAGATGACACCAGTAAGATGTCTATCCAGCCTCCTCTTAAAGACCCCCAAGGTAGGAGACAGCACCACCTCCCTTGGAAGCCCATTCCAAATTTTGGCCACCCTTACCATGACAAAGTTTTCCTTGATATCTAGCCTAAATCTTCTCTCTGTCCGTTTGTGACCATTGTTCCTTGTTACCCCAAGAGGCGCTCTGGTGAACACAGCATCTCCAATCCCTTGCTGCATCCTCCTAATGAATTTCTAGGCAGCCACAAGACCACCTCTCAGCCTTCTCTTGTGGAGGCTGAAGAGGTCCAGGTCATAGTTTCATAGTTTCATAGTACCTAGGGTCAGGAGACACCTGAATAGATCATCTAGCCTGACCCCCTGCCCCAGACAGGAATGAATACTGGGTTCACAAGACCCCAGACAGGTGATCATCTAACCTCTTTTTGAATTTACCCAAGTGAGGGTGAGAACCACTTCCCTAGGAAGTTGGTTCCAGATTCTGGCCACCCTAACTGTAAAATATCGCCTCTTCATCTCTGACCTAAACCTATTCTTCTTCAGCTTATTACCATTGTTCCTCGTCACCCCAAGTGCTGCTGGTGAGAATAGGACTCTTCCTATTTGCTGATGATCTCCCCTGATGAGTTTGTAGGAAGCCACCAGGTCCCCCCTCAGCTTCCTCTTGCCAAGGCTGAACAGGTTCAGGTACCTCAGTCTCTCCTCATAGGGCCTGTCCTGCTGCCCTCTCACCAAACGGATGGCCCTCCTCTGAACTCTCTCCAGGCTGGCCACATCCTTTTTG
>NW_017729026.1:24751345-24766039 GCF_001723915.1 Gavialis gangeticus
ATGACTTGTTTAGTGTCTGATTTGTTAAAGTAATTTATAAGAGCACTGACAGTTAAAAGTAGGGAAGTAAAAGTCTCTACTAAAGCAGGAAGCAGGGCAAGGTAACACCATAAAAACTAAATGATTGAGAGGTATGAGCTTTCGTAGGACACAGCCTACTTCACCAGGTACTTGACTTCAGATTAACACAGCTAACTACCTGTTTCCAGTAAGATTCATAGATGCTAGGGTTGGAAGGAACCTCAACAGATCATCGAGTCTGACCTCCAGCCTAGGCAGGAAAAAGTGCTACGGTCAGATGACACCAGTAAGATGTCTATCCAGCCTCCTCTTAAAGACCCCCAAGGTAGGAGACAGCACCACCTCCCTTGGAAGCCCATTCCAAATTTTGGCCACCCTTACCATGACAAAGTTTTCCTTGATATCTAGCCTAAATCTTCTCTCTGTCCGTTTGTGACCATTGTTCCTTGTTACCCCAAGAGGCGCTCTGGTGAACACAGCATCTCCAATCCCTTGCTGCATCCTCCTAATGAATTTCTAGGCAGCCACAAGACCACCTCTCAGCCTTCTCTTGTGGAGGCTGAAGAGGTCCAGGTCATAGTTTCATAGTTTCATAGTACCTAGGGTCAGGAGACACCTGAATAGATCATCTAGCCTGACCCCCTGCCCCAGACAGGAATGAATACTGGGTTCACAAGACCCCAGACAGGTGATCATCTAACCTCTTTTTGAATTTACCCAAGTGAGGGTGAGAACCACTTCCCTAGGAAGTTGGTTCCAGATTCTGGCCACCCTAACTGTAAAATATCGCCTCTTCATCTCTGACCTAAACCTATTCTTCTTCAGCTTATTACCATTGTTCCTCGTCACCCCAAGTGCTGCTGGTGAGAATAGGACTCTTCCTATTTGCTGATGATCTCCCCTGATGAGTTTGTAGGAAGCCACCAGGTCCCCCCTCAGCTTCCTCTTGCCAAGGCTGAACAGGTTCAGGTACCTCAGTCTCTCCTCATAGGGCCTGTCCTGCTGCCCTCTCACCAAACGGATGGCCCTCCTCTGAACTCTCTCCAGGCTGGCCACATCCTTTTTGAAGTGTGGCGCCCAGTAGTGGACGCAGTACTCCAACTGGGGCCTGACCAATGTTGCATAGAGAGGGAGTATCACCAGCTTGAGATGCATCTTTGGATGCATGACAAGGTATGGCTGGCCCTGCTGGCTGAAATCTGGCATTGGCGGCTCATGTTCATCTTGGAGTCAATAATGACTCCAAGATATTTCATTGTTTCGTAGTTTCATAGTTAGTAGGGTCGGAAGGGACCTGAGCAAATCATCGAGTCCGACCCCCTGCCATGGCAGGAAAGAGTACTGGGGTCAAACAACCCCAGCAAGGTGATTGTCAAGCCTTGTCTTAAAGACCCCCAGGGTAGGAGCCAGCACCACTTCTCTTGGAAGTTGGTTCCAGATCCTAGCCGCCCTGACCGTGAAGTAGCGCCTCCTGATGTCTAGCCTAAATCTACCCTCTGCCAGCTTGTGACCGTTATTCCTGGTCACTCCTGGCAGTGCTCGGGGGAACAGGGACTTCCCCAGTGCCTGCTGATCCCCCCTGACTAGTTTGTAACAGGCCACTAGATCCCCCCTCAGCCTTCTCTTGTGGAGGCTGAACAGGTTCAGGTCCCGTAGCCTCTCCTCATAGGGCCTGCCCTGCTGCCCCCGATCATGGAAGTGGCCCTCCTCTGGACTACTTCTCCTTGGCAGGTTCCCCCTGCTTCCATCGCCTATGACTTCTTTTTTGCCCTTAGGTTCCCCTGGATTTCCCTGTTTAGCCCAGGAAGATTTTTGGCGCCTTTCCCCCTTTTCTCTCATACTGGGATAGTCTCCCTCTGTGCCCAAAGGATCGCTTCCTTTAGGAACGACCACCCTTCCTGGACTCCCATCTCACCAATACATCACACTGCCAGCTCATATTCATACTGTGGTCTATTATTACCCTCAGGTCCCTTTTATTTGTGGTGCTAGTCAGTTTGGTGTCGCCAAGCCTGTAGTGCAGTCATTCTCCTGCAGTGTGTCATTGACTAGACTCCTAAGCACATTGAAGTTAGCCTTCCTAAAGTCAAGCACTTCCACCCTACTAGTTATCTTACCCACCCTATGGTGTATGGTGAATTTGATTGATCGGTGGTCACTGTCCCCAGGGTGACCACGAATCTGCAGCTCCCCTACCCAGTCTTCCCCCATAGCCAACACCAAGTCCAGTAAGGCATTCCCCCTAGTGGGACCATATACCTCCTGCATTAGGTGAAGGTCCTGCACACAGGTTAAGAACCTACGTGAATGGTTGGATTTGGCTGACTACTCCTCCCAGCAGATGTCAGGGTAGTTTAGGTCCCCCATGACAACCACGTCCCTGGACTGTATGGCCTCTGAGGGCTGCCTCCAGAATTCTAGGTCTAGATTTTCCTCTGGTTCCTAAGGTTATGTTTATTCTGGGCATGTGAGTCTCTAGCTGTGAACTGAGGCCCAAGAGTTTTGCATTGTTTGAAGGGAATCAAACTGAAAAGATTGATAGCCTCTGCTATCATCCACTCTGCTTTTGGAATCCCAGAATTCTGCAGCCAAAAAAACCTCATGCTTGTATTGTTCTTGTAGATCTTACAGATTTTAGATCTTGCAAGACTATAGCTTCACCCAGAATTATTTGTAATAAGACATTTCTGATTACCATGAATTATCTATTTTCTTGGAAGGAGTTTGTCACTAAATTTGGTTACCTTAAACATCTTTGTGAAGCCACTTGCTTTTTAGCAAACATCTATCAGAGTGTTTCTATTTCTAAGATAGGATATATATTTGCAAATAAATCACTGTGGTTTAAATTCTGCAATACATTTGTCATTTATCTATTCAGCCTGATCTGTTAAATGAACCTATTCAAAAGTTGTTGTGATGAGATAAAAACAAAACAAAAGAATATAAATATCCCCACACCAATCTCCTACCCAAGAAGTCACACTACCATAACCAGTTAATTAAAAAGTGTATACCATTCTATGAAGATACACCCTTTTAAATCTCCTCTTCGGCCAAGCATGATGAAAGAGAAGCAGGATTACCAAATCCAAGCACTCAAAAATGATGAATCCAGGGTTCCAAATCCTGAGAGTATCTTGAAAATCATGAGATTTATAAATTCACCCTGTGTTTTTAAGCCTATGTGTTTCATATGTTCAGACTGTGAGGGCTAGAAAATTATGTCTAAAAATGAAAGTTAATATTCTTACAAAATCCCAAAACTTTACGAAATGTGGGTTTAAGAAAAATACTTAATTTCATGAGACCAAAATAAAATAAAAATGTTAATATCATAAACTAGAGCATGAGATGTGCTCTGGTAGAACTGAGAAGGCTCTGGTTCTGTCACTCTAAAGAAGAAGTGAGCTCCAGAACCAAGAGCCAAAGGCTAAGAACACCCTGTCAGAAGCTCCTTCACAGTTCAACCAGGGTACTGTCAATCTGAGCACAGCCACTGGTCTTCATCACTGCAGTGAGCAGAGGTGTAGGAAAACCAATTCCTGATCTGTTAAAATTAGGATATTTTCCCTACCATAAAAGCACAGTTCTTCCCCATATCATTTCAGAAACCGATTTTTTTGGATCTCTCAGAATAGATGTTTTATAATATTAGTATTCATTTCAGTTGATTTGTATTCATTTTTTCCAGTTCTATCATAGTACCACTGAGAAGCTTCAGAATCAAGGCCCCAAACACTGGCCCTCAGGCCATTCCAGGCCAGCAGAACCATGTCTCCATCAGCAAGACGGGAAGATGAGGGCCTCAGTAGGAGGACTTAGGTGCCTATACACTAACACCAGGAGCATGGGGAACAAGCAGGAGGAGCAAGCCCTCCTACTTTCCAGTGTGCATTATGATCTAGTAGGGATTATGGAGACCTGGTAGGACTCCTCACATGACTGGAGTGTAGCTATAGAGGGATACACCCTGCATAGAAAGGACCAGGTGGGGAAGAAAGGGAGAGGTACTGGTCTCTATGGGAAAGAGCAGTATGCCTCCTTGGGGTCTGACATCAGGTACAAAAATGGACAGCTTGAAACCCTCTAGATCAAGTTGTGTGGGTGGGGCCAGGGGGTGGCGTGGAGAGAGAGACCTAACTGTAGGTGTATACTACAGACCACCAAACCAGGGGGAGGAACTCAATCTGGAATTCACCTGAGAACTGACTGAGGCTGCATGTGCACGTGATATGGTCGTCATGGGCGATTTTAATTATCCAGACATCTCCTGGGAGGAAACTCAGTCAAGCTGCAACAGTTGCGATCCTTCCTGACCTGTGTCAAGGAGCTTTTCCTGACTCAGGAGGTGCATGGGCCAACCAGAGGTGACACTTTGCTAGACTTGGTCCTGGCCAAAGGAGACAACCTGCTGACCAACTTAAATATAGAAGGAAGTCTGGGTGACAGCAACCATGAAACCATCATGTGCACTGTCTGACATAGGCAGAGAAATCGGATACCAGGATTGAAGTCTTGGATTTCAAAAATGCAAATTTCAACAAGCTTAGATCACTAGTAGGGCAAGTCCTGCAGGACCAGGGACTGAAGGCAAAAGGTGTCCATGAAGAGTGGTTGTTCCTTAAGGTCACGATCCTTGAAGCACAAAGGAAGTCCATTCCCATGCAGAGAAAAGGTAACAGAAGGGCTGGGAAGCCCTCTTAGCTAAACAGGGAAATCATGGTCCTCTTAAGAGAGAAGAAAGAGGCTTATAAACAATGGAAGCTTGAGGCAGACCCCAAGGAAGACTAGTCCACGATGGCCCACATTTGCAGGGAACATATAAGACAGGATAAAGCGGTGACCCAACTTACATTACCAATGGGAATCAAAGACAACAAGAAGTGCTTCTTTAGGTACATAAGGAACAGGAGGAAAACAAATGAGAGTGTGAGGCCATTGCTCAACAACTCAGAAGAGCTAGTTACCAGTACCCAGGAGAAAGCTGAACTTCTGAATGGCTACTTTGCCTTGGTCTTTCACCAAACCAAGGGGAAAACCACACCAGGTAAAGTAGAGGATGAACACGGTAGGAATAAGCACCTTCCTAGTGTTGATGTAGAATTGGTGTATGACCAATTAATAACATTAGACATATATTAGTCAGCAGGGCTGGATGATCTTCATCTGAGAGTACTGAAGGAGCTGGCCAAAGTCACTGCAGAACCCCTAGCAAAACTCTTCCACAACTCGTGGTGCTCGAGAGAAGTCCCTGAGGAATAGAAGAGGCCAATGTTGTGCCCATCAAAAAAGGGCAGGAGGGAGGTCCCAGGTAACTATAGGCTAGTCAGCCTAACTTCCATCCTAGAGAAAATCATAGAAAAGTTAATCAAGTAATCTGTCTGCAATAAACTTGCAGGAGCTAAGATTCTGAATGATAGCCAGAATGGCTTCATTGCATGCAGCTCTTGTCTTACCAACCTCATCTCCTTCTATGACCAGGTAACTCACCACCTGGACATGAGAGAGCAGGTTAACATTTTATACCTAGACTTCCAAAAGGCCTTTGATCTAGTATCCCATGATGTCCTCACAAGAAATTGGAGGATTGTGGGCTTAACTCTGAAACAGTCAGGTGGGTGAGAAACTGCAGGATAGGACCCAGAGAGCTGTAGTAAATGGATCTGTGTCATCCTGGCGAGAAGTGGGCAGCACAGGGGTCGGTGCTCAGTCCAGTACTTTTCAACATCTTTATTAAAGATTGGGATGTGTGGGTGAAGAGCTCACTGGCCAAGTTCATGGATGACACCAAGTTATGGGGAAGCATGGTCACACTTGAAGATAGTCTACAGTTACAGGCAGACCTAGACTGGCTAGCAAATTGGACAGATTTGATGAAGTTCAACGTTGAGAAATATAAAGTGCTCCACCTCAGGATGAGCAACCCCCAACACACCTACAGGCTTGGCAGCACCAAACTGACTAGCACCACAAATAAAAGGGATCTGAGGGTAATAATACACCAGTATAAATAGATCAGTATGAATATGAGTTGGCAGTGTGATGCTATAGTCAGTAGGGCAGATAATACTCTGGCATGCATCAATCGATGTATCTCCAGCAAAGCCAAGGAGGTGATTCTTCTGCTCTACTCAGCACTGGTGAGACTGCAGCTGGAGTACTATTAACCAGGGCACCCAAGGCGAAAACCAGGAGTAATGGCCACAAACTCCTGTAAGATCAATTCAGGCTCATCATTAGGAAAAGCTTCTTCAGTCAGGGTGTCCAGACTGTGGAATAAGCTCCCTCCAGAAGTGGTGCAATCACCTACCATGGAAATCTTCAAGAGGAGACTAAACAGTCACCTTGCTGGAGTCACCAGACCCCCAGCTAACTTTCCTGCTTGGTGCAGGGTCTAGACCTGATGATCTTCCAAGGTCCCTTCCGGCCTTACAATCTATGAATCTATGAATGTCATCTGGCCTGCCAGACTCCCCCTGGGTCCAAAAATTTGGTGAGAAGGAATGGGGACATTGTTAATTGTTGCTCCCCTGGTGCCAAATTTTTGGATCCATGGGGAGCTCAAAAGGCTGGAGAGCATGGCCCTGCATGCGGGGTTAGGGCAGCTCATGGCCAGATCCTGACATGCAGGGCCAGGACAAGGCAGCAAAGCCTGATCTGGGTGCATATGGTTGGGCTAAGGCAGCACAGAGCCTGATCCAGTTATGCCAGGCCTGATTGGGGCAGCATGGGGACTGATCTGTGCATGTGTACAGCCTGATCCAGACACACAGGTCCCAACCCCACTCACTGAATACCTATAAGGAATTTGGCAGATCTGGCTCTCAGGACTCAATTGAGCATTACTGAATAATATTAAGAGACAGTCTTGGACCACAAAGAGTTTACAATCCTATATCATATGTATGTGCCTAAGTTGTCTCCTTTTTTTGTTTTATTGTAAGATCTTTCATGGGCTTCTGACATGTCACGTACCAAGGTGGATGTTTCCTCATCAAAATATATTTTGGTTCATGAATAGAAGAAAACTTCCCAACCTATGCTCATGCCTTAGCAAACAAACAACTAAAAATCTACTTATATTTTATTTTGAACATACAATGCAATTAACTGTGCATCCCAGTAGTCCTCTCTCCCTTTCTCCAGCTCAGATTTATAAAGATAATCAGATATGAGACATTTTAGTGGCTTCTTCCCTCATAAAAACCCATAAACTTCAGATGAATCTAAAGTCTCAAGGAGCCAGAAATTATGCAGGAAACATCACTTAGCTGGTTTATGCACCAGAATGTAAATGAGGCCTCTTTTTTTAGTCCCTATTACTAGTAAAGCTTAGGCATTCAGCTCTTTCATTTTACTTTACTCCCTTTTTCTGTTGCCATAGTAACCTGAGTGGCATTCAGTCTGCAGAAGCTGCCATTGCAGGTGGTTTGCAGATATTTTATTTAAAAAAATCATAGGACCTGCATTTTCATCAAAGAAATGGCAATAAAATCACATGGCTTTACATTTATGGCATTGATTTTTGTACTTTGATTACTCAGATTTTGTAAAAAATACTCTAGTGCTTTAGAAAACAAGCATGCCTATATTTTCATTCCTGGCAAGCCCTTTGTGTATATTTACAGCCTTCTCTATAGCAGTCAACTAAAATATTGAATCAACATGAGTCAACTCGGTTGAAACAAATGCATCCTGTGGACCGTGTGTGTGTGTGTGTGTGTGTGTGTGTGCGCGCGCACATGCGTGAGTGTGCATATGTGCACCTATCAATTGTCCATTTGTACGCTGATATAACAAAATGTGATTAATACCCAGTTTGGATCATATTTATGCAAGGATGTCATTCTGAAGGTATTTTGGCTAAAAGAATTTTGGAATTAGATTAGGAATTAAATTAGTAATGAATCATGTATTGTTTCTGGTATATCCATCCAAGGAAATAAAACTCAAACATGCACACACATATATATGTAAATGTTTACAGACACACACACACACACACACACACACACACACTGCAATTCCCTTCCCAAGGAATTACATTCTTACTGGTTACAATAAGTGTGAGGGAAGGGACTCTTTGGCTTACAGCTTAACTCACCTTTAAAAGTGGTTCTTAGCAGAAAAAGAATTTTACACAAATAAAGAATCCTAAAGCATAGAGAAAAATCTTAATTAAAGTGTTTGCTCTTTTCGGATAGGGACCACAGATATACAGTCCCCCTACATAGAGGAAGGAGTAGACATGTATGGGAAGGAATCCCTTCCAATAGAAATATCAGGAGCATGATATGCTTCCTGGTATCCCTCTGGTGTCCAAGAATTTCTCTGAAGTAGAGTTTACAAGAATAGGTTGCTCATTCTATATAGCTGCTTATTAATATTGAACTCATTTACATAGTATCCGGGAACCTCACTAACATTATGAGGTAGAGAACAGAAGCATAAATTGGATTAAAAGATGATGATTTAGCCAGAAATTGAACTCAGATTTAATGAGTTCCATTAGGGTATCCTTCTAACTCATAACGTAAAAGAAAACTCCTGCTCTAGAGAATTTACAGCCTAAAAACACAACACAAGAGAAGAGAGAACAAGCTAAGGTACACAAACAAATTAAACAAAAAGATCATCAGGAAAACCAAGTATACAATCCAGATTTCCTGACTGTCAATCTAATGCTTTTGCTGTTAGGCAATGCTGGGGTCTGGGACCAGAAGAGGGGTGTTAACTACCACCCCTTCCCCCTGCTCAAACTTACTAATGGCTGCAACTCTGGACTACAAATCCCAGAGGCACCTGGGAGCAGGAAGAGGAAGTGATGAGTAACCCTACAGAGGCCTGTTGCTGTAATTCTGGACTGCAAATTCCAGAGACCTTGGGGGCAGCTAGAAGAGGAAGTGAACACACAGCCAGAGAGCTGTGCTCTAGTGGACCCAGCTTCTGGCCTAAGCCACTGCAGGCATGTGGCTGCATTTCCTGAATCAAAGGTAAATGTTTCTTCACTTCTGTTTCAGTTTAATCTGTGCATCTTAAGTTAGCCTGCAAAGACTGACTCGATTCAGTGTCAGGCTTTTTGACTGTCTGTACCTAGCCTAAGGGCTAAGTTCTACTTTGCTGCTAGGATATGTATTTTTAGACATCTCAGTCTCGTAATGACATTCTTCACCCCATGCAAAGACCCAAATCATGTTCAAATATCTAACTTTCTTAGAAGGATACATTGACACTACACACAAGTAAGTGTGGCCTACTGCTCATTCTCAGAAGCAATTTGATACTACCTCAGTGATGTCTAACTCCATGTACACTCCTTTCCCATTCAGCTTTGCCATGGAAGCACAGAAGTAGTGAGAAAAACACACACATACCCTGCAAACTATAAATGGCCAAAAAACCTAAATTAGCAAGTGTTTGATACTAAACTGAGAGCACAGTAGCAAGGGCACCCATTTTTCCTTCCAGTAATTAAGGCAACTGCCAAGGACCCAAGAGACTCTGCTTCAAGACCCACCTCTCCCCGAGAGTACGTAACCCTACCTTTCCACTCCCCACAACAGCACCCAGATCACCACCAGGCCACAGGCAAAGGAAGACTGAGAGCATCCTTCTATTGAGCATTATAAGGAGAGAAGGAGAGAGAGAGAACCATGGAGACACACAGAAAGCAATCAAGAGGTAGCCTCCCACTGTGACTCAGTGAGGTAGACCCTGCCTGGACGTGGGGGAACGAGTGCTCCGTTCACTGTTGTCTATGCATTTTGCAATGCACAGATACTAGAAAAAATACAGAAATAGTAGCGAGAGCAGTGAGCAAGTTTCTTCACATGGTATTACACCTACTTGAAATTCCTTCTAAGGTCATGGTATTTGGATGGCCTTCAAGTGGCAGTCATTACTGCAGCCCTTCATGCAGGAAAGGATTCTTTGAAAATGTGCCTCAGAATCTCTCCTAGGCAGGACTGCATGCCTGTGTTAGAAGGGAGGAAAACCCTGATGGATTAATGAGACCATACTTCAAAGGCTCTGACTTTCCTTACAGAAAAATAAAGTTTACATATGTATCATAATCAGCATTCTCCACTCCTATGTCACCAACCAGCTCTACCCTATGGAAGGTCCGTGGACTCTCTCCACTGTTACATCTCTTGTAAAATTACACTGCTCTTGTAACACCTTGCATCACACACTCAGCTAACTCAGAAGGATGGAGTGGGCATACTGAAAATGAGTGATCAGTTTTTGTTTTCAAATCACCCTTTACACTTGGCCAGGCACCTTCCATTTGCACTGATGCAATTTCCATTGCCCTCTGCTACTGAAATGCAGTCATAAATAGTGCTGTGTTGTATAGTACCAGGACTCTAGGCCTGTATATCAGTCAATGAGATATATTTGGCATTAAGGAATCACTGGGTAAAATGTGTAAACAGCCTTGGGAGCAGTGTCCAGAACCCAAGCCCCCCACCTTATCAGGGCAGTGGTCACCTTCCTGGCCCACTAAGTGAGATTCTTCCTCACTTGTGTGCCTTCTTAACTATCCTGCAGGGGAGCAGGGGAGGGGCTCACAGCCCTGTAAATTGGTGTTTAGACCACTCAGCCGGGATATAGGAGATGAGTTTAAAAAAAACAAAAACCATTAAGGGTAAGAGGGAACCTAAAACCCAGGTCTCCCCTCACTGAAACAAGTGTGGTAACCAGTCCTCTAGTTATAATAGACAACGAGATATTGCTGTTTTATGTGATTTGGTGCAGTTGTGATGTGGCATGATGCTACATAGCTGCTTAGGTAGGAGCCCTGCTTATATAATCAGGGGGAAGTGGAATTGCAACCAGGTTCATTTTAGCAGTTGTTAAAAATCCTTACTGAAATGAATGTAGGGCCATGTGCATCCTAGGTAACCAAAGATTTGTCTCTGAAAGTGTGTAAGTACTTTTCATTGAAATTAATGGAGCACTATGGGGGCTCTACAGAGCAAAATAGAATTCACTTCAGAGGGCACACATGATGCCCATTGAAAATGCATGAAAACTCGGGCAGATTTCTATTTCACTTTACATGCCCAAATGGCAATTTTCCATGGTGCATTTTTGACACTTACACAGTTTTCAATCCTAGCACCCTTGCACTGTGGACATACAACCACTCAGGTACTGAGTACTTCGTTATCTATTTTCTGGCCTGGCAGGTACAAGGATACGTATGCACAAACCTGAGTGTAAGTCCTGAAAAGACAATGAAGACCCTTTTGTGCTTTCATCCCAATAGGTGAAAGGTTAGGGAATGCACTCAAGTGTCAGAGTTTCCTAACCCTGTATCCCTACAACACACTAGCACAGTGCTCAGACCACAGAACCTGGGTCCTAGCCTGGACACTTACAGCTTCAAAAGGAAGGTGTTTTGTAATCCTCCTTTTGAAGCTGCAAGTGTCCAGGCTAGGACCCAGGCTCTGTTATTTTCTAAGGCAGCATCCATCTTGATGAGTCCCATACCCTCTGGCTAGTGTTTGTCTTCCTGGTCCCACATATCTCCTCTCATGCCTGCCCAGGAAGCCAGCTTCAGAGAGTGGCCAGGAAAAGGAAAGGAAATTGTATCAGTTATATGTATGACTTCAATCAAAACTATGTCCTTCAGCAAGTCTTAGGAAGAGTATAAAATGAGCATACCATTATTTTTTACTTTTGAAAATGTTTTTAAAAAGGCACAAGAGATCCATCATATAAATCACAGTTGGAAGAACTGTGATGGCCTCAGCTGTTTGATTATTTTTTATTATCAACAGTGGGGCAGCAATGAGAGGCTTCAGTCACACTGTGTTTGGCCGGGCACAAACTTGTAGCAAAGTCACACCACAGCTCCTGCCCTGAAGAGCTTTTGACCAAAGGGCCAAATCCTACAAAGATTTGTGCATGTGTTGTCCACCTGAGGAATAGTCAGGTTAAGCACACACGGAAAGCTTTGAAGGTGATAGCTAAAGTATAGGGTGAGAGACAAAAGGCAGAGCACAAGGTGACACTGAGATAATGTGCTAAAAAGTGAATAGAATTAGCAGTATGCTAATACTGCTAAGTGTAAAGATGTAGCCAATTAAATATGTGACGCACTTATCTAAAACAAATCACTTACCATTGTCATCATTATCATTTGATACCTTTTTCTCATCTGTTTTCCTGCAATGTATCATAGAAGAATTTATGAAATTGTGGCATACAACTTTCATGACTGAGAAATGAACAAAATCTCCATCATCTCCCTCAGTCATGTCTTGCAAACATTTTGTGCTGACTATTGTTATAGAAGTGCCCTTGAATTCAATCCCACCAATCTGAAGGGGAAAAAAAGCTTCTTTCCTGCTGAGTTATACACATGACAATTGTTTGAAAAACCCACATACCAACCAGTGTAAACAATCTAAATCATGATAGGCAGTAACATTATCAGCTGTTTCTAATGTTCACTGTCATTTTCATTAGAGGTGGCTGGAATTTTTAAAACATTGCATTTAAAAAATGGAAGGGGCTCCCCCTGCACACTTTATTTTCCAATTGCTCTATCCCTTACACTGAACTTTTCTAATGGACTTTTTAAGCTGGACATAAAGTACAGACAAACCTGATGGGAGATGCAATGAAAGAGCAACACTGTTTTGTTTCTTAGGGAAAGCATTTCATCAACAGAAAATTGATCTGCTGAATTCTAATCTCATCCACTAAACAAAGAAACAAACAAACGACAAGAAAACCCCCTAAAACTATGGACATCACACACACTAGCGAGTTTCACAAAAGAGCACACCCATTTTCACTGGTTGCTAGAAACCCAGTGTTGATCCAAAGCCTTCCTGTGGTCAAAGGAAGTCTTTCAGGTGACTTTAACAAGCCTTGCTATGGGCCATTCAAGACCACCATAGATGGTCTACAGTAGATGAGTCTACAGTACAGATAATCACATGCCTAGTAGACAAATCAAAAAACTATTCCAGTTCAAATAGCACTAACTCTCCTCATTAAAAGAAGAAATTCTGGTTTCCACATCTTAAAATAGGATGTAGTAGAAATAGAAAAGTACAGAGAGGGATATCCAAGATAATCAGGGTTATGGGGCATCTGCTATACCAGGGCAGACTAAAGAGGCTAGGACACTTCAGTTCAGAAGAGAAAAGTCTGAATGGGACATAGTAATCAGCATCCTGGAAGATGGGATGGAGTGCACCCTCACCAAGTTTGCAGATGACGCAAAGCTGGAGGGAGTACTAGATACACTGAAAGGGAAGGCTAGAATTCAGAAAGAGCTCAACAGATTGGAGGATTGGACCAAAAGAAATCTCATGGGCCACATACCCACAAGGGGGGACATCTGATTGCTTGGGGGAGAAAAACAGTGGCACAAATTCATCTTGCGGCTTTTTGCCCCAGCGCAAGCCCCTGCATTTGGGAGCCTAGCGTGGACCTGGAGCATAACTTTGGCCAGCCAGTCTCTGGTTTTGGGCAGCACATGCTGCCACCATATGGGTTGCCCCACTTTTTTCTGGCATGGGGTTTTTTTGACAGTGTGAGATCCGGCGAATGCCTGCATGTGGGGCGTATATAGTTTGCAGCACTGCAGCGGGGTCTGTGGTGCCACAAACCACATGTGTGTACTCATTTGGATGCACCCACATTGGTGGATAATAAACAGAATATAAGCCAGCAATGTGCCTTTGTTGTGAAGAAGTCTAACAGCATGCTGGGCAGCATTAGTAGGAGTGTTGCCAGCCAACAAGAGAAGTGCTTCTTCCCCTCTATTCAGCACTGGTGAAAAAGAACTGCCAGGGATGTATCCTCTGAACCAATGATGGTGGATGCCAGGGAGAGTATTAGAGTTATTCTCAACCACCCCGGCATGCTTTGTGATCCTTTCAAGGGTGCTGTGGGGTGCCATGTAATGTTAGCATCATTGGGTGTGCAAACAAATTACATGCAAAACTCAGAGATTTCAGATAGAAATCCATAGTGTTGACAACATTGTGCCCTATTGTGGTCTTTCTGAGAACTTTGCAACCAAATAACTGCTCTATTATTTTTCTGTAGTCAGAAACCAAGTGAAAACTGAGAGCTGGCATTTTCTGAAGAGGGTCTTCAGCCTATCCTGGGGTGCTTTGAGTCTATCCAGGTGTGCCTCAAGTCTAAAAAATGTTGAGAACCATTGTTCTAGATATACCGTGTTTATATGCTCTCCCTCAAAAGCATTTATCTTTGCCACTATCAGAAACAGGATACTGGGCTAGACTGTACACCCAGTATTGTAGATGGAGCACCCAATATCACATTGCTTATATTCTTACTTTTATTCCTATGTTTAAAATTTCAGAACACAACAATCCCACTCTCCAGTCTATGACTGTCCACCTTTGAAACCTTACAATGACAACAGAAGATGAAAAAGTGGGAGTGGCAGAAACAGCATGTTGTGGACTGAATCAAGAATCTGGAGCCACCCACCCTGCACAGAAACACAGGCCCAAGTTGCAGCAGAATCTATTGATCCTGTATCAGACTTGTCAGCCATCTTCTGACCCACAGATAAGACAATCATGGAAGACAATCATCCTCAACTGGGAGGTATTATCAAAGACAGTCAAGTTAGCTTACACTTCTGTGCAGAGATTCTATGAAGAGAAACTACAC
>NW_017729026.1:24771039-24772093 GCF_001723915.1 Gavialis gangeticus
GAGATGCACCTGTGGATGCATGACAAGGTATGGTTGGCCTTCCTGACCGCGTCCCCACATTGTTGACGCGTGTTCATTTTGGCATCAGTGATGACTCCAGGATCCTTTTCTGCCTGTGCACTGACAAGAAGGAAGTTCCCCAGCCCGTAGGTATGGTGCTGGTTCTTCCTCCCCAGATGCATCACCTTGCACTTGTCAGTGTTGTAAACAATCCTGTTCTCATCTGCCCACCCCTGTAACCTGTCTAGATCTGATTGCAGCCTATTCCTCCCTTCTAGCATGCTCACTTCCCCTCATATCTTAGTGTCGTCTGAGAATTTGAACAGGGTGCTTCTAACCCCCTCATCCAAGTCACTGATGAAGATGTTGAACAGTGCAGACCCGAGAACCGAGCCCTGCAGAACCCCACTGCCCACGTCCCTCCAGGTTGAATAGAACCCGTCCACTACCACTCTCTGGGTGCAGCCCTCCAGCCAACTAGTGACCCAATTGACTGTGTAGGTGTCGACACAACAGTCCCCTAGTTTTTTAATGAGAATGGGGTGAGAGACAGTGTCAAAGGCCCTTCTAAAGTCCAGAAATACTACATCCACTGCTACACCTGCATCTATGGATTGGGAGAATAAAACTTGCTTCGGGAGTCTGGAGTTAACTATCCAGATGACATGGCTGGCCCAGTGAAGTTGACATTGGATGGTCATTACCTCGATGCTTAGGGTGTTTGCTTGCAAGAGTGTGCTAATGTTGGTGCATCTATCTTCCCACTGGAGTCAAAGGACCTTCCACAGGTAGTGTTGATGGTACTTCTCTAGTGACTTGAATTGTCTTTTGTACATTGTCCATGTCTCAGCTCCATACAGTAGGGTAGGGATTGTAACTGCTTGATAAACCATGATCTTGGTTTCAGATATGATGTCATGATCTTTTAACACCTATTGCATCAGGTGTCCAAAGGCTGCACTTACACATGTGAGGTGATGGTAGATTTCTTCACTGATGTCAGCCTTCTCCAAGAGGTGACTTCCAAGGTACAGAAAATACTTAATGTTCTCCA
>NW_017729026.1:24777093-24791323 GCF_001723915.1 Gavialis gangeticus
CCAATATCACATTGCTTATATTCTTACTTTTATTCCTATGTTTAAAATTTCAGAACACAACAATCCCACTCTCCAGTCTATGACTGTCCACCTTTGAAACCTTACAATGACAACAGAAGATGAAAAAGTGGGAGTGGCAGAAACAGCATGTTGTGGACTGAATCAAGAATCTGGAGCCACCCACCCTGCACAGAAACACAGGCCCAAGTTGCAGCAGAATCTATTGATCCTGTATCAGACTTGTCAGCCATCTTCTGACCCACAGATAAGACAATCATGGAAGACAATCATCCTCAACTGGGAGGTATTATCAAAGACAGTCAAGTTAGCTTACACTTCTGTGCAGAGATTCTATGAAGAGAAACTACACATTGTGAAACTCTGAAACATGCAGAAGTTGGATAATCTTTCAACAACTCTTTCCTGCTATAGGTAAATTATAGATGTATCAGCAAAAATAACATTTTGGATCACTCTACCAACACATGCTGTCTTCTTCTGTCACTACAGTCTACTGCTTTCCTACCAGGTTTCAAAGTAAGATTTCAAAGTACTGAGATCTTTGCAGTAGACTGTTCCTCCATTGGGGTGGTCCTGGGTGATAGTCTCCCATGAGTTGATGTCAGTGTTGCCTTTTTTCAAGATGACCCTGAAGACATCTTTGAAGTGCTTTCACTGCCCTCCTCTTAAGCGTACACCTTGACTGAGTTTCATAGTTTCATAATTGGTAGGGTTGGAAGGGACCTGAGCAGATCATGAAGTCCAACCCCCTGCCATGGCAAGAAAAAGTACTGGGGTCAAATGACCCCAGCAAGGTGTTTATCTAGCTTCCTCTTAAAGACCCCCAGGGTCGAAGCCAGCACCACTTCACTTGGAAGCTGGTTCCAGATCCTAGCCACCCTGACAGTGAAGTAGCGCCTCCTGATGTCTAGCCTGAATCTACCCTCTGCCAGCTTGTGACCATTATTTCTAGTCACTCCTGGTAGTCCTCGGGGGAACAGGGACTCCCCCAATGCCTGCTGATCCCCTCTGACTAGTTTGTAAATGACCACTAGATCCCCCCTCAGCCTTCTCTTGTGGAGGCTGAACAGGTTCAGTTCCCGTAGCCTCTCCTTGTAGGACCTGCCCTGCTGCCCCCTGATCATGCAAGTGGCCCTCCTCTGGACCCTCTCCATGTTGTCCACATCCCTCCTGAAGTGCAACACCCAGAACTGGATGCAGTACTCCAACTGCGGCCTGACCAGTGTCGTATAGAGGGGGAGGATCACCTCCTTGGACCTGCTTGAGATGCACCTGTGGATGCATGACAAGGTATGGTTGGCCTTCCTGACCGCGTCCCCACATTGTTGACGCGTGTTCATTTTGGCATCAGTGATGACTCCAGGATCCTTTTCTGCCTGTGCACTGACAAGAAGGAAGTTCCCCAGCCCGTAGGTATGGTGCTGGTTCTTCCTCCCCAGATGCATCACCTTGCACTTGTCAGTGTTGTAAACAATCCTGTTCTCATCTGCCCACCCCTGTAACCTGTCTAGATCTGATTGCAGCCTATTCCTCCCTTCTAGCATGCTCACTTCCCCTCATATCTTAGTGTCGTCTGAGAATTTGAACAGGGTGCTTCTAACCCCCTCATCCAAGTCACTGATGAAGATGTTGAACAGTGCAGACCCGAGAACCGAGCCCTGCAGAACCCCACTGCCCACGTCCCTCCAGGTTGAATAGAACCCGTCCACTACCACTCTCTGGGTGCAGCCCTCCAGCCAACTAGTGACCCAATTGACTGTGTAGGTGTCGACACAACAGTCCCCTAGTTTTTTAATGAGAATGGGGTGAGAGACAGTGTCAAAGGCCCTTCTAAAGTCCAGAAATACTACATCCACTGCTACACCTGCATCTATGGATTGGGAGAATAAAACTTGCTTCGGGAGTCTGGAGTTAACTATCCAGATGACATGGCTGGCCCAGTGAAGTTGACATTGGATGGTCATTACCTCGATGCTTAGGGTGTTTGCTTGCAAGAGTGTGCTAATGTTGGTGCATCTATCTTCCCACTGGAGTCAAAGGACCTTCCACAGGTAGTGTTGATGGTACTTCTCTAGTGACTTGAATTGTCTTTTGTACATTGTCCATGTCTCAGCTCCATACAGTAGGGTAGGGATTGTAACTGCTTGATAAACCATGATCTTGGTTTCAGATATGATGTCATGATCTTTTAACACCTATTGCATCAGGTGTCCAAAGGCTGCACTTACACATGTGAGGTGATGGTAGATTTCTTCACTGATGTCAGCCTTCTCCAAGAGGTGACTTCCAAGGTACAGAAAATACTTAATGTTCTCCAGAGTCTTACCATGAATCTGAATTACCAGAGCTGGGGAGTCCTCACTCAGAGTTTGTTGATGGAGGACCTTAGTCTTCTGAATGTTAAGCGTCAGTCCCATTTTCTTGTATGCCTCAGTAAAGGCATCGACAATTGCCTGAAGGTCTGCTTCCAAGTGAGCACAGACAACAGCATCATCAGCATACTGGATCTTGAATAGTGAGGTCAGGGTGGTCTTAGTTTTGGCTCAGAGTCAGTTGAGATTAAACAGCTTACCATCCATTTGGTAGTTTAGCTCCACTCCAGCTGGAAGCTTGTTGGTAGTCATACGCAGCGTGACAGTAAGCAACATCAAGAAAAGTGTTGAAGCAATGACACAGCTTTGCTTAACTTCCATCTTAACCTCAAAGGGATCTGTAATAGTTCTGTCACTGAGAACCACCACGCACATACTATCATGGAACAGGCAGAGGATGGTAACAAATTTTGGTGGGCAACCATACTTCAGAAGGAACCTCCACAGTGCTTCTCAGTTTATGGAGTTGAAGACTTTCATGAGGTCAAAGAAGACCATATAAAGAGGATTATGTTGTTCCTGGCATTTTTTCTGCAGCTAATATGCTGTGAAGATCATATCAGTTGTGCCTCTCGAAGGCCTAAACTCACAGTGAGATTTTGGAGGAGCTCCTCAGCAAATGGAAAGAGATGATTCAGGAGGGTTCTCACAATGATCTTTCCTGTGGTGGATAGCAAGGAGATCTCTCTGTAATTTCCACAGTCAGACTTTCTACTTTCTTGAAGATTTTCACAGTCATAGTAACCTGTGGTCATCTGGGATTTCCTCACCATTCCAAATCCTTAAGATGAGGGTACAGAGTTGTGATGTGAGCTCCTCTTCTCCCCTGCTTAAAGATTTCAGCAGGGGTTCCATCAGCTCCAGGTTCCTTGCCATTCTTCATCTGCTTGATGGCCTTCCACACCTCATCAAGTGTTGGAGGGATTCTGAGACTGTTTTTGACTGGGTGTTGCAGTACCAGTCTAACTGCTGACTGGATTTCTGTCTTAAATTGGGAGGGAGCCAATCCCTGGAAAGGAGCCACTGTCTTCAGCATGTATGACCCAATTCTTGATCTGACCAATGAAACCAAGGAGAAATTCTATGTCAGCCTTGACCAAATCCCTTCTGATGTTCCAGAGGGAGACCAATTTATTTTGCTGAGTGATTTCAATGCCAGAGTTGGAAGGAACTCAAACCTCTGGAATGGAACCATTGGCAAAGAAGTAGAAAAGGTCAGCTCCAACAGCCTCCTTCTCTTGACCAAATGCCCAGAATATGGACTCCCTACCACCAACACCTTGTTCCACCAAAAAAATAGGCAGAAGGCATCATGACAACACCCGTGATCTAAGCACTGGCACCTGTTTGACTATTTTTCATGCCTGGGATCGTAGAAATGTCCACATCACCTGAGCTGTGCTAGGAGCTGATGATAGCTGGATGAATCATCGACTCATCCTCTCATTTATGTCACTTAGACTGTCTCCCAAACAACGGCTGCAGCAGAAGTAATGCCAATGGAAGATCAGCATCGAAGGACTCAGAAACCTAATCAAAGAATAACCTCTTCCATCAGTACCTCAAATGAAAAGATGGAAAATTCCAATCAACAACAATGAGAGAATGTCAGCAGTGCTTAGGATGCCTTCAAGTCTACTATCATCAACACCTGCAATGAGACACTTGGATTCTTTCCCAGAAAACATCAAGACTGGTTTGATGTGAAAGACCAGGAGATCCAAGAGTTGATGGAGGTCTTTTGTACTTGGCAGAATGACATCAATTCCAAGCAAAAGAAATTGCATTTCCAGCAAGCCAAGGCTCTCAGCCAAGAAACTGAATCTCCAACCAAGGACCTCTGAGAGGTCCAAAGGAGGACCTGCGATATGAAGAAAAGATGATGGGAAGAGAAGGTGAAGGAAGTTCCCTGATATCCATGATATGCACAGTTTTTTCAAGGCCACCAAAGCCATCTACAGTCTGAGCACTCAGAGGCCAATCTCACTGAGACTTAAGGATGAAGGAGATATGATCGAGGATAGGGAGGGAAGTCATCAGTGCCTGTTGGAAGGAGCATTTTGAAGACTGTCTCATTCAAGACTCTATTGTTGATGAGAGTATTCTCAACTCCATCCTGTTTCTAACCCACACTGCTGTTAACTTTGCTTTGTCAAAGCTACTTTCTTGTGTTTTCTCATCTAAAAAAAGTGAAGAAATACATGGGCTTACATTTTTTAAAATACAGACCTAACTTAAAAGAACATGAACTAGATTTTCAAAAGTACTTAGCAGCCACAACTTGAAGTGAAGTTGTCTTGTGTACTGAGCATCTCTGAAATATACCCTCCCTCCACAGCATAATTTTCTTCACTCCAAGGATTAGTCTGAGCAAAGCCTTGTTTGCAAATAATTTAAATTTGGTTCAGTTTGGATTTAAATTCAAATTGTATGGCTCAGGCCTATCTCTGCTTCCCAAATTGCTAAACACACCACATATAAATAACAGCAACAAAAATATGGGTCTGATCCAGCAATCTTCATTTGGACAAAACTCTTGGTGAAATTAGTATGAGTTTTGCCTGAGTGAAGTCTTCAAGCCTGGGGCATGATGCACTAGAATTAGGATTCCTTAAATATTAGGTACATCATCTGTGACATACAGGACCCCAGGAAAAAATCCACATTACATAGAGTATGTCTAAGTGTAAATAAAGACTATTCTGATTTGCATTTATATTGTATTACCAAAATGATACATCATTGCAAATTATGGAAGAATACAGATGTAGGTAGATTAATACGAGACTGGCTCATGTTACATATTGCTTAGATAAAGCAAGAAGATTCCAGGGCACATGGTGGTGATAAATAATGCCATCATGCTTTCCACAGCTGTCTTTTTAAATTCACTGGGTTAGAACTATGAAAACCTGAAGAACTGGACCTACCACTTCCTGTAAGGATTACCTTATTTTACAATTGCTTTCTACTCTGTGAACCTATGCCCTTGTAATTCCTTAAGGTTCAAAGCAATCCTTGGGAAGCTTAGGGAAAGCAGGGACAGAACAAGCAATTGAGGGAAGTTAATATGAGATAGAGAGAACACTACTTAAAACTGAGATAACCTAGTGATGCCTGTTTTACAACTGAGCTGTTTTCCTGCTGACTTTTGCTTTCCCATAGATATTTCAAGAAAGTCTAACACCATGTCTGAAACCTAAAAAGGTAAACAGTAGTTTCCTCAAATACACTTGAGTCACCTCTTGAACCAGGATCATGCTGAAGGGTGCTGCAAGTAAGCAAATTAATTTGGGAGTGGGTTAACTGGCATTGTCACTAACTAGTATTAATTAGCCAGCCTGCAGTGCCTTGCCCACTTGGCTACGCTGCATGGTCATGACTGAGGTTCCCTCCCTTCTGTTTGAGGGAATTAGGGCCAGGCATGATGAGTCTGTGATCAAGGCATTTTAAAATGCCTTTAATACAGCATGCTGGGAAAAGTAGAATGAATCAGGAACAGCCACAATGAACACTGCTCTTCCCATTTAGTTCCAGGTGTTGCATTTCACTCAGCATGCATGCAGTCTATTTCAGTTGATCTTCAATGCTTATGTGTTAAAATTTCTGCTTTTGTGGTTTGATTATTCTTTCATTAGTTCACTGTGTACAGATCATATGTTTCCATTCCCCTCCCCTGTTTTTGCAAAGTATACGAACACCATGAGCTAAATTCATCTCTAATCAAAATCTGTTGATGTTGAGAGTTTTAGCAAGGAATATGACCCCATCACCCTTTCATATTCTACCTCTGGATTATTTTGATTATTGCAGTACTATTTTATTATACATATTCCACTACATTTCACAAGGGACTAAGTGCTTTCCAAAAAAACACAGGAAGACACAGGGTGTGGCTTTTCAAAAGCACCCATGTGATTTAGGAGTATAAATCCCATTGAAAATCAATTAATGGCTTTTGAAACTGAAAATTATGATCCCTTGTCCCTTAGCTGAATGCTGAAATCCAGCACTGAAAGTCTCACCATTTAACTGGCAGCACAGACTGATATTGGTCATCATATCAATCAAGCTACCTGTTGCCAAGTAGCATGTTCATCAGCCACTGATCATATTCAGTTATTAGATTCAAACATTTTCTGTGAACAGGCACAAGAAGGTAGTAACATAGCAAAACTGAATGCAATACTCCTCTTTTCTGTGCCTGGCAACCTGCTTTTATAACCAATCATATGATATGTTTCTGGCAACCTAGCTAGACCATTTCACAAATGTTTGTTGCTTTTTCATTTAAAAAAGTGTTAACTGACTCCTGTAATTCCTGGACATAATATGATGTTCCTCACTGAGCTGTATTGCTAGTCCGTGAGATACATGGGCATGATCCAAATTCTATTAACATCAGTGGGAAGATTTTCTTCTTGTTTTGGGTCAGACATATAAAGAGAGTGTTTATGGGAAAACCTTTATACAACAGAACAATATGACATACCCAGTTTGTTGTCTGTATCATGTGCACCCTCTGTGCAAGATGCGGCAAACTAGAAATGAGAATTTGTTGTTTTCTTTTTCTTTTAACTCACAAGGAATAGATGCCCTATATTTAAAATAATGGGGACCATGGGATCCCATTTGCTTTTTCATGGCTTCAGGAAATCTTTTCCTGCCTTTTCAATAAGAAGTCAGTTGAGGAGGAACAGCATTTGATGCTGGAATATTGGTTATCTGGAGTAAAGAGAATAAGGAGTGTGGTTACTGATGTTATATTTCATGATGAAGCAACACATGAGGTAGCATGCTCCCCCCAGGACCTCAAAGACATTGTCAAATTTTACAACTTACTACATATAGATAGACAGGCAGGAGAGAACACTAAGATCCATCAAGTGTGTCAAGAAATAATTCATTTGGGCAAATGTAGCAGCTGCAGTTAGACAAACCTCTCAGACTGGTTCCAAGCAAGGTTCCTGTCTTACTGTAGTAACTGTGTAGCCAAATCCTTACTAAATCTGACTTCTATCCATGCAGTCACATACTGTACTGAGCACCGGAAACAAGCAGATGCCAGTAGGGTGGCAGCTGGAATACTCCAACAACCATGCATTTGTGGTGACAATTTTGTTTCACTCATTTGTGAATACAAAATTGCAATAATAATCTTTTTCTCTTTAACGAATAAATGTAAATAAATGTGTATGTGTTGTGTGTGTGTGTGTATATATGTGATTTAGGATGAGTTTATTAGTGCCATTTCACTGTAGCAAAGCTGGTTTATGGTGTTTTTATATGCAATGCTGGGACCGTGTGTGTGTACACATACACACACATGACCCCAGCAGTGCATATAAGATCACACCATAAACCAGCTTTGCTATAGTGAAATGGCATTAATAAACTCATCCTGAATCAGCATCACAGAAACAAAAGGGAGTAGAAATATCGTAACAGTTGAATATGAAAGACTTCATATCCAACAGGATTGTGGTTCCCGCAGCAAGTTCATTATCAATTATTTGTATCTCTTCAGGCTTGACAAGGCTTCTCAGGTCCTGGATGATCTTCTAAGGCTGAGTTTCAGAAATTCTCCCACATATAGCTCAGTAAGCAGCAGTATAGATATATTCCCTTCTATCTCAATTGTTTCCCAAGGTATAGTGCTGACAAACCTTATGTGGGTAGGCAACGGAAAGTTGCAGGGCACAGGCCCAGGTTTGTTTATTGTTGTGTGACCATCTCAGAAAAGCATGCACTGTGCAGCCATTCCTACATAAGACATGAAATTTGACAGCTGCTTACTCTCCCTCCCACTGCAATTCCAGTGATACTCATGAGCTAAGTTCAGCTACCTGAGCAACCATAAGAAAGAACATGCATCTTATGTGACCAATGACACCTGAACCAATATCTGAAATATGAACATCAATGGTTCCTATAAAATGTGCTCTGCAATTAGTTCATGCAATATGAATTGGTAGACAGGTTCAGAACCACATGGAAGACAATGAAAATTTGCAACTGTAATTGCCATTTATAATGTATTATTTGACTGAGTGAATCTCAAATGGTTCCAATATTTGGTTCTCTGATAATTAACTTCAAAAAGTTTCAATGGTCATTTAAGCCCTTAAATTTAGGCCTTAAATTTAGGTAATGCTTTCTTGTGACATTTCTGGTATACCATTTTCAGGTTACGTGGTGTCCCAAAGATATTTTGCCCTGGCCCTTAATGGCTTTTCTGCACTTGGCATTTAATATTCGTTAGTAAAAATTGATAATTAGCACTGGGAGGATTTCTGCCTCAGAGGTAAAAGATTCTAGAGCTAGAGCCCAAGACCTCTTTCTTGCCAAGGAAACCTCCAACTTAGTGGGCTACCCTCCTGGCATGCCCATGCCCTTTTGGCCTCACATATCTTTACATCTGGCCAGCTTCAAAATGGAGATAGGGGTGGGGATGGAAAACATTCAGGGCGATGCTCAGACCATATCCTGGTGGTAAGTGCACTTGGTCATAGGTGAGGGATACAGGTTCAACCCCCGACTCCCCCAGTGAGGACCAGTGCCTGCTCTCTGGGAAAGTTCCTTCATCAACCAGCTCTTCTGCTAAGAAATCTGAGGGTGCTTCCAGGGCAACTGCATATATTAGCAATCCTATACTACTACTGGTGGGAATAGAATCCAAGCTGTACCTAAATGCAAAAAATTGCACACACATGTAAGTGTCATTTTGGAGGGTAAAGGTGCAACAGGATTTAACTTAGAATCTTCCAGGCTTGTCTTGAACATGGAAGCAAACTTTGACTCTTATGAAGAATGCTGTGCTGGTGGTGCTAGCTTGGAGTTATACAAGGGCTGGTGTAGAAGCAGCTGTAACAGAGGGGAGGCTAAAGAAGCCAGAGGACAGTGTGCTGTCTATATTGGTCCTCTGATTAGTCAATACATGAGGCAGAGTTGTTCTCTAGAAACTGGGCATTGTAAAGGAGCTAAGGCAGGGGTGTCAAACATACAGCCCATGGGCCAAATCTGGCCCACAGAGCTGGGTCATCTGGCCTTGACAGGGGACCTTCCCATGGCAGCAGCCAAGGTTTTGGGTGAGACCCATGATGCTGGAACCCCAGTGCTGAGTTTCTTCTCACAGTGCTGCTGGGGCTCCAGTGCCACTGCTCTGGCCTGGGTGCTTGGCAGCCAAGTACACAAGAGCAACAGTGCTGCAGCCCCAGCAGAATTGCAGCTTCTTCCCACAATGGCAGCCAAGGGCCTGGGTGAGAGCAGCATTGCTGGAGCCTCAGCAGCCCAGCAGGGAGAAACTGAACACCACAGCTTGTTCCCAGGGAAGCACGGCTTGTTCCCAAGGGTCTATGACGCCAGGCTTCTTCCTGCTGGGTCCCAGACTAGTCAGAGCAGGTGTTGATGGGAAAGAGGGAGGGGGGAGGGGAGTATTAGTCCAATCTGGCCTATGGACCAGTCCTGTACCAGGCCAGACAAGTTTGATACCCCTGGATGCACAGACTCTTGCATCCTGTTTGACCAACTTATTTCAGGAAATATTTGTATGTGTAAGTTGTGCAAGCTATACATAGACAGTCAGACTCTGTGTTACTGATTTCATATCAGTTAGAAACCAGCTTTGAAGTCTCAGATGTTTACTACAATGCCAAAAAGAAGCAATGTTGGTGTCAGAAGAGGACACTGGTCTTAGAAGAAGGAACAGCTTTATCTATTTAATATTTATATAGATGTCCTCTTACATAAAATGTAAGTATGTACTTAAAGTTATCAAGCAATTCTCCTGCACTAATTTCCAAGACAATTTTCAATTTAAGTTTGCATAGAGTGGAAATGTTTTAAAGTTAGAATGCATCCTTTAAAGTGTGCTGCCTGAGCCAGTTACACAAGTGCATTGAGAGACATGACTAGCATTTGTCAAATATAGTTGTGTCTTTTTTCCTTTCTCTCCCTGGGGGAAATCAAAGGTATTGTCATGTGTTATAGCAAACATAGAAACACCTCCCCACACACACCTATACTCCCTGGACTGCAGAAAGTGGATATACCTGATTTTCTAACATAGGAGTTACAGCATAGAGCTGGTATGTGAGAGATTCAGGATTTGGGACTTCAGCCTGATGATTTTGGAATTATTCCCAAAAGTGGAACTACTCAAATAGGAAAGAATTAGAGAAAACCCATGCTAGTAAACAATTGCTGGGTGATTAGGGCATGCATCTGTAGCATACAGTCTATGCTACGGTAATATCAGTGCTCTATTTTAAGCTTCTTCCACCCTGAGTGCCCAAATTACCAGAAAATTGATGATTCGGAAACTTCACTCTCTCTCTCTTTCTCCATGAAAGTTCTTGGGTTCATCCTGATGCAAAGCAGGAAAATTCTTGAAACCTCATATACTTATAAGACATGAAAACCACTTTCCACCGACATTACAAAGACTACTAACACACATTTTCATAGTAGTTTCATAGTTTCTGGGGTCGGAAGGGACCTGAGCAGATCATCTAGTCCGACCCCCTGCCATGGCAGGAAGAGCACTGGGGTCAAACGACCCCAGTAAGGTGGTCATCCAACCTCCTCTTAAAAACCCCCAGGGTGGGAGCCTGCACCACCTCACTTGGAAGCTGGTTCCAGACCCTAGCTGCCCTGACCGTGAAGTAGCGCCTCCTGATGTCCAACCTAAACCTTCCCTCTGCCAGCTTGTGACCATTGTTCCTGGTCACTCCAGAAACGTTTTGTTCAATTAAAAACATTTTGTTTTTAATTGAACTCTCCTTTCAATCCAAACTCTTTCTGGATCTGAGTAAGCGTTAACATCGTTCCTTGGCCTTTTGGCTTAGATCATGTGTTGATGAACTTTTCAGATGCTGCTTTTGGAACAGGTACACAAAAACCTTAGTCCAGCAGAGATACTGCTTTTCATTTGGGAAAAAAATGCACCATTACATTTACTGTAAGTCCAGGGTCAGAGAGATGCAGAAGTTCAACTAAAGTACAATATTTAAGCAATTGAAGGTCAGACCTTTCATTAGAGGAGCATTGTTTTTTTTTTCTTTAGAACAATAGATATTTCAAAAACAATAATTTGATGATCACCTCTGGGGTCATTGTGAGCCATAGGCCAACTCTAACAGTTAGTCCTCCTCACCAACAGCATTTCCACACAGATTTACTGGAGACACTCAGTCTATGGTGAGTATAGTCTAGGGAAACACAGACCTAGAACTGTCTGCTACTTCATTACTGATGCAGCTGAATGGCCATTGAATTTTCCCCCTCCCCACAGCTGCTTTTTTACTGGCTTTATGTTTGTTTGTCAGCTCTGCATGATTCCTCCTGTACTTTGTTCACATATAACCACAGTTACAATACTTTACCTCAAAGGCTTCTTTTGTGATCTGTGTCCTGGTGACTCTTGCCCACAGTGATAGCACCCTGTGACAAGGCAGCATGTGTAAATGAAAACAGCTTGTGTGTGCTCAGCATATAAATGCTCCCCAATAATGGAAAGGTTACTGTTTTATCATGCAGAGCATAGCATATACATCTTAATAAGAAACAAAAATGCAGGAAGGATATATCACAGTGCAGATGCAGCTAAAAAAAGATCACAGTGCTTTGGGGTATTTTTTCCTTTCTTTCCCCTACTCCGCATTTATACAGACCAAGCAAAAAACTAGCCGATTTAAGTACTATATATAAATGCAAGGCAAAACCAAGGAATAATGCATATGAAGAAAAAAACAACTCCAGAAACAGATTCAGGTTTTGTGTGCAATAACTAGAAGCAGAAAATCTCTGCTGAGTAAAGATATCCATTCAGATTAGATCAGTCTACAGCACTGCGAGAGGAGGAAAACTAGGAATCATTTCATAGCCACCAGATGCTTAGGATTCCATATATTTGGGGGATAAATCTTTCAATAGCTCCATTGAAATTGGGGTATGTCAATAATTCAGCGTATTAGTCGGATGCAAATACTGGACAATGAGGTATGGAAAGAAAACTGTAATTGGGAATGCCAGAGCGAAAGGGGTTCTATCTTTTGACTGAGTCCATTGTTGAACTCCAGGCTGAACCTCCAACCCCTTACTTTGGAGGGACACAATAGGCTTTGATATGAGATGGTGGGAAACAGACTTAGAGACTCATTTCACATTCAGCTGCAATTCATCAGCTTGGCTGGGACTTCTAGCAGCTTTAATGACCACTGCAATTGATGGTTAAATCAATTTGTGACGGTGACAGCATGGCTGGCCTCTAGACTGTAACAATCCGGGATTACAAGAGGCAGAAAGGGCCCTGTTATTCAGATGTGCGTGGTTTCTGCTCAGCTCTGAGTGGGAACAACAGCGGGACAAAATCTCACAAAACGAAGGCTGGAGAACATATACAGTTGACTACACAATGCTACTACTTTTTTTGTTAAAGGATGAAGCGAGTTTAAGAAAAAAAAAGTATTGTTACAAATAAAAATATACAGTAGAGCACAAAAGGCAGTGATATTTAACTATATCCTTAGGGAAAGTGGCAACCCAGAAAGAATTTCACCTTTGTTTCTCCAAGACCAAGTGGGTGGTCCTCTGCAACCCCCTCTCTCATCCTCTCCCCACCCCTAAAAAACAGCAGTGTCTGGATTATGATAAAGCAGGTTTGAATTTGTAGTGAGTAGCCTGGAAAGGAGGGAAAATGAAAAAACAGATATTTCACTCTGACAGCTACCACGAGAAGGAAGAACTGCTCCCTCTTCTGTTTCTCAAGAAAAAGTACATTTGAAATGCATACATTATTATTATTATTATTATTATTATTTCCTGAGTGGCTTTTGCAGTGAAAACAGTACCATCAGAGCAAAAGGGCCTTCATGTTCCTAAAACAGTACAAGTCATTTTTTCTTTACATGAAGTTGCAAGGCCAGGGCTGACCCTTCAAGTGTACTTTTGAATCATGTTAATTCTCTTTACCCAGATATTCTACTTTCTTTTCTACCTGATATTTCCAGCCAAAGAATATTAGCAGTAGGAGGATCTGGAAAAGACATTAATATTATTCTACCTCCAGGTAATTGTATGTTTATGAATTCAAGTGGTGACCAAGAATAATGAAATGCATTACATTGTACACATAACCTAAGGTATTTGTGTATTTTGTTTGGGACCCAAGATATTTAATTAAAGATTTAGCAACAGCAACAAAAAAACCCAACAACAACCAAAAAGCTGTATTCTCTGCATCATCATAATTAGGAAAATAGATTATTTACCCAATGTATACATAATAGCATTCAGTTACATGTGTGTGGATCCCTTTAGAAAATCAATATTGTGTCATCAGACAGCCAAAATATTTAAACATTTATATGAAGTTGTTAATATGAGCACTAGAAATTATTTGGATCAATAGCTTGTAAATTATACAACAATTAATTATACGTTCCCTTTGTCATTATCTGTGATCAAAGCCGTTTCTAGGAACATGAAGAAAATGTTTCAAAAAGAAAATGCCTGTTGACCTGGGAAGCCTAACACCTTCCTTCACATTATGTCTGGAAGCCTCTGATTAATAATAAATTCTGGCATATCCCCTGTTAAATGTCACAGTCTAAATGTTGCATAAGAAACAACTGCCTGGCTCCACTAAGCGTGTGAATCAATTGCATGATGTTAATACCTGAAAAATAGTATTCTCAAATAAAATCCTACATCTTGAATATGTAAACAACAGATCTTTTCTAAAAGATCTGTCTAAATATTGAAGTAATATTATTACTTACAGAAAAGAGGTCTGGCACTAGGTCCAAACCTTGCCATTGGCTGGGGGGGGGGGGGGG
>NW_017729026.1:24791454-24797907 GCF_001723915.1 Gavialis gangeticus
AAATCACTTGGTTTCTATGGTAACCATGCTGGTAGAAATAGTTGTGTGAGCATACTGAACATGCAGAAAGCCTTCCCAAGGGAGGTTAGAGGGTTTGAAGGGGGGAAACATGGCAGCTTCTAGCGAAAACACAGAGATATTTTATGCTGAAGCAGTGCCTTCACATTGGCTTGTGATGTGATCAATA
This sequence comes from Gavialis gangeticus, assembly GCF_001723915.1. Lineage (NCBI taxonomy): Eukaryota > Metazoa > Chordata > Crocodylia > Gavialidae > Gavialis > Gavialis gangeticus. The sequence goes on from NW_017729026.1 coordinate 24,791,642, forward strand.
ATCAAAACACGCTAGTTAAGAATATTCCCTTGATCTAACTAATGGGGGGGGAGGTGGGATGTAACACACACACAAACACATATGTATGCATAGACATAAGTTTATATAGATACTGTTACAAATTGCAAATGCTGTGTGTCCTTTTCCTTCAAAAGCCTTAGCTGCTGTAAATACTGGTGTGCACATACAGGCCATAAAAGACAACATAAACTGCATGTTTCACACAAAAGCATGTTTTTAATGTGACCATCAAAATAGAGTGACAAGAAGAAAATATCTGCAGCCTGTGTTATTTGGTTTTCAGGACTACCAGGGATAGTATTTTTCTTAATGATGGTAAAGGAGAGAGGAGCTCATCATTACTTGTGGTACAGCTAGTGAGCTGTACATATAAACCAAAGTGTGCCTGCGGGATTCAGTCTAGTTAGAAACCAGGCGATCAAGGTCAGTTCTCTGGAGGTAAGAATTGTTCAGCAGCCTTTTATTTACATCTGTTTCAATCCCCTTAGTTCATTGTTGATTGCTGCAAACTTGCTTAATAGGCAATAGATTGGCACAGTGTTAGAACCTGATTGAGGTTTCCATGAAGCAGGTGAGAGTCTTTATTACACACCAGCCTTCCAACCGTGCAAAAAACCCAAACCCAATGCTACAAAGTTGGATTTTTACAAAAGTGCAAGCAAACCAGTTTTGATGGTGCTTGATGTGCAATGAACTATGCTTCATTTAAAAGATTTTAGCAATGAGCTGAAATGTCAAAAACCTGCAGAAGTATGGTGACAGAAAGGATTCATATTCAAAGAGGATGGCTGCTGTCAGTGTAGGCGATTTACACTCAGCCTTACATTAACTACTGGACCATCTGTTGTTGCTATCAGTTCCAAAGATTTGGGATGACCTAGACAAGGCCAATCAATTTAACCATCTCCTTATGCTCGAGGATGTCAATCGAAAGATTCCTAGCAGAGGGGTGAGTGCACATATGACTCATTACGCCAGTTTGCAACAAAGAGCTTTGATTACATTCCCTGCACTGCCACCTGCAATCCTATAGTAGATGGACTCAAGGTCTGTGTCTTAAACTGCTGTGGACTTTCAATATGAGTGCACTCTTCTTCCAACTTGGCATCGTGCCTCTGTTTGTGGCAGGGTGAATACTTCCTTTGATCCTCACATGATAGTGCTGTCAAGCAGCACCCATTAATCGTCAGCATCAGTAGCAGCAGCAGAACAGAAGGGCAGCAGCCAAGGTCTCCACCTTTGTGAGGAGGAGTGCAGTCCATATTGCAAAAGCGCAGTCCATATTGAGGCAGCACCTGTCAAGTGCCAGGAGAATGTTTTTTCCAGCTAGCATGGCATGACAGCTGTCCCAGCATGCCTCTTGGCCTACCAGCTACATTCATCTTGGTGGATCCAAATACAGTTGCATAGTAGTAGCAAAGCCTTATGGATATTTGACCCCAGGCTTTTCACTGGGGTTTTCTGCCATTTCAAGGATGGAAGCCTCTGGAAGACTAATCGTTTATGCAACATGTTTTCCATGCCATGGCATGACAGCTAGTAGGCAAGCTGGAAGATGGTAAGCACAGACAGGGGCCGCGTCTACGTGAGACGCTGGCTACGCAGTAGCTTGTTACTGCTGCGCAGTAGCATTGCATGAACCATGACATGACACTACTGTACAGTAGTAATGAGCTACTGCATAGTCAGCGTCTTGTGTAGACATGGCCAGGTAGGCCAAGACTCTCCACCATGAGGAAAGCAAAGCAAGACTTTGCAGCACTGTTCTCAGAGGGCCGGGAGGGTCAGGAGATGGTGTGGGTACATTCTGTGCTTCTACTGTGATGGCAACACGTGCGTAAATGGCAACTCCTCTTGAGGTGTAATCAACCAGCCCCGCAAAGAACAGAAGGAATCTCCAATGAAAAGCCTTGAGTCAAAGATCCATAAGGCTTTGCTGCTGAGAGACCAAACGACATGCTGGGATACGTGCTCACCAGCCCCCTGGCAGTAAAGCATTGCAACAGAATAGGCTAAGGCACATTATGAAGCACTTAAGAAGGCTCTGTACATTTGTATAATATCAAAACACTTCAAATTAGAGAACGACTTGAAATGGTTTGCATCTTCATCTGTCCGTATCCCAACAACCCGAGTACATGACTCTACTAAGACCACTCAGTGGTGAAATAGTTGTCTAAATCATCATCATTAGAGCTCAGTGTTAGCATTCAACTGAAGCAAATGATGACAATCCATGCTTACCAGAACTATTATTTCTATATCTTTCTCTGACAACTCATTCAGACTTCATTATTCTGGCTTCCTCAGTGTCTCTGAGGCTAAAAAACATGTTTGGAAACAAAGTATGATCCTGCCAAAACTGACAGTGGATCTCTAAACTATAAAAACTAGTAAAAACTATTGAAGTGCAGCCCTGAAAACTGTGATGTTCCTGTTAAAACCTCCCAAATCTCCCAATCTCAGTGGGATTGAACTGAGATCATATGCTTGTTGCATTTGTCCCTAAAAAAGACCTGAAATTGAACAAGTCACTGGTATATTCTGCAGTCTATCCACAGTCCAGATTTGTATCTAATATGTTCTTCAGTCCAATATCCTCAATGTTTCTGAATTAATTTTGTATGTTCTTCAAGCCTCCTGGATTCAGTTAGCTAAATGTATGTTTCAAACTTAGCTGGAATGGGAAAAATCACTGATGCAGACTTTTTTTTCCCCTGAAATTTACAACAGCTTCATCCACAGCTGCTATATCTTAACCTACATTCTTGAATATTTATCTTCTGGCGAAAACCTGGATTTCTTAGATCCATCATTTTAGCATTTTAATTCGCCTCATCAGAAAAATACTGTTTTTCATACATGACATCACTATATACATGTAGTGATCACTGGGTTTGATAACTGAACGTGGTGACCACTACATATGGTAATGATGATGAAGTGAGTTTCACCACACTCAGATGTTGGAACCAGGAGGCCAGAAACAGGTAGAATAGTCAATAAGACTACAATATGGTAACAGTAGTAGTGGTGTGTTGACAAAAGTTGTTAATAACCTTGGTGTGGGCTCTAGTATGTTTCGGGATAAAATAAATAGACAGGTTTTAGAATAGAGGAAAGTCCACATACATTCCCTACATCAAGCATGATAGAAATCTATGATGTAATTGCTCAGTTCTTCTACTCAGGTTTGTGAATACATTGACATCTAAATCCTACAAGTGCAGTTTTGGGCACTTAAATGTTTGAATTATATTTCACCTTCTGGCAAAACATGATTGTCCTACATGCATACCTTCTGGAACAAGGGCATTGAGTAGAAGAGCCATTTGTATTTTAGATCACTGGCCTAGTGGTTAAGGCTCTTCCCTAGACAGCAGCAGACTGAGAGACTAGGCCCCTTTCACCCAGAAGGGTTTTACACCTAGGTCTTCTGCTCCCTAAGCAAGTGCACTGACTACAAAGCTACCAAGTTGAAAAGTAGAATGGGCCCTCCCATCTCAAAGCAGGTTGATCCTTTTTCGCTGTTGGTGAGAATAGAATCCGAACTGTACATAAGTATCACAAGTTGCAGTTACATAACTACATATGTGCCACTTAGTCACATGAACAAAGGTGAAATCTCACTTACTCTTTAAGATGGAGTTCTTTTTCAGGAAGTTAATTCTTTACAGAATAACTGGTGTTCCAGTGCACAAATAAAGCAAATGTTACTTCATGCCAACTTGCCAGTCATTTGAAATAACAGAGAGGTTTATCTGAGTTCCATTAAGAAAATGTGGCTCAATTAAAAGTGGAAGAACCTCTAAACAAAAATATGTAAGACTTCTTGTCAGACTAATGACTTATTAGAGGCCTCATGATCTCCCACTAAATAATGTTTGTTGATATGAAATCCAAAGTTTGTAAAGAGAGTTAAGAAAAAAAGCTGATTTTGTTACTTGCAATTTTCTTTGATTGTTCATTATCTAAGAGGTTTCCTTTCTACGTGATCTTAAATCATAAAAAGGAATCTTATAAACAACATTTTGCACTGGCCAAAGAGTACACAAACTAACATGTAATTTACCCATAAACCATAGCAGAGCTGGAAACAGCACATAGGAGCCATGATGGCTTTTCCTCTGTACATACTCCTGGATCGCACTGGATAGAATGACATGACCAAGATCTAGCAGTACCTAAGCAGCTACATGCTGAAATATGCCAGTGCTACATCATCATTCAAATTCTGCCGACATTTGTTGTCTTGGCTTACACCTAAAGTTGAAAGACAATAGATCATATTTTAAAATGGTGAATTCCATTCCTTTTTTATGTTTACAAAACTGTTGAATATATTCAAAATAGTAATTGAATCTCTAAGCAAACATGAAGTGTTTGTATATTTGTTACACTCTTTGTATATTTCTTGCAAAATCAGCAAAGATAGTGTTATGTCATGTTGTGTGACTAAAAGACTTAACATGGTGATGAAAATGGGTTTCATTCTTAACTGCATCTTTCCTTCAGTTTTCTCCCCTTTGTTCCACGTTCCAGGTTTCTAACTATTTCTCCCTATTCTGTATATAAATGATAAAGTTAAAAAAATGGATTTTCTGGAGAAACTGTATTGTGTTGAAACTACTAAACACTGAGTTCTGCCATTATAAAGCAGTAATTTGTATTGTTCCAAAAATATCCTGGCAGTAGAAGTTCCAGTAATCTCTTGGCATAAGCATTCTTGTAAAGTGCCTGAGTGGCATATCGACCACATCCAGCTCTTGAAGAGGTGCCAAGTAGTGTAAGCAATCAAGGAGAAGATACTGTCTGGAGAGAAAAAAGAATTCTGAATTTCTTTCTTGTTTGGAGAAAAGGTCAAAGAAGAAGCCCATGGAGAAAGCTACCTGGTAAAGAGCTCATTATTAGTACTGCTTCAGTCTCATTCTCATCTGTGTTTGCCATGTGTCTCAGTTACTGTAGAAGCATACTAAAACAACTTCAGGGTTGGCATATAGACTGTTCTTGTGCTGCCTTTCTTCCCTGATCATTTTCCACCAAATCCTGCTGACATGGAGTGGACTATTATACATAAAGAGCCATCTACATTCTATGTGAAGACAAGAACAACAGAAAATGAACCCTGAAAACCAATAATGAACCAGATTCTCTGGAGTAAATCTCTATAGTACTAAGTCAATTGAACTGCAAAAATTTACACTAGTAGAGGATCTGCTCCGATATTTCTAACTCTTTTACAGTGCTTTTCATTTCCTTTTGCCTATATTTTCTTTCAGAAGCAGTTTAAAATATTGTCATCACTCAGACTATGCATTATTTCCATTTTTCCATCATTTTGCAAAAGTATAGGCTGTAAATAGGAATGGATAAGCTGTTCCTTCTGTAGCAACAAAAGGGTTTTTGTCAGCAAGAAGATAGCAAATTGTAGATATAAATATTATTCCATACATACCAGCCTCCCCCCAACATGCATACACACAGTAATAAATTATTTCTATCAAATTTTGACTTCATTTAAATAAGTATTAGCATTTGTTACAAAGGTAAATATAATCTAAACTACAGGCATCTTATAGCAAGTATGTTATCTTTATTAAGATACTTTGGAATTCATATAAGACAATTTTAAAACCAAAAACCGAAAAGGTATGCTGAGAAAGAGAATTCAAGAAAAATAAAAACCTGTGTTCAATGTGTTGGATAGGATATTAGGGCACCAGAACCTTAAGGCAGAGATGGATTGAATCTGGCTAAGGAAATATAATTTGTATCTTTTTATAATGAAATGATAGACACTGACAACAGCCATGTTTAACAGCCTTGTATTTTAATGAATCCCATGTAGCAAGATGGTCTGCTAATAAAGCAATAAATAGAAGTAATTAAATGGAAGCAGTTGACTAAAAAAACTAAAAAGCACTGACTAAAAAAACTTGCATTTAAACATCTAAATAATTATGTCCAAGAGAGTGTTTTTAGCAATCTCCCATCAGTCAGTATGTTAGCCTTTTATTATTTCAGTGAGTAGGAGAATCTAGCTCAATGGGCAAAATACAGCCTGCAGGCTGGATTTGGCCCTCCAGGCCATTCTGTCTGGCTGGTAGCACCCTAAAAAATTTTGAAAATTAATTTTTATCTTCTCCAGGCTGCCTGTCAAAGATGACAGGAGCCAGAGGCACTAGGACCCAAGGGAAGCCAGCAGCAGGACCCAGCAGCCCAGCAGCAAGGCATACCAGGCCCCG
>NW_017729026.1:24797947-24814844 GCF_001723915.1 Gavialis gangeticus
GCCTTCCTCCATTAGAGAGAGAAATTCAGATAAGGGGTGGGGGAATGGGGTCCTGCTGAGTCCTTCAGTCATGCCCTTCATCCAGGAACCACATGTTGTCAGAGCGCTGCAGCAGCAGCCAGGAAAGCAGGGAAAGCCTGTGGGGGGCAAGTGGGAGCAAGTGGGCACATGGCAGTGCAGTAACAGCTGGGCAGGAGCACGGGGCCCATGCTAGTGTTCCAGGGCCATGGTAAGCAGGGCCCAGAAGAGGGTGGCAGGAGCATGGGGTCCGGACCAGCAGGGACTACATGGAGCCAGGCCAGGCTATGCCAGGAGGGAGGGGGGGAGCCAGCCTGGCTGCACAGAGTCCCTAACAGCTTGAGCCCCATGCTCCTGCTGCCCTGCTCTGGGTTCCCACCATCTCTGGCCCTGAGGGCCACGCTCCCACATGCCCACTCGCTGCCACTCCCCCCCACCTGTAGCTGCCATTTCCCCGCTTTCCTGCCGCCCACATGCCACTCCAGTGCCACATAGCTCCCGGCTGCATCGCCAGACCGTGGCAGCATGGGGCCCACACTGGTATTTTAGGGCCAGGAGCAGGGGGGAAGGGAGTGTGTGTGTCTGTGCAATGAGAGGGGGAGGGAGGGAGGGGAAGCGACAGTCAGAGAAAGCAATGAGAAACCGATGGAGTGTGTGTGTGTGTGTGTGTGTGTGTGTGTGTGTGTGTGTGTGTATGCACATGTGCATATGTGTGCAATGATGGAGGGACAAAATGTATGCAATGAGAGAGGGACAAGGTGTGTGTGTGTGTGTTTTCATAGGGCAAATCCCACATGCACACCACACCATATGCATGCACCCACATCCCTTTAAACTGCCATACACTCAGACCCCCACACCAACACCCCCACACACCCCAGCCACCCTTCTCCACACACCCCCACAAACTCCATACCCACACACACACCCACATGCTCCCTCAGCCCACACTACCCACACCTTTCCTGCCCCCACAAACCCTCACACACCCCACACACCCACAACCCCCCACAAACCTATACCCACACCCCCCATGTCCCCCAACCCCCATAATATACAAGAGTAAGTCTTCATTTTAAGCTATTGTGCAATCACCTCTATGTACACTACACAAACACATGTAAATTAGGACAAAAATATTTTTTGAAAGCAAATTAATGAATGTTGTAGTAGATGTTTTATTTTTAGAATATAATTTGGTATTTTTCTGGTTCTGAAATGGCAAAACCCCTTCCTGAAAGGAATACATCTGGGGACAAGGGGAGGGACTTCTGGTGGCAAAGTTCAGCGCTTAGGGGGTGGGACTTCCAGTCACAAGATGGTGGCCAGGTGGTGGAGCACATGTCAAGGGGTGGGGCTACCAATGCAGCCCTCAACAGCTCACCAAAACTCATTAAGTGGCCCTCCACCCGAAATAATTGCCCGCCCCGATCTAGCTTAAACAATAAAGATTAATTGTCCAGGTTCCTAATAGTTTTATTAAAGATGGTCAGTTTTGATCTACCTGTTAAACAGGAAAAGATTTGGATTTTGGGAAAACTTGCTGGTCACAAGCAGATGCAGAGCTGCATGACACAAGCTAGTCATCTGGGGCTGTGCAGCAGCACATGTTTTACTTTGAGTTACCCGCAAGACTCTCTTCGTCTCTTCCATCTTTAATGTTCCTGAGATTTGGGAGGTGAAACCAATCAGACTTCATCAATTTTTCAAACCTGTCTTCTGATAAAAATTAAATGTACATAAAACAAATCAAATTCAGTTATGGAAATGAAAATACTAAGTGATGGAATTTTCTGGATATATACAACTGGAATCATTTTAAGCCTTGTGCACATGGAAAACAAATTACATTGCATTCCCAAGTAAGAAATGTCATAAAGGGGAGAGGGATACAGAATTGTATTCCTTGTTCTAGAGTCTTTTCATGACTTACCAAGTTTCATTCCTACAAACAGTTAGACACTTGTAGAAATGGCCCCAGTTAGCTGAGTGGTCCCACTTACATTCATAGTTACATATGTAGATAAGGACTTGCAGGCCTGGGGTCCAAGTAGACCTCTAAATTACATTATAGGCAAAGCTTATAACATCACATATTACTAAGGTTCCTTGATGTTTTAAGCCCCTGTTATCAGTTGCTTAGAACATTTCCAGACCTTAAGGGCCAAATCCCATTATATTTTACCATAACTAAAGGGAGGCGGGGCAACTAGAACACCAGTGCCAGGCACCAACTTGCAGGGCAAGGCCAGAAAGAGTAGGCTTCTCTCAATTGGCCCAGCCATCAGTGCTGCTCTGAGCAGTCCAGCTGAGGCTGTCACTCCTGTGCACTCTGTTGTCCAAGGTGCAGAACAGACATGCTATGCCTGCACTGGCGAGGCATGGGGTGCACGCGGATGCACATGCACCCCCTGAGATTGGCTGACACTGCCAGCAACATCTGCCGGCGATTGCCAATCACCGCTGGCCGCTGCTGATGCAGACAGCAGCATCTGTGGGTGGTCGCTGATCGCCGGTCAGCACTCACCACCTCGCTGCTCAATGCTGACACCACTGTGGCTGCCTGCGGGAGCTCCCTGCTCTCCAACACCATGCACCCGCCACCGCCGCTGCCACCTGTGGGCAGTCGCCATGCCCCTCCCAGCCTCAGGAGGCACACAACATTCATGTATGCCCGTGTCATTTTACACACTTTATAAGAACATAAGAACTACCATTTACTAGGTCAGACCACAGGTCCATCTTCCACAGTATCCTGTGTGACACAGTGCCAGATAGCATATGCTGAAAGGTAGAGTGAGCAAGGTATGACCAGAGTATTTCCCTTGTTCCTTTCCCACTTGCAGACTTCAGCATTTAAGGTCCAGGAAGCTTATTGAGAGGCAATTCGCCTACCTCCCACACTCAATAGCTTCTGATGTACCTTTCCTCCAACAATCTGTCCAATCCCTTTCTGAATCTGGCTAAGCTGTCACTTTCGATAACATTTGGTGACAATGAATTCTCACTTTAATTGTATGTTGTGTGAAAAAAAAATTTCTTTTGTTAATTTCAAACTTTCTATTTACTGGGTGTATCTGGATGTGAAATTAATGCAACGTAATAAACTCCAAAGCAATTCAAGCTGGAGTCAGCTGCTCCCTGGCACTGCATCGACACGTGCACCCAGGATAGCAGCAGTTTGAGTCAAGGTGGAGCAGCCCCGGGCTGGCAGTGAGTTTGGGGAATCGGCCGAAGATTCTGGGTGGCAGCATTGGGCAGTAGAGGGACTGGCTGAGACACAAGAGTACTGAAGTATAGAGCCATGTAGCAGGCAGCCTCTGCATTTTAGCACCCTTGTGCCCCAGCCAGCCCCTGTCACCATCTGCGTATGTGTTTCTGCACACTTAATTACTCCATCATAAGATAGTACTGTCCCCAAGTTAATTAATTTGCTGCAACCTAATACTGGCATATATGCAGACTGTGATGTTAATTATTCAACTCTGCAAAATTTGCTACCAGGAAATCCCAGTAGCAAAAAAAAAAAGTTACAAAAAAAAGTGGTACAGCACATGCCACAGAAGCATGAGCTGGCAGCAGAGCTTCAGTCCTCCTGGGAACTCTGGCTTCTGGCCACAGTGTCTTCCCTCCTCTAGTTCCACCGCAGCTTCTCCAGTACATGGGGAGCCACGGGCCACATCTAGACAAGTGAGCACGTACCTGTTGTGGTACCTCAAAGCAGTTGGAGAAGACAAAAGAGGCATGCTAAAAACAAAAAAAATGTTCCCCGAGATTTTTGCAGCATGGGCTCTAAATTTGATACCAGGAATTCCTGGTATCAAAAAATAAACTGCTGGGAAAAAGTGGCTAGAGGCTGGGTCCTCCTAAGAGATGCTCAGGAACCTGGCCAGAGCATTTCTATGGCTGCCCCATGCCCCTGCTGCCTTAGCATGCTGGGACAAATAGGAGCAGGGCAAGGCTGTCCCAGGTAAGTAGAGATGCGGGGTGGGAAGACTGTGTGGGTGGGTGTAGTGGGACTGTGGGTAGAAGGACTGTGTGAGGGTGGTGGGGACTGCTCAGGAAGGGTGGGTCCCCTGCCTGCTCTCCCACATGGTGCACAGCCCCTCCACAGCAGCAGCCATCAGAGTACTCATGCCCACTCCTAGAAGGGCACAAGCCCAGCCCACTCACGTGCACTCATGCGGACAGAACCAAGCTGCTCTTCCTTTCACCCAGGGGTCAAGCACTGCATGTTGGGCCCATGCGCCCTTAGTTCGGGCCAGGCCAGGTCCTGCCTACATGGAGCCGGCCTCAAAAAAACCCATGGAAAAACAAAGAGGGGCAGTGCACACATGGACACAGTGCTCCCATCCAGCACGGAGAACATCTAAATGTGCACTATGTGGTACCGCAGATGTGTTTGCGGTGCCATGCTCATCTGGACGTGGCTTTAAAGGACTAGGAAAGAGCAGAAAGTCACCTTAAGTGACCACACCTTCTGTTTACTGAATGAGGCATGGCCCTGTGAAAAAAATTGTGGGATAAAGTACTTAAAGACTGTGTCATACCATACATGCACTAGCAACTTGTGCAGACCTCTGGCATTTCCTTAGTTACAAGTCTATGACTTTGCAATCTTAATATTTTTCTTTCAACATGGGGTTTTTTGTGTGCGTAATACATTATGCACCTTCTCACTTTCAATGCTCCTCTCACCATCAGTGCTGTATGACCCCTTTCCTTCATTATGAAAACAAATATTGGAAATTATTTCCATTGTTATCAAAACCAGATGTACCACTCTCCATGGCATGTACTTGGATAGTGTTAAATTCTGGTACTTGTTTCAGTGGGGTACAACTATTAAATAAAAATGAGCAGGAAAGCCAATTTACTGGTAAGTGCTAGCAAAAAAAAACTATAGAAACCATGTCTTTCCAAAAGGTGTTCTCATTTTCATTGTTATGTTATTCTTGTGCACAGGCTCACTTCACAATCAAAAATGTGAGGAAAACAGTCTGAAACACTTTTTGCTTTATTGCAGGGTAACAGAAAAAGCAATGGCAGTGTTAGGCCAAAATGAAATAATCATGTCAATGAGTATGGGGGAAGCGAGGAAACTAAATCGTCTCTCTCACACATAACACTAAATCACTTCACTGAAGAAAGAAAAGAAGGATTTGGCCCTTGATAATTCTTTCCCCCCTGAGAAAAATATGAAGAGAAATGGTATGCTGTTGAAATTCAAACCTTTTTATCAACCATAGCTCTGATTATTGCTTCAGACAACCCAGCTGGTCATGCTTATTCCTTCCAGGGACCATGCAAGATGGCTTTGAAGTGTGACTCCATGCAGAGTACATCTAGATGTAATGCAGCCACTTAACATGGTACTGGGTACTTGCAAAGAAACACAACCGACACAAAAAGTATTGTACACCCATCACCATGCTAGTCAGCGATATTAAATCATAAAATCATAGAAAATTAGAATTGAAAGGGACCTCAGGAGGTCATCCAACCCACTGCTCAAAGCAGGACCATCCCCAACTACATCATCCCACCCAGGGCTTTGTCTATCTAGGTCTTACAAAACCTCCAAGGATGGAGATTCCACAACATCTCTTGGTAAACTGTTCCAGTGCTTTATTACCCTCATCATGAGAAAGTTTTTCCCTAATCTAACCTAAACTTCCCTGGCTGCAACTTGAGGCCTTTGCTCCTTGTTCTGTCATCTGCCACCACTGAGAACAGTCAATCTCTCTCCTCTTTGGAAGCACCCCCAGGTAGTTGCAGGCTGCTATTTAATCCCCCCTCAGTCTTCTCTTCTCTAAACTAAATATGACCAGTTCCCTCAGCCTCTCCTCAGAAGACATATGCCTCTGCCTCCTAACCATTTTGTTGCCTTCCACTGGACTCTCTCCAATTTGTCCATATCCATTCTGTAGTGGGGGGTCCAAAACTGGACACAGTACTCCAGATGTGGCCTCACCAGTGCCTAATAAAGGGGAATAATCATTTCCCTTGATCTGCTATCAGTGCTCGTACTAATGCAGCCCCATATGCCATTAGTCTTCTTCACAACATGGGCACACTGTTGGCTAGTATTCAGTTTATTGTCCACTGTAAAACCTAGGTCCTTTTCTGCAGAGCTGCTGCTTAGCCAGTCTGGCCCCAGCCTGTCTTGGTGCATGGGATTGTTCCATCCTAAGCACAGGACTTTGCACTTCTTATTAAACCTCATGGGTGTGTCCAGACATATGTGGACGTTTGATTCCTGGGGGACAAGTAGCAGCAGTGTACCTTGCGCTACCGCTTCTTGTCCCTGGGGAATGCCTGTGCCACGCGCACTTCGGTGCAAGGTAAGTTGCCCTGGGTAGGGGAGGGGAGGCTGAAACCAGTACGGGGCTGGTCCCAGCAGCCTTAACTGGAGGCCTCCTGGGGCTGCAGCCGTGACGATTCTGTCATGCAGAGCCTGGCTGGCAGTGGAGCGTGGCTCCGGGTGGCCTGGCTCTGCTTTTCAGCAGCACAGCTGCCTGAGTGTGCATTGCTCCGGGTTTTTTTTCCTGAGGGTTTTATTAACCCCTGGATATCCAGGGATAAAAAAAAAAAACTGCAGAAAAAAAACCTGCAGCCGCGCATGCTCAGGCAGCATGCACATGCCCTACGGAGAACACCGGAGAACACCCATTCAGTAAGGGCCTCACGCTTTCCCTGATCTTCCTCTTGTCGTTATGGTGTTTTGTGGTGAAGAGTGTGGGCCTGTCTGCTTCACTGCAGAGCTCCCTTATGCTGTTCTTTAGTAGCGTCAACACACAGTTAGTGGTTACATTTTCCCAAAACTTACCATTGTCATATCCTGTTATAGGAAGACAGAGTAGAGATGCATCTATCTTATCTTCCATGTGCTCCCTGCTTGACCTCCTGCTCTTCTTTCTGCTACCTGCTTTGTGCTTCCTGCTCAATCTGATGTTCTGCTTTCTGCTCCCTGACCTATCTGTCACTGTGTTGCCTACACCCCCCTCCCTCAATTTTTTATATGCCACTTGTGGCATATATTCTGCAAGTTAGCCACACCGGGTGCATTGAATGATACTGCATATAGATTCCATGGCCAATTTATTGCAGAATTTGGAAAGTGTGCAGTGAACAGGAAGGGGACTGGAAGAAGGTGACTGAAGGCACAAGGTAGTTGCATGCTACCCTGGAAAATTAGATCCTATCTGCTTCTGGCATTGAGTTTCTACATGAAGGTGAGCAAATCATGTAAACCAAAATTGTCATAGGTGATAAAAAATCATGCTTCTCATTTTCTAGGCATGTAATTCAAGATATCTGGGTGGGAAGAAGGGTTCTTTGTGGAAGTGTTGAGCATTTAAAACTGTAGCTGAAATAGATGGGAACTGTGCCCCCAAAACAAAAAATATTATAAAATGCTAACTACTATCCAAATTCAAGTCCCGTCCCTCTTTGTTTGTACACCCAAAATGAGCTGACATGATTTCAGCTTTAGCCTTTGAACTCTGGATGTAAAATGGGGATAATAATATCCCTAGGTCCTATTGGCTTATGAAGACTAATTCATTAATACGTACAAAGCATTTGTCTATATGGTGAAAGTGCTGTAGAAAAGCCCTCGAAGAAATTTAAACTCTTTTGTTTAGTGTAGGTTTTGGATGATATACAGTAAACAAAGCAGAGAGCCACACACTGAATGATATGGACTGAAAGATGCACTGAATTGCTACTCATTCCTTCTAAACTGTTTGTGTGTGTGTGCATGTGTGCACACATATCCCACACCATACATATATATGTATACAATACATGCAATTATTTTGTTCATTTTCTCCATCCATCTATATGAAAAATCAATTAATTTTATTATTTTAATATTATTCTGTATTGATTTTTTTCTTCTACTACCTTGTATCCATATATACATATTTAGGAAATGTGCTTGTGTGCATATTTCTTGACATGCCTTGAGTTTCTGAGAGTTAAGGTTAGACCTCCATATGTATACAACCAAAACACAGGGAATATTTTCTGTTTAAATGAAAATTAAACCAAAACTTTCATATTATTCATAATTTGCCTGAGAAAACAGTAATTTTGAACCAGACCATGGATGTGTGTATACACACACTCACACCATTTCATTTTATATGCATTAACCATCACAGTATTTGCTTTATTATTTTAGTATTATTGAAGCCATGCATACTGATAATTCCTGAAGATCCCTGTTATTTTCATATTTTTCTCCAAGCCTCAGCCAGCCATTTTAACCCTTTAAATGTCACCTACTACTGTATTCCAATACTGCCTACTTGCTAAAGGATAGATCCTATATATTGAACTTGTGCCAGCCTTATCATTCTTATAGCAATAAGAGAACCTCCTTCTCTCAGCTCTTCTTGTAAAGCAATAAAAGCCTATTGATAGATTGATTTTGTTTCTTTTTCTTTTGACATGCATTGAGTTTCTTAAGGTTAGATACTCCATTCAGAAACCAATGTTGAATTTTTAGGAGCATCTCAAGCAGTGGTTAAATCAGAATTACATGGATGTCAATAAGCAAGATAATCTATGGATATTTTTTACAACAATAAATGGAAAGAACATCTACAACTGAAAAAAAGACCAGTTATTTATGAAGAAAAGTGCAGTATCCATACCCATTTTTAAATACATTTTAATGTAACTTGAAATGTCCAGCTGTGGGGAGATTTGGACAGGAAAAAAATCCTCTTTGTACACAGCTCTAAAGAAAATCTGCCCTGTTAGTTTATAAATCCTTAGCGCATAGTGTGATTAATCAGATTTATGCTGCATATACTCTATATAGTCTAAGGTCACAGCATGAGGGAATCTTTGTAATAAAATGCGGTGATTACTTTTTTTAATATCACAAAAGGATACTATTTTTGCTGCAATATGCAACTGTGGCAATGGAAAAAAGTGGGGGGGAAATATTGTCTGGTATTGGTTGCCATGGCAGCAAGCTGAAGTTCAAGGAGAAGTAGAGAATCTGAATTCTGTGGCAAGGTAATGAATTTAGCATCTACAGGAACAGAAATGGATTTTCTGTCATGGCCTGTAAATCAACTACAGGAAACGAACATACTGCAGATATTTTGGAATGCTTTAAATCCACTTCCAATATACAAAAAGTGCATAAAAAATCTCTTGGGGCCATGTCATCCCCCATCCTTTCTCTCTGTTCACACTAGCACATTTAAAATATAATTGGAGCTGGTGTTGGTCACTGAAAGAAAGGGGAAGACGGCCAAATGAAAAAATCAAGAGCCACCGCATTATACTTTGTAAAATACAAAGATTATGTATTCACAATGTGCCAACACTTTTCAGGTTGGTATATGCCACTGAATGCAAATATTTGTACATACCTATTTTGTTTATGACAATAAATGATGTATGTAAATATACCAACTAGTTGTCAATGTCAGTGAGCAAGGAGGTACATAACTGAACATAAATGTATGAAAAAAACAAATTTACAAAATGTGCCAGGTATTTGAACACACTTAACCTTGAAGATCTGGGCCAGTCAAGTCTATAATAAATTAAAGGGCATGTTAGGGTAACGTGCATCTAAGCTGTTCTTCAGGGGAAACACTTTTTTTTCTTTTTCAAAATTTTGATTCACTGACCCTGATCATCAGATCCATCATAGATTTGATGTTACAGATAGGGTTGTGTGTTCCAACTCCTCTGGGAGGATTAGGGGTTCATCATCTGCAGATTATGGGCTGTTGTGGAAAGCTATCTAGAAAATCCTTGTAAAACTACATTGATCAAATCAATACACAGCACTGTGTTTGCATTTTCTTTCTATAAATTTCAATCCCAGTATTGTAAGACTTTCAAAACATTGCTATAATGGCATACAGACACATAACAAGCAGTTTGGGCAGCAGTATTACTGGAGCAGCAGTGGCAGCAGCTGGGCTAGCAGTGGTAGTCATCATCAAGAAAGTACCCCCCCACCCCAAGTCAGAACCTGGGGCTGCCACCCTTCTTGCTTATCATTACTGAGTAAATACAGAGCTGTGAACAATACTAAGGAGAAGGGATAAAAGCAACTCAAACTAATGGAAAATGTGTGAAAAAACCTCACATCTCTGAAGAGTCTAATCCTGATGCCCTAAAACCTACTTCCTCGTTATTTCTATGGCTGGGCAGGGGAAGAACATTCTGGTGTTAGAATCAAGAAAAAATATTAAAACAACCCCCCCCCCAATAAAAAAGAACACCAGTAGCACACTACTTCACCTGGTAGGTGGACTGTATATCCTACTGAGTTGCACTAATGTAATTCAGTAGTAGTTCCACTGAGGTTGATGGAGTACTAGTAGTGCAAAATGTGTGTGAATGAACCATGAAGCCTAATGAGTGCTGTGCTTCAGTAAAATAAGATTCATAGATTCATAGACATTAGGGCTGGCAGGATCGGAAGATCGTTGAATCCAGCCCCCTGCCCCAGGGGCAGGAAGTCAGCAGGGATCATAGGATCCCAGCAAGATAAACATCCAAATGTCTCTTGAAGGCGTTCAAAGTAGGTGCTTGAACCACTAATATTATTAGTTATAGATTCAGACCAGATCAAAGAAGAACACAACACACCATGTATATGTATATATTAATAATCAATAATCAATCAGATCACAGTCAGCAAATCACACAGCCCTCATGAGCAAAAGAACTAGTCACTGACAGCCTGCCACACATTTGGATTCAGAACAAGACCAGATCATACAAGAACACAGCACACACACACCTTTTCCAGCACAGGAAACATTAATATGAAGCGTGCTGGAAAGGCAGGTGCCAGATCCTCTGGCAGGAGAGGGAGAGGAGCTAGAGGGGGTAGGGAGAGAGCTAGAGCTGCAAGTTCCCCCCCAAAAGAAACCATAGACACATCCTCTTTCCAAGCAGCCATAAGGCTTCTGCTGCCAGTGGAAGCAAGGAGGTAGGAGCAGTACCTGAGGTCCATACATCTGCACCACCTCCCCTAACTCCAGAAATAGGCACCAGCAGCAAAATCATCTCCCTGCATGAGCCTCCCACTGCCAGAGGAGGAGCTGGAGCTGAAACCAGGAGACCTGAGTGCCCTGACTCAAACAATTCTGGGGATCAAGGGGGAAGCAGAGTTTGTGCTCCACACCCCACAAACTTCCCCTAGACCCAGGTCTCCTTCTCCAGAAAGCAGCACCTTGGAGGAGGTTGAGGTTGTGGAGGCTTAGGCAAGTGGCTCAGCTGAGGCAGCTCCTCCTGCTGTTGTGCCTCAGCCTGCTGAGGAGGGGGATAAGCCAGCATCCCCACCCTCAACCCACAAGCAGGCAAGTAGCATAGCATGGAAGCATTTTGAGATGGCAGATGATCCCAGGTTTGCTATCTGCCAGCACTGCCAAAGGCAGATTAGCCAGGGCAAGGAGGTGAAACTCTTCACCACCATGGCAATGCTGCTGCATCTCAGGAGGCAGAACCCCCTTGCCCTTCTTTCTGCTCAACCTGGCACCAGTGCGAGCATGCCCAAAGGGAAGTTCCCCATTTCCACCCCACATCCGCCCAAAGCAGAGGCAGGCCACCCTAGAACAGTGGGAGAAATCTGCAGACAGAGGGGGGCACATTCCCAAGGTGAGCAAGATCACCCAGACCACTGGGGAGATGCTTGCTCTGGATAGCCAGCCCATCTCCTGAGTTGAGCAGCCAGGGTTCAGGTGACTCATAGCACTCGTGGTCCCGTCTTACCAAGTGCCCACAGCGCCACCTTTATCAGAATGGTAGTGCCCTCCCTGTATGAGGCATGCAGGGAGTACTTGAAGGAGGAGTTGTGCAACGCAGGGCCACAGGTAGCCTTGCACTTGACCTCTGACATCTGGAGCAGCCAGGGTGGGGATCACACCTACCTCTCCCTCACAGGGCACTGGGGTGATCAGTCAGGCCATTGGTGGGCTTTCTTCCAAGCTGAGGTGCTGGATGAGTTCCACAGAGCAAGGGAGATCATGGTGGCCATAAACCACATCGTATGGACAGGCAAAACTCACCCACAGGTTCATGGTCACCAATAACAGGGCCAATATGGTCAAGGCTGTCCGTGATGCCAGCTTTGTTGGCATCCGCTGTGTTTCCACCTCATAGTCAGAAACGTCTTGGAGTGGGACAGGGCTGCTGGTGATGGCGCCACCACCACTACCACGATGAGCCAGTTGATTTCAAAATGCAGGAAAGTGGTGGGCTACTTCCACCGCAGCATCAAGGGGGGCAAGATGCTGTGGCAGAAACAGGCAGAGCTGAGTGTCCCGCAGCACAAAATCATGCAGGATGTGGAGACTCGATGGAGCTCCACATAGCTGATGCTCAAAAGGCTGGTAAGCAACAGAAGGCTATCCATGAGATGGCCTTGCTTGGAGAGATCGGTATCAGTGACCCCCTGAGCAGAGCTGAGTGGGGTACCATCTCCCAGATCTTGCTGGTCCTTGAGCCCTTCCTTGAGCCCACCAAGACCCTCAGCACTGGTGATGCCCTCCTCAGCCAAGTGATCCCCCTAGTGAGGGAACTGGAGAACCAAATGGAGAAGTTCCAAGGGATCGATGTTCCTGGCTGGGGCAGGCCGCTGTCCCCAGACGTGCAGGCACTGGTGAGGCAGCAGAAGGAAGGCATCAGGAAATGGCTTGATCCCTTGCTGGATTTCAGCAGGCATGTGTGACCCGAGGGTGAAGGGGAGCATGTGCACTGGCAGCACCAACACCCTCGATCACTGGATGCAGGTGCTGCTAACAAAGTCAGGGAGGCCAAAGTGCAGAGGCGAGGGGCTGTGAAAGAGAGGGATCCACCAGTGCCACCACCAGCACCAGCACCGGCCAGTCTCCTCCACACCAGCCACTGCCAATGTGGGCCATGGGCATGGCTTCAATGCCTGGGTCCAAAAGCACCAAACCCCAGCCTCAGGCAGGTAGCACTGAGGCTTCAGTGGCTACCTATCTCGCCGAGGATTTGGAGCCACTGGACTGTGACTGCTTGACCTACTGAGCAAGCTGCAGCCAGATATGGCAGGATCTGGTCACGGTTGCCTGGCAACACCTGTCATTTCCACCAACCAGTGTTCCAAGAGAGAGGGTATTCAGCATTGCTGGGGATGTTGTGATACCCCACCACACCTGCTTGGATCCCGCTCTGGTGGAGCAGCTGGTGTTCTTGAAAGTGAACTGTCTGCTGCTGGGGTTCCCCAAGCTCCACCTGCAGATGGACTGAGTGCCACCCTCCTCACTGCATCTGCACCAATTTCCTTTTTTAATTTTTTTAAAAAACAGTTATTGCTCCGCTCTCAGCTGGAGAGGACACTCACTGCATCACCAGCCAGCAGGGGAAGAACATGTCCCTGCTGAGCTTTCTCCACTGCCAGAACGAATTTGGAGGTATGGGCTGGGGCTGTGGGGAAGAAGAAGACCCCAGGTCCTGGGCCTGACCATTAAAACTGCACCCTGCAGCCCCATAAATGCCAGGACCAACAATTCCCTGGTGAAAGGCTGGTAGGAGATACCATAGCCTCCAGATAACGCATACATGCACAGAGTCCTGGCTGGGGAAAACCAGACCTGTCTTGTCTTTGGACAGGCCTGAGACTTGATGGTTGCAGTGAAGTTGTAAAGCTCTCAGTGGGCTCAGCTTAGCTGCCTGGGATGCCAGCTTTTGTGTTGAAAAACCCTTTGTCAGGCTGAGGAAGTACCCACAGTTGGTGTGTCTCCTGGTCCTGGATGGAAGGAATAGTAAAGAAGTCAGAGGCTGGCCTGGCACACAATGCAGGCAAGAAAGCCAATCAATGAAAATAGAAATGGGGCATCATGGGGTAAGCGACAGGCTTGGAGGGGTTGGGGGGGAGGAGGAGGATATAGCAGCACATGTAAAAGTGCAGAGTACCTGGGGAGTCAGCTGTCTGGCAGGTCACAGTATGCCAGAACTCCACTGTCTAATCTATACTGAGTCCATGAGTTTCTGTATGTAGAAGGCTGATGAAGTAAAGTTCATAGGCCCAGCTGTGAAAAGTGGTTTGTAAAAAAATTGTTCCCTCTCAAGATCAGGCCTGAGAGACTGGAGGCAGAGTGTTTTTTCTGGGGAGAAATGTGCTCCCACAGGTAGTTGTGTATTGTTGCCTTTGATAGATTCTGGTGTGAGGTTTGTCAGGGTACTGGAGATAGTTGGCAGGTTTCGTGTTTTGAGCTGTAGGAAGTTGGCTCCAGTTCTGGTGATGAGGTTAGGTGCTTGTTTGAATTTACAAACCACTTTTCAGAGCTGGGCCTATGAACTACACTTCATCAGCCTCCTAGGTAGTAGGTACAGAAACTCATGAACTCATTATATGCAGTGGCGTTCTGACACATTGCAACCTGTGAGAGGCACCCAGGAAGAGTGCACCTGAACACACACACAGTGTCACCCACCCATGTCACGAGTTTTGTCTGCCTGCTACCAGAGATACAGGGCCCCAGAACCCCCCTGCACCTGTCTCCTTGACAGCTGGCAGGCTTTGTGGTTGCAGCAGGGCCTAGCAGGCCTGGAGTTGTCACTTCCCTGTGCCTTAACACACACACAGTGTCACCTAAGTCATGAGTTTTCACCCCACTGTGGCTTAACACACACATGTGACATGAGTTTTGCTATCAGGACTTTGAGGTCCTGAAATCAAGCTGGAAAGTTGGGCAGAGCAGAACCAGATGCAATTCAATAAGGATAAATGCAGAGTGCTTTATCTGGGTAGAAGTAACCAGTGACATAAATATAGCTTAGGAGATGTCCTGGCCAGCATGATGACTGAAAGGGACCTCAGGGTTATGGTTAATCACAGAAAGAACAGGAGCTGCCAGTGTGATGCTGTAGTCAACAGAGCTAATAGTATACTGGAATACATCACATGCAAGGCTAAGGAAGTGATATTTCTTTTCTACTCAGCATTGGTGAGATCCCAACTGGAGTACTGTGTCCAGTTCTGGGAGCTGCACTTCAAAAAAGTTGCGGAGAATCTTGAAAGGGTCCAGAGAAGGGACACAAGAATAATTAAGGACCTGGAGGGCAAACCTTATGAGGAAAGACTAAGGGATCTAGGACTGTTCAGCCTGGGGAAGAGAAGACTGAGTGGGGACTTGGTGGCCATCTATAAATATGTAAAGGGTGAATATTGGAAGCTGGAGAAAAACTGTTGACTAGGGTGCCTCAAGGGAGGATAAGGGGGAATGGCCATAAACAATTAGAGGATGGTTTCGGGTTGGATGTAAGGAAGAACACCCTTTAAGTAAGGGTGACCAAAACCTGGAATAGACATCCCAAGGAGGTGATACAGTCCTGAACCTTGGAAGTCTTCAAGAGGAGACTGGACAGACACTTTGTTGGGATCAGAGCAGGGTGGTTGGACTCTATCTTTTGAGGTCCCTTCCAGCCCTTAATTTCTATGATTCTATGAATAATTTTTATAGGGAACTCTTCTAAGTTAAATGAGGTTATATCTGGCCTTTAAGTATATTAGTGCAGATATAACAGGTCAAAGTTATACATGGTGTATGACTGCTAGCCTTATAGTCTGATGTTAATTGGCTGTGGATTGACTCTTCACAATTCCTCAGTGTACTTCAAAGAAGCCTGAGCAACTTGCTGATCTGAGATAATTCTTGCTTATTTGGGACTAAGTCTTCTTTTACTCATAATGAAAGAAGTGACAGGCTCAGAAAATGGGCAGATGAGAACCTGATGGTGTTTAACACTGAAAAATGCAAGGTTCTCCGTCTTGGGAAGAAAAACCAGCAGCATTCCTATAGGCTCAGCAGTGCTACGCTGGCTAGCACCATGGGCAAAAGGGACTTGGGGGTCATGATTGAACAAAAGATGAACATGAGCCTTCAGTGTGATGCTGTGGCTAGTAAAGTGATAAAAACGCTGGCTTGCATCCATAGATGCTTCTCAAGCAAATCCCAGGATGTCAGTCTCCCATTGTACTTGGCCTTGGTGAGGCCACAGTTGGAGTACTGCATTCAGTTTTGGGCTCCACAATTCAAAAAGGATGTGGAGAAGCTTGAGAGAGTCCAGAGAAGAGCTACACACATGATTAGAGGTCAGGAAAGCAGACTTTACGATGACAGGCTGAGAGCATGGGGATCTTTAGCCTGGAAAAGCGCAGGCTTAGTGGTGATCCGATGGCCACCTATAAGTTTGTCATGGGTGTCCACCAGGATCTGAGGGAACGTTTGTTCACCCTAGCACCCCAAAGGATGACACGGTTGAATGGTTATAAACTCCTGCAGGACTGTTTCAGGCTGGATATAAGAAAGAATTTGTTTACTGTCCAAGTCCCCAAGGGCTGGAATAGCCTGCCATCATAGGTGGTTCAAGTACCTACTCTGAACACCTTCAAGAGACATTTGGATGTTTATCTTGCTGGGAGCCTATGACCCCAGCTGACTTCCTGCCCGTGGGGCAGGGGGCTGGACTCGATGGTCTTCTGAGGTCCCTTCCAGCCCTAATATCTATGAAATAATGTAACCTTGGGCAAGCAACTGTGTGTCTCAGTTTCCATATCTACACAATGGAGGCAATTGATAGCACTATGTAAAGTGTTTTGTATTCTATGGCTAAAAACACTGTACAGGCATACCTCGGAGATATTGCGGGTTCAGTTCCAGACCACTGCAATAAAGCGAATATCGCAATAAAGCGAGTCACACGAATTTTTTGGTTTCCCAGTGCATATAAAAGTTATGTTTACACTATACTGTAGTCTATTAAGTGTGCAATAGCATTATGTCTAAAAAAACAATGTACGTACCTTAATTAAAAAATACTTTATTGCTAAAAAATGCTAACCATCATCTGAGCCTTCAGC
>NW_017729026.1:24815372-24816379 GCF_001723915.1 Gavialis gangeticus
ATATCTGCGAAGCGCAATAAAGCAAAGCGCAATAAAACAAGGTATGCCTGTATTATTGCCAAGTATTAGTATAAAGCTAGCAAATTCTATCTTCATGATTTAAATGGAAATTGTGTATGGAACCAGATTTTCACTTGTGATGTCCATACACTTCTATTCCACTTCTTTCATTTATTCCATTCCCAGAAAATATGGCATTTGAGTATCTATTGAATTCAATAGCTATTGTGCTTCTCCATCTCAAAGAAATACATGACTTGAAAAATGCTTGTTGAATCAATCTGGGGACACACTTGAATGTGCACAGTTAATATTTATGTGATTAAAGTTAAGCACGTACTTTAATGCTGTGGTGGATTAGTCTGATATGGAAAAGAAAAAATGGAGGAGTGTGGCGAAGTGGGGCTCTCTGCCTGGCCACATGCTAGGTTCCCCAGTTGCATTTGGGCATGCCTCCCACCTGACTCTCCTGCCATGCCTTGTTCTTATTAATTAGGATGTTAATTAAGCAGGTGGCTGCCCATTTTATGCCCCGATGCCAGGAGGCACTATCTGTGGCTCCAAAACTTCCCTACACCACAACCCATGCCTCTCAGATGGCATCCAGCTGTTAATCACACCATCCCCACACTGGGCTCCAGAATTCTCCTATCAGGACCCCCCTTTTGATCTCTCCACTCAGGTGGCCTACTCACCATCATTCGGGCTGCTGAGCTCCCTGTACCCGTCTCCTCTCTCAGGCATGGTCCCCCCGGGACCTTCAGCCACACAGGCCCTGGCCTCACCTCCAAGGCCAGGTGGGATCCCAGGCCCTCAGCTCTGAGCATCCCTCATGGTGGGCCCCTGGGCCTTTTGACCTTCCTGGTCCTGGCCCCAGCATTGACCAGTCGAGGGGGTACTCTACCTCTGGCCTCTCTCACTAGGCCCACACTCTCTCTCAGGCCCACCTTCCTGGATGTGGGAGCTGGGGTACCTCACACCACGACTGGTGCTCCAGGGTTTCACAG
>NW_017729026.1:24821379-24838697 GCF_001723915.1 Gavialis gangeticus
ACCCACACTCAGCCTCCCAGCAGTGGAGGACTTACTGGGGTCAGGACTCACCCCTCTCTCTCTTGGGCTGAGCTCCCCTTTACTCATCCTCTGGCCCAAACTTCAGCCTCAGGCATCCAAAGACCTACCTGGGCCTACTCCCCTCACTCAGGGCTCTACACCACCCCCTCACTTGGGGTTACTCATCTCTGCCACCTTTACTCGGGGCTCTACACCTCTCCCTTCACTTGGGGCCATGGGGCTTTCCTCCCCAGTGGGCTCAGGTGGCCACCGCCATGCCTGGCCCCAGCTTTCCCTCTCAGGGTCTTGCACCCCCACAGAGCTCAGGTGGCCACAGCCCTGCCTGGCCCCAACTGCCTCCAGTGTCACACAACCCACCCAAAGGTGAGGGCTAAGGTTAAGGCACCCCTACCCACCTTTCACTGGGGTGGTAACTGGCTTGGCATTTTCTGCGGGCTCCCACACCACTGAGAGCCCCACCAGGCCACCCACTCCCTGGATGGTGCATTTTTAGGTCATGCCCAGGACCAGGAGCCTCCTTGCCAGCAGGGAACTGAGCTCTTTATATAGGCAGCCAGAGATCTAAAATGGCTGCCTTAATCATACACCTGCTGGCTGCTTTGGTCTTAAACTGGCAGGCACCAACAGTGCCCTGCCACACACCTTCTCCCTTTAAATGGTACCTAGAGGGTTTCCACTGCTGCTCCTCCAAAGCAGGCTCCCACCGTAGCCTGTGGGAGCCCTCAGGTGGTGATCACCCTCAAAGGTGCTCCGCCACATACCTTCCCCATTTGAATGAACTCTGGGGGGGCGTTTCCCTAGGCTGCCTTCTCTGCTGGGCTCTGCCCCAACCTATTGCAGCCTCTGCCACGTGGCGAGCACCCCAAAGGTGCTCTGCCACAGGGAGAAAAAGAGAAAATGCTAATTGAGTTTCAGAACAACTAAATCAACTAATGACTACAAAACTATTGTGTTAACCCTTTCAGTCACCACCAGTCTTTAATCAGGCCTAATCCACCAATGTAAAAAGTTGTTTTGTCTTAATAAAGGACACAGGGTTCCTTGTGTTAATATAAATACATGAACAGTGTGTTGCTTAAGTCTCACTGCTTTCAACTTCCATTTAAAATGTAAGCTTCTTTAAGATAGGGTACAAAATAATATTTAACAACAGGATTTTTAGTAAGCCAACCACCTTCCTGCACAGTAGCTCTTTGCTAGAAATTCACTTGCTGTTATCTGAGATGAATCCCTTCAATAACAGTTTGAAACTTGTAGAACATCTTTATAAAAGTCAGTCACTTGTTTGCCTACAAAAGGGAAGGAGTGTTCTGATTCCAAGCATTAGATCTTAAACAAAAGCTACAACAGCATGTTATAGTTCTGCTGATTTTGGCAAAATGTGTAAATGGGAATATGGTAGGAAATCATTGTTTCAATTGTCATTCCTGCAGTGAAGATATAGAATTCATCTGTTTGACAAACAACGAATAATTTTGGTTTACATGAGCTTCCATTAGTTAGGAGAAATTATAAATCAAAGTATTTTCTATATTGTGTTCCATCAATACCAGGACCAATGGATATAAACTCCTGGAAGACTGCATCACTCCAGTTGATGTTGCTTTTTCTTTTACCAAATAGTAAATTGTGAATCTCTGCTGGCTGCAATCATATTGAAACTGTTTGTGAATAGAGGTAAATTTTGCCAAAGGCTCCAGTATGACCTGATCCAGTCTAGCCCTGGAGCCAGTGTTCTGGGCTGGTTCAGCTCAGCAGGGTGCTGCATGCAGTGCAAGACCTTTTTCAGTCCCAGTAGGCCACATACAACACCCAAGCTGCCCGTTCCAGCCCACACACCAGACCAGCTCTGCGTGCCGCATGCAGAACACAGGGTCAGCCCGAGTCTCACGGGCTGGAACATACAGCTCCACAGGGCATATCTGGCCCGCAGGCCATATGTTTGACATTCTGGCATAGCCAAGGAAGTATGAGTTGTTTTTTTTTAAGTTCAGCTCTCAAACAAAAAGTAATAGCCCAGCTCACAGCTCCGTAATCATAGAATCATAGAATCATAGAAGTAGGGTTGGAAGGGACCTTGTAGATCTTCAAGTCCGACCCCCTGCCTGAGCGGGAGAAAAACTGGACTCAAATGAGTCCAGCCAGGTAGGCATCAAGCCTCTTCTTAAAGACCCCCAGGGTAGGAGCCGTCACCACTTCCCTTGGAAGTTGGTTCCAGCTCCTAACTGCCCTAACTGTGAAGTAGTTCTTGCGGATGTCTAATCTAAACCTACTCTCCAATAATTTGTGTCCATTATTCCTTGTCATGCCAGGGGTCGCTGGGGGAAATAGTGTCTCCCCTAAACCCTTCTGGTCCCCCCTAGTGAATTTATAGACAGTCACCAGGTCCCCCCTCAGCCTTCTCTTGTGAAGGCTGAACAGGTTTAGGTCCCGCAGTCTTTCATTGTAGGGTCTGCCCTGTTGTCCCCAGATCATGCGGGTGGCCCTCCTCTGGATGCTTTCAATGTTGTCCACATCCCTTCTGAAGTGGGGCGGACAGAACTGGATGCAGTATTCCAGCTGTGGCCTGACCAGCATCGCATAGAGGGGGAGGATCACCTCCCTGGCTCTACTTGAGATGCACCTGTGGATGCACGACAAGGTCCGGTTAGCCCTGCCAACCGTGACCTCGCATTGTCAGCCCATGTTCATCTTGGAGTCAATAATGACTCCAAGATCCCTTTCTGCCTCCATACTCTCAAGAACGGAGTTTCCCATTCTATAAATGTGCCGCTGGTTTCTACTGCCTAAATGCAGCACCCTGCGCTTATCAGTATTGAAACGCATCCTATTTATGTCAGCCCACTCCTGTAACCTATCCAGATCTTGCTGCAATCTTTCCCTCCCTACTAGCGTGCTCACCTCACCCCAAATTTTGGTATCATCAGCGAATTTAAACAGGTTGCTTTTCACCCCATCGTCTAAATCGCTGATGAAGAAATTGAACAGCGGAGGCCCAAGGACCGAGCCCTGGGGGACTCCATTGCCCACTTCCCCCCAGGTCGAATATGACCCGTCCACTACTACCCTCTGAGTACGACCCTTGAGCCAATCTGCAATCCATCTGACTGTGTAGGCATCAATGCCACAGTCGCCTAGTTTTTTAATGAGGATGGGGTGGGAGACGGTGTCAAAGACCTTGCTGAAGTCTAGAAAGACTACGTCCACAGCAACACCTGCATCCATTGCCTTTGTGATCTGATCATAAAAGGCAATCAGGTTGGTAATGAACCTGGTTGTCATCTCCTTCCATTAATATACTTCTGAGTAACCCTGTGGCCGTTTCCAGAACTCATTAATTGTCCCTTTTCAGTTTATTTTATTCATAAGCATTTACTATCCTCATTCCTAACTGTCCAATGCAGAAAATATAGGTGGCAGGGCCTCCCAGTTTTGTGCTTCTCTGCATGGAGTACTTACCAGGCCCAATTTACAGTAATTACATACTGAATTGGCTTGCCCAGGTGATTTTTTCACAGATAAGCACTTTATAAATCATTTACATAAATAATTAAACAACTGTTAAGCCAACCTAGAGCCAGCCATCAATGAAAGCAGACAAAAATAAGTGTCCGAGTACATACCCATGATTTATCTGAGAATTAGAACTCATGCTAGTAATATGGCTGAGATTGATACTAACCACAGAGCCAGCATACATCCAGACGACCCAGTAAGGGTCAGTGTAGACATGAGAAGGACATAGTAGGGATCTTCACCATTGTGTTTGAGTAGGACTGTAACCTATGACCAGGAATCCTAGTTTTCCACGTTAAAAAAAAATTCTCTGATAAAAAAAACATAAAAATCAGTACTTTTCCGTGGCAAGCCCCCAGCACAACACTGATTATCCAAGAGGTCCCAGCGGCAGACCCTTCCCTCCTCTCCCCTCCCCTCACTGCTGATTGGTCAAGAGGGCTGCCATTTATGTGGCCCTGCCCTTCACCACTGATTGGCAGTGAGGCTTGAGGCCACACAACGGGCAACCCTCTCAGCCAATCATCAGCAGAAGGAGGAGGGGGTGGCTGCCATGTGGCTGCTTCCCTGTGTGCCACCTTCTCCCCCCTAGTGGGCTGTCACACCAGCCATGAGAACTGCTGGCTCCTACTGGAGAGGCAGCATTTTATTTTCAATAAGTTCTTTTTTTTTACTGGCAATTCTGAAGATTCTCTGTAAAAACACAAATTCTGTGTTTTCCACATCTTTCCATGGCAAATGGATTTTTAGGATCCCTGCCTATGACACGTGTCTATATTTGGCCCACATGGACTTCCTTCTCTCTATCCCCCAGGGCTCTTCAGGTTTTAGGAATTCTCACCCAGAAATGGCGAACTGCTTTTCCAGTCCAGGAGTTCTGCATAAGGCAGCTTTCTCACCTGTATGAGGGGATCTGACAGGCCACTGCTTGCAACCAGTTTCCAACCTGCCAGCTTTCCTGTTCACTGCAGTTCACAACCAGCTCTTTATTGCTGGAGGATAACACAGGGGTGGCAGAAGAGCTTATTTTACACAGTTCATCAGCCACAAGTCTCCTGAGCTTTAATAGGACAGGCCTGCTTTAAGGAGTGCAGAATTCACTTTCTACCTAGCAGCATGACTGCATTGTCTGTTATTCTTCATCCTTTATGACCACAGAGTCATAGAAAGGATCTCAACAGGTTAACAAGTCCAGATCCCTGAGACAAAATCATGCCTGCAAATCCATGCATCTAGGCCAATCCCAGCAGATGTTTGCATAATGAAAGAGATTCCACAACATCTCTAGGTAGCAGGGCCTAGTATTTCAATAATTTATCTGAGACGTAATTAATTTTGGTGATATCTTTTATTAGACCAACTGTATAGTTAGGAAAGATGTTAGATACCCTTTAGTCTGGCTACATCCCAACTCTGTCTACACTGCAGATGGCAATTTCATGCAGAGATGCTCAGGCTAACTTCAGAAGAGTTAGTCTGTCTACCGGAAGCAGTCAAGCCATGGCAGTCTGGCGTATAGACAAACCCTGTGTGAGTACAGATTGAAGGGCTACAAGAATGGGCACTTATTATTTAATTTTTATTTTTGTATGGCTAGATACAAATTGAATGAGCGCTTACTGATTCCACATCTTAAGTAAATCATTTGTAAAACACCCATCACTTTAGCCACAAGAATGACACGGACAAAGCACAGCCCACAGAGAAGGCAATATCCCCCAAGCTGATCTAAACAGAACTGTGGGATAGAAAACAACACAGAATAGCTGAACTCATTTGCACAGGAGTTTATGAAAGACTTCCTGACAGACTTCCAGGTCCAAGATTACTTTTCTTAACTTTCTAGAAACCAATATTAATGTCTAAAACAAAATAACGAAGGAGAAGACAAACTATTAATTGATCGCAAAACCAGAGGAGCTGGGATACAGTGTACAGGAAAGAATGGGTCTTAACTTTAAGCAACTAGATGGAGACTTAGAAAGTTTTGTGTGACCTTCCTCAAATTATTTAATCTCTGTCTGTGCCTCAGTTATTTATTTGTAATCTGGACCTATGATAACATCCTGTTTTTCCAGCCCATGCCGGTGTCTGTCCTCTCTTTAATGAATATAGCCTCTTTTCAGAAAGAACTGTCTTTTACTATACAGTTTTACAGTGCTTAGAACAATGGGGTGCCAGTCTTCATTGAAACCTCTAAACCTTACTGTAAAGATGGTAATTTCAAGTTATATAAAAAAGATAAGTTTGATGGCTTCATTTTTGTCTATTACACATATTTGCCCTGCTGTCTATTTCATAATAAAACTGGCAGCAATTTCTAATTTAAAACTGCCTAACTTCTGCCATTAAAGGACAGTTTTCAATTGCTTATAACATTGTCAAGCCTAAATCACTGTACTGAAATTTGTCATGACAAGTACCGACCTCTGGCTGACTGTTTTTTTGCTTTCTTTTTTTCAGTGTTTCAGCAAAAATAAATTATCTGTTTCTTAGAAGAAGCTTAAAGGGAAAAATCATTGTTTTGCCAACATATAATTCTCACTGCTCTTTCACAGAGAAACTCTATTGCCTCCAGGCTTATAAGCAAAGATTTAACTAGGGGAGTTATCCTCATAGCAGGGAGTTGGTTTTTTTGTCTTCCTTCTGTCCCTCCAAATCTGACCAAGTTATAAGCCTCTGCAAATCTCAGTTCACACATGCCCAGCAGGCGTTTATTAGAGTCTTACTGTCTGAAGAATCTGCCTGTATAGAACCTATACCATACAGACCTACATCTGCCCCATAGAGCAATGTCCATTGTTCCCTCCCTGCAGCTTACTGAAAAAACTCCAATTTGTGTCTGAGCAAGACTTTTTTTCTGCAATTGCCAGGAAGACTGCTGTATGCCAAGCACCAGAATGGGGAGCAGGAAAACTCTCCTATGCTCCCAATGTTTCTCCAGTCAAGTGGAGGAGAAAGAAAAGAAGCATGACCTAATTCCAAATGGGTGAAAACCAGTGTGGGTATGCACAGGCCTGATGAGTGGAGAGAACTATGAAAAAGGAAATAGAGATAGATAAAGGAAATTCCATAATGAATTAAAACTATATCATAAATGCAAGGCTGCACAGACCACAGACACTTTAATTCAGGTATTTGTTACTGTGCGTGCGTGCGTGCGTGCATGTATGTGTGTGTGAAAACTGTTACAAGCAACACTAATACTTTTGTCCTACTTATTGTTCTCAGAAGATGCCTGCTTCTGTACATCAGTATTTCTGTGCAGAGGAGTTGGCCACACTAACTAAGATTTTAGCCGCTGCTATTAAACATTCTACCAGAAATTATTGCTAATAATTATTACTAATAATTTATCTAATATGGCAAGAACAAAATAATTCTAGCACGCTAATAACACCTGTGTCCTTCCTGTAACAATTTGTTCCAGAATCAGACGTTGAAAGGAGGCTTTGTTATAACAAGGGGAATTTCAGGTATAATTGTGCAGGTGCATCAATAAACAGCCTGAACACCTCTGCTCAGAATGAAGCTTGGATATATGTGTAGCTTCTGAAGCCAGCACAAATCAAATAGTTGGTAGATTATTTACATCTAATTATTAAACCATGACATTAGGTGAGACACAAGTCAGAAGACATTGGCTATTTCAACACCCTCCCCGACATGAAAAATAAAAGAACATAGCTCTGAGTTGAAATTCATTGAGACACTACATGAGTTGTGCATGCCTACTGTTTTATAAACTAATGGACTGCAGATGTTACCATATTTTCACAGCATATTGTACACAGATCAGAGATATGTATAGTCCCACCAAGATGGATTTTTTTTTGTGGAAGCTTCAATCAGAAAAGATGTAATTGCAAAAGTAATTGAAGTTCATTACACAAAATAAATATAAGCACCAAAGTTAGAACCAGCAGAAAAAAAGTGACATTTCTCTTTTAGTTACAATGCAGGCAAAATAGTCTTGGAAGGGTTAGATTACTTGTATACAATCTGTAAATTGGGGGTAGCCACAGAAGGAGGGATTAAGAAGAAACAATTATAGGAGCTGTTTTTAATATGTACCTCTGTAAACTGAGAAAAGACAAAACAGCGGACTGTGGAATATGGAATGGAATAGAATGGAACGGATCAGTAGTTTTCAAATCTCCTCAAGTCCTGGAACGCTTTCATATCACTTTGTCGGCTGCAGAACTTCTACCCATATCCTAAAGACTGGCACAGAGCCAGGCAAGTCAGACCGACAGATCAGTCCAGTAGGACACTGCCTCCAAGTCCACTCTGCCATGGGTGGACCTATAATTTTGAAAAAGGGGGTGCAGATGGTGAGGTGCATCATCACATATAAAACAATACATATTTTTTCTCCAGTTAAAAATAAACCATAATCCTTACAAATATTCTAGAGGTGTAAGGAAGTATTAGTAAATAAAAACAAGTATAACTTCACTGGAATGAATTAACAATAATCTAAATGGATGTGAAATAGGATCGTCATTACCAGGAGCAGCTAACAGACAGCAGAATTGCAGAAAAAAGAATAGCTTGATTTGTGGAATATAAAGACCATTAAAAAGAAGAGAGGGTTATTAATGTGTGTGGAATGAAGAGTTTCTAAGGGATCAGGTTGATTACAGTGAGCCATAAAGTCAGTTGACTCCTTTAGCATTGCCTTACTAGAAATTCTACTGTTACTTCCAGGCAGTTGGTTTTAAATTTTGTGTGGAGCAGGAATTAAATGGGATGCAAGTCCACTAGTGCGTGTGCGTGTGTGTGTGTCCCCAACCCAAGGTTCTCTTTGAGGAACCCCTGGTGACCTGTCATAGACCCTCCGGCTTCCAAAGAACAAAATGTGAAAACCACTGGGATAGATGATTGTGTATACGTAAATGGAGTAGACCCTGCATAGCCATTACTTTGAATTTTAGAATCTATTCTTCTCAGAGGAAGAGCACTGAACAAGAGACTGAATTATTCCCAAAGGCTTATAAAAGGAGCTGATGGAAAAATGTGATCATATTCTTGAGATTACATACAGCATTTTGCAGGCTGATCAATACTGCCTCTGTGTTTTTTCAGCCAGGTTGAAGTTGTTAGGAACTTGACTCTCTCCACACTCTGCACTTTTGGTTCCCCTTTTCCTAACCCATTCCTTCTCTCTTCTCCAATTCTAAATTATTTGCTGTCTTGGCTGAGGCTTAAAAACCAGTTTTTGCTTCTTGGTCAGCATCCGTGACTGGGCCAGTAGCAGTAGCCACTACCAGTCTTGCACCCCTTCTGAGTCAGCCCCTAGAGCTGGTGCCCCACTTGCCCACCTCTGGGTCATACAGCATTGTGTTTCTATTTATTTTTCTGAGTTAGTTGCCCTCTCAGTTATGGGAAGGGAGGCTTTAAGACTCTACCCTACCAGGCAGTACAGGTCCCTATACTAGCAGTAGCATTTTTTTTGTAAAGCTTAGTATACTGAGTTGCTAAGTAGGATGTGGATTCCAGTGCTGTTATGGCAGATTCTATTAAAATCAAATGTGCCACTGAAAACCTTCAAAGACAGGACCACTTTTTTCCTGACTGTATTTATTAAAATATCATTTTGATTTCCCAGTATTTACACAGTTGGTGCCCAGATGGTAGCAATACATCACGGCCCACTGTAAAAACAGGATGAACTGATGTATTTTTCTCACATAGAAAACAATGTTATATTGACTATGATGAACTTTTGTACCTTTGTTTCTCAGCCGTAAACATGGAGAGATACGTTGTACTAAAAACCGCTTACCGACAACTGGCTGGCACCGCACCTCTTTAGTACATTTTTTAGCTATAGCTGGTTATTTTAAATTTAGGTGGATAGCCTTTTCCATTACAAACATCATCTTGGTGTAAAGCGTTTCATTTTGGAACTTCTTTCCTTTTCCACGTCCTTGTGATAAAGTATTTAGCAGAATTTGAAGATTCACTAGAGTCTGACAGGGCTGCACCATGGGCACTTCTGTTGCACCCTTAAACTTGCAACCTCTGAGCAGTCAGCCATGCACCTTAGCACCCAAGCCACACCAGACCCCTGTTTAAGAGCTGAAAGAGGGATTAAAAAATAACTTTGTTCATCAGCTGAAAATCAAAAAATGTATGATGTTTCCCAAAACCGGTTGCATATATAATGTTTGTGAGCAATGTGACAGTTATTAAAAAAAACACTGAATCTTGTAAAAAAGAGTCACAGTTTTGTTCACTATCATGTCATCAACTAATTGTATTGTTTAGCTAATTAACATTAGCTTTCTACAATGTGAAGGTGAAAACCATTCTGTCGAATTTGAATTCATCCAGCTATCCCCTACTTTTAATAACTAGTTCTTAAACATACGAGCATCACTCTACCCTGGGTTGGAGGAAAGGACCTGTGTTTTGAAAAAAAATGTTCTCTTTATCATATATGCTACAATGTTGGTTAGACCTTTGCACTAACTGTTGATCATCCTTTCATATTTAAATTTCCATCACAAATGGAGTGGCAAACCTGTCTCTAAAAATAAGAAGCCCTCAGCTGAAATAAATCTATTCAAAATATGTGCCAAGGCAGTCAAATAAAGGTTATTGTCAATAGTGCACCATTTACAGAGAAACAAAATGTTATATGTATACCAGCTGGAAATGCAGAACGCATCACTATAATCTTTCTTCATGCAGTTATTCCCATTAGCACTATAGGACTAGGTTCACAAAGCCAGTAGCTTTGACATTGAGCAAGAGACTGCCATGTGTGAAGGAAGATTAAGGCTGACCATAAAATAACTAGGTTATGGAGACTCCATCCGTGAAGTCTTTTAAGAGAAGGTTAGACAAATATCTCTCAGGAATGATTTAGATATAGTGCATAAGACAATGGACTAGATGATCTCTACTTCTTTTTCTATGATTCCCTGATTCTTTTTTTGTGATACAAGGTTTCTGTAATCATATGGTCCTCAGTCTTGCTTTCCTGGTATAAGTAACATCATGAACTGCAGTGTTTGGAAAGAGACATTAGATTTCTGTAATACTTAAGAATATTTATAAAAAGAAATGCCATAGATTCAAATAGTTTGCTTATTCTAAAAGTAAACACTCTGTCATATGAAACTGCATACCCCATATTACGATGTCAAGCATAACATTATGATTCTGCAGAATGATATACCACATTGCTATTTAATCTGCATTGCTGAGTCTGGAACATTGTCATAGGCACAACTATACTGTATTTTGGGGAAAAAATGTAAAATAGTTGCTTCTAACATTATGGCATGAACTGATCATATGATCTGAGTCTCCTGTTGCTATCAAAACAGTTTATTTTATTGATAAGGATACATATGATAATACAGCTTTTGCAGGAAAAAACCCTTCAGTGATTAATTATCTGCAAGATAAAGAGATTAGAAGACCCATTCTGTGCCTGTTGACAATTTGCAAACACTAATGTCAGCACTGGAATAACTGCGGGAAAACTGCCCAGATTTTCTACAACTATTATAGTCAAGATCACTGGCACTTGTGGATTAACAAGTGGATTCATACATCAGTCACTAATTTAGTAAAAGAGGGTGTTTTTATTTATGGTATTTGTTAACTCTGTAGCCTGGTGGGTTTAATTAAAGCAATTAGGAATGACTTAATCAGTTAAAAAAAAATTGAACAAGCCCCAAAGTTCCTACTATAGGTTTCCCTTGCTTTATGCAGTACATATGCTCCCGGAAAACTGTGCATAATTTGAATTCACATAAAAGGAACCCGTTTATAAGGTAACAAATAGGGATACATTCCCACGGTGGTAAGGGAGGGAGTGGGGCTGGGGTGGAGGGAGAGGCACTGCACAGCCCAGAGACTGCAGGCAGGTGGCATCAGCCACTCCCAGGGCTGCAGCAGGGAGCAAAGCAGAGGGAACTGTCGGTGGGTGTGGGGCCCAGGATGGGGGACCTGGCTCTTCCTGCTACATGCACCCCAGGAGGGCTGTGGGCTGGGGCTGTGCCAGGCTCTTCCCAGGGTCTGTGTGCCCCTGGATCTGCGTGTGGGATGAGAGCAGGCTGCCACTGCTGGCTGGGGCCAGCGGTGGCACCAGGCTGTTCCTGGTGGGAGGTTAGACCATGCTGTGCTCAGGGCAGGTGGTGGCAGTGCTGGGAGGGGGGCTGCAGCCACCCCAAAATTTGCTGTAGTCCCCCAAATTGCCCTCCTCAGGGCTGCCTCCAGCCCTGAGTGCAGCGCAGCCCAAAGTCCCCCTGGGAACAGCCTGGTGCCACCATTGCCCCAGCCCACAACAGCAGCCTGCCCTTGTCCCATGCACAGATGCGGGGAAATGAGCCTCCCCGGGAGGATCCTGGTGCAGCACCCCAGCCCGGAGCCCTACCAGGGTGTGTGTAGCAGGAAGAGCTCTTCCCCCTTCCTCCCATCCCGTACCCCACACCCACTGACAGTTCCCTCTGCTTTGCTCCCTGCTGCAGCCCCGGGAGCAGCTGATGCCTCCTGCCTGCAGCCACTAGGCTGCATCGCACCCCTCCTCCCACCCCTTCCCCTGCAGACTTACCTCACATATAATTAATTTACTTCACATATAACGAATTTGGGGTGTAAAAAGGGTCATCGCATAAGAGCAAATCCACATATACAGGACCCACATAAAGCAAGGGAAACCTGTATAAGCATGAAATCTGCTTCAGGAGACAGTAAAACTGTAGCTTCATGCCATTAATTTCTAAACCACCACTTCATCTCCCTAGACATGGGGCAGGCAAAATATGGCCCACAGGCTGCATATGGCCTTCCAGGCAATTTCATCCAGCTGCATCATGCAGGGCTTCCCTCAGTGGTGCACGAGTCCAGGAGCTGCACATGCACCGCGGGGAGCCCTGCATAATAGAGACAGGCCAGCCAGGCTGTACTCCTCACCCCCATGTGCGCTGCTGGCTGGAGATCTTCACCAGGCGCAAGCACCCCAAGAGCCCCCACCTGCTGCTGTTGCTGCTGAAACTGCATGCCACAGGGGGGGAGTGTGTGGGGGTTCCCCCACACCCTGCCCCCCACATATACACACACTCTGCAACATACCCTATTGCCCTGCCATGCACACAGCTACACCTCCTCACAAATCCCTCCATACACACCCCACCATACACACCCCGCACCCCCCACCACACCCCACATTCCTCACACAAAATATAGAAGAGTAAGACTTCATGTTTGAGTTATTATACAATCATCTCTATATACACTACACAAACACAAGTCATGAAAAAATATTTTTTTAATAAAATTAAAATATATAACTTTTAGTATATGATTTGTTTTTTTCTGGTTCCAAGATGGCAACCCTTCCCTCCCAAAAGGAGTATTTCCAGAGGGCTTCCAGTGGCAAAGGTGAGGGGTTAGAGGTGGGACTTCCAGTCCCAAGATGGTGACCAGGGGGCAGAGCCCCTTTCAAGGGGTGGGGCTACCTTTGTGGCTCTCGACAGTTCACCAAAACTCATTAAGCACCCCTCTAGCCAAAATAATTGCTTGCCCCTGCCCTAGATTTTGCCCTTCCTTTGTGTTCTGTTATCTGCAAGATCAGGGACATGTCCATTGTTTGGTGGGGGTGGAAAGGATATTCTTAATGAAGACAATTTAGTTAAAACATTGGATCTCTTGGCTAACTGAAGAGTCAAAAAAGTTAAAAGCATGAGACCTACATCATATTTTGTTCAGTAGATATTTGCAGTTTCTGTAAAAACACAGTCCTCTACTTCTTTACACACCTTTTGAATTTATACTGTTATTTGGTTACCAGTGGGAAGGTAACCAATTAGTGGCCTGTTGTACACAAAGGAAAAAGGCATGAAAGAATTCGGTCTGGCCCTTCCACAGTTGTTGTGAGTGAAGAAGCACATTTAATCCTTTGTTTCTAATTGTGATAGCCACCTCTTCAAAACTGCTCAGAGCCAATTTATGTGGAGTTCTGCAGAAACAGTGATGGAGGAATGATATGAGATTTGTTTGCCCAGCATTAACTTTAGGTAGATTGACACAAAGGCTGATACTGTAGCCTTGTATTGATAAGCTGCAAAGGTTTTTAACTATAAACATAGATGGCACGTCCCCACAAGCAAGAACATGTGTTTTCCTGGGGACAAACAGCTGCAGCACAATATGTGCTGCTGCTTGTCCCAGGAAACACCCATGCACACATGCTCTAGCATGCGGCATGTTGCCCCAGGTGTGGTACAGGAGCTGGGACCAGCACCTGGGCTGGTCCCGGCAGCCTTACCTTGGGTCTTGAGGGCCTCTGGGGGCTGCAGCCATGGCTGTCTGGTAACACAGAGGCTGGCTGGCAGCTGGAGTGTGGCTCCACTGGTTTCTATCAGCACACGCTACTACCATGTGCACTGCCCCACTTTTTTAAGGCATGGGTTTTTTTGACACCAGGATCTCCCAGTGTCTGAAAAACCTCCCATGCTGAAAATTAGCAATGAGTAGAGAGCCTGCATGTGTGGTGTGTGTGGTGTACAGCACTGCACTCCACACATCTGCACATGTCTGGATGTGCCCTGAGTGGCCATAAAAAACAGCCCCTTTAGAAGATAGCAAAATAGTAGGCATTAGTTTTCTGGGCTCTGCATCACTAGTCTGGTTTTTCTTTTTGTTTTCTCAGCACCTACTTTCGCACCTAAAAATCAGATGTTGCTCTTTGCTATTTTGAAAACAATTATTTTTCACTTGTGTTTCAAATGGAAGACAAAAATAACTCACCTCAATGGATTTTATGTGATACCAGCTTCAGCTCACATGATGTCTTGTAGTGACAAAACCTTTGTGTGTGTGCATTACCAGGCTTAATAAGTCTCTGACAATGGTGTTACATAGTTAAAAACTGCACTAGATTTATGAAAAGGCATTGCGCCATATTCAGAATAGAGGCATGAATGCAATAGCATGGCCACTCTAAGAGGAACATTGCACCAAATCTGCAGATTGTAATTCTGTGCTGTGCTTAGACCATCTGTACTGTATGCTATGCTCCCTCTTCTCCAGTGGCTCCTTTAGGAGCCATACTGCCATTGGCTAACTCTTCCTGCAGCTGTAGTGAGAGAGAGTTACTAGCTGTTTGGAGTTTCTTCATCATTAATTCCCTGAATAGCATGAGGATATCCATAATGATGGAAAGGGAACAACCCATAAACTGCATCTGCTCTCCATCTTCTTATCTTGCTGCAGTTTTGAAATACCCAATGAGCCCAGTCACATGGAGCAGATGTAGAGAGACCTTCATGGGGCCCTAGGGAAAAAGAAGTGTGCTATGGACTCATCAGATCTTTCCTCTTTTCTGTACTTCAGAGGACACATCTGCTAAAGGTTCCTCCTGTTCCACCAATGGAAGAAACAGAGGACTTGTATTTTATAGGTCACAGAGAAGTAATATCCAGATGTTTATTTTTTTCATTTTTCACAGGTGGATCTGCCTCTACTAATAACTAGAACATGAGGCATCCTGAGGAATTTCCATATCTGATTTCACAATATGGATATATGACCCTATATTCCTCATGCACATATAGGACTGGAAGGCACCTCCAGGTCATTGAGTCCAGTCCACTGGATAATCAAAGTAACTGTGCAACTTTCATCTGTCCACACTGGTTCCACCTAACATGCCATAGCAAATGTATGCAAACTCCATGAGCATTCATTACTATTTTGTTTGTATGTTTTAAAGAGAATTAATAAATAAAAGAAATCTCATCTCAGAAAGAAAAGCTTAAAATATAACATTAAAGATTAGTAGGAAGTAAATAGTTGGGAAAAGAAGGGCATAGGAAACACTTGCTTTATTTTTCTCCATTGATTATATTAATTAGCAGTACAACAGTGGTATCTATTTTATATAAAACTTTTCATTTAAGATATAAAAGATTTTATGAAGAGAACAAATACCATTATACCCTTTTCCTAACTGATGATCCAGAGCCACAGATAAGTGAAGTGGCTTTCCTCATTGGCAGTAGACCTCATTACTGAAGCCTGGCTGAGGGCCTTATTATACATTAATCTTAGGTGACTTCTGGAGCGCTGAACCCCTGGATTTTCCACACATTAACACCTGAAACTAGTTTTAAGCACACTTCAGGCAAGTTAAAATTACACCACTCCAAGATAGGTTTACCTCTCACATGTGTTACCCACCTCATAGTCTCATAGTTTTATAATTGGTAGGGTCGGAAAGGACCTTAGCAGATCATCAAGTCTGACCCCCTGCCATGTGCAGGAAAGGATGCTGGGGTCAAACAATCCCAGCTAGGTGATCATCAAGCCTCCTTTTGAAGACCCCCAGGGTAGGAGTGAGTACCACTTCCCTTGGAAGTTGGTTCCAGATCCTAGATGCTCTGACAGTGAAGTAGTGCCTCCTGATGTCTAGCCTGAATCTGCTCTCGGTCAGCTTATGGCCGTTGTTCCTTGTTACCCCTAGTAGTGCTCAGGGGAACAGAGACTCTCCCACTGCCTGCTGGCCCCCTTGGCAAGTTTATAGGCAGCCACCAGATCCCCTCTCAGCCTTCTTTTGTGGAGGCTGAACAGGTTCAGGTCCCATAGCCTCTCCTCATAGGGCCTACCCTACTGCTCCCTGATCATGTGAGTAGCCCTCCTCTGGACCCTCTTGATGCTGGCCACATCCCTCCTGAAGTGCGGCTCCCAGAACTGGACACAGTACTCCAATTGCGGCCTGACCAGTGTCACACAGAGGGGAGGATCATCTCCTTGGACCTGCTCATGTTCCATTAAAGCAGGGGATGGGAAAATACACCCCGTGGGCTGGATCCAGTCTGCCAGGCCTTTGTATTTAGCCTGCAGGGCCCCTGCAAAAAAAGTTATTACTGGCCCACACATGCCCCTCTGAAACCAGCAGGCTTTGAGAGGACGAGTGCAACTGGGGGACTTTCAGGTGCAATTGTTAGGGGTGGGACTTCCAGTCTCAAGATGATGATCAGGGGAGAGGGCACCTGTCAAGGTATGAGGCTACCCTTGTGGCCCTCAACAACTCTCCAAAACTTGTTAAGTGGCCCTCCAGCTGAAGTAATTGCCCACCCCTGTATTAATGTGTGGCCAGTCTCCATAGATGATGAGCCACCCAAGTTGCAGTCCTTCAGGATGCAGTTTCCCCTTCCCCATCCTCCTGTTCTGTGTGGACAAACTTTCCACCCCCTGAACTCTGCTGCCCAAGGGTAGGTTCTGGCACCAAGCCAACTCCCCCTCCTGGCCCCAGACAGCCTGCAGAGCGCATGTGAGCTAACCAGGTCACAGGGCAAAGAGAGGTCCAGGAGTGAAGTCTGAGGGAGAAACAAAGTATGGGGCCAAATTGGGTCCCCATGAACTGGGGCTTCCTTCCTGGGGTAGGGGGAGCAGCTTCCCCAAAAACGCCTTCCCGAACCACTTCCACCTCCCAGCCAGCCAGGGAAGCACAACTAGTAGCCCACAAATCCCAATCCCATATCCCAATTTATTATAACATAAGACCTTCTTTAATTTACTTCTTCTTTATTTCTTTTTAAATTCTTTTTTTTACATCCTTTTATTTTATCCTCCAGTGACTGACTTCCTTCATTTCACCACCCTTGCCCCAGCTCCAGGTCCTTTCCACCTCCCATTTCCACTTATCTCTCATACATCCCCATCTAGAGCAGGGATAGAAGCCTGTTCTCTACTCACTAGCCCTGCAGTGACAACTCACTGCTGTGCAGGTGGGGGACAATCAGAGAAGGTTTTTAGCT
>NW_017729026.1:24843697-24851434 GCF_001723915.1 Gavialis gangeticus
CACTTCCACCTCCCAGCCAGCCAGGGAAGCACAACTAGTAGCCCACAAATCCCAATCCCATATCCCAATTTATTATAACATAAGACCTTCTTTAATTTACTTCTTCTTTATTTCTTTTTAAATTCTTTTTTTTACATCCTTTTATTTTATCCTCCAGTGACTGACTTCCTTCATTTCACCACCCTTGCCCCAGCTCCAGGTCCTTTCCACCTCCCATTTCCACTTATCTCTCATACATCCCCATCTAGAGCAGGGATAGAAGCCTGTTCTCTACTCACTAGCCCTGCAGTGACAACTCACTGCTGTGCAGG
Source organism: Gavialis gangeticus (assembly GCF_001723915.1). Classification (NCBI taxonomy): domain Eukaryota; kingdom Metazoa; phylum Chordata; order Crocodylia; family Gavialidae; genus Gavialis; species Gavialis gangeticus. Next base: position 24,844,009 of record NW_017729026.1, read on the forward strand.
TGGGGGACAATCAGAGAAGGTTTTTAGCTTTAAGGTGCGACTGCTCCAGGCTTGAGCTAGCACTCACACTGATCAACATTTGAGCAGCTCAAAGTGCAACGTGTATCAAGGCCCTGATGTAACTCATTTGAGATAAGTGGGTATCAAGGGCCTTGGCACACATAATTATGGCATGTGTTCTACAATTTATGGCACCACGACAGGATAAATCAGCTGCAAAAAATTTCCACATGCTCCCATGGAATATCTTTGTGGCTGTCTTGTATTGCACCTAAGCCTGAGTGTTTGGCACGTGCCTGTCATATCTATGGCTGGCTCATGGCTGTCCAACTTTCAGATGAGGGTCTGGATAGGTACAGGGCAGCCCCAGATCTAAAAATGTTCAAACAGCATTCTACTTGCAGTACCAAGTATTACAGTATTAAAACCAGGTTTTCAGACTGCTTTGGGGGTGGGGGCTGTCCCAGCAAGCATGGAAGATCATTTTATTTAAATGAAAATATTTAAATTAAAATGTGCTTCCCAGATGGATTTTTCATGAGCTTCTTCTGTTCCAACAAGCATCAATTGGTTGAAAAGGGATTTTTTTTCTGGCCCCAGAAATATGTCCACCATTTTTAGCCTTTAACAGGTGCATTGTGTGAGGGTTTAATTTTAAGGAACACTAATGAATCATAAAAGTTATTAACCTATCATGTTCTTCAAGAGGTTGTGTGTTAACGTGGCAGAAAGGAAACTATTACACTGTTTCCCTTCCAAAATCTCTCTTTCAAACAAAACATCTGCAGGAACTGAAATATTTTCAGATCTAAATTATCTGTGGATTTTGGTATCATATAGTCACAAATTCAGCTGCAAATCATAATCTCTTCGGAAGTGAAGGGATGATAAAAATCCACACAGAAAAATGAAGAGTGACAAGGAGCTTTAAGGAGTGAAGGGTTCCTCAGGAGGAGACCTATTGAGTAAAAAACTAGCTGAAAGTTAAAAGGGAAAAGAAGGTTCAAAGAAAAAAGAAGATAATCAGACAGATCTTCAAGGCAAAGGGGCAGCATTAAGCCCAAAATAAATAATATACATCAGGTAAATTTAAGAGTTCATCTCATTTATGTATATCATAATCTTCCACTTTGGAGTCTACTCTCCAAATTATTTTCTGAAGTTTAGCAATCACTCTAAATTCTTTGAAGTAAAACCTGAAAAGTAGAGATGATAAAATATAAAAATAATTGATCTGCCAAACCCATGTTATAAAGAGCTGCTATTATTTTTAAGTACAAACAGCTACACTTTCATCTTCTTTCTGGGTGACACCCTGTGAACTAAGCCATATTTTCTATGCATAGCTCACTAACACACTGGTAATATCTAATATTCTCCTATTTTACATGTAGCACTCAGAAGCCCAAGTGGACAGTGATGTACACTCTTATAGCTACAGCGAACCCAACATTTGGAAGTATGAGCATGACTTGTAGAAATTCCTATATTGGATCATCAAATCCAGCATTCTGTCAACCAAAGCCCCATCTTTTTAAAGAAACATGCACATAACCCTGCAATAAACACTTGTGTCATCATGAAGATCTCTTTCTAATAGAGAAAGATTGATTTAAGATCCATTTAACAGAATTCTGTGTTATCCAAAGACTGAATTTAGCTCATAAAGCTCAAGCTGACTCCAGCCTTATACTAATAAATAAACCTGCTTTTTAGAATTGTAATGTATGGGAAATACGGGGCATGTCTACATGTTAATTAATGCACAGTAGTTACTGTGCATTTAAGGTAGTACTTGCTTAATGAAGTTCTAACTAAATGTGCAGTAACTCATCCTACTGCGCGGTAGCACCAGTGCCCATTTTTTATGACCCTTACTGCGCAGTAGTGTATTAGCAGTTTTTGACCAGCATGTTACTACACAGTGTTATTAAGCTACTGCATAGTAAGCATCTCGTGTAGACATGCCCACTGATTGTGAATAGAAATAATGATATAGGGCCTCTTTTCTTAGTTCAATTAATGTTTCAATTTATTGTAATTCTATTAAACTTACTTTAGCTCAGTCCCTACTTGAGCTTCATGCCATTTCATAGCAGCTAGGTTGGAAACCATCACACCTATCCAATCTCCAGGGAAAGTTGCATAGACATAGCTGCACTTTCTTAGCCTCATCATAACCCCAATTCTTTAAGCCAGTCAAGGTGGGGATGTGGCAGCTTTGTCTGAAATTACCTGCTTTTGCAGCTACAAATTCAATGCAATGTCTGTGAGAAAGGAAAGACCAGAGAGAAAGAAAAGTATCAGTGGTAACTCCAGGTAAACACACATGCACAGACACTTGAAACAGTTACCGCCTTGGGTTACATGAAAAAAACTGAAAAGACCTATACTACCATGGGCCTAGTTTTCAGCCTTCTTTACATTTGCAACTTCAAACTTACTATTTTTCATCTCTGAATTCAACCCTTTCCTGTTTTATGTATTACATTTTTCCTCTTCATACCTGCAATGTAAGAGTAGTCTGTATCATTTCAGTTTTGATGGATTGATATTTTGGTGTCACAGTTCATAATTTCATTGAGGTAAAGTTGTCACTTTACATTTGTCAGTGTAATATACATGGGCCAGCTAAATTACTTTTCAATATTAAATGGACTCCTGCTAAAGTTTACTTTTTCTGTGGTTGGCTGTGGAAAGTAGGGAAAATACTACATCAGATAATACTCGAGAATTAAATACCTAGGTGGACAGCAAAATGCAGGGAGCTGTTCAAGATTGATAAGTATGTGGCTTTGGTGATATTTCTTAAATTAGCTTCCTTATCACTTGTGCTTTTTTCACATTCCTGGCTTAATTTTCAAAAAATGGTGTTTGTAATTTATATGAGTTCATGCTTTAAGCACAGGCAAAAGGAAATTTGCTAAAGTAACATGAAAATGAAATTACACAATAAAATATCTGAACCACCTCAATAATGACTCTTTAAAATGAAATTATGGAAATAAACACATATGGTTTATTATTTGACTATATATTTAGTACTGTTAGACAAGTAGATTCACAATTGATTGGGGTTTTTGGTCCCATTAATGCATTCCACATGTGAATTCCCTAAGGAATTCCAACTCCCATAAAATCTGTTTGCAACAACAGGCAACGTATTAAGGAAAAGAGATTTATCTGATGCTAATTCTGAGTGTCTGGATAACAGACTTCAGCTACAAGGCTTCAGCTGACATTAGGCCTTTGTATTCCAGCCAAAAGCATATCAAACTTCAGTATCTGGAAGGCTTTTATTTTTTTATAAAAGGAAACAGCTAAATACAGAAATGTAATCTCAAAACCTATGAAAAATCTTTCATTCTTGAAAAAATAACTAATGAGCTTCCTTTTTTTAATCAATATACCACCTGTATTTCTCATCTTAAAAATCAGGTGCCTTGGGGAAACAACATTTTCATGTGCCTCCAGCCCAGATACCTTAAATCAGAGATCAGCAACATTTTCCAGCAGGGACCTAAAATAACCCAGATCAGGTCTGAGGTGGGCTTTAGGACCAAGCCACCTCTGCCACTTGTCCTTGACTCCAGCCTCCTGAGTGGAACAGAAAGAGTTTATTCTGTGCTGGAGGCTGTGCCACCTGCATGCAGTGCAGGGAGAGCCCTGATCTGCCAAAGCCCCAAGTGCCCTACTGGCGCAAGGTGCAGTGCAGGTAGTCTTCTGCCTCCGTATGCCACCAAAGCCAGAGCTCCATAGGTCAGATCCAGTTATCGGGCCATAGGTTTCAACCCCTGCCTTAAACAGTTGAAACTATAAGAAACATTCTGTTCTTCCTCACAGTCTCCACGTGCTTGCTGTTACAAGTTAAAAATGTAACACAGTTTTTAACTCTGTGCTGTCTACAAGGCATACAACACTGTTCTATTGTTTTTGCTACAGTTGTGGTGGTTCAGAAATTATGCAAGAAAGAAGATTTGAGGGAGGGCATTTTGTGCCCAAAAGCTTGTCTAATATCACTCCTAACTATATATCGCACACAATGATAAAATGAACCCCTCTGAGAATAACATTTTAAAGAGTACAGTTTCCTTGGATTAATGTCTACATCGGATTGGCAATTTTTCGGGCAATGTCAAAAAACCCCACAACCTTGACTTGTAAGATGTTGGCATGCCAGGAGCAGAAAGCAGGGGAGCCATAATGGGCCTGATATTTATTGTGGTAGTACAGGCCCAGCCCCTTCCCCACTGTCTACCCCAAGGCACACATGCCAAGCAAAATGCCTGCGTGTGCTGTGCTCTGCCACTCCTGCCAGGGGTTGCCTACCCCGGTCTATAGCTTCTAAAAAGAATAATTAAAACTCTAGTCTTAACCATTGGTCACATAAAATATAACCTGGCATTGGAAGGACGAGGGCATATCAAAAGCCCTGTGATATCATATGCCCTATATCATATGATATAGGTTAGGGGAAACTAAAGGCAACGTGCAATGTTTGAAGTGGTCATAAAATAAGCATCGTACCAGATCTGCAATTGCAGATCTTCATATCCTCTGTTAATAGAGTTATGCCCATTCATACTAGCTAAGGATCTGAACCTACATGTCTGAATAAAAAACAGACCTGAATCAAATGACTGACCTCATCTTGGCTGCCATTAGGCCAGCTACATTCTCAGGTATATTTAACTTGTCTCCACCTTGTGGTTTCTTTTGGAAGCCTTTACACATTTATGCTTCTGTAATACCAATTTAGAAAGCCAATGGTTTCCTTTAAAAAACCCTTGGTGATAAAGATAGATTGTATCATATTCGACACATGCTAGGACCTGAGTTATCAATCAGTGAAACTGTGGGTTGCAGGAAAAGGCGTCTGGGCTCAATTGTCTCCTTGCTGAACATTAATTGATATTAAAAATGTGTGCGGAAATGAACAAGGACTCAGGGGGACAGAAATGAAGACTGGCATGTCTGTAGCTAACAAATATATAACAGTGTCTTAACTGCAGCACCAAGACCACAAGAGAGCAAAAGGAATAGCCATGACCTAATATGAAAGGTGAGCAACACCCAACATGCCAGAGAACGCTAAAGGGAAACTGCGTCTAAACAACCAAGCCATGGAGAAAGTGCACTGTGCAGAGGCCGATGGCATAAGTGGAATAGAAGACCTAGTAACAAAATAATCATTAACTACCATGGTTGATTGTTCCACAGGGTGTGGAATGGATAATGCAAGCTTCATTGTTTTTCCTGTGCACTGGTTAGATCATCTGTTCAAACAAGTAGAAGATATCCCTGTATAACCAACTGTGCTAGGGTTGCTGATAAAGTTTGAATTTGTGACAGAGCTGCAGGCAGAAACTGCTGCCTCTTTACCCATAGGACTTGGGACCATATCTTCAAAACTATATATATGGTAATTCCCACTGACCTTGAACTGGCTTCTGATCCACTAAATATCAGCTGGAGAAAACCTCTCATGGAGATCAACCACTAGAGGAGAGCAAAGATAAACATTCTTAGTGTGGTTTCCATCTGTTTCCAGTGAGCATTTTCTTTATTGTATGGTGCATTGCATGGTAGTAAAACAATTGCTCATTTGGCTTATGTAGCACATGTGCCTGGCTTCTACAGTGTGTATTTCCCAGGACTGAAACATATAATTTAAAGTGCACCACTGTAGTTTGCATTCTTTCCACCCAGGGTATGTGTATATCTATGGATAGTTTCTCACATATCCATCCTGCTGGGATGTTCATCTTCTTTATCATCTCACATGCATTCATTGGTTTCAACTCCAGTCTGCAAGTGGCATGCACATTGGACCTGTGATGTACAAAGAGAGTGTGGCACTGGCTATTTGTGAAAGCCAAGGGGAAATATAGCATACATGTACACATATTACATCTTTTTGAGGTGCACCCTGACATGTGAGTAACAGCATAATTAGAGCAATAAATGTATATCGACTCTAAATTATACATTCACCAGAAAACAGCAATCTCAGAGCTGAGAGTATGACATCAATGCATAAATTATAAATCTAACACTCCTTGCAGATCCAACAATTTAGACTTCCCTTAATCCATAAGTATTTCATGTTAAAAATCCTACTCTCCTCTGTTGTGGGAGTGTGAAAATCTATTTTCTTCCATGGCAGATGTAAAGCTTGACTTTACTAAACAATATGTATGATTAGGTATATGGCATAAACCTTCTCATATGTGCTTGTTGTGATAATGAAGTACAAGAGAAAGAAAATGACGTGTTCAAATTTTAAAAATCAGCAGTCACAGATATACGTGTCTGGAAATCAGACAGAATGAATTCCCCTTAAGGCAGTTAATGTGGTTCAGATTTTGCTACTGCTTCGTGGATTTTCCTTTTTGTTAATGTAACACCACAAGCATTCTGCATAGGATTATAGTACTTTTAACTTCTTTTGACTCTTTATCCTGCTCTTCACCCTCTTTCTCATCTGGTATTGAACAAGAATTCAGATTCAGAAATACCTCCAGAGATAACCAAGGGAGAGAAACAAGAAAAAAAAAAAGACAAGAAAACTGTCCCTAGTGGAAGCAGAGCTCTGATGACTGCAAGATTTTATCAAGCATAGTTTTGGCACAACAACCTGACAATCATCCTAGAATTGTTTTGCTAACATAGGTTTGGGGCAATTTAATCATCAGTATGGAAATAAAAATAAAATAAAATAAAATATGGGGGTTCTAACTTTGGTTGTGAATCCTTAGAGGCATTTTGATTTCAAACACAGTCAAAACAGTTGGGGAACAGGAGTGGAGGGAGCAGGTTGCACATGTGCCACTCACATGAGTACCCCCTTACCTCGGCGGTGGAGGTAGCAGCAGCAGCAGAGGAGACAGTGGTGGGGGCAGCAACAGCTGATTCCCCCTAAGGTAAGTGGGGCAGAGGGTGCAGCACAGCTGAGGCGGATCTGGAGGGGAAGCCCTTCGGTGCCGCCTTAGCTTGCCCGACAGGGAGCCGCGCTCCCGAGCTGCACACGGGCAGCGCGTGGGAACAGTGCGCGCAAACAGGCGCGCTCTGTAAGGGCGTGCCGGCGTTTGCACCGGCATTCGTGTAAGGCGGGTGCAAGGTAGCTGCACAGAGCGGCACCTCCAGGGAGCAAAACAGCAGGCACACCTCTGCAGGCATGGTGATGCAGATGCGGAACGCAGCTGCCAGGGGCCCCGCCCTGGGGCTGCCGCCTACCGTGGGCTCTTCTGAGGCCTCCGCTCAGACAGAGCTCATGGTGGGGTCTGTGGCCCCTTGCCCCCCTGTCTGTAGAGGGGGCTCAGTGGAGGGGGTCCGGGGGGAGGGTCTGGAGGTCTCCTTGCCTGTCCCTCCTGGGCACGACTTAAGGCCCTGGAGGAGCAGGTAAGTGAGCTCCAGGCTGCGGTGA
>NW_017729026.1:24851445-24863462 GCF_001723915.1 Gavialis gangeticus
TTATTTTTTTTCTCCCACCCAGGCGGGGGGTCAGACTTGAAGATCTACAAGGTCCCTTCCGACCCTACTTCTATGATTCTATGATTCTACGAAAACCCATCTTTGGTGAGAGAGAGAGGGAAAGAGAGAGAGAGAGAGAGAGAGAGACATTTAAAAAAAACCTTTATTGTAAAAATATTAAAAGCAAAAGGTAAAAGTGCAAATATGTGTAGCCACCCCAGGGGCTGATCATGAAACACTTGTCAGCTGTTGGCACTAGATTTATGATGCAGATACCGTGTTCTGGGAAGACCTAAACCCTCAGGCTGACCACAACCTCTCCATTCAATAATAGGCAAATTTTATTGATATTCAGTGAAAGCAGATAAGAATAGTGAAAACAATTCTATATCTATCAGTCCTAGAGCTGTCACAGAGGGAAGATGCATCTAGCCAGTGTATGAGGTTCACCCTGAGGTTCTCTCTTGAATGTCAGATGTTAGCATCCTGGAAGTCGAGGGCCAAGGGCCACCCCACCCCTCAGTGCAGGGAATGAAACAGACTGGTGGTGCACCCTCTGTCCATCATGGCCTCAGGTTTCCCTCTTGGGGATGCTTTGCTGCTCTGAAATTCCTCCTTTTGTATTTTTCCTCCCCTTTTATGACTCTTCATCTCTGGTCATAGCTGACTGCTCTCCCTGTGCTCATCATATTGTCCATGTTCTGTCCTTTCAGCATGTTTCCTAAACCCATCACATGCACACATCCTAATTTGGGTATTTGCTGGTCTCCATCCACCACAACCAGAAATCCTAAAGGTTCTGCAGTTAGGCACTGTGACCTGGAGCCAATGCTACAGAGTCCCTTATCTCTGTTATGAAATGGTGCAGAACATCTCTTCAGTTTCCCAACCCGTGAGTGCTGGCTTCAGACTCTGTGGGCCTTGAAGGAAACTTTGTCACAAACAGGCTTTTAGAAATCAATTAACCCTTGCCATTCCCCTGGACCATTATTCTAATGCATGTCTACTTAACCTACAAGCCAATTCCCAAAAGCAAACCTCTAAAAATCATTTTCTAGATATCATCAGCAACAACAACAAAAAAAGTATAATCAGAGATTGAATCCCCCTCCCCTGCTTGGTATTGGATAGAGAAGATATATGAAGCTTTGGAGAAGTCCAAGTCCAGCGCATCAAAGAGGGTATTGAGGGCAGCAAAGAGCAGCTGCAGTCCAAGAAGGCATGGAAGAAGGTCTCCTACACCTTCTCCTTGGAGAAAGGTCAGACTGCTGGCACTACCAGGTCTAAGTAGCTGATAAAGGAGGCTTCTGTTGCCCAGGCCCTGTGCAGCAGCCACCACTGGAGATCACCAGTTCTCTTGGCAATGGAAACCTTGTACAGGGTGTACCAGGCTGGACAGCCTTGCTCTCTTGTTGCTGCCACTAGGCTCTGCCTCCAAGTCATGTCAGGGAGGGCAATAAGGAGAGAGAGAGAGAGAGAGAGAGAAAGAGAAACTTCTGAACTTTGTTTGACTACCTCCATATTTGTTTCTTTCCAGTACTTACATGAAGTTTTAGTGTCCTTCATCAATAGAGATAAAACCTATTGTGAGGGAAGACACCTAACTGAGTAAAGCTTAGTGTGTATAATCTTCAAACTTTCTTGTTCTGCAAAGCCTTAACATCTTGTTGTATTTTTAATATTAATGGGGCCAGCTCTGTTGCCAAGGTGACTTTAACTGACCACAGTAAACACAATTATTCTTGGTATCGCAAATCTTTGCTTGAAGATGTGATCATGATTATTTTGGGAAAAGCTGACAATAAAAATATGGCTGAATGAATGGGAAGTTTGAATGAAATATTAACCAATAAAATGATTAGGGCATAGTTTGGGCTAATATTGTTTAGTAAATCAGAAACATCTAAATCATCTGCACCCCAATTTTTATCTCATGGTGGAGGAGTTCAAAACGCCACATGTGAAATAACTTCTTTTTGATCACAGGCTTTTCATAATTTTGGATTTTTTCTGTTGTGATTGCAAAAAACATAGACTCTATCAGAATTGCTGGTAAGAGGGGGATATCCAACATGTTCCAAACTGATCTATGGTCATGTACACATTCCTCAGTCCAGATTAAATCATAATATTGGAGTGTATGAGCTGTGACCTGACTTGTTCTGAAGACTCTCAGGGACATGCAGTTGGATGGAGTGAGTTGGAATTCTAGCCAAGGAAACTATGATCCTGTTGAGCCATCATGTCATCAAGGAAAGTCAGTGGTCCTTTTGTTCTGCAGCCAGTCCAAAGGAGGTACAAGATCAAGACTTCATGTGCTACAGCTGCCTAATCAACCAAATGCCCACAAGCAGCTTACTGGAATGATGTACCAACCAGAAGCAATATCATCTGATTCTGTTAAGCAGCAGTCCTTACACTGATACTCCAAAGACCATGGAAGCTAAGGAGTCAGACCCAGGTCAGTTGACTTTTTCTTTGTTTGTTAGGGCAGAAGGTCCTAGCTACTTACCTTTTTTTCTTTTGCTTTTGTATTTTGATAGCAGGTTTTTTGGTATGAATGAATGTGATTTAAGTTACAGAATGTGTATATCTAAATTTCTAACAAATACTACCTTGAGTCATACTAGTGGGTATGTTTACATGTGCTATTAATGAGAAGCAATAAACTCCCGTGCAATTCGTGCCAGAGTTTATTGCTCCTGGGTGTAGTATATACCTGTGCGCCCAGAACCACAGCATGTTGAGCCAGGGCAGAATATCGGAATATCAAGATGAAAACTGTAATGAAATGTTCTCATTTACCCACAATATGTTTAGTTGAGACAAGTTTGGGTTTCATTCTAGGAACAATACATCTTGGCTGAAACCAAACAGGTGCTTTTCCACTTGCACCAAAATGGAACCCTCACACAGTAAAATCAAAGCCCCTTCCTTGCTTAGAATTGTTGTTTTTTAACTTATAAAAGTTTAGCTCATGCTTTTTCCCCCAGCCTTGGCTGTTTATGAGCTCTGTGCCTTCAGATTATTCAATCTACATTTGTGATCCAAAAACTCATTTAACCCTCACTTAGCATGATTAGCATCTGCTACAATGAGCCTTATTAATTACTTGCCTTATTTGGTTAAAAAAAATCCAGAGAAACTACAAGATTTTTCTGTTATTGTTAAGAGTTTGAGAAATAATTTTCTTTTTTTTTCTTTAGTTTGGAATATGGAGCAACTTCCTGTCAGTTACATTTTTGCCTTAGGCTGGGAGATCTTTAGGTATGTAATTCTGTTCTTCAGGATGGGGAATAACCTTAGTAGGCTTATGACTGGTAACAGAGAGAATTTGATATTTCTACAGAATACTTTATTAGACATTACAAGGTATGTAGACAAATGAGGTAGAGTTCAGGGCCGGTCCAGGGGCACTCTCTGGAATCTAACAGAACATTAGTAGACAAGTAGACCATTTGCATTTTGTCTAATCTAAAAACAAAGCAACCATCCCTAGTTCTGGGATATATTTCAACCTTATCAGACTGTACAGAAATTGTTTGCATTAGAAAAAAAGGAAGAATGAGTATATTTTAGCTGAAAAAAGCTGTTCACGTTGCCTCAAGATTACAGATTCTGTGGTGCTGTTTATGCATAATTACTTTGTCTGACATTGCTTTGTAATTTCCAGTGAGTTTAGTACAACTGACCAAGGTGGTGAGCATCTCAGTCAAGATGAAATTAAATTATGTTAAATAAGAAAAGGAGATTTACAAGAAATGAGAACAGATTTTTTAACCTACATGTTAAATGGTCTTTCTCAGGTTCCCATTATGATTGGAATGTATTGCCCATTGCTATCTAAATTACCTTTTTATAGTGGTAATGAGAGCAAAAATTGAATGAGTTTTGGATTAATGTCTCTGTATGTTAATTGCTAACTATGTTAAGCTTTTGGGGGGTTATTTTCCCCTCCCAGCTATAAAATGTTTTATAGTTGAGTGAACACAAACTGATTGTTTTTCCTTTTATTGTAAAGTTGACCAGTATGGAAAAGAAAATCACCATTTTTGTGAAAATTTGAAAAGGAAACATCAATGGTGGGTTTCTTTCTCCAATTTAAAGCATATTCAGAGAAATTTAAATTCTGTGATTTCTGTTTTGTGGCTAAAGTGCAAGTCCATGCTTATTCCAGAATAAAAGTTCCTCTTAGTATGCATATATATTATTAATGTGGAATGGATTTGGGAATAAGGATCGGGACCAGACCAGAGGGGTGGAAGTGGTGTGGGGGAGGGGAGAGTGGGAGTGGTCTTCCAAGAAAATCTTGTCTATAAGGCAATATCAACTGCCAAACTTTTCCAACACAAAGTATGTCTGCCCCCAGTCATTCACGGAGCCAGTGGGATTTCAGAATTCTTCAGAGGACATTCCCACTAACCTCGACAGTTACTCTGCTGATAGTCTGGTTGATTTCTACTATAACACACTTACCTTAACAATAGACAAAGGAGCACCCATGCCTCTACTTCTGCCTGGAAACCAAATCTACTGTTTGCTGTGATGAGCTTTCCCATCTATTTTCCAGGCAAAATCACTCCTCTCAAGCATGGCTTGGGAACAATCACTTGTGCTGTAGAAGCAGTTTCTATGTTGGGGAAGTTCTCTCTTGTCTGATATACATGGATCAGTTTCAGTTCCTGTCACCAAATGACACAGGGGGATGTGAGTAAGCAGCAGCCATGTCCACCCTGGCTTGTAAAAGCCAGCTGAGGGAAACTGGAGTCGCTGGGGTCACTGCACACAAAGGTTGTCAGTGGCTCTCTCTGGAAAAGCAGGGTGCAAGACTCTCTTAACTCTACAATTATTCACCTCATACTCAAGAAACCAGGCAGCTGTTGCCCCGTTTCCAACCTCCCCTCTTTGAGGAAGGTCATTGACCAAGCGGCTCAACAGCTCCAGGTGCATCTTCATACAGTTGGATTCCTGGACCCATGTCATTTTGGCTTTTGCCCTGGGCATAAGCGTGGAGATTGCACATAGGACTTTGGTCAGGGATCTTCTTGGGCTAGGGACTGACATTACACATAAACTGGTATAAGTGATTGGAAACTGGTTTAAACCTGTAACAGAACAGAAATTCAGTGCACATAGACCAGTTTCAAAATAGCTGAAACCAGTTTAAGATAGACCTAGATGGATGTACTATGATTACTATGTAACTGATTTAAGTTAAACCAGTCTATCAAACTTCTGTCCCAGTTCCCCTCCTGAAACAAAATAAATCTCCATCCCCTGGCATCCAGGATGTATTACAGCCCCTGCAACCCTCGCTAGCAGGCTAGTTGCAGCTACTGTTCTGTGTGTTGCTGCCACCCAGGGTGCAGAACTGTCCAGTTACTCCTCTAATTAACACAGCTAGATGATACACATTCACATACACGAGTGTATATGTATATATATATATGTATACACCTGCATGTCTATGTTAATATATATATATGCATGCATTTATCTGTGTATTTATATACATGCTTTACCATATGTATACATTATTGTTGTTGTTGCTGGAGATAAAATATATACACCAGATAAAATGTAATTAATTTAAAAATATGCAGAACAGGAAGCTGGAACCCAGCTTTGATTAAACTGAAAATTCAAATGAATCGTGGCTTTCTCCAGTTCAAAGAATATTCATAAATTATTTCTAATTTCTGCAAACAGATTCAGACTTTAGTATGTTATGTATTCACCAGGTAATTTGGATGAGTTATTTTCAGTCCATTACTTGATATTATTCATTGACACATGTCAGTCATGCTTGTGTACTTAGTCACATAATGTATTTTCTACTTCCTAGCTGGACAATGACTTTTTACCTGGAAAGTGATGAATGGTAGTTAATAAAGACTGAATATTTAATTATGTGCCTCAGTACAAATTTACTAAATTTGACAGCATTGTCATGAATAGCTGCTCTCTCTGTCTCAGAACACAAGTAAAAGAAAATAGCCAATAAAAGTCAGAGGTGGGATTCACAATTTATAAAAGGAAATACCTTTCCAAACAACCTGTATATGAACTGTGGGCTTGCCTGCCACAACTGGTCACTGGAAACAAGAATTTAATAATATTAAAAAAAAGAATGGATGAGAAATTGCTATCAAGTATATACAGGGCACATTTACATGGGATGGTTAACTCGGCATTAGCAAAATTTACTGCAAAGTAAGCAAATGCATCTACGCATGTACATGCTTACTTCACAGTAAATCTCCCTAATCCTGAGTAAATCTGCTACCTGAAAATGCAAGTAGCAAATTTATTCAGGATTAGTAATGGTGTGATAGCACTTGTCTGATCCATTATGGCAATCGCTGTTTAATCAAATCCAGGTCCTTTATTTGTGAGTACATTTGTGACCCCTTCTTTCCTTTGCTCACTCAGTTCTAATGACAGTCCTACAGAATTATCAGAGTTAAGGAAATTAATGAGAGACAGTGAATTTTTTACACTAGATCCCAAAAGGGTTAACACTATAAGCTAGAGATGAAAAATAGGCATATTTCATCACTTGTATAAGAAAAAAAACCTCTTTGACAGTATAGTCAGTGAGACAGTGAAACATCTTTACTAATGAGGTAGTTCTGGCTTAGTCAGTAGATAGCTTTAAAGAAAGGTTAGATACATGTATGAATAGAGTAATACAGGCTCCTGCCTGCTCAATCTAAGAGGTTGGTTTTGATGATCCAAGATGTACCTTGTTCTTTGTAATCCTATCAGTTGTGATTCTAAGATTAAAAATACTTTCTTTCAGGGAAACTTGGTGAGTGGAAAATGGAGAAAAGGAAGGCCAACTTTATAAGCAGTGGGAACTGCAGGGACCGAGCTGTTATTGTCCCATTATTGTCTAAAAAGCCTCCATGAGCCCATAGACATTTATAATCTGGTATGCTTTAGGATGTGTGCTATCTCACAGAGAACAGCACGTTTGATAGAATTCTAGGGAGACCTATGAAAGACAAGTTTCATATGAATGGCTGAAATGTCAGGGGAGGTTTGTGACAAGCTGCATTTGATATGCTCAGGCTGTTCAGGAATACACAAGAGAAAAAGACAAAACCTCTATCTAGATTGGATTTCTCCCTACAACCAAATTAAACAAATACAAAATTAGAACATTACATGTAGCTTCCCAGATGCCATGCATTTTGTGAGCATGAACATAGGTGTTTGCAAGAACAAAATCAAGTAAGTTCATACATGACCGTGCAGTTGTTCTGTGTTAGTTTAATTTGGTTATGAACACATAACCAATTTATCTTCTGAGGACTGTAAAGGGATCTTTCCTCTGAGAACACTCACTAGATTGCACTTTTACTTTTACACAACCCATGTCACAATCCTGCTCAGGGTAAAATGTCACAATATGTATAGCAGAAAGGAATCTCATCATTTACAATCCAAGACATAGAACCGTAGCTGTTATGACAAAGGGAATATTTCTCTCTCTCCTGTTACAGCCCTGCTTTTCCATATCATAATTTATATGGAGTGCTTTTGTTTTGAAAGCTGTATTTATAATTCCTCCAAATAAACAAATGTGAACCCATGCTGCGTTGCTGGAAACATTATAATTAGCTATACTGCAATATGAGAGCCTGAGGTGATGCAGTGATAGATTAGGGCACACTGCGTACGTCCCCAAGCATTTTTCAGCAATCAACTAAGCAAATTATCAGAGTCACAATTGGATCATCTAGATGAATAAAATAGCCCTTCATAACTCTGTCATTGCAATGGGAACCACATGTAATTTACTCTATAGCAAAATTGTACTTCATTGTTCTTACTGTTGAAGTAGATTACTGATGCAGCATTTAGACACTCTTTTTTTCTGCCTTGTTTGGTTAAGGCTCTTACACAGTCAGTGGGCCAACAGACACTGTAAACAACCAGGCAGTGAGCAAGATTTTAATGTGTGATAGACATGTCTGAGAATCCAAAATGACTGACACAAATCAATAGCAGTTTCTCAGTCAGGCAGCAAAAAGAAGTGAGACCGTAAAGTAGCAGAATCAAATTACATAGTGTAAACGACTTTAGAGCACAAAACACAGAATATAGAGATCAGCAGTGTTAAGCACCTGATGTCAAAGCTGCTGCTTCACTTTGCTTCCATAGTGAGTAGAAGTAATACCTTTATGATAATTTAATTGTCTCTTAATAATCAATTTATTGGAAACAAGGTAATATTTTTTTTTCTCTCTGGTCTCAAAAGGCCTCTTTTTCTGGCAAGTCAGCATTTAATCTGACAGGCTGATCAGGAGTGATCTGCAGTGTGGTTTGCCAGGGGAAAGACAGACATGGGTAGATTTTTGTCTAACAGAAATTGATGGGAACATTTCATGTATGAAGATTATAAGATTAAGGGTAGCAAATCACTTAGATTCAGGGGCACAGTCTTATTATAATAGCTTTATCTGTGCCATTCAGGGCTACTGATGATCTGTTTTTTCTGGTAAGCCTACAAGTATATGCACAAAAGTACCTTAAATGAAAGCTGTCTTATTATACCCTCTTACCCATATCCACATAACAAGAATCAGAACAGTTGACCCCCTGCTTTGTAGGAGAAACACAAACTACTCAGTACAAAGAGATATGGATTTTAGAGTATGGAAGGATAAACTTTAATGCATTATTCATCTTCTATGACCAAATCCTGAGCTCTTTTCTTCAGCTCCCAAGATACCTGACCCAAGGGATGCAATACAGTTACAGTAGGAAAAAGAATACATGCTAGGTGCAATAATTCTGGAGCAATAGTCATCAATTCATGTTTACTTCTTAACAGCAAATGCTGCACCAGGTCATTATTGAAACTTTTTTTGGACTGTCGCCTCACTGAAAAATGACTGCTCTTATATTTCCTGCAGTTTTCATTAATAAAGTTTAAGCTATTTTAAGTGCTGATTATGGAGCTCTGCCATTTGACTGACAGTGGAACAGTGATGAAGTAATATGACTAAATTCTTGTTCCCAGATAGACTGTGCAAACTCTCAAAGCAAATAGGGTCTGTTACCTATCTATATACAGATGAGGATGTTGGGCCTGCTGAAATGTTTCATTGCTTTGTTTATGATGCTCATCATGATGGTGTCCAAAGTTCATCCAGTTCCCAGGTGCTTGAATGGTAATTGACTGTAATGAAATGCCATGTGCGGTTTGCAGTGAAAAGCAAACCACACATGGCATTCTTAATTTTCTTCAAGGTCTGCTAGGTATGTTGTGCATTTTCATGGTTTCTTCTTGCTCCCCTATATTTCTTTACATGTATCACACCTGTATACCACTGGCAGGAATTCTTGATCATGTTTGTCTAGTATGTGGCATCAAATACATTGATATGTATTTGGCTTCCCAAATACATATCAATTTTTCAGAATGGTTGCCATATTTTAAAGAAAAAAGTTGTTCTTATGTGTTTTGAGCATTATAAATCCAATTCCTTTTTGGCCAACGCTAACTGGTCCATTCAGCCTTTCTCAATATTTCCAGTATTCTTGAAAGCACAAACTGTATTTTTAAGGTGTCACATAAAACAATGGTGTAATATTAATGATTTTTGTTAATGGATTTTAAAATGCCGTGGGAACTAAAGAGAGTTTTCTGGATATTTCCTGTGGGAAAGCTGAGGAAGTTGTTTCCCCTTTTGTCCATTCTGCTATGACTGATGGATACAAGCATTTGTCAATCTGTTTTGTGTAATTTGTCGTCAGATCTTTACCATCCCCTGCCTGGTAACTGGCATTCAGCTGAGTTTGATTGTTGCCTTCTGCTTCTATCAAATCTCTTTACAATTAGCCAGAGAACAGACATTCCATACTTATGATTGAAATTTGTTTTTGTTCTGATATGAAAATGAAATGAGTGTTATAACATAAGAACTGCCATTTACTGAGTCAGACCATAGCCCATCTAGACCAGTATCATGTTTCACACAGTGGCAGACAGGGGATGCTAAAAGGGAGTGTGAGCAGGGTATGACCATGGTTTTATCCACTGTTCCTCTCCCACTTTCAATCGCCTGTGTTTAGGATCTGTGAAGTTCTGATTCAGAGGTGGTTCCCCTGCTCAATAGCTACTGATACATCTTTCCTCCAAGAATTAGTCCAATCCCTTTTTTGAATCTGGCTAAACGGTTAGTTTCCACAACAACTGGTGACAATGAGTCCCACACTTCAGTTACACACTGTGAAAAAGAACTTCCTTTCATAGATTCATAGAAGTTAGGGTCAGAAGAGACCTCAAAAGATCATCAAGTCTGACCCCTTGGGCAGGAAAGAGTGCTGGGGTCAGATGACCCCAGCCAGATGCCTATCCAGCCTTCTTTTAAAAGACCCCCAAGGTAGGGGAGAGCACCACCTCCCTTGGAAGCCCATTCCAAGTTTTGGCCACCCTTACCATGAAGACGTTTTTCTTCATGTCTGGCCTAAATGTGCTGTCAGTCAGTCTGTGACCATTGCGTCTTGTTACCCCAAGAGAGCCCCTGCTGAACAGAGCATCTCCAATCCCTTGCTGTGTCCCCCTAATGAATTTGGAGGCAGCCACAAGATCACCTCTCAGCCTTCTCTTGCAGGGGCTGAAGAGGTCCAGGTCCCTCAGTCTCTCCTCATAGGACTTGTCCTGTAAGGCCCTAACCATATGAGTGGCCCTCCTCTGGACCCTCTCAAATCTATCAACATCCTTCTTGAAGTATAGTGCCCAAAACTGGATGCAGTACTCCAACTGTGGTCTGGCCAATGCCGCATTGAGGGGAAGTATCACCTCCTTGGTTCTATTTGTCATGTATCTACTAATGCATGATAAAGTGTGGTTAGCTTTTCTGATGATTTTTTATTAGTTTTAAACTTAGGTGGTAAGTTTTATTTTATGACCCCTAGTTCTCACATTGTGAGACAGAAAAAATAATCTCTATTTACTTTCTCCTCACCATGTAGCATTCTGTAAACCCTTATCATATCCCCCCCTCAAGAATCTTTTTTCTAGATGAAATAAGCCTGGCCTCTTTAGTCTCTGCTCATATGAAAGCCCCTCCATACCATGAATAATCCATGCTGCTCTTCTCTTTACCTTCTCCACATCTTCTATATCCTTTTTTTGGTGTGGGGACCAAAGTTGGGCACAGTATCCAAGTATACAAGGCACACCATGAATGTATAAAGGGGTAGAATGATACTTTCTGGGTTTTTTTACAATTCCCTTCTTAATAATTTCAAACATTTTGTTTGACTTTTTGATAGCTATTGAGCATTGAAGTTTTCAGGGAACAATCCACAACACACAATGACTCCCAGATCTCTTTGCTGTGTGGTAACAGTGAATGTAGAACCTGTCATAGTATAAGGTATGGTTTGGGTTATTGTTGCCCATATGCATCACTTTACACTTACCTACATTGAATCTCATCTGCCATTAGTTGCCCATTTGTTCAGTAATGCCAGATACTTCTGCAGTTCCTCACAGTCCCCCTTGGTCTTGACACTATGAATAATTTTCTCATCTGCAAAGCCCAAACCAGCAAACCATGTTCATTCATATGCTAAGTGAACAGAGAGTTCTCAGTTTTTTCATGAGAAATACCAGAGAATGTGTACAGACTCACCCAACCACAGCCTAGTGAGAGCTGAGAACCAGTTTGAAGTCCCTCCTCTGCCTGAGTCTCTTTTTCCTCTTTCCTCCCTCCTGTTGGATCTGAGAGACATCCCCAATGAAAAATCAGCAGAAATAGTAAGCTCCTGCAAAACATTTACATTTCAGTGAAATGTCATATTTTGACATATATTGTTTGTATTGCAAGACTGCACTTGAAAAAAAAGTCTCTTTTCTGTTATGCAGTTTTGTCCATGTGGGCTGGAGACACAGGGCTGCAAGCAATGTCTTCTTTTAAAATGCTCAAAACTTATTTATAGTCAATGGGCGGATCAACATGAGATTTCATAGATTTCATAGACATTAGGGCTGGAAG
>NW_017729026.1:24863473-24875233 GCF_001723915.1 Gavialis gangeticus
GCTTTCCTGGTTTGCTCCCTGCAGGACCGGACCAGTGCACAGTAATCCATAGCTCCTTGCGACGGCAATATAGCGTCAGCATCAGGGTTTGCCTGCCAACGTTATGTTGTTATAGCAATGAGCTATGTCACCATAGCTCATCGCTATGGTGACACAGTGTCTCATGTAGATGTTCCCATTGACTATAACTCAGTTGTGAGCATTTTAGCAAATACTAAATGACTGTGCAGTACCAAATGTGCAGTCAGGAGCATGTGTAGACACTCCCAATGTCTAAAAAAAAGGATTTCCCACCCTTGAACTTGCTAGTTTAGCCTTTCACCAACAGTATTGTTGGATATTGCTTTTTGATTACAATGAATCTTTGTTCTGTTGGCACTGGCAACCTTGACATGAAAGCTACTGGCTCTTCTTTTCTTAGAAGTGATGCCCCCAAATTCCATCTCACATTGTGTTGTACCCTCGTTTCTTCATATCATATTTCAGACTGGATTACCTGGTCCTCAGCTCTTTGATATAGGATATGGCTGCATCATGTGGAGATAACCACATCCATGCTACATCTTGCCCCAGTATTTGTATCAAGGGTCAACACGCATCAGAAGGACTTAAAGTATATTTTGTCAGCTAATTTACAAATTCTTCTAGTTTCTCAACTGATTTATTACTTTTTGGTTTCTGCTTTATTGCTTTTGCCTTTTAGTATCAGGTTGTAGCTCTTAAGATGTCTGCCAGCGCCTCATGTATGGTACTGTAATCAGTTGTTTTAGATCTACATCCCAGCTCTGTCTAGAAAACAGATAAGCTGATGTCAGGATCTTCCATAGTTTCCCTCATGCTGTCTCAGTTTCTATGCAGCAAAGTGTCATCTGCCATGCACTAATCCTTACAAGCCCTATTAGTACCCCTTTCAGTCAGCAGTGATATTTTACTGCTGCAGGTTTGATTCCACAAGGCTTCCTCAACCATTTGCATCTACCTGCTAGTGCCCAGAACATGGTATGGTAGCTGTTTTCTCTATCCAGAAGTATTTGCAAATATCAATCCTTGGAGTCAGCTACTGAGAATATAGTCATTTCTGCCAAGTCAGGTAATAGATCTTCAATTGTAGGCATCTGATACTAAGCAATTTTGGTCTTCTGTCTACGTTGTTTGGGTCTATCCAAATACACAACTTGTCTGGCTACCTTACCATTTATCTAACTTGTAGGTGGAGTGATGTGTATAATAAACTATGCACTTGCCAGACATATGCACAGCTACATACCTGCATCTGTTGCAAGTGTAAGTCAGTCATGAAAACTGGCTAGGCAGAAACTCACGACTAAGAGGAGAGATGGAGGAGAAGAGCTTGCCCAAAAAGAAGGCGGCCTAGGTTTAGGCCACCCCTCACCCAGAACGAATTTAACCCTGTGCCTTTCTGACATCCTAGCATAGTGGCCTAACCACCACACCACAAACTAGGTGCAAGTAGCCTTCTCTCCAGTGCTCCTTTTGAAGCTGTTCTGTTGGGGACCCAAGAGGAGATGTGTGGGGCCAGAAGGAAGAAAACAAAGCAGTGCAGTGGCAACTGCCCTGAGCTGTTGTCTTTGACTATGTTTCCAGCTGGACAGAAATTTGTACTGCTCTTAGTCCGTTTTATCCAAGGGGCAGTGATTCAGTTTGGAAAGGAATGCTCTAGAGATAGGTAGGCAATGTATAAGCTGTGGCTTGATGGTTAGCACTCTATGGTAGGAATTAAAAAAAATACAGGTTCAAACTATCTCTAGCTGAAGAGAACCAAAAACATAGGTCTTTTACTTCCTGTGTTATTGCCCTAACTGCTTGGTTATTGGGGCTAAAACATGGGTGGACCCTCCATCTAATTCATCATGGGTTTTTGCCAGCTACGTTTTCATGACTGATGCACTTACATATCCATAATGGGTGTATATACGTAGCCATGTCTATGCCAGGTTTGTGCATAGACTACTGCACATGCTCAGTGTACACATGCATGCTTATATCCTTTTTGGTGTGGGGACCAAAATTGGGCACAGTATGCAAGGTATACAAGGCAGACCATGGATGTATAAAGGGGTAGAATGATACTTTCTGTTTTCTTACAATTCCTTTCTTAATAATTCCTAACATTTTGGAGGAACAACAGTGTGGGGATAACAGAATCTCACCTTCTGTTTAAGTGCCACAAGCCACCACATATGTGGCTGGAAAACTGCTATTTAGGTGCACAACAGGTAATAGAATTCTGGCCAACACATTCTTTTGCCTTTTCTTTTTCTGCTTCCATTATTTTTCCCTTAATACAATAGTCCAATCCCTTTTTGAATCTGGCTAAACTGTCAGTTTCCACAACTGGTGGCAATGAATTCCACACTGCAATTACACACTGAAAAAGAACTTCCTTTTGTTAGTTTTAAACTTAGGTGGTAAGTGTTATTTTATGACCCCTGTTCTGGGGAGCAGGGACTGTTCTTGCTAAACTGACATATTTGTTTCGAGATGTAACATGTCTAAAACATAACGTCTAGAATATATTCCCATCTTTAAGAAACAACCTTTTAGCAGCTTTACTGGAGAGACATCTCACTGCAATTTTTGCACTGAATGTATTTTTGTTTTTGTTTTGTCTGTGTCTTTGTTGCCTGAATCATTTGTCCAACATTTAATGTTCCTCGGTTCATGAATTCACATGCCTAAAACTGTAAGCAATGGCTTCTATATTGCATGTTCTCCTTAAAATTTCAGTCCATATATTTTTTTCTTTCACATTCTATCCATACAGGCAACTCCCCGCTTAACGCGGTTTCAGTTAGTGCTATTTCGCTACAGCATTCATTTAAAATTGATACTTGATTTCACTGAGTGCTCAGCCAGGTTCGCTATATCAATGAGGAGAAGGCGGGGCAGGCGTGGAGAAGCAGTGGTGGCAGTGGCAGCAAGTGGGTTGAGTGGCAGCAAGTGTGGGGGAGGCATGAGTGCGGAGGAGTGGGGAGAAGCAGTGGTGGCAGCGAGTGCGGGACCTGTGCCTAGGGCCAGGGCTGGTGGGGGATCACACCTGGGGCAGGGAGGCAGAAGTGCTGGTGCCCAGGGCCATGCCAGCAGGGGCCTGCACCCAGAGTGGGGCAGCAGGAGTGCTGGTGCCCAGGCTGTCACATAGGGCTGGAGTGGCTGGCAGGTGGGTGGTGGGGTAGGGAGAGGCAGCAGTGGTGAGAAGCAGTGAGTGGTGGGGCTTAGCATGAGTGTGGGGCCTGCACTGGTTCCCAGGCCAGCAGAAGCCCAGGGTGGGGCAGCAGGAACGTGGGTCCAAGCTGGCATGTGGGACTGGAGAGGATGCAACGGCAAGAAGTGGTGGCATGAAGCAGTGGAAACCAATTATTTCTATTTATATTCTTTCCTATGGGGAACTGGGTTTTGCTTAGCGTGGTTCTGCTTAATGCTCAGTTTTTCTTTAATGAATTAAGAATGCTAAGCGGGGGTTGCCTGTATTGCCTTAGTGGTATAATAATTGCACCATTTTGGGATTTTCATTTGGGTTTTCTTGGTTGTAATTTCACTTTCTTCTCCCACATAATGCTAATGAAGTATTCATATTTGTAGTTTTCATCATATATTTTTACTGCATTAATGTTATATACTTGCAAAATTAGCAATTCCCCTTAGCATGTTTTTCTTTCTGTGACTCATGTTTTTTTTAAATTGTGTTTTGTTTCCATTGTTTTGTATTTGTACAATTGTGTCTTTCATAGGTTTGGTGTACATTTCCTCATATTTTCATGCTTTTACCCCACATGATAGATTTGTTCTGAATCTGCATCTAATCTGCTTTGCATTCAGATACGAGCTTGGTAGAAAATGCTATTGCAGCTGCCAAACTTTTTGTGTGCATAATAAAGAAAAACTATGGAATGCTGCCCACTCCGGAACTTGGACCCACGCCCAGGGGGGCTACATATCCTTGCAGAGGCTGTGCTCCCTCACAGCAGGGCCCAGGCCCAAAGTGCCTCATCCCAGTGGGCTGCTCCACTCCCCCTCACCCCCATTCTGAGTACTATCGCACCCTTCTAGGACTGACCTGGAACCTCTTTGGAGCCCTGCACTTATGTCAGCAACCACCAGCAGCCGGGGGTAACAAGTTGGCCCTGAAAGGTGGCCTGAGTCTATGCTGGCCCTGGCAGCAGGTCTCAGGAAGCCTAGTCCCCCTATCCTTCCCCCAACGTTAGTCCCCAGGGCAGGCCCCACATGATGTCCTGGCTCCTTGGACCACAGGTCAGGAGCTCCCATGCACCAGATCTCCTGTTTCAGGACTCCCCTGCACCCCAGCATCTCTCACTCATTGCACCGTGTGCAGCATTCCCCCATGGCCACTATCCAGACCTTCCCCCAGGGGACTCTCGGGCATGTCATCCCAGGGAGGAATCCCTGGAGTGGGGCTCTCCATGCCAGGGGCTGAGGGTGCAGCCTGTCTCACCATTCCTCCCCAGAGGTGACAATTTCCCCATGGGAGGTGACCCTGATGCTACTCAGGGGTGTCATACCTAAATCCCAAGTGGTCTTTGATCTGTGAATAAAATCCTTATCCTGACATTGCAACTCTCTCAGCCCTGTAGTTGTGAGGGTGACCTCCTTCAGACAACAGGTGGCCATCTTCTTGGACATTTGCAGTGTGTTCCTGGACCTGGACAGCTCTTCAAAGTGTTGTGGCAGCATGAGCACAAGCAGTTGCCAACCTATCCATTCTACCCCCAACATCGAGGGTCCTATTAGTCCTCATTTCACCAACACCATCTACACATGTTTCCAGCTGACCTATGGAGGTCATTTCTTTAATTTACCCCCTTGAAGATCCTCAGCACACAGTCCAGCAACTTAGCTCTGTGTTGGATCCAGAATGTTGCCTTTAGAAATAGACTGCATTAACTATGTGACTAGACTGTATTTACCAAATTGAACTTGTAAAAAGCAGAAATAATATAAATATATTCTTTTGTGTGTATGTACATTTGTCCATGTGTGCATCTGTATGCCTATGCATGTGTGTATGCGGACATAAAAAGTGAAAGTAAAAAAAGACTTCAGCAGGTATATAACTGTGGCAAGTACAAAGAGCTTGCAAGTGGAGGTTAAAGCCCAGAACTGGAGAGTAGAATATTTGTGTTCAGTTCCAAGATTGGCCACAAAGTTGGGTCTCAATTTTCAGGTTCAACTGAGCTATACTAGGCACAGAACCCATGACAAAGAGGAGCAAAGATTTTACTGTTACCCAGATCCTTAAAATAATGAAAATATAAGAGAGTTGTTGTAGCATGTTCTGAATCTAGAAACCTGATTTTTCTCTTTTTGCCAGCAGTGAAAATGTTTTTCACAGGTTGTCTATGTCCCCTATTCTAGGAACTAGAGAGAATCATCCTTCCCACTGAAGAGATCTCCTTCCAAAAATGATGCTTCAAATTGACAAGTGTTACCCTAACCACTTTGTTTTCTCATTAACAAAGTTTCATTTCATTGCATCCATGATTTATTAAGATACTCCAGGAAGATGCCAGGAGAAGAACAAAATGTCAAGCCTATGAAAATAAACAGGGCCTAACACATTCAGAGCAAAATGCCCTCACTTTGAGATGGGCAGAGATGCAGGTGTGGGAAGAAGACCAATCCTGGCTATACATGTAGCTGCTGAGTAGACAGAGAACAAAATGACTCTGTCAGGTGCATTTTGCTGCTACTCCAAAAGACATGTCCCACCTACCATATGTTCCTCGTTAACATTTGTGCTGTAGCTTGTGAGTGGTTAGACATGACCCTTATCAGGCAACTATACCCACTCTTGCATGGGGCACACTGTTCAGTACCACAGTGGTGCCTCTTCCTAAGCGCTCTCTGGAGCACTAGGGAGCAACCTCATAGTATAGCAAAAACATACCGTAAGTAAAAAGCTTCACTACCTGTTCCACTCCTCCCACCCCACCCAAACTCCACTTAACAGCTATCCAGCCTCAGGAATGATTTTACCCTTAGCCTCTAGGGTGGCAAGGGAACCTACTTCTACTAATGATATATTTAAGTTCACTCATTATCTCATTCTGTGGTCCAGACCACGTCTTGATTAAGGAGATTGCCTTGTGGTCCACCTTCCCTTCCATTTCTTCTTGTGCAGAACCTCCCTTTCCATTGCCAGTCAAGTACATCAATTTGCTTTCCTTTGTGCTGATCATTTCCTTTCCCTAGAGGCGATAAAACAACATCCTCTTGGCAACAACAGCAGTAATGGCATAACATTCATATAAATATGTATGTACATAGAATAGTAATATTAGAAAAACATTAATGCATTTG
Organism: Gavialis gangeticus; assembly: GCF_001723915.1. Classification (NCBI taxonomy): domain Eukaryota; kingdom Metazoa; phylum Chordata; order Crocodylia; family Gavialidae; genus Gavialis; species Gavialis gangeticus. Next base: position 24,869,810 of record NW_017729026.1, read on the forward strand.
AACCTCTTAGAATATAATTTAGCAGCTGGAAATAATGAAGAGCGTCTGAACTATGCATATAACCAATTCTCCATGAATCAACAGCTAGTGCTCCACAGAATATGGTTGAAGAACCATTGAAACATTTCAGTTGATTACGAGGGGGTGGGAAAGGCATGTATTAGGAAGAATCACAACATGCTTTGTGACTGTGACTTTCTGAAGAGAGAACAGTGTTAGTTGGTGTCAAAGGAAAAAGAAAAACTTCTAAGGACTTAGCATGCAGAAAAAAAGGAAGGAACAGACTAAGTTACATTCAAAGCTTAAATGTGAACCAAACCTTTACAGAAATGAGAAAAAAAAAATCTATACTGACAATATAGTCAAAGGATCAGGAGGCCAAATTTACAAATACTGATTGGGTCTAACAAGCTCAAAAAATCTGGATTCCAAAGCACTGTCTTACCTAGTGCCTTGTTTAATCTTGATTTATTGAAATAAGAAATACTAATAACTTACGTAAGATCTCTGTCAGCTATAACATAAAATTATTTGGCTTTTGTAGATTTATAGTTGGGGAAGATGAATTAAAATGTGCTAATGCCAACATATCAGATATACTTTTATATATGTTACCATCAGCACCTGGAGACACAAAAGGAAGAAAGGATGATGTACACAAGGTACATATTACCAGATGTAACAAAATAATATTTTCACCAATTAAAAAAGTTGTGTTGTATCTGGTGTTGTACAAAGATTCTTACAATATAATCCTCTGAGCATGAAAGTTGGAAGAGTTCTATTTTTTACTCCTTTTCCAGGCTGACATCAAATTATAATCCAGGAGGAGAAAGTTGATGTTAGTAAATTATTATTTTCTCTATCTTATATATTTACAAGAGGATCACGAGACATCCAGTGTTGGCTAGTGTTCTTTAATAGTTATACACACCTTTACAAAACAACTTAAGGAACATTAAAATGAGGTTATTTTCCATGTGAGATTTTACCATCAACCAACCACCAATAGAAGTTATCCACAAATCTATCATCACTCATAATCTCTGCTGCACCCAAAAATGGTGATGGATACTCATAGAGTCATAAAGAAATAGGGCTGGAAGGGACCTCCAGAAGTTATCTAGTCCAACTCCCTGCCTGAAGTAGGATCATCCCCTGTATGCAAGACAATGCTTTTCTGCTGATTACTTCAATAAATAAAAAAAAGTGATTTCCTACAAGTATCACTGCTTTTACTTCCTCAGTAATAGATTGCCTACATCTAACTGGTATCTGTGCTTATAACAAGGAGTTTCTGCATTAGAAGTGAAGCTCTAAAAATATAAATGAAGAATAGTCATGACACTGCTGCTTTTTTTTCTTTCCGTCTTCCTCTCCAGTGATGTCTGCTGCATGGGACGTCTACTATAACTTGTCCACCCACTGTGTCTCAGCCCTTTATACTCCGCTGAGAAATTCTGATCCTCCATTTGGATGTCTCCCACATCCACCAACCTGGACCCATTCTGCGGGCCATATGGTCTCTATTATAAGGTCATCACTGGGGGCTTGACTCTCAGTTACATGAAACCCCTGGCAACATAAAGAGACCTTATTGTAAGTGGAAATGTCCTCCATTTCCTGAAATGCCTCTGCGCAGAGAACCACCTAAAGTTGTTTAAAGCCAATTCATGGCATATCTTCTATCCCCTGAAGCAGAGAGAATGAGGGCTGTGTCGTTGTCTGGTGTGTAAAGCATTGCCTAAACTACATAGTTTCTAATTTTCTAATAGCCTTGTTCTGTTTTGTAACTTGAATTTCTTTCTTCTTGAGAATTTCAGTTTTCAGTGACCAATTTATATTTTCTGGAAGTTAAGAGGCATTCATGGGCAACCTTAACTCTTCATTAAAGATGTTTCTGGGTAGTAAGTGCAGTGATTTACAGCAAAATACACCATATAAAAGCAATCCAAATAAATAAGAAGACAATGTATTTTCATTTAGGATACAGATTTTTATAAAATATATATTAGCCATAAATTCTCTAAGTGCCTAGGTCTTAAATAGCTTCAAAAATGTGATTAAGCTGCACAGATTTTGGAGCTGAAGAGACTCAGTTCTATAAATTCTTTGCAGTAATGAAAAAGAGGCAGAACATTTATTTTTGACATTCATAAATGTCATTGAAAACACACTTTGAATGTTCATTTATCACACAGAGGTAGAACGAATATGTGACTGGAAGCAGAATGAGTTGTAATAACTTCTGAATATGTTTCATATTTTTATACTCAGTGTAGTCCATGTTTGTCAATTCACATTTGCTATACCAGAGCTGGAATTTATTAACGTAAATTAGGGGCAAGGCAAGGATTCATATTTCGGATTTTTGCACCATTCTCCCATGTGAAATAGAAAATAAGTGTCTCATTGATGCTGGTTATTCCCACCACTATTCTCTGCAGTTTCACTGCTTTTTCCCATCCAGCTGAGAAAATATTTTGCTGTTAAACATCTGGTTAAGGAATGCTGGGAGTCCAATAAGGTCTGGTGTCTCTTGAAGTGGACTTTTTTAAGTAGAGTAGTATGGAGTTTTAAACAATTCCAGTGGACTGAAAACTATTTAACAAAAACTCACTAGAGACAGTCCATGATCCTACAGTTGTTACCACAGACTCCTCTCAGTGTGTTGCCTTGGCACATGCAGATGTAACTGAGACTGTGAACATACTGTGGGCATAAACATGCATCCCCTGCAGAAAAGCTCAGAGGAAAAATACATCATGGCTAAGAAGGAAATGGAAAAAAAGAGTGGTGGAAAATGTCAAAAGTAAAATACATATGCTTTGTTCCATAGTGCCCAGCCACTAGATGGGATACGACCTGATGGTGGGAGCCACGGCTGCAGAGGCAGCTGCTACACTGCAGCCCTCCCCCATACCCACACCAGTGCTGGGACATGCATCTCCACTCAGAGGGGCAGGAGGGGGGTGACTCCAGGTCCCAGGAACCACTTGGGGGGTGTGATGGGCAGGGGAGGCATTGAGGTGGCAGCAGGATCTATGGGTGTATACAGTGGGCCAGGGTGACAGGAGGCATGTGAGTACAGGAGAGAGAGATGCGAGGAGGAGTACTCCAGGTAGAAACAACAGCCAGAGCCAGCCCCCCATCCCTCTAGAGCAGCCTGTGCAGGAGGATGCCAGCCTGGAAGAGAAGGGGCTTGCCCAGACCAGTCTCTGAACCCCAGTTAAGGGTTTCCCAAGAATGAAATGAGGATTGCTGGGGCCTACGCACAGGCACAGGGGGCAGAACAGCAAGGGCTGGCACTGCTCAGGACCATGAAGCTGTGGGTGGTACATCTGCAGTTCATAGATTCATAGGTTATAAGGAGCTGGAAGGGACCTCACAAGGTCATGAGGTCCAGTCCCCCTGCACTAGGAAGGAAAGACAACTGGGGTCATTTGACCCCAGCAAAGTGACCGTCCAGTTTCCTCTTGAAGATTTCCAGGGCAGGTGATTGCACCACCTCTGGAGGCAGTTTATTCCACAGTCTGGATACCGTAACTGTGAAGAGATTTTTACTAGTGTTAAGCCTGAAATGGTCTTCCAAGAGTCTGTGGCCAGGCCATTACTCCTGGTTTTCCCCAAGGGTGCCCTGGTAAACAGTTGTTCACTGAGCCCTTGATGTAGTCCCCTGATATACTGGTAAGCAGCTACCAAGTCCCCTCTCAGCCTTCTGTTTTTTAGGCTGAAGAGACCCAAGTCCTTCAGCCTTTCCTCATATGGTTTGCCTTGCAAGTCTCCGATTACATGAGTGGCTCTTCTCTGGACTCTATCAAGCTTTTCCACATCCTTGTTAAAGTGTGGTGCCCAGACACAGTGCTCTACCTGTCGTCTCATCCATTCTGAGTAAAGTATAAGAATCACTTCCTTGGTTTTACATGAGATGCATTGATTGATGCATGCAGAGTATTGTTTGCCCTGCTGGCTACAGCATCACACTGATGGCTCATGTTTATACTATGATACTATGATCTATTACTACCCATAGGTCCCTTTCAGTCATGGTGTTAGTCAGTTTGGCACCAGCGAGCCTGTAAGTATGTTGGTGATTGTTTGTCCCCAGATGGAGCACTTTACTCTTCTCAATGTTGAACTTCATCTGGTTCCAATCTGCCTAATTTGCTAGCCTGTCTAGGTCTGCCTGCATCTGCAGCTTATTTTCAAGAGTTACCACGCTCCCCCATAACTTGGTGTCATCCATGAACTTGACCAGTAAGCTCTTTACCCTTGCATCCAAATCATTGATAAAGATGTTGAAAAGCAGTGGACCAAGCATGAACCCCTGAGGGACCCCACTGGCCACTTCTCATCAGGAAAATACAGATACGTTCATTAGAACTCTCTGGGTCCTACCCTGAAGCCAGCTTCGTACCCACCTAACTGTCAAGCAGTTAAGCCCACAATCCTCCAATTTTCCCAAGAGAACATCATGGGATACCAGATCAAAGGCTTTTTGGAAGTCTAGGTATACAATGTCAACCTCCTCTCTCTTATTGAGGTGGCAAGTTACCTTGTCGTAGAAGGACATGAGATTAGTAAGACAAGACCTGTCCACGATGAAGCCATGCTGGCTCTCATTCAAAATCTTATCTTCTGAAAATGTATCACATTTAGACTCTTTGGTGAATTTTTCTAGTATTTTCCCTGGGATAGAAGTTAGACTAATTGACCTATAGTTGTCTGGGTCCTCTCTCCTCCCCTTCTTGATGATGGGCACAACATTGGTCTTCTTCCAGTCTTCAGCAACCTTCCCTGAGTGCCATGAGTTTTGGAAGAGTTTTGCCAGAGGGCCCACAATGACTTTGGCCAGCTCCTTCAGCATTCTCAGATGAAGTTCATCCAGTCCTGCTGACTTATAAATGTCTAACTTTTTTGATCACGCACCAGCTCAACATCAACAGTAGGAAGACTGTCATTCCCACTATGCCCATTCTGAAAATTATCTAGTATGATTTTTCTCCTTAGTCTGGTGAAATACCCAAGCAAAGTAGTCATTCAGGAGTTTAGTTTTCTCCTGAGTCTTGGTAACCAGCTGTCCTAAATTGTTAAGCAATGGCCCCATGCTTCCATTTGTTTTCCTCCTATTCCCAACGTATCTAAAGAAGGACCTCTTCTTGTCCTTGATTTCTGTTGCTAGTTTAAATTCAGTCACCACCTTAGTGTTTCTAATCTGCTCCCTACAAGCGCGGGCTGTTGTTGTATATTCCACCTTGGGAACTGTCCCAAGCTTCCATTGTTTGTATGCCTCTTTCTTCTGTTTTCAAGAGGACCATGATATCCCTATTAAGCCAGGAGGGCTTCACAGCCCTTTTGCTCCCTTTCTTCCACATGGGAATGGACTTCTTTTGTGCTTTGAGGATTGTGTCCTTGAGGAATGGC
>NW_017729026.1:24880233-24880510 GCF_001723915.1 Gavialis gangeticus
GTTTTCAAGAGGACCATGATATCCCTATTAAGCCAGGAGGGCTTCACAGCCCTTTTGCTCCCTTTCTTCCACATGGGAATGGACTTCTTTTGTGCTTTGAGGATTGTGTCCTTGAGGAATGGCCACTCTTCATGCACTCCTTTCATCTTCAGTCCCTGGCCAGCTGGCACAAGGGTCCCGCTTCCCCTACTATTACCCTGAGCCTGTTGAAATTCAATTTTATGTCCAAAATGTCAGCCCTGCTAGCTGATTTGCCTGCCTTGCAATGGACAGTGAA
>NW_017729026.1:24880521-24883368 GCF_001723915.1 Gavialis gangeticus
ACCCTTAATCTATGAATCTATGAATCTATGAATCTATATTCAAGTTGCCCATCAGATGGTCTCCTTTGGCCAGCACCAAGCCTAGGAGAGTATTACCTCTGATTGGCCTGTGCACTTCTTGAGTCAGGTAGTGCTGTTCAATACAGGCCAGGAAGCAACATAACCAATCCAACTTAGCCAAGTGTTCCTCCCATGAGATGTCTGAGTAAGCGAAGTCACCCATGACAACCATGTCCCATGTGCATATGGCCTCTGCCAGTTCTCAAGAGAACTCCAGATCAAGCTCCTCCCCTTGGTTTGGTGGTCTGTAGTATACACCTACAGTTAGGTCTCTCTCACTGTGCTTCCCCCACATAATTTGACCCAGAGGGTTTCAAGCCACTCTCCTTTGAAGCTAGTGTTGGCCTCCAAGGAGGTGTACTGCTCCCTCACATAGAGAGCTACACCTCTGCCTTTCTTCCCTACTCAGTCCCTTCTGTCCAGGGTATAGACATCTATGGCTACTTTCCAATCATGTGAGGAGTCCAACCAGGTCTCTGTAAACCCTACTAGATCATAATGCCCACTGGAGAATAGAAGGGCTAGCTCCTCCCGCTTGTTCCCCATGCTCCTGGCATTAGTGTACAGGCACCAGAGTCCTCCAATTGAGACCCTCAATTTCCTGTCATGCTAAGGAGAATCATTCTCTCAGCTCTTGCAAGAGTGGCTCTCCTAGTTTCCCCAACTTTAGAGCTTTCTTGTGTGCCAGTCCCTGAGCAGGGTCCAGTCAGTGTTTCCCATCCCCTAGGGATCTTAGTTTAAAGCCCTATCTAGAAAATTGGCCATCCTGACCAAGAACAGGGACTTACCCCTCCACGTGAGATGGATGCTCCATGGATGACCCCTTCCCAGGAGTCCTCTCTCCCTAAAGTGTGCACTGTGGTCAAACAAACTGAAGCTCTCTCAGTAGCACCACTGCCAGAGTCATTGGTTCACTTCTTTGATGCATCCTTCTCTCCTAGGTCCATAGCCTGAAACCATGAGTGCAGAGAAAAAGATCCCTTGCACCCCAACCCCTTGATCCCAGTCCCCAGAGCCCTCTGGTAATTTATGACCCAGTCCAGATTACTCCTGGACTTGTCATTCATGCCCACATGGATGAGGAGTATGGGGTAGTGGTTGGTGGGCCAGATGAGCCAAGGGATCCTCTCCACAACATCCTGGATGTGGGCCCCAAGGAGGCAGCAGACCTCACATGCTAGGGGGTCTGGACAGCAAATGAGTCCCTCGGTGCCTAGCAGGAGGGAGTTCCCCACCACCACCACCCTGCATCTCCTCTTGGGGGTGGCAGTTCACTGGCTACCCATCTCCTCCTCCAGTGTCTCCACTGGAGTCTCCCCATGCATAGTGAAGGGAGCACACTTGTTGTGCAGTGCCAGGGAAGAGGCAGACCTAGCCCTGCATGTCCTAGAGCCTGAGAGTCTTCCAGGTAGCTCCAGATGGATCTTTTCAGCCAGCCTTCTTGTTGGCCATGTTCTTCTCTGTCTTCTTCTCTTCTTCTTCATTCTTCATAAGAAGAGCCTGGCTGTAGTAGTCATCGATCTCCTGCTTGTGGACCCTGATGGCATGAAGTCTGCCCACCTGGGACCCATGTTGAACCCATGTCCTGATGCTGGGAGGTAGCTGCTGCCAGGAGGGAGAGAGTGAGTAGGGCCAGGCAGAAGCTGAAGGTCAGAAGTGAGGGGTAGTGGTGGGGCTGTGGGTTGGGAGTGAGGGGCAAGGGCATGGGCAGGGGCAAGGCTTCTCAGTGCCAGAAAGCAGCTGCAGGTCCAGCTGCAGCTGTCCCCACATCCTGTTGATCAAAGCGGGCAGAGGGAGCTCTGATTTTTCTATGATAAAAAAACCCAAAAGCAAACACCAAAGTATTTAGAAGATATTTAGAATTTATTTTATTATGATGATGGAGGCACTGGTAGGCTTTCAAATTGCTTTAAAATTGTAAATATATCAATAAAACATTGCCTAACTGATACCTACATATAAAGTGGTGTTTCATTTTAATCATGGATTTTCAGCATTTTAATGAAAGAATTTGTATTTTTTCATCAGAGAATTTGCAATTTTTTAAATAGAGAACACCAGGACCCCTGCTGGTGAGGCAAGTGACAGGACCTGGGCAGAGGAGCCTGCCCAGGGCTGGCACCAGGGACACAGCTAGAGTGCAGACAAGTTAGCAGGCCTCCTTGCCATTTGGGGCCAGGGGGCATGCTTCAGCAGTTCAAAGTGGGCCTCCACAATGAACGCATCTTCTGGGTAATAGCTGCCCAGATGGCAGAGCAGGACACCAGAAGACATAACAGCAGTACCACATGAAGGCCAACGGTGCAGCCATGGCGCACTGGCAGCTGGCCTAAAGGTGCAGACAGTGCCCATACCACATCCCAGGCAGCTGTGTGGTTTCTGTCCAGATCTGGCAAGTGCACAGCCACAGGGATGCAGGTCTAAGGGGGCAGATGATGTCGCAGGTGGCAGCAGGTCCCAGCCAGGCATCAGTCCCCACTGCCAGACTGATGCAGTGGGTAGAGGGTTCAGGGGCCACTCTAGCTTATGGCTTCTTCATCAGTCCAGCTGGCACAAGGGACTAGTGTCCCTAGATACCAATTGGCTGGACCTCAGAAGCTCCTGATGGCAAGTAGCCTTGAGCTGCTCACCAGGGCAGCTTTTTATATTGCTGGGGCCAGCACAAGTGCTGGCCCCAGCCTCTATCCCCTCTCCCTCCCCTCTACCTGATGATCCAGGAGGAGTTGGGCATGGTCAGTTTGCCCCAACTGACACAATTTGCCCCTCACCATAGTACATATTCAGGCA
>NW_017729026.1:24888368-24888895 GCF_001723915.1 Gavialis gangeticus
GCACAAGTGCTGGCCCCAGCCTCTATCCCCTCTCCCTCCCCTCTACCTGATGATCCAGGAGGAGTTGGGCATGGTCAGTTTGCCCCAACTGACACAATTTGCCCCTCACCATAGTACATATTCAGGCATGTGTGCTGAGGAACAATCTCCAGCACAAATTTGTGTCATTGCTACTTGAGTTGCTGCGAGCTCACATGCCCACGTTAATGGATGCACCCAAGAATACTATTTGTGTAACTGAATGTCTCCAGTCTTTATTGAAATATGGCTCCTATTAACATGCACTACGACTGCAGGATTTGACAATGCAAGAAGGGTATGAATTTGTGGAATAAAGGAGCAATTACAAAAAAATAAATAAAATTTGATACCTGCTGAAGACCAGGGAGGAAGGTTGTTGAAAGGATAGCTAAGTCATGATGATGCCTTTTTTCAACCACTTCCAATGCAACTTAAATTACATTTTTGTGTCACTCCATGACTTTTCTATTAGGGCTGTGCAGAGCAGGTAATATTCGATTCGACAG
>NW_017729026.1:24892601-24898122 GCF_001723915.1 Gavialis gangeticus
ATTTGTCGAATTGAATATTAAGTTGAAGCTTTGCACAGCCCTATTTTCTAAGTAATTAGTTTTGATAGGGTTTTTTTTGTTTGAACTAGATCATCACCACAAGCATACATATAAATGTCTTTAGCATTTATTCACTCCCTTAAATATCAGCTCATGAGAGATCACACAAAATCCTAGCTGAGCCAGAACAGGAAGGGTTAATGGTCTGCCATGGAGGAAAGGACTTATATGGGCCCTTTCCCACAGCACTTGCCAGAAGTGGCAGATCCAGAGGGAGAGTCTTTCAGATCATTACAACAAACAACAGGGAGGCACAGGGACTAAAGAGCAGTGGGGGACTGAGACTTCATAAAGGAATCAGAGATTTCTCCCAAATACAAAGGTTGCACAAAAAATATTAATATAGATTAACCATATAGACAGAGGATTGCAGACCAATGTTACCGTTATTGTACGTCATAGGTTAAGTAGAATGCCTAACTGTGCTAATTGCTGGATCTTAGAAATTCTATCTATAATTGTTATTCCCTCTGATTCAAGAGAGAACTTACAAAATTTAATGACAGCCCCAGTGGGATATTTCTGCTTTTCAGGACTCTCCAGCTTGCTATGTACCAAATCTTTTCTTTCATCAACTCGATATCACTGTCATGCACATCTTAAAATGGAACCTGATTTTGCACCAATTAAAGTAATGGCAAACATTGTCATTCATTGAGAGCATATAAATACTTACCCCTGTAGGCTTTTCTTCTAGAGATTCTGTGCACTCTGATCCTGGTCTACACAGCATTTAAGATACCTGATTCTGAAGATTATTAAAGAAATGTTTAAGATATCTGCAACACCAACTGATGAGCATGAATCATAGTACAGGATGTATTATATCACAGGATGAGGATAACGAATTAGTTAGGGCCTCTTGTTCAGCCAATACCTCAGCCAAATCACTCAAAGCATATACTTCCTGGTTTTTTGGCATGTGCTTGGGGCCAAATTCAAAAAGGTATTTAGATGCTTAACAGGAATTAGGCAGGTAGGTACTTCTGAAATTTCTTCCAGGTGCCTATCAGCATCATTAGGCTTCTAAACACTTTTAATATTCTGACCTTTAGTGCTTTGTAGGATACAGCCAAAGAGCTCAGCACCTAACAGGATGGAATTTAACAGGTCCATCACTGTCTGTATTTCACTGTGGGGTGCAGGACGTTGCAGGAGGAATTGTTTGCTCACAATTTAATTCTTATTGTTTTATCAAGAACATTATCCATTACACAGAGTTCATTCAAGGCATCATACAAATGGGTTTTGACATTCATTTGGATAAAACTGAATGACAGAGCATTTAAGTAAGCAAGCATTCTTTAAGAAGTGGGGGATGGAGGGAGAGTAATACCCAGACCTTTTAAGCAGCTTGCTATAGAGTGTTTTTTTTAGAAATGAAAGGAAATGAAAGAAGGTCTTTTCCACAGCAGGAGATTATATTTCTACTTCTTGTGGTCAAATTTGAGATGACAGACTCTAAGTAAACATCTGAACTTCATCTTGGCTTGTAATGAAAAAAAAAATCAGATGTGGATTCTTTTATGCAACAAGGAACAAGAAAACTGGTTGCTTGCCTAGGTTACAGGTTTAGATTAAAGTCTTAAGTTGAACCGATCAGTTTTCACATTGTAAATATTCTCTTTGGAAAATTAAAGGTATTTTTCTATTTATTCTTTCAAGTCAATTTAGTTCTGGTGGAAGGTGCTAGATTGACACCCTTGAAAAGTGAAATTTTATAATTAAGAGCTTAAGATGATAAGTGATATGGGTAGAAGGATGTCATGTAGGGGAGGAGGGCAGAAGAAGGCAGTAGAAAAGTGGGCAGCAGCAGTAAATCTGAAAACCAAGTGGAAGGCTAAGTACGGACCTTCAAAAAGCCCAAGGTGGATTCGAAGTGACGTGAGTTTCTCTAACTGGACTATGTTAGTTTGGGAGTGAACAGAACACAAGTTCACTCTTTCATGGAGGAGGTACAAAGGCTGCATGCACTGGCCAAGGCCAGCAGCTTGGGGGCACTCCTGCACAATTCCCAGCATGCTGGAGACTGCCAAGAGTGACCAAATGCAGCAAAGCAGCAGGCCACTGCTGATTGGCTACTGGGCACATGCCTCCCCCCACTACCCTGTCATCTGTCAGGCTGCTGTCAGCTGCAGGCAGCCAGTGGAGGTAGGTGCACTCACTCCCACTCACAGCAGTATGGGGTTCCTGAGCTTTGTGAGGGCATGGGGGTTCCACCCCAGGCAGGAAAGAGGTGGGGCAGGAGAAGCGAGGAGGTGCCAGTGTCGCACCCCACATACCCAGTCTGAGTGATTCCCCAGACCGTGCACTGGAGTCACTCCAGGAAGCACACAAATGTTTCCACTCTCCCCACCTCCACCCCAAACCAGCGCTGAATTCCTAGCTTTTCCTCCAGAGAACAGATTTTTTTTTTGTTCTGTTGCAAAAGTAGCAAAAAACATTCTTTTACAATTCTTCACAGCTCTTCTTGCACTTGCCCCAAGCAATGATGCATCAATTTTCCTGAATTTTTTCCACTTAGTGGATATTAGTAACAACAGCAAAAAGAGGCAAACCCTCCGTACCCTTTAGTGGGTGTGTCTACACATGCAAAAACTGCTGGATAGGTTTACTCCTGAGTAAACCCACCCTGAGCAGATTTGATACTCCTGACAGCAGTTTGCTCCTGCCCCCTCTAGCCCTGCATTGGCTGCAGCAGCCAGGAAGGGTTTAGAGGCTGGCAGAAGCATGGGCCCAGGAGACCGCTGTCTCCTGGAGGGGGCTAGGATATTGCTCCCTATCCCTGGTGGGGCAGACTCTGGTGGTGGAGCCTGGGTGGAGACAATGTCCCCCTGCCCTGGCAGCAGGGTTCTTCTGGCCCTGGCTCTCCAATTGATGGCACAGGGCTGGGAAAAAGCTGCAGGGCTGGAACCTGTCCCTAACCAAGACATTTCCCAGCCAGCCCCAGCTAGCTTCCCAGCCAGCTCCAGGCTGCATGTGCAGACTTCCCCATGCAGCCCAGGGCTGGCAGGGAACCGTCCCAGTCTGGGGCAGCTCACAGCCAGCGCCAAGCTAGGCAAGAAGCTTTCCCCGCAGAGCAGAGTCTGGTAGATTGCTCCCTGCCCCTGCTCCGCATTTGTGGTCATAGAGCTGGGGCAGGGATCTCCCTGCTGCCAAAGCAGGGGGACATTATCCCCACCTGGACTCTGATGGTGGCGCCCACCTCAGCAGCAGGCAGCTCCCATGGGCAGGGAGCAATCTCCCGCCCCCAGCTAACTGGGAGCAAATTTGCTCCCTGTCAGATGTCCACACATGACTTATTGCATGGTAATTATTCAGCAGTTAATTTGCTACTTGCATTTTCATGTAGCAAATTAACTGCCAAGTAGAGCAAATTACTGTGCTGTAAGGCTCTGCATCCATAGACAGTGATGCTCACTATGCAGTAATTTGCTCTACTACACAGTAAAGCATCTCATGTAGACACACCCACTGTCATGTTTTTCACTGATGGATGACTTTTTTTTTCCTTTTGCCATTTGCATCAATTGTTAGAAAATGTTGTGTTCCTTCGGATGTAATCTGGAACCTCTAAGTGTGCTGTGCACCGCAGGTTAGATTTCTGGATGTTATGTAAATGTGTTTGTGTGTGTAGATAATATATTGAGAAGCATTGGTGTGGTGGAAAGAATGAATGATGTATAAATGTATATTCTTACAGCTTTAACTAACATCTGTCATCATTAAGGTCCAGGAATGTAGGACTCAAATCCAGACTCATCCACCATGACTAATTTAATTTTAAAAGTTACATTTTGGCAGTAGACAGATCATATGGATGATTATTTGTTCACTCTCATTCTATGACTTAATGTTCAACTCCCTAAAATTTATGAAAAAATTACCCTTCAGAGTAAAAACTCCTATTTTTACAGGTTTCTCTGAGAATTCAAATTTGACAAAGCAAAGTAGAAGTCAGACAACTTAAAACAGCTTCTAATTAAATATTACATTTGCCATGCTTTGCTGTCATTAGCACTGTTGCCACTAACACAATGGAGGAAATTTCATTTTCAAACAAATGCAGCTGAGGTGCAGATTTTCTTATGCAGAATGCAGAATTGTGCTGGACAGTCACCGAAAATAAACTATGAAGTTATTCCAGCAAATAGCTTGAATAGAATCAGTCTGATCTCATCTGAGTTTTCCTCAAAATATGTAGAGGGTCTGATGTCTAGAACTAGGCTGGAACAGAGGCATGTTTCCCTCAGCCAAAGGTGTGTGTGTATGCGCACACAACTGCAAGCCTCCACCTCCACAAAAATGTCCCTCATTTCCTTTCCCTTTCTCTCTCTATCTTTGACATTTACCACCTTTCCTTGCATACCACATACAACCAGGAAGCCACATTCATTCAGAAGGCAGAATGAATAAAAAACACATTTTTTCTTGCCAGCAGCAGAAACATGGGCAGATGCAATAGGAGGGAGCAACAACCTGTAGCTGCTCTGTTAATCCTCAAGCTAGCTACAGCACCTGCAGAAGCTTATAAGTGCTCCTGCAGTATGTACAGCACTTAGTATCTCTTTCCTCTCCCTCCCTTCTCCCCCCAGCCATTTTGCTTGGTTACATGGACAGCCATAGGGGTTAATGGAGCAGCCACAGGTGGTTGTTTCCTCCTACTGCATCTGCCCATATTTATGCTGCTGGCAAAGAAAGAGACACAGTGAAGCTGAGTGCTGGGGCATACCCAAAGCTTCTGCTGGAGCAAAGGCTCCTGATGAATCATAGCAGCTTCGGCAACAAAAGCCTCTGCTGAGGGAAAGGGAAAGTATGCCTACACATGCGGGACCTTGTCATCCCCAGAGCGCCCCAGGGGATGACATGGTCCAATGGTCACAAACTCCTCCAAGACCATTTTAGGCTGGAATAAGGAAAAACTTCTTTACAGTATGAGCCCCCAAGGCCTGGAATTGACTCCCTCCAGAGGTGGGGCAAGCACCCACTCTGGACTCTTCTAAGAAACGTTTGGATGCTTATCTTGCTGGGATCCTTTGACCCTAACTGACTTCCTGCCCCTGGGGTAGGGGGCTGGACTCAATGATCTTCCGAGGTCCCTTCCAGCCCTAATGTCTATGAAATCTATGAAATCTATGTTGGCTAGGGACAATGTAATGAGCATGTAGGGCCATGGCAAGGAAGTTGGGCATCTGGGGCAAAGCCCACAGCAGCAGCCTGCCCTTGCCTTGCACACAGATATGGGGGGGGGGCATATGCTCCCCACCATGCTTGCCCGGGAGTGCATGCAGTGGTCGGAGCCACCCTCCCCCAACCATTGTGCTGCCCCAAATGAGCCACTCACAGCTCCGTCCCACACCGTGCCCCAGCTAGACAGCACCTGTTGCTACCCCTTTACCCCTTCACTTTGGTGCCCAGGGTGGTCATTCCACTCGCCCCCCCCCCCCCTTCTCTTGCTATG
>NW_017729026.1:24898133-24903230 GCF_001723915.1 Gavialis gangeticus
CCTCGCCCCCCCCCCCCTTCTCTTGCTATGGCACTGTGTTTGGCTCCTGTTATCCACAGCCAGTAGCTGGAGACTCATCAGTAGTTTAACAGGGTGAGGGACAAACTCAAGAAGGGCATCAGCCCTGAACCCTGATTTAGAGGGGCTTCCAGAATGGCAGCCCCTGGGAAGTCAGCCCCAGGTAGGCAGAGTGCAGAGCCCCAGCCTCAGCTGCAACTCTCACCAGGAAGTATATGCAGCTTCTGTCTGGCAGTGAGCACAGTTCCTGGCTCCAGTCCCAACCAGGTGGCAAGCAAAGTCTCCAGCTCCAACTGCTTTCCAGCAATGAGCAAATAGCAAGCCACTACCATATTTCTTCACTTACCATGTGCACCCCATGTCCAGCATCTGACTTTTGAAAAAAAAAGAGGCATGTGAGGTATGTGAGAAAATATAGTATGTGTAAAAATCATGATAATACAGCGCTGGGTTTAAAGTGAAGCCTATGTTTTGACGAAGTTAGTATAACATCCATAAAACCAAATACTATTTGGGTACAGGGGAGCTATATAAAAATTCAGTTGCCACTTAAGGAAAGTTTGGATCACAGATTGACTACTGGGTCAAACCCTCAGTGGGAAATGTGACTTTAAATTTCTTGCCTTCAGTATGTTTTTCAAAGTTGGTTTTGGCCTGTAAAGCCCTAAATGGATTTGTTCTTTTGGTCATCTGCTCTTATCTGATACTATGCAGTCAAGGTGAACTGTGGCACCATGGCTAGGTACAGACATTCAAAAAGCCCAGGGCAGAATCTATAAGCAAAGAGACCACACATTCACTCTTTGGTGCAGGGGCACATCTTAGACTGGGTTCCACTATTTTTAAACCTGTATAT
The DNA here is from genome assembly GCF_001723915.1 of Gavialis gangeticus. NCBI lineage: Eukaryota > Metazoa > Chordata > Crocodylia > Gavialidae > Gavialis > Gavialis gangeticus. The sequence continues at coordinate 24,899,008 of NW_017729026.1, forward strand.
GTGGGCTCCTATACACATACAGGGAGCCTGCTCTGACATGCTGCAATTCCAGCACTCTGATTAATTGAGTCAGCTGGAGCATGGAAATTACTGCACTCTAGCAGCCTTCACTGTCACATATATCAGCGTTCCCATGCTGAAGAATGGTGTGTTTGACGAGCTTTAATTCAAAGCGCCCCACCGCCATTTTTCAGCACCGGGATGCAGATACACATGATGGTCCAGCACTTTTAACTAGCACAGCTCTTGGAGCTACACTGATTAAAGCCCCCTTGCCCCATGCACTGAATTTCTGTTATGTTATGGGTATGGACTAGTTTCCAATCACTTAGGGCGCATCTACACATCACCCTACAGTGTTGTAGTGGTGCGCTACGTTACTGTATGGCACGCTATGGAAACGTAGTGATCATGTGGGTCTACACATGATTGCCAGCTACATCACTGTAGCAACACTCTCCCCAGTTACAGCATACTATAAGGGCAAAATCTAGAAATCCAAAAGGAAGTACTAAAGCATGGCGTTGTATGGTGATGTGTAGACATGCCCTTATAGTGACAAAATGTACCTGGCCTAAAAGCTCACAGGCCCTATTTCCAGTGGCGGCCCATGAACCATGAAATTCACTTCTCATCTATGCTTGTATGCAGGTGTATTGAAAGCAGTGAAGGTTAGGAGGATGCCAGAACACAACGAGAGCTGTGCAGTTTTCATCCTGATAAACTGTGGTGGAAGAAACTTTGCAATTGTTGTTTGTTTTGCAAATACAGTACTTGTAATTGTCAGTGGCACAAAACACTACTGTTGCATTTTTCAATGGCAGTGCAGAAAAACGGTTCATCCAATGCCTCTCAGGCCTCAGAGAGAAGCATTTTTATAATAAACATAAATCTATACATTTTAAAATTCCATGCTAAATTTCCACAAAATTTGTAAGCTTATGTGTTCTTATAAAATTTTGTGTTTCTTGGTTTCCATAACTGTTACATTCTTAGAAAGTAGGAACATTTTTTCCAAAAAGAACTCTATCAGAAAAATTGTTTACCATATTGTGCAACAGGTTGTTTTCACAAGGATTCTAAATTAGAAAACCCAATAATTCCAATCTACAAGATATATAACTAAATATTTTCATTTTTAGTCAAATTTACAATTCGCAGGAAAAAATTGCCTAGTTTTAGTGATGTCACTTTGTGTCACGTATCTGTCCACTTACCTTTATACCATAATTGTCCAATTATCCCTAACTACACATCCATACCAACTTTTCTACATGGAAAACTCTGCTTAAAGAGATAAAGTCACTACTCTGTCTTCCTTCACGTTCCTCCCCGAAACCAAATTCTGACCTGACGTCTATAGGGACTGACAACTAAGTATGGTCACAGGCAGGCAAGGGTCTTTGGGTAGATGTGATATCTTTTATTAGCCCAACTGAGTAGTATGACACAAGTTTTTAGCAAGCTTTTGGGCACAGTCACCCTTTGTCAGGCATAGGGAGTCTCCTGGTCTGAAATTCCAAGGAATGAGAGAAGCTAAAAGTGTGGAAGGATGTCAGTGAATATGTAAATAGGTAGAGATAAGCAAGACAAAAGGAAAAGCTGTAATTTACAGCCAAGCTCTCTGATACCACCAAATTTGCAGTGAGGAGAATACCCATGATTACCACCTCACAAATCGCAAAAGTGCCTTCAGCCAACAAGGACACTCCTTCAGAGCAATAGATCGCACTTTTGAAATAGCCACCCAGATACCACGTGAAGATTTGCTGCAGTACAAAAAGAAAATCCCAACGAATTGCACACCATTAGTTATGACATCCCTGGAACCTACACAGAAAATCCTCAAACAATTGCAACCCATAATAGACAAAGACCCCATTCTTAAAGAGATCTTTCCAGAACCACCTATCCTAGCCTTTCAACGAGCACCAAGCCTTGCTAACCTCAGCACCAGAAGCAAACTCCCTGTGACCCAAACCACACCAAATGGATCCAGACCATGCCAGGACAAGAAATGCAAAACCTGCCAACATCTCCATCACCCCCACAATAGATACACCCCACAACAGAACCATCACCATTCCTGGATCCTACACCTGCACCTCCAGAAATGTAATATATCACATCCAAAGCACCAAGTGCCCTGACGGAAAATATGTGGGAGAAACCAAACAACAACTGTGCACCAGAATGAATGCACACAGGAAATCTATCAAAGACAAAAATACCCAACTACCGGGTGGGGGGGGCACACTTCTCATAGGACAATTACTCCCTTTCCAATCTTTCAGTTCTAATCCTCAAAGGGAACTTACAAAACACCTTTAATAGACGAGCCTATGAACTTCACTTCACCAATCTACCATATACTAAAAATCATGGCCTCTATATAGATATTGGATTTATGACACATTGCAACCTGCCTGACAGCTGATTTACCAGGTACCTACCTGACCTGACCTCTTACATTCCTTTTTTTCCCCCACTTTTTCTCTCCTCCCCTCCCCCATTTCTCTGCCCTTTTTCTTTTTGGTTCCCTACCATTTCCTTTTTATTGCTAGCCTCGTTTTTACCTTATATTATTACCTCTGTAGTGTTTTCCATTTGGCCTTTATCCCCCTGTTTTCTTCCTCCTCCCTCCCCTGCTTTACCTCTTGTTTGCCTACTTCTACACTTCTATATTTTCACTGACATCCTGTCACACTTTTAGCTTCTCCCATTCCTGCTTTCCTGATCTCCAACTATTCCCTTTTTCACAGACTGCCTCTTTTTCGCCTTGAATTTTATCTCTGTTGTCTCCCTCTGACATTTTTCCCCTCTGGTCTCTTCCGCCTCCCTGCTTTTCCTTTCGTCTTGCTTATCTCTACCTAGTTACATTTTCACTGACATCCCTCCACACTGTTAGCTTCTCTCATTCCTTGGAGTCTCACACCACCAGAGACTCCCTATGCCTGACAAAGGGTGACTGTGCCTGAAAGCTTGCTAAGAACTTTTTTCCAACTACTCAGCTGGTCTAATAAAAGATATCACATCTACTCAAAGACCCTTGCCTGCCTGTGTCCTTAGACCAACACAGCTACAACCAAAAACCTAAGTATGGTCAGGTTTTCAAGATGGCCAGTTGGCATTTGTAAAATGTAATCCTACCTTCACTAAAATCAGTATGAAAAGTTTCATTTACTTCAACAGGGTCCTACTTATGATATTTTTATTATTTAATCTATGTTAATATATTATTACTGTTCCTTCTACACTCCTTTCTAGGCTTTGACTGTTCCTCTGAATATATCCTCTGGCATCTCTAAACCAATGATGGTGGATACTGCAGAGGGGGTGACAGGGGATAGATCACTCTAGATATACTGTACTTAGTTCAATACTCCCTCTAAGCATCTATACTTGCCCCTCTTGGAGACAGCATATTGGGCTAGATGGACCATTGGTCTGACTCAGTCTGGCAATTCTTGTATTCATTACACACACTTTTTATATCTTATATTAAGGCTTGGTCTTGCCAGTGGATACATTGTCATGTACAACCTACATGGAGCCCTGCTGAAATCAGAAATGCATCCAGACAAAGCTAGATAAAAATAGGAAACAAACTTTTAGTTTGCATTTCTACATTACTAAGAATAAGGAATGCCAATCTTGACTGGGCATCTGGCTGCTACTACAATATAAACCATGAGTACTGACTACATTAAACAGTACAACCCAACAAAAAACAGAATACATTCCGCAGGGCTCAGTCCTTGGGCCCGCACTGTTCAACATCTTCATCAGTGACTTGGACGAGGGGGTAAAAAGCACCCTGTTCAAATTTGCTGACGACACTAAGATGTGGGGGGATGTGGGCACGCTAGAAGGAAGGAATAGGCTACAATCAGACCTAGACAGGTTACCGGGGTGGGTGGATGAGAACAGGATGGGATTCAACACTGACAAGTGCAAGGTGATGCACCTGGAGAGGAAGAACCAGCACTATACCTACAGGCTGGGGGACTCCCTTCTTGTCAGTACAGAGGCAGAAAAGGATCTTGGAGTCATCATTGATGCCAAGCTGAACATGGGCCGGCAGTGTGGGGATGCAGTCAGTAAGGCCAACCGTACCTTGTCATGCATCCACAGATGCATCTCAAGCAGGTCCAAGGAAGTGATACTCCCCCTCTATGCGACACTGGTCAGGCCACAGCTGGAGTACTGAGTCCAGTTCTGGG
>NW_017729026.1:24908230-24919469 GCF_001723915.1 Gavialis gangeticus
TAACTATGAAACTATGAAATTATTCCATTAAATACAGATGGGCCACATCCAGACAAGCACAGCCGTGCGGTATGTGTCTGTGGTGCCACACACTGCACATTCACCTGTTCTCCATGCTGCAAGGGAGAAGCATTTGATCCCTCAATATCCAGGGGTCAAAAAAACCTGTGCAAAATAAAAAGCAGAGCAATGCACTTGTGGGCAGCATGTGCCGCTCCAAACTGGAGCCTGGCTAGCCAGAGTGGCTGCCAGCCAGGTTTCGAGCAGCAGAATCACTGCTGCTGCAGCCCTGGAAGGCCCCCAGAACCCAGGTAAGGCTGGGCTGGCCCCAGCATCCTCTACCACACCCAGGGTAACCTGCTGCATGTGAGATGGCACATGGCATAGGCATTCCCCTGGGACATGCAACAATGTCCATGCTCATGTGGACACAGTCATGGTAGCCAAACTAGAAATCATGCAATTATTATTAATAATAAAAAATACCATAGTTGTTGGGTTACCTGAACATTTTTTCCATAAGGACTGTAACTGCCGCGCGATTTCCTTTACATACAAGTTGTTTCTAAGATAAAATGTGTCACTTGGAAGGTCAAATGAAAAGAACAATTCTAGATAAGTTAAAAGCAGCCAAGAGTGCTACTCTGGTATTTATTGTTAAATGCAATTTTTATAACTGTCAAGCTTCATTTTTTTCTCTAGGAGCTTGGCTGATGATTTTTTAATGCAATATTAAAACTAGATGCAAAACAGCTTCAAATTTACTGGTGACCTCCCTGCCTCAGGTCAGTAAGCTAGTACAGAAGCTCCAATGCTCTGTGTATCAGAGCATATTCTAGCGGAGGTAAAGTGGGAATTAAAGGTCAGAATGTCTGATTTAAGAAATGATATTCTATTTCTTTTTAAAAGAAAAAAAAAGTAGAAATTGCCATCATAGTCTTTCTGTATCTGATTCATTTTAAATAGTGTCCAGATCAATTCTACGTATTTACCAGTCAGCATAAAGACAGGGATATAAATCTGATCTAAATTTTTCTGCTGTCAGTAACAAACGGCCTACCTAGAAACAGTAACAGGTCACTGTACTTTGGCCTAGGGAAAAATCCTGCTCATCTTACTCACAGAGATACTCCATTGATCATACTGGGTTTACTCTTTCCAGTAGATGGGATTTGACTCTGAAATTATAAAATAGACTTAGATTGACAGACTGTTTTTTTATTTGCATTCGGTCTTAATGAAAGCTAAATGAGACTTTAATGAGATCACAAAGGGGCAGGTCTGTGGGGACTGGTTTGCAGACATCTAGTTGTCTGGTGTTGCTTATCCTTAAGACAGTTTGGCTTCAGAAATCTAAGTTACCCACCCTGCCAGATTAACAGTGAATAGGTGTACCACATGCATTTCCACAACGGAGAAATTTTAGTTCTTAAAAAGCCACTGGGGCTTGACCTATTTACACTTTTACCAAGCATTTCATCCTGATGTTGTGCTGCCCACTCTTATTGCATCTCAAGGCTGAAATAATCTGACTTGAGAAGTTTGTTTTTTCAGCTTTCAGGCATGATGTGCTAGGTAAAATTAAGCTATTACACTAGAAGGTCAAGGCGTTTTCAGTGAAATACCAGGAGAGCACAGGAATGCCACAGGAGAGAGGCAATCTGTAAAAATAGAACAAAGTGGAACATGAGAACTGATATAAAGCTGGATTCTGCTTTATATTCTCAGTGATTTTTTGAGGATTGCTTTTTGAAGGCCTCCTAAATAATATCATGTCTGAGAACAGCAAATGACCCAGCTATTATAAACAGGGCTTTAGGAAACCATCTGGCTCAATTTAGTGATGTTATAGCACATGATCCTGTATAAAGAGCTATGCATATCACAAATTAACTGCCTGTTACTGAGCTGCTAAAAGGCTGTATGACATTGCCTTTTCACATACACAGTTTAGTTTATGTCAGAGATAAGCTGATTTTATATCTCAATTGCACAGCAGCCTTTATGTTGATTTTATGGAAGTGGAGGATGCTTCCCTCAAACTTGGTAATGGAGCAATCCTTTCCCATGTCATTCCAATTCAATTATTCATTGCAAGTTTAACACACTCACTTATAAAAAGGACAATACAGGGCCAGAAAAGAATCAAAAGAGTCTAAAGTGAGTGAAGCCTTGAATGGTCACTGCTTTTGCTGCTAACCATAGCTTCACTCCACTGTAAATGGCCTGTTTTCCTATGTAGCTGTTGCCAGGTGTTGTGCAGTTTGCAACTGCACATGGCAAATGTATAGAATAGAAACTGTTGCCAAGAGGATGGAATCCAAGGTTTTTCTCATATCCTGCCCAATTCCTGCTCTCAAGTCCCAACTTCCTCCTATCTTGCTTTCAGAACATCCCTTTCCAAACAAGCTGCAGCTGATTAAAATATCTTTCTTTCTGTTCACTTCAATGCATCAAATGCAAGCCAGGCAAAATTCTGCCTGTACCTGCATATCCACCCTTCATATCAGTCATCCCTTAATGTCCACTATGTTGCCAGTTGCCAAGGGCCCCATCTTAGTTATCATTCACGCACCTAAGAGGAATGTATATAGCTACTCAACCGCAATTGTTGGCATTTGTGCATAGTCTGGGATTCTGTTTTACCCTATGGTCAAGAATTGCTTTTCTCACCACCTGCCAGAAGCAGAGGAGGAGAGTCCTTTTACCACAGCAGCTTAATGGTTACAGTACTTGCTCAGGAAATGGGAGACTGAGGGTCAGGTGTGCTTTCCCAGAGTATGTTTGAATCTGCGTCCCCCATTTCCTTGCTGAGATCTTTAACTGCCCAGCCACAAGCTAAGCACTGCTTAGGACAGGACTGTCCCAGCTTTGCATAGCTGGGGACTGCAAGTGGCACTGGCATGCAGCCCTTGGGCCTCACTGTATGCAGGTCACACATTGCACACATGCCCTACTCCATGGGCTACACTAGCAGCATACAGCACCCCCATTGCACATGCAGCACTAGCAGTGCACCTACCTTACCCGCCTCCAGCCCTCCTCTACCATGTAAACATTGAAAGATGCAGTTTCAGGGATCCATGAGACTCACATATTAACTGCTCATGGGCTACTCATGTGAACAGCCCTGGCTTAGGACATTCTCCAGCTCTTCTCTTTCTCACTGCACCTTGCATTTATTAAAATGGCTAAAGAACACTGGGACATTTTCTCCTCTACAAGGAGGGCAGGCAGCAACTAGAACCCAGCACCACCATCTCATTCCCAAGGTGGTATCTACCTTATTAAGCCACACACCCTCTGGGTGTTTTTTCTCCTGTATCTTTCTTTCTTGTCTGCTGGCCATCCAGTTTCAAGAGGAAGGCTGGACAATGCCTAGTCCATGGCCTGGTGATTAGAATATTTTGCTGGGAAATGGGAGACTCAGGTTCAAATGTTCTTGAGGTGTCAGGGGAGTGGAAGATGCTAAAAACTAGCCATGTCTACACGAGAGACTGACTGCACAGTAGTTCATTACTACTGGCAGTAGTCTTGTATGGCACAAAGCATCAGCCTCACTTAAAAGCCATTCGGCGATGTTACTGTACAGTATCCCCAGTTACTGCACAGTCATTTATACAAATACTTGTGTATACAAGTACTAAATAACCGCACAGACATTACTGCACAGTCAGCATCTCATGTAGACGTGACCGCTGAGTCTCCTGACTATTCCAAGTACCCTAATGACTGGGCTGTGAAATGGGAGGACCATCTTCGTTCTCTGGCATATAACATCCACTAGTCACAGTTTCTCTGGATTCAGGATTTGTCGCCTTTACATACATGAAGGTGTGATTTTGTTTTCTCTGCACAGTTGCCCAAGTGGAGCAAAGCTCTACAGAGAATGAATGTTCAATAGACTTGGACGGACAATGCTGAAGTGCCAGCTATGCAAAACTGCTGCTACATAGCTACATATCTGCCCCTTAGGTTCATAAAGCATTTGGTTCAAAGTTCCCCCTCTCAATCACTACTTGCTTCCCACTGTGTAACGTGGTATGCTCTTCCTGCAGTCAAGCTAGTTAACATTTTTCCTGTCAAAATATTTTTTGTCCATTTCAATCAAAAAATATTTTTTTTTCCAGTTTAGCTGAAGGTTTTCCTTGGGCAGGAACACATTTCAGAATTTTTCAAAAATGTGTTTATTTCACTGTGGGGAAAAAAAATCTCTAAGTTTTCCCAGAACAAAAGGATAAAGAGGTAAAAGAAAGAATTAAAAAGGGATATAAAGAAACTTAAACATGTTCTCTCTCACTTTTTTTCTCTCCTTGCCTTTTTTCCCCAGTTAAAAAATTAAAAGGGCAAGTCTCTCCCCATGAAAATGAAATACTTTAAAAAGAAATTAAACCTGAACATTTCCAAAAATTCACCTAGAATTTTTTTCATTGAGTGTGAAAAAAAGAAAACAGAAAAATTGAAACAGAAGCCAAAGATATTTATTTTCATCTAAATTTTAGATGAAATAGACATACCTTTTCTCAGCCATCTCTACCCCATAGTGCTTTCTGAAGTCATCATCATCTCATTCAGGTTTCTCTTTATGAATTAGTTCTCTATAAAATGCCAAGGTTCACTTATGGTAAGCTCCGTCTATATCCTTGTGATTCCAAAAAAAGAAATAGTTTGGATTATCCATAACTGATTGTCACCTCACGCTTTGCCTCTATATTTTTCTCATCTTCTCTACCTGTCATCTCTGGCTCTTTTCTCTTTTAGGATGTAAGGTCCTGAGGGCAAAGACTGTCAATTTTAGACACTACCAAAAACATACGATAAGTTGCACATTTCCTTAGACTTCAGGAAGCACTCAGTGAAACTGTCTTTTTTTTTCTAGTTCAAATCGAAAAAGCCCCAGTATATATTTTGGTCTTTCTAAAGTTCTGTTTCATATGAGTCCCATTGCATTTGAAGCAGACACTGACAAACCATGAGCTTTGTGTCACTCTCTATCTCCAGCTTTTACTACTTGAAAGAAGCAGAAAAAGGGTAAATGAACTGCCCTTGAAGGCCAGGCAGGTTCAGCTGGGAGGGTCAATCCCTTGTGCTATATAAGACCTAGCAGTAAGGTTTTGGTAGCACTGAGAGGAGTTGCCTGGCAATGGAAAGCTCTGAAAAGGGCTACTAGGCATTGCCAAGCTCCCAGATAAGTGAATTGTGAGAAAGGCCCCAGCAGTTTTGGGAAGAAAAGCTCTCTGGACAGAGCTGCCATGTGGATAAAGGTGCCCAGGAGAGCTGAGAGCTTCTGAAGTGCACAGTAGTGGAAGCCCCACAAGAAACTGTCCTGACACAATGGAAGCACAAGAAGAATGGCAAGAGCCCTATGAGGCTGCACAAGGAGCTTCTAAAATGCCTCAAATGCAAAAGAAAACCATCCAGGCAATGGAAGAATGGGCAGGTCACCAAGGAAGCATACCAGGCAATAGCAAGAACCTGCAGGGACAAAATCAGGAAGGCAAAGGAAAAGAAGAACCAAAGAAGCTGTGGGTCCTCCAGGGCTGGCCTTAGGAAAATGGTGCCCTGGGTGAACCTGTATTTTGGCACCCTTTCTTTGAGTTTAAGTGTGTAGTAGTATTAGCAAAAGTTTCAGAAATAAAACCCCAGTGGGAGCTGCTGGACCATATCAAGAGACTGCTTCCCTGTAGGCAAGATCCACTGTTGGGTGCAGAAGCAATAGGGGCAGACTGAAGCAGGCGTCACCCCTCCTCCCCACACACGTGCCTGGCCTGGCTCCTCCTGAGCAGCAGCTGGAGGCAGGGGGTGTGTGGCACCCCCCTGACCACAGCACTCTGGGTGGTTGCCCACATTTTCCACCCATAAGGCTCACCCTGGTGTCCTCTATTAACAAGCCAGGGAGACTCCTAACCAAAGATGCACAGAAGGTGGAGCTACTTAACAGCTACTTTGCCTCAGTCTTCACAAAAAAAATTAAGCTGCAGGGTAGTTGAACAAGGGGCTCTTCCACTTCACAGTACAGGACTTGAACCACTATGCCACAGGTCAGCCACAAACTACTACCTTCTCCAGCCATCTTACTATACACCACTTCAGCAGAGAAATCCCCACCACCATATGCTTTTCTTTCTGCTTTGTGTAACTCATACAGGGAAATCACTTCCCAACTTCATACCGCTCCCTATATACAACCCAATAGCCTGCCTCCTTCCAGCCTCTTTCTGGAGTCCAGGAAGACAGGACAGGAATCAAGTAAACTTCCCCAAGACAGTAGGCCAAGGTAACAAACACTGGGAGTTAATTATTATGTTTGATCCATTATTTGTAGAAAAAAATATGGCCAAGGATACAGCTGGGAGGCTGCATTTCATTTCCCTTTGTTTCTGTTCTGTAGAGTCTTGTCTTTGTTGATGTTTGAGATTGCCTAACAGCTGACTACTTTTCAGTGCCAAGCCACATCCAGGGCCATGGTGACATCTCTGGAAGCTTAGATTCCATGCAGCCCTCTGCTTATTATTCCCCGCTGACAGTATGGACAGCAGGCCAAAATCTCTATACTTTCCCAGCCACTCTTTCCAGATAATGAACGACATACACAATACATTTTAGCCCCTGAGACTACCAAGCCCAATAATGAGCTATCAAAAGAAGGTGTACAGCTACGTTCTCATGAAGTAGGGCTCAAGCTACAGTCTCATGAAGTAGACCTCATAGTGAGATGCCTGCTGTTGCTTCTCTTCTGAGAATCTAATCTTCTCCAAAATACCCACTTTTACAACTTCTTAATATGACCACAGCCTCATTCACTAGCCAGCAGTGCATTTCACTCTCATGACAGAACAGAATTTTCCCTACTAAAGTGAAGTTAATTATCAAGCCAAGGGTTACTGGATAAGCTTCTGGAATATTTTATGGTCCTTTCAGTTTAACAAATTCCAACATACCTGCCACTGTTTCTGCTTTTCCATCCTTCATTTCAGCACTGTATAAATTTTTCCCTTTAGAGCAAAGGACGCTTGCTCCCATGTGTATACACATTACATTCCTATTCTACTCCAGATAAAATATACTCACTGGATATTTTCCATATGTATCCTATTCTTGGTACTTGTTTTTACTGTTAAAGTAAATAATAAACCATTGCCCTAAACTTACTCTAATATGTGGATGTTCCTATAGTTTTCTCAGAGGAATCCCTTTGTTCCAACTCCATTTTCTGCTTCAGAAAGGACACTCCAGTCTCTCTCAGGCTACAAACAGATGTTGTTTTTGTGGTTGGATCAGCTGTGCAGAGATGTGTCCCAGCAGAGCTGATCCACTTGATTGGCAAGTACAGATGTTGTCCAAGGCCACTGTCCTGCGGGGTCAGGCTCCGGCCACTCCTGGGACTTCAAGGGCCCAACCCTACAGAGCAACAGCCCCAGGTGCGTAACCCCAACCAAGGGCATGTCTGCCAGCTTGGGAACCCATTCATGGGGTCCCTTCTCAATGCTTGCAGAGACACACCTGGGGTTGGGGCCAAGCAGCATAAAATGTGCACCCTGGAAGTCACCTGCAGAGGAATTCTTGGAGCATGCATCTAGAAACACAGAGCAGGGACACACTGTGGGGTTCCCCAAGCTTGCAGACATGCACTCCGGGTCAGGGCCAGACGACATGAAACATGTGCCCCAGGACTCCCCTGCAGCAGAATTCCCAGGGCACCTATATCACATCATAAGCATACAAACATCTGCCACAAGAAAGTGACCAAAACTGAGTAGGAATTGTCACACAACCCTTTTTGGGCATTTGGCACAACAAAAGGCAAGGACTTCTGTATGCTTGCGATTTTTTGTCCCGCAATAAAGAGCTTTACAGAGGCACAAGGGTGATGTCTGTCTGTCCAGACTGTACTACAGTAAACGGCCCAAAAATATCTGCTTTTCTATATGGGATTATTGCATTTAATACAAGAATGACACAGCAAAAATACTCTAAACAGAGCTGCTTGGCAATAAACAAGGGCCTAAGAGCTGCCTCTATATTAGATGACAACAGTTTCCCCAATTAGCTTTGAATTTCTGCTTTAATTCTCACACCCAGATCCAAGACCAACTATACTTTCCAAGCCAAAGACCCTCTGTCATTAATCATTTAAATTTAGCAAGCCCAGAGACAGAGCTTGCATTTGGGATATACACAGTCTCATTCTAAAGCAGAAAGGTAGGATTTTATAGCCCTCTAGTATCTGCAACTGATTACTCAAGATGCAGACAGTAAGGTCCAGGCTTTCTCCATGGTGTCCAACAAACTTCAAATTAATTTTAAATGAAGATGCTGGGGATTTTTGTTTACTTGCTTTTAATGGAAATACTGCAAATCAAAACAGCAGGCTGATGCTTAAAGCATTCTGTTGTTTCCAGCAGCATTTACAACACTGCCATCACTCTTGAGACCCCAGTAAACAAAATAATGTACAAGTAACAAGGATTTCAAAGTCTTGATCTAAAAAATTAAGTTCTATTTACCTTCGTTTTGTCTTTGTACTTCATTTTGATTTCATTTTCTTTAAAACCTTCTGGCTAATCTTAGTGCCTCTACCTGAATGGAATATGAAGTTACAATTATCATTTTGAAGGCCTCTACAAATGAAACATGACAAATACCATTCTATACATTTACAAACAACCCCAGGAACACTGCTTTATCTATTTGATTCATTAGCAGTGTGATCTCTCCAATAGATATCTCTTCTAAAAAAGAGCAAAACATGTTCTATGAAGCCTAGCAAGTGCCAACTGCAACCAATGGAGCATATTTTCACTTGCAATAGCAAACCTGGATAAAATTTATACATACTCATAGGAATGCATGCTAGTAAATTAAACTCACCAGTGCACATCCTGAGATTTAGAAGGCTTCCAGAAATAAATCTATATACCCTGTCTCCATGATGCAGCTGCTTTTTATGAATAAAAAATGAGTTAGTGATTTTTTTTTCTCATGAAGGTTTCTACATGGTATTCACAACACTTGGTTTGTCACTAGTTCATGCATCTTCTGGAAAACTTCAAATTGAACTAGGGAGTTATGTGTTTACAAACTGTGAATTGTTTGGGGGAGCCAAGTCCTGAGGATACTGAATTCAAAAGTTTATTTCTGTTTAAATGCTGTGCAATGGTGTACGTTCCCATGTAGATACTATCTTTCTCAAAGTTTGGAGATATTCAGATCTTGAATTTTAGTTTGACCCATTACATAGTTAAGCTAAGGTGTAATATTTGGATCACAATCTAAATTTAGGTTTCGGCCAAGATGGTGATGATGATTGTTGTTTTGTTATGTCAGATTACTTAATTTAATCTGGATACCTTGTAAATCACAAATAATAGTAAATGCATCCTCAGTTATTCAGAAAAAGGTTGATTGTTGCCATTGGCAATGCATCAGAGGGGCTTGAGGGGGACACATGCCCCCCACCCAGATTTCTGTGCCGATGCCAGGGTGCAGACACAGGCAACAGTGGGGGCGGGGGTGGCACAGAGTTGTTCCCCACCACTCTCAATGCTGAAGAGTCATTTGTGATTGTTGCTGCTAATTAGTAGTGCAATGCCAATTCATGTCAACACATGCCATTTTGCTAAAATTAAAGAAACAGATTAAATTGACTCCTACGAAAGTAAAGAACTTTTTTCTTTCATAAGAAGGAGTCATGTATGCACTTCAGCTTTCTAGGAAGAAGTGCATCTCCCAGGTATCCTGAGCACACTTCATCCCTGTTCAGTTGCAGGGCCCAGCAGTGAGCATTGTCAATACTTTGAGGTACTCCATTCCCTCTCCAAGAAGACTTTTAGGCTAATGGTTCCTTAGCTTCTCCTCAGCTTCTGACAATGGACACTTAGAAATAAATCCATCCTATAGCCTGTAACATTGATGTGCCACATTACATGTACCTGTAGGTCTTCTTTGTATGGCTTTTTAGTGAGACCTGGGCTGAGAGGCCACACCAGGGCGGGGCCCAGGTGCTGCACTTTCAATGGGTGTCTTATCCCCTTGTTTCTGTATCCCACCCACCATGACTTGATGTAACTATAAAGGATAGTAGAGATGGTACCTGACCATATGGGGCTCATTGAGATAGAATACTCTTGGACATCAAGACTGGCACCTGTGGGGCTCCACCTCCCTTACACCCCACCCCTTTCTACTTGGGTGTTCCACTGGGGATCAGACTAGGTGCCTGGCCTTCCTGAGCACCTGACCTCACATGCTGGGTAGAAAGGTATGTCGAAAGAAGAAAACCAAGCAACCTGGGATTAGCTGGAATTGACTGAGCCTAGGAATCCTGATAAGGGTCTGTAGCCAATTGCATCCAGGCTGTGTAGAAATGCATAGACCAATATAAACTAAATAACTGTGATCATGTCTGCTTCAGGCCTCATCTCAGCCTTGCACTGTGCAATTGCCTTTCTTCAGGCTGTTAAGGCTCTTCAGGGTTCACCCCCCCTATCACAAGCCTAGTTCAAACAGGCTAGGCTATATTGGGCCAAGCCCTTCAGGTAGTCTGGGGCCACAGATATGAACCCCCATGTGGCACCTGTAGGTACCTGACGTCTGCAAAGCAGTCAGGATTCTGCAGAGGAAGGTGGTCTCAAGTCGGATGATCTTGGCTCCAGTGGAGGAAATTGACATGGGCCAGTGCTTGTGCCAATGCCTCCCTTCTCTGTGGCTTGCACTGCCCTATAAAAGGAAGTTCTGACCACTGCATGCTCCCACATATCCTGTGGCTGCTGCCAGGTGCTCTTAGGGGCTCATCATCTCTTGCAGCTGTGGCCTCTGGGCTCTTGGCAGTGCTGGAGGTGTCAACTACTTGTTGTCTTTCCAGGCTGGGCCCCAGGACCAGGTGGAGCTCAGCTTCCAGCTCTCAGTCCTGCTTGGGGGATGGGCCCATGTGGAGTGCATTGCCCACTATTTGCCCACCACACCTTGGAAGCAGGTGTGCAGGGTGGGGGGGGGGAGTACTGGTGGCCCACAGGCTTACCAGTCTTCTTTGGGATGGCCCATGTGTCTACAAACCTTGGGGCATTACAGTGGTTATCACCTCTGTAAGTGTGGGGCCTGGCCACGTCCCTGCTACAGGCTTCTATGTGGGAAACTTGGTTTTCTATTAAAAATAACCTATACATTCTCAGCATTAAGCAGCCAGCCTCTCTCTCTCAGGAAAAGCCAGATATCTTTACAGGTTTCATACCTCACCAGT
>NW_017729026.1:24924469-24934499 GCF_001723915.1 Gavialis gangeticus
CCACTATTTGCCCACCACACCTTGGAAGCAGGTGTGCAGGGTGGGGGGGGGGAGTACTGGTGGCCCACAGGCTTACCAGTCTTCTTTGGGATGGCCCATGTGTCTACAAACCTTGGGGCATTACAGTGGTTATCACCTCTGTAAGTGTGGGGCCTGGCCACGTCCCTGCTACAGGCTTCTATGTGGGAAACTTGGTTTTCTATTAAAAATAACCTATACATTCTCAGCATTAAGCAGCCAGCCTCTCTCTCTCAGGAAAAGCCAGATATCTTTACAGGTTTCATACCTCACCAGTCACTAAGGTTTAAAATACTTGTTAGAAGCAAGATGACAACAATCAGTTAAAGGGATTGGAAAGAATTATGCAGCAGCCGGTCTCATCAGAATCAGAGGCTCTCTCAGGGAGTGGAAGTGCTAATTTGGGGTGCAGAGCTATAAGTAAGAAGAAAATCACACTTTATTTAGCTAGACAGCTCAAGGTAGTTTTTAGTGGTGCAGTGTCTCTTATGATCTGTTTTTATGAAGTGAAACCAGTGAAAGACATTTGGGATGAATGATCAGCTAGTTTAACTCTATAAGCAGTTCAGGTAATGCTAGATTGATGAAGACATAGCTAGGGAGCTGTGGTCTGGCCTTTGAACGAGTCTTGTTCTGTTCCTATTGCGACTTATCACAGAACTATGAGCCTCAGACACAATCAGCTGTTCAGAGCTAATCACCAGAATGCTTCAATAGGCACATAACAGAGATTTAGGCATGGTTTGAATACCTAAGTCCTAACAAACAATTCAAAAAGCCCAAGACCTATTCCTATATGCCCATGTTCTGGAATTCATTGTGTCCACTCAGGTTCACAGGCATGCTCCACACCACCCAGAGTGGCTTATTTGTTTACTACTTCTACAGTGCATAGCTAACCTCCTTCATCTTTCTGATTGTTTGTGTGCTTTCAATGAACAATCACAGGGACAAAAATATAGTTCACTTACATTGACAACACTGAAATATCACAGAACTATTTATGAGAGAGGCAAGGTTGTTTTTTTTAATTGGACAACCTATGTAGTTCTAGTAATTTAGTCTATGTCTTGCTCCCTGATATATTACATTAAAAAACTTAGATGTGATTGGTCACATGGTATTAATTCTGTTCCCTGGCTCCATGAGCATAATCTTTACAGTTAAATACTAAGAATGGCTGTATTCCAAAAGCAAAATTTAAAATATTTTTTTACAATTATTTGGGCACATGAACTTAAAACTTACCCTTTTTGTTTTAGTAAAATTTAATCCCATAAATGTTTGAATTATGTAAATATAGGGGAGAAAATGGCTGTAGCATATTCTTACTTGAAGTTGAACACATATTTATGAAAATAGGTTTGAACAACAAAAATATATCTTGTTTATGACAACTCTTTCATTTGTAAAGAAACACAAGCATTTTTAATCAAATTTACTTTCAACAATTAACATTTCCCATTTTCTACAGTTCTTCAATTTTTTTTCTGCTGGGACAATAAAGCGTTTACCTTTTCTGTCATATTTTACATTCAAAACAAAAACTTTTCTTGGAATTAACAAAAATCTCACAACAGCCTTTCTATTGACTTTAGATTTGTCAATCCTATATTTTGGATCTAAATCAACTTAATATCTCTTTCCACACAGGCAGATTGGGCACGTCCAAACAAGTACAGCCATGCAGTATGTAACACTGCAAACATGTCTGCAACACCACATACCACAGTCAGGTGTTCTCTGCACTGCAAGGGCATGCTACCCATGCATGTGCTGCTCCAGGCTTTTTTTAGTGCAGGTTTTTTGACCCCTGGATATTCCGGGGTCAAAAAAAAAAAAGGAAGCTGCAGAAAAGAAAAGGGGCAACACATGCACAGATGAAAAGTCGAGCCAGGCCACCCAGAGCCCCACTGCAGCTGCAAGCCAAGATTGCTACTGCTGCAGCCCCAGGAGGCCCCCAGGGCCCTTGGTAAGGCTTCTGGAGCCAGCCCAGTGCTGGCTCCAGCCTCTCCTACTGCCCCCAGGGTAACTTGCCACATGAGAAAGCACATGTGGCTCAAGCGTTCCCCACGGACAAGTAGCTGCATTGCAAGGTGTGCCACTGCTACTTCTCCCTGGGGAACCAAACATCTGTGCTCATCTGGCTACAGCCATTGTGTTCACTCTCAGTTGCATACATCTCAGTTGACTATTGTTCTGTGCCTGCTGTTGAACTGTGTTTACTGGGGAAATAAAAGTACTCTGGTTCTCCAAGAAAGAGCTGCTAGGGCAAAATAAATACCTCTTATGAAATAGCATTGCTTATTAATTCTTCTTTATCTTACCTTAATATTATTTACTGTCCTGTGTTTAGGTTTAACAACCAACATGCATTTAATACGCTTATAAAAAATGAGACTATAGGTTTGTCTTGTCATTTGATTGTTTTACTGCATATTAAATGATGAGTAACAACCTCTTTTCTCCTGCACGTGTAACTGAAGCAATAACCAATCACATGCTGCCTCTCAGTTCTGACCTAGAAACTACGGATAAGGCTCATAAAATCAGACACTAAAGAGCAACATCAGGGACAGCCTCAGAAAGATGACAATAAATCATTTTATGGGCCTATAAGATTTAAGTGGCATTGAATAAAAGAAATAGCTCTTTAAAAAAGATATGACTTACTTTTATTTGTCATTCATGATCATAGAATTGTTGCTGTCTTGACCAAAGCTTCATGTTGAGTGCCAAAGTCTCTATGTTCGATAAGGTATTTTAAACCCCCAGTTTAAAATCAGAATTGCATGGCTAAAGCCCACATGAGAATGAGGTTCATGAAGCTCTTGGAAGGAATAACAAGAGTTTTGAATCCAATGTCAGGGGCATTAATAATTCATCACCAAAACTGTATCTCAAGGTCGTTATACAGTATTGAGGTGATATTGTATCTGTGATGGAAAAATGCAAGAGCCAAGGGTTTTTGTGGGTGTTTTTTGGACCAACTGTATAGTTGAGAGGGACATAGATGATCTTCTGAGTATCATTGTATTTTTCTTTGGGTCTCTGAGGAAAAATATTATTTTGTCTGCTTTTCGCAGAGAAAAAAAAACCTTTATCTTTCAAAGTCTGTCTTGCATATTGTAAAATTAGAGTAAATAAGTCCAACTATTGTGAGTCCTCAGAGAGTTGTGCAGCCCCTTCTCATTTGGGTTCCAAAAGTGTTTTAGAAATTCACATTGACTCAGTGGCCATGATGTTAAAAAGTTTAAAGGGATGCACAGGGGAGGCATCTTGTTATAAAACATGTCTAACCATTGAAGGGAAAGGGACTAATAGCAGTGATTCAAGTTATCATAAAAGAATGAGGCATCTCTCAATAACTGAGATTTAAACATCAGAATAAATTATATACTATATGTCAGCCAGTCACAGACAGATACTGGGCCTAGAAGCAAACAAGCCATTGTGTCCTGTTCACATGGGCCAGAGCCTAGGTAACTCACATAAGTGATTAGAAACTGGTTCAAATCTGTAACACAAGAGAAGTTCAGTGCAGATAAACTGTTTTCAAAATGGCCAAAACTGATTTAAGATAAACCTAGGTGGACATAGTATCAGACTCCAAATCAGTTAGGTTAAATCAGTTTATTGAACTTCTGTCCCAGATCCCTTCCAGATTCAAGTTAACTCACGGTCCCTAAGAATCCCAGGATGCTTTGCACCTCCCCTGCAATCCTCCTCTCACAGGGTGGGCAGACTAGCCTTGACACAAGCTGTCTGCTCAAGCCAAGAGAGGCATGCTCTACTGCCTCCCCTGCCACCCCCAGCTACTGGCCTGGGCCACTGCAGGCATGTGGTTGCATTTCCACAATCAAAAGTGAATGTCTGTTCACTTGCTTATTGGTTCCATCTATGTACCTCAGACTAACCTGCAAAGATTCAATCCATTCAGCCTTGGGCTTTTTGACCGTCTGTACTTAGCCAGAGGGTTCAAATGAGATGCGGCCTCTCCATCTAAGAAATGGTCTCAGTCTCTTGAACCGTTGTGCAACAAGTACCATGCAATCTAATGCAACAAATCAGAATTGCACAGGAACTGCCCCCAAATCAGAAAACTGCTATAATTCATTAATAAACACCAAAAAAGTAAAAATGCTTTGACGTGTGTAAATACAGTCTGAAAAAATGACTGCTGTTTTGTGATGCTGAGTCTGATTTCAAATATTTTTGTGGTTTCAAACATTTAGATTCCAGTTCTGCACAGTACTTAAGCATGCACTCAATTTTAAGGATGTGAATAGTTCTACTGAAGTAAGGCAACTTTGTTATATGGTCACACTTTGTTGTATGGTTATATGGTCATATGCTGAATCATGGCCCTAATTTCAAGATTATTTCTCTTTGCATTTTTTTCTTGTATAAAAGCAAGTATAGTCCATCTTCACTGAGCTTGGTTTTTCAACTCTTGAGCAAGTCTGAGATTTGAAATATGATGCTTTCTTGCAAATTTGGCCTTCTGGTAATTTTTAGTTGCAGAACAAACCACAGTTATTTCAAACCCTCATAGAAAAAGTGCCTCATCTTACATATTTTTAGATTATGATAGTGCTTATGGAAAATTATGTACTGGTAGGTACTGGAATTCTTCTGTGTTTGTGTTATCTCTAGGCAAAGGCAGATCCTGAGAGGATGCAGTGACACATTTGCACACACCCCTTTGGCTGTGCTACACATGAGCTCTTAGCATGAAATCTGGCCTGATCCCTGTTTCTGCACAGTTCTGGAGCCCAGGGGGTGAATTCTGTTGCCACTACCCATCTCTTTTCCTATGCAGCTGAATTCAGTAGAGAAGGGGAAGGAAGGGAAGGTTAAACTGAAGCAGCAGCCTTCTGGCCTCTGAAGCCACACAAAATGGGGGATGGGGAAACGTTGACTGGAGCATGCCTAGGGACTGGCACACAAGAAAGCTCTGAAGTTGGGGAACTAGGAGAGCCACTTTTGCAAGAGCTGAGGAAATGGTTCTCCCTCAGCATCACAGGAAATTGAGGATCTCAATTGGAGGGCTCAGGTGACTGTACACTAGTGCCAGGAACACGGGGAACAAGCAGGATGAGCTAACCCTCCCCTACTTTCCAGTGGGCATTATGATCTAGGAGGGATTATAGAGACCTGGTGGGACACCTCACATGACTGGAATGTAGCCATAGAAAGCTACACCCTGCACAGAAGGGACAGAGTAGGGAAGAAAAGTGGAGGTGTAGCTCTCTATGTGAGAGAGCAGTATGCCTCCTTCGAGGCCAACATCGTCTCCAAAGAAGAACGGCTCGAAACACTCTGGGTCAAACTACGGGGGGGAGGCAGAAGGGGAGCATGGTGAGAGAGACCTAACTGTAGGTGTATACTACAGACCACCAAACCAGGGGGAGGAGATTGATCTGGAGTTCTCTTGGGAACTGGCAGAGGCTGTGCACTCACGGGATATGGTTGTCATGGGTGACTTCAGTTACCCAGACGTATCTGGGGAGGAACACTTGGGTAAGTCAGATTGGTCATGTTGCTTCCTGACCTATATTGAAGAGCTCTACCTGACTCAAGAATTGTACGAGCCAACCAGATGTCACACTCTCCTAGACTTGGTCCTGGCCAAAGGGGACCACCTGTGAGTGACTTGAATATAGAGGGTAGCCTGGGTGACTTTGACCATGAAACCATCACGTTCACTGTCCATCGCAAGGCAGGAAAATCAGCAAGCAGGGTTAATGTTTTGGACTTCAAAAAGTGAATTTCAACAGGCTCAGGGTAATAGTAAGGGAAGCAGTGTGGGACCAAGAACTGAAGGTGAAAGGAATGCATGAAGACATGATCCTTGAAGCACAAAATAAGTCCATTCCCATGCAGTGAAAGTTAACAGAAGGACTGGTAAGCCCTCTTGACTTAATAGGGATATCATGGTCCTCTTGAAAAAGAAGAAAGAAGCATACAAACAATGGAAGCTTGGAACAGTCTCCAAGGAGGACTATGCAACAACGGCCTGCACTTGTAGGGAGCAGATTAGAAAGGCTAAGGTGGCGACTGAATTTAAACTAGCAACAGAAATCAAGGACAAGAAGAAGTCCTTCTTTAGGTATGTAGGGAACAGGAGGAAAACAAATAGAAGCATGGGGCATTGCCTAACAACTCAGGACAGCTAGTTACCAAGACTGAGGAGAAAACTGAATTCCTGAATGACTACTTTGCTTCAGTATTTCCCCGGACTAAGGAGAAAATCATACTAGATAAGGTTCATAATGGGCATGGTAGGAATGACTGCCTTCTTAATGTTGATGTTGAGATGGTGCATGATCAGTTAGAAAAGTTAGACATTCATAAGTCAGCAGGACCAAATGAACTTCATCTGAGAGTGCTGAATTCATTGTGGGTCCTCTGTCAAAATCCATGGCACTCGCGGGAGGTCCCTGAAGACTGGAAGAGGGCCAATGTTGTGCCTATCACCAAGAAGGGGAGGAGAGAGGACCCAGACAACTATAGGCCAATAGTGTAACTTCTATCCCAGGGAAAATTATGGAAAAAATTAATCAAGGATTACATGTGTGTTACGCTTGCAGAAGGCAAGATTATGAATGACAGCCGTTATGGCTTTGTGGCAGGCAGGTCTTGTCTTACCAATCTCATGTCCTTCTACAACCAGGTCACCCACCACCTGGATAAGAGAGAGGAGGCTGACATTATATACCTAGAGTTCTAAAAGGACTTTGATTTGGTATCCCATAATGTTCTCATGGGAAATTTGGAGGACTGTGGGCTTAACTGCTCGACA
This sequence comes from Gavialis gangeticus, assembly GCF_001723915.1. Classification (NCBI taxonomy): domain Eukaryota; kingdom Metazoa; phylum Chordata; order Crocodylia; family Gavialidae; genus Gavialis; species Gavialis gangeticus. The sequence continues at coordinate 24,931,293 of NW_017729026.1, forward strand.
GCTAGGTGGGCAGGAAGCTGGCTGCAGGGTAGGACCCAAAGAGTTCTAATGAACGGATCTGTGTTTTCCTGGTGAGAAGTGGTCAGTGGTGTCCCTCAGGGGTCTGTGCTTGGTCCAGTGCTTTTCAACATCTTTATCAGTAATTTGGATGTGGGAGTGAAGAGCTCACTGGCCACATTTGCGGATGACACCAAGTTATGGCTGATCATGGTCACGTTTGAAAATAGACTGCAGATACAGGTGGACCTAGAGAGACTGGCAAGTTGGGCACATTGGTACCAGCTGAAGTTCAACGTTGAGAAGTGTAAAGTGCTCCATCTGTGGATGCACAGTGCCCAATGTACTTACAAGCTCAGTGGCGCCAAACTGACTAACACCATGACTGAAAGAGACCTTGGGGTAATAATAGATCATAGTATGAACATGAGCCATCAGTGCAATGCTGTAGCCAGCAGGGCAAACAATACTCTGGCATGCATCAACCGATGCATCTCAAGCAAAACCAAGGAAGCGATTCTTCTGCTTTTCTCAGCATTGGTGAGACCATAGCTGGAGTACTGCATCCAGTTCTGGGCGCCATACTTCAACAAGGAGATAGAAAACCTTGACAGAGTCCACAGAAGAGCCACCCATATGTTCACAGACTTGCAAGGCAAGACGTAAGGCTGAGGAACTTGGGCCTCTTCAGCCTAAAAAACAAAAGGCTGAGAGGGGACTTGGTAGCAGCTTAGAACTACATCAGGGGAATACATCAAGGGCGTGGTGAACAACTGTTTACCAGGGCACCCTTGGGGAAAATGGCCACAAACTCCTGGAACACTATTTCTGACTTAACACTAGGAAAAACTTCTTCACAGTTAGGGTATCCAGACTGTGGATTAAACTCCTTCCAGAGGTGGTGCAATCACCTATTCTGGAAATCTTCAAGAGGAGACTGGACGGTCACCTTACTGGGGTCATCTGACCCCAGTTGTCTTTCCTGCCTATTGCAAGGGGGCTGGACCCTATGACCTTGCAAGGTCCCTTTCAGCCCCTTACACTCTCTGAATCTATGAAAAGCAGGGGCTCCAAGCAGACCCCACCCCAATCAGCTAGTGAGCTCAGATCTCACTGCCTGCTGGAATTCAGCTAGGAAGCTGTGCTGGCTTCAGTAAATTCATAGCTCACTTTGTGTGCATGGCACAGCCAGAGTGTTTGGGTGGGACCCTGAGCTCCTATTGTTAATGGAAAGTTATTCATGTTACAAATCTAAAGAATTGTTAGGGCACTTTGTGTGTGTATCTGAAGAATTTAATCATGATAAATAATAACTTTCTGCCCACAGATCTGGTAAGGTCAACAGCTTTGATTACAAACAGTCGGAACTGTGTATATGTATACAAAAAAATTAAAAAATAATCAGTCTTCATGGCTGCAACTGAGACTATCCCAATTGCAAGCTTTTTTTTTTCATTGTTAAAGTTGGATAGCTCTGCAACAGACACTGAAACAGGGCCATTATTAGATGAAGCACTGATATTAGATTATATATTTTGGCATCTCTTAAAGTCTGATTTGTGACAAATGAAACAATGATTTTAATTACCATTGCTTGACCAGTGCAAAACTTATCCCATGCCCACTGAAATCAATACAGAGCTTCTGCTGACTTTACTGAAGATATAGATGGTCTAATCCAAGAATTAGTAATAACATGGCCTTATTACTATAGTATGCAAGCACCACACAATCTTTAATGCATCTTTCCTCCTAAACTTCTGAGATGTAGGAAATGCTACCCTCTTCATTTCATAGAACAGAGAGCTAAGGCTAGAAACAGATGTCTGATTTGTTGTGGCACAACCTAAGCTGCAACGTATCTTGTAATGAAGAAATAACAACGGAATAGGTACAAACAATACACGCTACACTTTTGAAGCAGTTTACAAAGTGACTGGGTATACCATTGCCCTTCCACCAGCAGGGAGCCTGAAAGAATAGGCGTAGCATGGCCAGAGCTGGCCACTGCTCCCTGTCTGGCTCTGTCCATGTGTTCACTGGTTATTCAAAGTGGGTGGGTGCATAAATTGTAACTGGGTCGGGGTCGTGAAATTGTTGTAATCTTGGAGGAGCAATTGTGCCTCAATTTCCTTACAATTGGCCTGTCACTCCAATCCCCCACCCCAGATTCAGTTTATCATGGTGCATGGTTCAGGGAAAAGAGCCATGGTGTGGGACTCAAGGACTGAAAAGACCCTGACACCCAACAGTTCTTTCTGCATGTCCTTCAGTTTTTGTGTTTGTTGCCAAAATCACTTAATATGTTTGTAAGAAAGTACTGTGTCCTATTAAAGCATGTAATCCAAATTCAATGTCTTGTGTAGTTTTTTCCAGATTGTGCAGGGAGTGGCAGTGGGTGGTGTTCTGGACAGACACTTAAAGTGCCTGTGTTGTGTGGGAGGGAGGGAGTTGATGACAGCGGGGTGGGGGGAGGGGAGATGAGGGTGCAGGTGGGGTTGGGGCCCAGTCTTGTGCTGGAAGAGGTTCCAAGGGGCCTGTTCCCACTCAAAGTGGCTGGATCAGGATTTTGCAGCTTCCCTCCCTGGCCCCTTGCCATCCCTGTCATGGGGTAGGGGTTTGAGTTGTTAGTTCTGCTGCCCTGAGGCCAAGCCAATTATCTGCAGCCCCCATGTGCCCATCCTACAGTCTGGGGGTGGGCAGGGACCAGATGAACAGCTGTGCTGCAACAGTCCCCTGAGCCAAGGCCAGCTGACTAACAAATACCAGGTGGCCTTGGCTGCCCCGCTTTGAACCCTGTCCCCACAGCCTTTGCCTTGATCTCAGGCTCTCTCCCAGAGCTGGAAAGACCCCAGGGCTTCCAGCTCCCCATCCTTTAAGACCCCAGCTCTCTCCAAAAGTTGGAAAGATCCCAGGCATCCATAAAAGGCACCTGGGCTCCCAATGCACTCCCATACTCTACATCCACCAGCCTCCACTACCCTCCCAGAACTGGATCAAACCCAGGCATCTGGGCCTCCAACCCTCTATGCTCCATGAAACTTGTATCCAGGGATGGGAGTCAGTTTGTGTATTTTGGGATGGGAGGGTGGCACTTTTGGGAGCTGAGACACCTGGGCCCCAGGAGGGCAATGAGTGAGTGAGGGTGACGAGCCTGGTAAAGCAGGCTTTCATGGCATCAGGCAAGTGGAAGGGGGTCCCACCCCCCCG
>NW_017729026.1:24934930-24936962 GCF_001723915.1 Gavialis gangeticus
ACCCCCACACACACCAATTACAACCTCCACATATCCCAGGAGGAGCCCACACACCCTGCTCATGATCTGCGCCCAGTGCAGCTCACCTAATAACCAACCAGGAATCTTAAAAAAAAAAATTTGAGGTGTACAACACATGAATGAGGGCTGTGGAGATAAAGGAGATCTTGAAACACAAGTAAGAATTTGAATAAAGCCCTCTCTCAATTCTGGTACCTAAATTAAGCATCTGAATTTAAATATATGTCAGTATCCAATTGATCATTGAGTCCATGAGGGCTGAGAAGTAGTCCATGGATTGCTTTGCATCTCCCTTGAATTTTCAGAGGGTGCCCATGGTGCTCTCTATGTTGCCCAGTAATACAACCCCCAAGTGGGCCCATCCATGGAGCCCTGAGGGCAGTTTGTCACCTGGGATCCCTATGGTAGGCGCTAGAGTAAGCACCTGCCAGGCACCAAGCAAGCTACCACGCATTCTGAATGATCCTCTAGTTGTGGCCACCCCTTGCCTGGAGTCACACTTCATGCATATGCTGCAGTCACACAAGGCCTGAAGTGGGCTGTCTTTAAAGGGGGAGTGATTTATAGTGATGAGCATCACTGGATGATTTGAAGTGGTTGCTTGCTGGCCTTTTCCCACATAACATTTTTCTACTGTGTTAATTTGTTTTGGCAGGGCCCATTTACAGCCCCCAACCCCTTACTCCACATTCTGCCTTTGTTTTTTAAAGAGATCACTTTAGATACATTTTGGGCTATCGGGACTCCAAATTTTACTGGAGATGGCATCTTCTCCAGTGTTTGTTTTTTATTGTCATTGTCAGAGATTCCTCACAGTCCACTTATCAACTCCCCTTCCCAGACCCACAAATACAAAAGCATTCAATAGACAAACTAGGTTCTTTGGGTAAGTGTGATATCTTTTATTAGATCAACTAAATAGTTGGAAAAATTGTTCTTTGCAAGCTTTCAGGCACAAACACCCTTCTTCAGCGATAGGGAAAAGTCTGCTTTCCAACTATTTAGTTGGTCTAATAAAAGATATCACATTTACCCAAAGAATCTTGTTTGTCTGTATCCTTAAACCAGCTATAACCAATACTTACCCCAAAAACATTCAATAGGCTTCTGGGCTCAAGCCCAGAGACAAAGAGAAGGGAATTTAAATCAAAGATGCTTTTTCATTGGCAATGAATCTAGCACATTTTAGTTCAAGCAGCTTTTACATTGGCACTATGTACCACTGGCACCAAGTAGGGTGGAAAATTATAGTGTTCCAAATTGTGACTTTTGCCTGGGGGAGGTGGTGAGGAAGAATTGGGGCGGGGTGGGGGGTGCTCTTTATGCTATCAGGGCATCTGCAAATAAAGCAATGGACTCCTATTCAACCTGTTCCGCTTTCAGGCTGAACACCTGCAAGTTGTGGTAGTAGCAACACCAAACTAGAGAGCAGCCCTAGGACAGTCAGAAACTGGTGCCCAGAAAAGGTGCAAAAAGAGAAAGAGTCATGCCCACTAAGGGTGTGTGAAGTGGGCTGTATTCAATTTGTATTTGGATTCGGCCTGATTCGGGAGACAGCGGTTCGATTCATTGATTTAGATCACTGTCCCGATTCAATTTGGCCGAATCCAAATCTGAAGATTCAATGATGATTCAGAGAATCAATGATTCATCCATAGACACAGCTTTAAATGTTTTTTCTACATAACTCAAGGTACCAGGCGCAGCTTGTGAATGCTGAGATGGTGGGGCAGGTGGAGAGTCCCACAGGTGCTTGGTGGCGGACCTGGAAGTAGACCGGATGTACTTCTGGTCCACTTCTGGGTCCGCTGCCAAGCATGCAGGGGACCACCCCCCCGTGGTCCTGCAGCTCAGTGATCAGCCACGGGGGGACCCCAGGTGCCCCCTTAGATCCAGGAGGCACCAGTCACTGAGCCAGGGAGTGGCGGGAGGGTCCCCCACACACTCCACAGCAGACCTGGAAGTGGACCAGAAGTGCTTTTGGTTCACTTCTGGGTCCACCACCAAGTGA
>NW_017729026.1:24941962-24948304 GCF_001723915.1 Gavialis gangeticus
GGAGGGGCCCCCACACACTCCACAGCAGACCTGGAAGTGGACCAGAAGTGCTTTTGGTTCACTTCTGGGTCCACCACCAAGTGAGCTGGGGACCCCCTCACACTGCCATGACACATTCCATCTGCCCCACCACCTCAGCATTCACAACTCACCTGATATCTTGAAGTATATAGAAAAAACATTTAAAGCTGTGTCTAAGTCCAAATCATTGAATCTCTCTGAATCTCTCCAAATCTATTAGGAGGGTTCCAAATCAATTCAGAGAGATTAAAGGGCCTCCTGATTCAATTTGGATTTGGAGATTCAGCCGCCGAATTGGGCTGAATCTCCACCAAATCAAATCAACAACCGAAGCTTCTCACAGCCCTAATGCCCACATGAAAGTCAACCTGCTGATCTCTGTGGTGGAGTCCAGTTCTTCCTGTGTCATGGAGGCTGGGCAGCGGAAGGAGAAAGAGAAGTTGCACTCTCACCCGTTCTCAGCCAGAGAGAGTGTACTATTGCCAGTGCTTGGCTATGGTCAGGAATCAGTTGAAGGTGTCATGGCACAATAGTATGCATTTGGCCAAGCAGCATTCAGAAGCCACTGAGGCTGTTACAAGATTTACAATTGTCGCAGAGCACTTAGGTCCCCTGCTCCTTGGATTGGAAACTGCTAGGGAAAGAGCCCTAGCAGTGAGTGTGGAGCCCCAGCTACTGGTTACCAGGGCAACCAGAGGGAGCTAGTGGCCCACACCTGCCAGTGGTCAGCTGGGCGGAAGGGGCAGGGCCTGGCTCACATATAAACCCCAGGCCTGAGGCCAGGATGGCGGTTCCCTGCCATCAGCCAAGGGGAAGGAGCTCTCCCAGAGCAACCAAAGGGGAGAGGCCTGACTGCAGAAGCAGCTTCTGACACTGTTGAGGGACAGAATATTCCCTGGTAGGGTTTGAATGATGTTGTAGCCGAGTGGCTTGAATTTATGTTATAGCCCAGGGGCTTGTGTTTTGTTTACTGTTTAAGACCAGTGGTTTGGGTGAGGCTTTTAGGGGATGGAGGAGGCCTCATAGGGGACCCACGGCAGCGTGGAGGCCCTGGCGCCAGAGAGGGTGCAGCATTGGGGGTGCATGTGAGGGCATAGAGTGAGATAGGGCTGCGGAGAGCCTGAGGAGGACCAAGGGGGTCAAACTGCAACAAGGCCCAAACCGAAAAACGTCAGTTCCATCTGAGAGGCTCGGGGCATGGTAAAGGAGTGGTTGGAGTCACACATAGCCCACAAGGCTAGGGTGCCCTGAAACACCCATTGCAGAACAGGACCCATCAGGGGTCCAAGAGTCCATGGGGTCAGAGTGTACAGCAAACTGTGTCCAAGAGGGCATAAAGGCAGCCTCCCATATATATATATTTTCCAGCAAAGATATGGCAGGCGAGAATTGAGGGCACCCATTGGGCCAACTTGGCACAGTAAGGGGGTCTTGGGAAGATCACGGCCATCCTGCAGGACCCCACGCCATGACAACAATGTATCCACGTCTCATCAGATCTGAGCAGCTTATTGATAATGGGCTTATGCAAGATATCACTACTGTGTGTCCCAACCAATGCAAATAAGAACAAATAGGAAGATTCATAAAATATTTATTAAAGAGTAACATAACATGTACTGATTAGTGCATTTGACCTGTAAATACTGATAGTGCAGTCTTTCCCCCACCCCATCTTTTAATTTTTCTTTTTCATTGCACTTCCTGGTTTCTTCCAGGATCATCTGAAAAAACTGTTAACATTTTATGGAAGGCTATTTGTATGGCATTTCTGGCTCAACTGAAATCAGTGAATGATCAAAGTCTTCAGACATCATTTTAAAATTCTCACCTTCCTTTCCAGGAAAAAAGTGTCAGATGCATTTGCAAAAGAAGTCCATAGGAATTGAGTGCACAATTCAAGAAGGCTTTAGCAAATCCCACAAGACCTTTTCTGCATCCTCAGATGCCTCAATAGCTGTACAAATTGGCCATTGGGTGATTCTCTGAATTTTTGTATGTCAAATAAAACTAAACCAGTGAAACACTCAAGGTTTGCATCTTATTACAAAGAAAATTAAGTAATCTGATACCAAATTAAGTTTTAATAAGGAAGCTATATTCTACTAATCTGGGGCAGCATTGATTATAATGGGATGTCAATCATGTAACTTAAAATAAATATTTGGTAGGGAAAGTCTGAGGGGGGTCACTAGAAAGGTAATTTTACCTGTCAGTTTGAAAAGTGCCACTTCTCAAGCCTTTTTTTTTAATAAGATATCTGAATTCAGTTGGTCCTACTATAGATAATGCCTAGATAAAGTTTCAGTCAAAAATCTCTGTTCTTTGAATATGTTGAAGAGGAACAGTCAAGGCACATTGTAAGCAGCTGCTAACAATAGACCTCTGTAGTGGGTTCAGGGTTTTTGCTAGCTCAAACAGTCTTTGAACACAACACAGTCCATACTTTCAAGGGACACCTGTCACACAGATACCCTCCTATATCAGTTAGCCTTCAAATTTTAATCCAAACACAGCCCACAAAAGGTTAACTCACAGTCCTCTTCAGCCCCTAAGAAGGTGCATCTGGTTTGCTGCTGCTCCTTCCTTCCCACAGTCTTTCCTCTCAGGCTGGCTGCAACTCAACACCCAGCCATAGTGCTGCTGCTCCCAGTCTTGCAACACTTGAGTCTCTTTCCAGACCTTGAGAGTCCCTGGTCTGGTATTGCAGGCACTGCTCAGGCCACTTTTTGTCCTCCCTTTGGTTCATCTGTCTCTGGCTTCCACTCTCTGGGAGCCTTTTACTTCCTGTGATTGTGAGTTATCTCCTTCAGCTGGCCCAGTCTCCCCAGTCAAAAAATGTGTGACCGCTCCTATAAGGCTCCCACTGTGTTTTACATACATGCATAGTTCTTACTCTAATTATCATTATTACCTAAAAAAAGGAAAGTGTATATTATTGTCTCATACCCAATAAACATTAAATGAATTTTGCTCTGAGTTTGGAGGTTTTTTTATAATTTTTGTACAACGTTAGCTTATTCTGAAGTCATCTTAAAGAGTCAATACAGAAAAGCAAGGAAGAACTTCCTTAACTTTAAATATGTTAATAATGAGTAACATTTGAGAACTGCTACAAAAACTTAGGTTCCTAACAGGCACTTTCGGAGATTTCAGAGGTATTACCTTGAACCTCATGAACGTACCATACACGGATGCTTTCCTGAAATGGAGCCAGAAACAAAGATTGTCTTTTAAGGAATGGAATATATACTAATTGCTATTTATTCTCCTTGAGTCCTTCTGGCAATGTACATGTTAACCATAAGTGATATTACAAGACTTGCACTGTGATATGAACTCAAACATTGGAGAGTTAGAGTGAGCCCTACATTGAAAAGTTTGCTAAAGTTTTAATAAAAGTTAAAAGTAATACTTCATCAAGTCTCATAAAAATATGTGTAATGTCTAAAAGGAATAATTTCACCTCCAGTTTAATGGCAAGGGAAATATGTCATTTTAATATACTCACTCAGATATTCTTCAAGCTGAAAATATAAAACTGGTAATTTAAAACTAAATATTAAATTAGTACCCCAGCATCTGGAACAAATTTGGAAGGCACACCCAGGCTAATTGAGTGGAAAAAATGTAATTCCTCGGGATCTATTCAATTTGATAATGGGTTTAAAATGCAATATATAGTTCATACCTACATGCATAAAATTTTATTTTTAGTTAGAAAAGAAGGTAATAGAGTTTAGAGCTCCCCAGTTTAACACTCTTAGATGAACATTTTTCTCCATATAAGAAGATATATGTTCTTGAAAGACAAGGATAGGAAAGGAAAAGTGAACAGTTTTCTTCATTAACTGAAATGTACACAATCAGATGACAAAACATTTACTGTAGCCAGAGAATACGTCTGTGACTGTAGCAGGGCACTGTTGGTGCCTGCCACGTTAAGATCTAGGCCAAACAGCTGGCAGGTGCCTGACTGTAGTGGCCATTTTAGATCTCTAGCTGCCCATATAAACAGGGCAGTTCACTACCGCCTGCCTAGGCAGTCACATCACCTGGTGGTGAGGCTCCATAACATCCTGGAGATAAGGGCAGGAGCTGTAGGGGATGGATTGGAGGCTCCTGGTCCTGGGCAAGACCTAAAACTGCACCCTGCCAGGAGTGGGTGGCCTGGTGGGGCTCTCAGTGGTGCAGGAGCCCCCAGGAAATGCCAGGCCAGTTATTACCCCAATGAAAGGTGGGTAGGGGTACCTTAACCCAAGCCCTCACCTTTGGATGGGTTTGTGTTACACCAGAGGGAGAGTGGGGGCTAGGCATGGCTGAGGCCACCTGAGCCCTGTGGGGGGCAAAACCCCAAGGACTCCAGGAAGGGAGAGTGGGGGCCAGGCATGGCTGTGACCATCAGAGCCCTGTGGGGTGCAAGACCCCGAGAGACCCTGAGGAGGGAGAGTGGGGCCAGGCACATCTACGACCACCTGAGCCCACTGGGGTGTGAAGCCCTGTGGTCCCAAGTGAAGGGGGCAATTTGAAGCCCCAGTGAGGGGGACAGAAATGAGGACCTCAGTGAGGGGGTAGCCCCAAGGGAGGGGGCAAAGATCTGGAGCCCAAGTGAGGGGGCAGTAGGGCGCCCTGAGTAAGGGGGCAGTGATGAGTAGCCCTGAGTGAAGGGGGAAGTGTGGAGCCCTGAGTGAGGGGATAAGAGTGCCCTAGTGAGGGGTGGCCCCAGAAAGGGACAGAGATGAAGAGCCCCAGTGGTGGGGAAAGAAAACCAGGGGGCCGAGTGCCCAGTATGTTTATATATATATAGGGTTGCCCCCAGAAGGGGCCAGAGTAAGCTTAGGCCTGGTCAGGGAATTGACTGGCCGCTACCCCAGTGAGGGTCACGGGAGAGGCCCAAAAGATGGTACATCTGCCACCCAAGGGATGGACTAGCTAAGCCTATGGCCTAAGGGGCCCGCTTCAAGAGGGAGCAAGGCAGAATAAGTTGTTGATGGATGAAAGAGACCCTGTGAGAGAGAGTGGAGTGTGTGAGGTCCAAGTGAGAGGCGGGCGGTATGAGTGTGTGTGAGACTGAGGCCTGACAGCATGGCCTAAGCTTGCTCCGGCTGTAGGCCAGGAGCATATTGTCATCTGGATGCCATCTGCGAGGCATGGGCTGCAGTGTAGGGGAGGTTCGGAGCCACTGATAGCAACCCCTGGCATCAGGATAGTAAATGGGCAGCCTCCTGCTTAATTAAGATCAATTAATTAATAAGGCATGGCAAGTGAGTCAGGTGGTGGCATGACCAAAGGGAAGTGGGGCAACTAGCATTGTGGTTACTTGGGGAGTCCCACTTTGCCACAGTGACCTCCAAAAATGTCAATATACAGTGAAAGCTCCAACATTTTTGTTCACCATTTCCATATGCAAAAAGGTCAAAGATCCACCTGAGCCTGCAATTTGTGGGGCCTCATAGCCTTTTGAGACACCAAGAAATGCACATGGTACACATTGATCTCTTCACTGTGCTGCATATTTGCAGCATGGCAGCAAAATTAGATACTGGAAAATCCTGGTATTTAAAAAAAAATGCAGAAAAAAAAGCAAGGCGTTGCATGTGGCTGCAGTATGTGCCACCCAGAACCAGAGCCTGGCTAGCCATAATCATGCTGCAGCTGCCAGCCAGCCTCTGAATGCCTGGATCACCACTGCTGCAGCCCTGGGAACCCAGGTAAGGCTGCTGAGGCCAACCCAGGTGCTGGTCCCAGCCTCCCCTATCCCACCTGGAGCAATTTGCCATACACCAGGAGCATTCCTCATGGACAATTAACAGTGGCACAACTATATGCTGCTGCTAGATGTCCCCAGGGAAACACATGTCCACACTTATATGGACGCTTCTTTGGTGGTTTTTGGATACCTCAGTTTCAGTAACAAATTGCATACAAAGAAGTGATATGTCTTGTACTACATCTGACTTCCTTTTACATTCTCACCTGAATAACAATGCACTCATTTACTACCAGGGTAACAAGGTGCAGGTTTCAGTTCAGGGTAAAATTCAAAATCATGCCTCTAGGGCCATAGCAATATGTATTTAACTTACTGCTAGATACTATGCAACATCAATAATGTTAGGAATAATATGTCTAGGTAAATTGCTATTTTTTTCCATTTATTTTTATGTACCACCTTTTCTTAACACAAAGTTGAAGTTCAGAAATAGAGAGCACAATATTCAGTGGAACATCATGGGTTATCATAGTACTATAGATGAGTTTGTCAGATGGACATATGTGTTTGCAGTGCCACCAAAGGGAGTAAAATAATGCCCTAATATT
>NW_017729026.1:24953304-24957714 GCF_001723915.1 Gavialis gangeticus
TTATATTTTGTCAGATGGACATATGTGTTTGCAGTGCCACCAAAGGGAGTAAAATAATGCCCTAATATTTGATTCTTTTGAAACATTACAACGCTTGATCAGACATATAGCAACATAGTTCCATTTCTAGTTATATCAATGAAATTAGGTCAGGGCACTCAGCAAATCATCACCTCTTTTAAACAGTAGTTCCTGTTCTGACTAAAGCATATAGCTAGTAGGGCTGTGCAGAGCTTCGGTCCCTGATTTGATTCAGCAGAGATTGGGCCCAATTCAGTGGCCGAATCTCTGAATTCAAATAGAATCAGGAGACCCTTTCATCTCACCAAATCAAATCAGAGAGATTCGGAAAGATTCAGCTATTCAGACATAGACACAGCTTTAAATGTTTTTTCTACATACCTCAAGGTACCAGGCAGCTCATCAACGCCATGATGCTGGGGCGAATGGAGCGTCCCACAGGAACACAGGGGGCTCCCCAGCACACTCAGCAGCAGACCCAGAAGTCCACTTCTGGCCCAGTTCTGGGTCTGCTGGGGAGTGCGCTGGAGGGCCCCCGTACCCCTCCCCCTGGCTTGGCGACTGGTGTCTCCTGGATCTGGGGGGGCACCTGGGGTCACCCCACAGCTGATCACCAAGCTGGGGGGTGCAGGCCCCCACCTGCATGCTCCCTGGAAGACCTGAAAGTGGACCAGAAATACTTCTGGTCCACTTCCGAATTTGCTGCCAAGCATGTGGTGGGGGGGGGAGGGCCATGCTCCTGTGGGATGCTTCATCTGCCCCGGTATCACAGCATTCATGAACTGTGCCTGGTACCTCAAGGTATATAGAAAAAATTAATTGAATCACTGTCCCTGATTTGGGCTGAATCCAAATCAAATATGACCCATTCTGCACAACCCTAATAGCTAGTTCCAAGAATCTGCTGTGGATTTGAAGTGCTCTTTCTGTTCTACTTAAACCTCCCTTACCCACTATGTTCTCCCTTCTGCCTATGTTCTCCAGGAAGAATAGGATCCAGAATGGAAGAGGCAAGGACTGTATGGCTAATATCTTTTAATAGCCAATTGCCCATCAGGAATGAAGGGGGGTGGGAGGGATGGGCGGGGATGGAGTTCCGCCACCTCCTCCCAGGAGTGGGGGAGGGGAGAGTGCTCCAAGAGCATTATGGACAGACAGACTAAGCCCTTGATTATATTAGATTGGGCCAACTGCATAGTTGGAATGAAGAAGAATGTATTGCATTGTCTAAGTCTGTTCCAACCATGCAGTTGGCTCCAAAAAATCTCGCCTCTCATACATTACCATCATGGTCCAAGAATCAACATTACTCTAGCGCTATCCAAATAGGAAGATGTTCAAGATATACATGCATCATTAAGGTTCAGAAAACTAATAATTATGTTCAAATACTATATCTTCAAACCACTGGCAGGAGGACAAGGTTGGCAACATTCCCACTAATGATTCATAAAACACCCTTTCTAATAGCTCATTTCTGGAGAACCAGGAGAAGGATAGTTCTAGCTGCTTTTATCTGGTTGATTAAAAAAAGGGGCTTTGGGAACTTTACCAGTAAGATCAGTTGACAATTGAAATAAAGGGATGTGCTACATTCTTCAACATTTCCAATCATGAATTCAGGATTGAATGTCTTTTAAAAAGATGTATCATGTTCTAGATGCACTTTGTCACAAGTTGCTGGGTGGGTTGCAGGGATACATGAACAAAATTCTGTGGCCGGTGCTATTCAGAAGATCCATCTAGATCAGTGCAAAGGGTCACTTCTAGCCTCAAAACCTATGGATTTATGAAGGCATAATCTGGCCTGATAAATAATTTTCACTGCAAATGAGAAGAGGCCTTCTGCTCTTTTTGAATGTCATAATATCACTTTTAAATTAATTCATTTTTCAGCAGCTTAGTATACTGTTTTCATCCCCCTCACTCCATCCCCCAGTGATACCGGTGGAGTTACAGACAGCATAGAGAAATAATACATTTCATCAGGAGTGACAGAGATGAAAAAAACACCTCGAGAGTTCAGAGCTACAGAAAAAAGAAATCAAGCTCATTCCATAAATTTCCTTCCTAGAAGACACCTCTATTAAAATGTAGAACTGAAACAGTGAAATATTGGGGAAAGGGTAATGAAATGTGGAAGATACCATAAATCCAAGGGAATAAAAATTTTGGTAGTTTGTCATTGTATGAACAAAGTGCAAATCCTATTAGTGTTTCTATTATGCTTTACTGTGTATTACAAATTCTGATTTGCAAAATGTGCAACTCTGAACTGATTGAGGTGACTTGAATAGGCCTTAACTGAATGTTCTTGGTAAATAAGGTTTTTGGAAATAATACAAAATGGTTTGCAAAATACCTGATGTAATTTACAAGGACCAAGCAATTTTGAACTTAGTCAAAGACTTTGGAAACACGTGATGGAGGAAAATACAAAGTACCATCCTCCTATTTAACATACTCATCTACTTTAGAAAAAACCATTGAAAGAAAACAATATTTGAAAGCAATAATTAATTTTCTAATTAAGCAGGTGAAATATAACTTCCCCCTTTTTTTCTTTTTGTGGGGTTGAATAGATTAACAAAAATGTATCTTTCAGAAAACTCAGGCACTTCCAGAATCAATGGCTATTTCATCTGATTCTTCAGTAAGCAATGAAGTTATCATGTGCAGAAATATGTTTGCATCAGAAAGTCAGTCATTATTTCTTGCATGTAGAGCTGGATATTTCATTCTTCTGAATCTTTCAGATTTTTTAAAAAAATAACTCCACTGGGCAATGTGCTTGTTGTGAACAATTCTCCTAGTTGCAATTCCAAAGCCCAAATTGCACACAAGGTAGTGCTATAATGTAATAAAGGATATGTTAGGCAGCTGCTGAACATTGATTTCTATGCAACTGTTAATTCAGATCATAAAGCAATTACTGAAGTCAGTTAGGAAGAAATCTAAGCCCATGACCAGCTTAGTCCATGACCATTCAATAAGGACAAGTGCAAAGTCATGCACTTAGGACAGAAAAATCCCATGCACTGGTACAGGCTGGGGACCAACTGGCTAAGCAGCAGCTCTGCAGAAAAGGATCTGGGGGTTACAGAGGACAAGCAGCTGAATATAAGCCAACAGTGTGTCCTTGTTGTGAAGAAGATTCACAGCATACTGAGCTGTATTAGTAGGAGCATTGCCAGCAGATCAAGGGAAACAATTCTTCCCCTCTATTCAGCACTGGTGAGGCTACATCTGAACAACTGTGTTCAGTTTTGAGGCCCCCACTACAAAAAAGGTTGTGGACAAATTGGAGACAATCCAGTGGAGGACAGGGAAAATGGTTAGGGGACTGGGCCACATGAGTTCTGAGGAGAGGCTGAAGGAGCTGGGCTTATTAGTCTGCAGAACAGAAGACTGAAGAGGCATTTAATAACAGCCTGCAACTCCCTGAAGGGTATTTCCAAAAAGAAGGAAACCAGACTGTTGGCAGATGACAGAACAAGGAGCAGTGGTCTCAAGTTGCAGCAAGGGAAGCTTAAGTTAGGTATCAGGAAAAACTTTCCCACTAGTAAAGCACTGGAACTGGTTACCCAGAGAGGTTGTAGAATCTCCGTCCTTGGAGGTTTTTAAGACCTGGCTAGACAAAGCCTAAGCTGGGATGATGTAGTTGATGATAGTCCTGCTTTGAGCAGGGGGTGGACTAGATGGCCTCCTGAGGTCCCTTCCAACCTTAATTTTCTATGAATCTGTGATTGTTTCTTGCACATTCTTCTAAAGCAAGAGTGCTCAACCCCTGGCCCATAGGCCAGATACAGTCTGCAGAACCATGTCATCCAGCCCACAGGGTTTCCCACAGATCTGAAATTTCAGAAATGGGTGAATTGTAGCAGTGATAATTGGCACTTCCCAGATGCCAAATTTCCAGACCTGATAGGAGCCCTGCATGGGCAGATCTAGGATTTTGAAAAGGGGGTGCACACGGTGCATCATCACATATAATACATCACATATTTTTCTCCAGGTAAAAAAAACCTAAAAGCTTTACTAAAATGCTAGAGTCCCATGAACATATATTCAGTTTATGATTGTTGTAAAGACAAATATAACTTTATTGAAATGAGTTTAAAACAGCCTTCAAGGCTATGAAATAGGAGTTATATTGCCAAGAGCAACTAAGAGCCAGCAGAATTGCAGAAAAAGACTAGCCAAATTAATGGAACATCAAGACAATTAAAAGAGAGGGACATTAACATCTATTGAATGAAGAATTTGGAAAGAGTCAGATAGATTTTAATGATCCATGAAATCAAGTAACTCCCTCACTGCTGCATGACTAGAAATGTTGCTGCACTGTTGGGTGGGGGAGGTAAAACTGTCCCAGTGCACCCCTGCCCC
>NW_017729026.1:24957766-24961742 GCF_001723915.1 Gavialis gangeticus
CCCCTGCCCCCCCCCCCGATACTGCCCTCTAGTCCTGTGGTGAGATAGCATGGCACTGTATACTAGATCAGGCATGTGGGGCTGAGGCAGCATAGGGCCCAACCACGCATGACAATCTGAGACATGATTTGGCCATTGGACCAGCTCTGTGACATTCATCCAGCCCACAGTTTGGGCACCACTCCTATAAAGTATCTGCTTTACTGTTCTTTGTTACAGAACACTGGACTATCTGTGCCACTCATATAGCCCAGCACATCTATTCTTATAAGCCAATATCAGGCCTATTAAAGCCAGTGAAAGGCTCCCAGTGCTTACAGTGGACTTTGTGTGAATAGGTGCCTAACTATAGAAACTAATTACTAATGCTGTTGTATAAAATTTTATCTCATATCTCATTTGACAATGCAACTTTATTTTAATAGACAGTAGTGCAGTAGATACCTCACAGACCAGCACAATCCATTATGATAAGATTGTCTTTATGGCATTTTTGGTTCAGACCTAAGATTGATATGCACAACTATCATTTAATGTAATAGAGAGATGTACATGACAACTTACTGTGGATGTTGGGATCCCTGCCACTCTGAGTATTTTCTCAAATTCGGATCTCAGATGGGTCAAGTTAAAATGTATTCTTGTGAACATGAAGAGAACCAAGCAATACCAGAAATTATGGAAAGTGTAAAAAAAAAGGGCACTTATACACGTGCAGGGAGGCTGCTCCAACACACTGTAATTACAGCGCATCAGAGCAGACTCAGTTAATTAAGTCTGCTGGAGTCTGGTAATTACCGTTCTCCAGCAGACTCCAGCATCACGTGTATCAGTGTCCCTATGCTGTGGGGGCAGTGGGGGTGCTTTAGCTAATGCTTGTTCAACTACGTTGAGTTAAAGTGCCCCCGCTGCCATTTTTTCACTGCAGGGATGCTGATACATGTGACACTTCAGGCGCTTTAATTATAGCTGCTCTCGGAGCTGCTCTAATTAAAGCTCCCCTCCCTCCAATCCCAGAGCACATGTATAAACACCCAAAAATTCTAACTTTCTTTAAGGCTGTTCAGTTACAGACCAGCATAAAAATAATTAGTGTATTTTTTTTTAATTTTTCTTTTGAGGTTAAACTATTAGGATGATTCTATTTAACTTCTCCCTGTATTGGACATAAAGGCTAAGTACAGACAGTCAAAAAGCCTGAGGCTGAATCAATTCAGTCTTTGCAGGTTGGTCTAAGCTGCAAAGATTAAACTGAGAAACAACTGGACACACATTTGCCTTTGATACAGGAAATGCAGCCACATGCCTGCAGTGGCTCAGGCCAGAAGCTCGGGGGTGCTAGAGCATAGCTGTCTGGCATTTCCTCTTCCTGCTGTCCCTGAGGACTCCGGGATTTGCAATCCAGCATCACAGAAGCAGGACTCTGCAAGGTTGCTCATCACTTCCTCTTCCTGCTTTCAGGTGCCTCTGGGATTTGTAGTCCACAGTCACAGCCAGCAGTAACTTTCAGTAAGTTTAGCAGAGCAGGGCAGGACCACTCTGCACTCAGGGGTAGGGGGGGCTACCCAGGGAAAGTGGGGGCCAGCTCAAGTATGCCTAGGGAGGCAGTCCCTGCCTATCTCCCCTCCTCCCACCCCAACCCTTCTCTACTAGAGCAGACAACCCAGCCCAGGGCTGAAAAGCATGTTGGGATGCTGGGGGACACTGATTTAACTTGAACCAAGAAAGGGTGTGGGACAGAAGTGTCATAAACTGGTTTGGCCCAAATCAGATAAGTCTGATACTACATTCAACCATGTTTATCTTAAACCAGTTTCAGCCATTTTGAAACTGGTTTATGTGCACTGAACTTCTGTTCTGTTACAGGTTTAAACAGTTTCTGATGCCTTAAACCAGTTTGTGTGTAACTTCTATCCCTAGCCAAAAAGAAAGGTTTAGACTGCCGTCTCTGTCCAGGAAGTTTTTATTTTCTTTCTTGATTCATACCTTTCCATGAAGAAGAGAGCTTCAAACTACAGTTCTTATTTTGCACTTCATACCCTGAAAGATGGGGAAAGAGGTTGAAGGAAAATGACCCTGACCCTAACACAGAGAGGTCTGAGAGGCTCTTCTTATAATTGTAAAGTGATTTATTGTGTAATAAATCCTGAGGGCCCCCCGCCTTCCCAAAGCTACAGCTGGGTCTCTTGTATCTGTGGTACTAAGGTTTCCCATAACTATTGGAACAATGGAGGGAAAAAGGAATTCAGGACACTTCCTTAAAGAAACTGTATAAAGGACATAAACGCCTGTTATGCTGATGCAAAGGAAGGATGGGAAGCACAGCAAAAGAACTGCTTAGCAAAGGTATAAGCTCTTAAATGACCTGAAACATAAAAAGGAATCTTATGACAAGTGAAAAATTGACCATATCACTAATGATGAGTATAAATGAACAGTACCAGCATAATAAACAAAATCTGAAAGACAAAGGCACAGTATAAAATACAACTAGCAAGGTACATAAAAGGTAACAAAAACACCCTATAATATCTGGACTGTGATAAGGAAAGTGTAGGTGCTAGTTTAAGGAGGTAGAAGAAGCTAATAATGGACAAGGGGGAGAACAGTGAAGTGTTTAATGCTTATTTTCTAATTCAGTCTTTACAAAAAGTTCAACTGTCAGATGACAAATACAATTAGCAGCAAAAGGGAAGGAGGGAAAGAACCAGTTAAGGATTACTTAGATAAGATAGAAGCTTTCAAATTGCACTATGCAATGGGAGTCAACTCAAAAATGAAGAAACTGAGAACTTGCTGAAGTCAGGTGAGGTCACAGAAGAATGTTAAAGGGAAAATACAGTGCTCTTAAAAAAAAGGCAAAGACAAACAGGAGGATCCACAGACTTGCAAACTAATCAGTCTAACCTTAATACCTGGAAAGATACCAAAACACATCACGAAACAATTAATTTATAAGCACCTAGTGCACGTCCAGATGAGCACAGTCATGTGATGTGTGGCGCTGCAAACGTGTTTGCAGCACCACATACTGCACAGTCAGGGGTACTCCACACTACAAGGGCGGTGTGTGCTGCTCTGCTTTCTTTTCCATGTGTTTTTTTGACTCCTAGATATTTTTTGACCCCTGGATAAAAAAAAGCAGAGCAGCACATACATAGGCAGCGCACACTGCTGAAAAGCGGAGCCAGGCCACCTGGAGCCACACTGAGGCTGCCAGCCACGCTCCACCCAGCAGGATCACTGTAGCAGCCCTGGGAGGCCCCCAGGAACACAGGTAAGGCTGATGGAGCCATCCCAGTGCTGGCCCCAGCCTCCCCTACTGACCCCTGGGTAACTTGCTGTGCACCAAAGCCTGCATGCCACAGGCATTCCCCAGGGACAAGTAGCTGAGGTGCAAGGTGCACCACTACTAGTTATCCCCAGGGAACCAAATGTCCACACACATCTGGATGTGGCCCTAGAGGATAACAAGTTGATATATAATATCCAACATCTTTTCAAGAGCAAATCATGTCTAAGCAAACTGGTTTCCTCCTATGACAATATGGAGGGCCTTGAAAATGAAGGGGAAACAAGGGCTGTGATATACTTCAACATTAGTAAGTCTTTTGGCACTCTCTTACAACATTCTCATAAGTAGGTGAAGAAAATATGGTCTAAATGAAACTACTGTATATTGGGTCTGTAACTTGTTGGATAATTGTACTCAAAAACAGGCATCAACACCTCCTTGTCAAACTGGGAGAATATGGGGTTTACCAGGCATCTGTATTGGATTTAGTACTGTTCTTTAGTACTGGAAGGAATAGTAAAGAAGCCAGAGGCTGGCATGCAATGCAAGCAAGAAACACAGTCAGTGAAAATGGAAATGGAGACATCAGGGGGTGAGACAGGCTGGGGAGGGAGGGAGGAGAAGAATGAGGGGAGATTTGATAACAGTCTTCAAGTACCTGAAGGGCAATTACGAAGAAGC
>NW_017729026.1:24966742-24967458 GCF_001723915.1 Gavialis gangeticus
CGGCAGGTTGTAGTGTGTCACAAATCCAATGTCTATATTGAGTCTATGGCTTTCTGTACTTAGGAGGATGATAAAGTGAAGTTCATGGGCCCGGCTGTGAAAAGTGGTTTGTAAATTCAAACAAGCACCAAACCTTGCTAACTTAACCTCATCACCAGAAGCCAACTTCCTACAGCTCAAAACACACAACCTGCCAACAATCTCCAGTACAATCCCCTACAAACTGCACCCCAGAATCTTTCAAAAACAGCAATACCCAACTCCCTGTGGGGTCACATTTCTCACAAAAGAAAACACTCTTAGTTTCTTAGGCCTGATCCTGAAAGGGAATTTACAAATGACTTTTCACAGCCAGGCCTGTGAACTTCACTTCACCAGCCTCCTAGGTAGTAGGTACAGAAACTCATGGACTCAATGTAGACATTGGATTTATGACACACTACAACCTGCTAGACATCTAACTCCCCAGGTACCTCTCCACTTTTACCTGCTACATCCCTCTTCCCCTCTCCTTCCTCCCAGCCTGTCCCTCACCCCCTGGCACCTCAGTTTACATTTTCACTGACTGGCTTTCTTGCCTGCATTGCATGCCAGCCTCTAGCTTTTTCACTATTCATTCCATCCAGGAAGAGCAGGGGGTCTTCCCAGTGTAGATGAGATCTTGGTCCACCCACCTGTTTCTGGGCCAACTGCCCACCCATCTTTCACCTGCCTGC
>NW_017729026.1:24972458-24973316 GCF_001723915.1 Gavialis gangeticus
AACTCCACTGCAACCAGCAAGCCTCAGGCCTGTCAAAGACATGACAGGTCTGGGCTTTCCCCAGCCAGGACTGTGTGCATGCTTGTGGTAGCTGGAGGTTATGGTGCCTCCTACCCATCTTTCACCAGAGAGATCCTCGGTCCTGCCATTTCCTGGAGCTGCCATGCCACCAGCAGTCCCACCAGGCCTCCCTGACCCTGGCAGAGTGCAGTTTTTAGTGGTCATTCCCAGGACCTGGGACCTCCTCCTTCCCCATAGCCCTAGTCCACACCTCCAAATTCATCCTGGCACAGAAGCTCAGTGGAGACATATTCTTCCCCTGCTGGCTGGTGATGCAGTGAGTGCCCTTTCCAGCTCTGAGAGCAGGGCATTAAATGGCTTTTAAAAAATGAAAAAAGGAGATATATGCAGACAGAGTGAAGAGGGTGGCATTCACTCTGTCTGCATCTGGAGCTTGGGGAAGCCATGCTCTTGGCCCACACTGGCAGCACCTGTGGTGGAAGAGGAGATTGGCTGGTGGATGGTGTGCTATCATGAGACAGTGGATCCCCCTCTTCCTTGTCCCCCTGCCTCCACTGTTCTGCCTGCCTGACTCTCTTTATCAGCACCTCCATCCACTGATTCAGGCTTTGGCTGCTGCATATGCTGGCCTTCACCCTCAGGTCACACATGGTGGCCAGAACATGCACAGTACTGGACCACAAGGGATCAAGTCATTTCCTGATGCCCTCCTTCAGCTGCCTCACCAGTGCTTGGACATCTGGTGACAGCAGCTTGCCCCAGCCAGGAACATTGATCCTCTGGATGCTCTCCATTTGGCTCTGAAGTTCCCTCACTATGGGGATCACCTGGCTAAGG
>NW_017729026.1:24973568-24974898 GCF_001723915.1 Gavialis gangeticus
CCACCTTGCCCCATATCTTAGTGTCATCAGCAAACTTGGACAGCGTGCTTTCCACCCCCTCATCCAAGTTGCTGATGAAGATGTTAAACAGTGCAGGCCCAAGAACCAAGCCCTGGGGTACCCCACTGCTCACATTTCACCAGGTTGAGTACAACCCATCCACCACTACTCTCTGGGTGTGCCCCATCAACCAATTTTTTACCCATCCCACTGTGCAGGCATCAATCCCACAGTCACTTAATTTATTGATGAGGATGGGATGAGAAACAGTGTCAAAGGCCTTCTTAAAGTCTAGAAAGACTACGTCCATGGCAACACCATCATCCAAGGATTTAGTTACTTGGTCCTAAAAGGCAATCAGGTTGATCAGGCAGGACCTGCCTTTAATGAACTGAGTGTCCCTGAGCATGATCTCCCCTGCAGACCCCCCACAGATGTGCTCTCTAATGATTCTCTCCAAGATCTTCCCAAGCACTGAGGTGAGGCTTACAGGCCTATAGTTACTAGGGTCCTCCTTCCTCCCTTTCTTGAAAATTGGGACCACATTAGCCAGTTTCCAATCCCCTGGCACCCGGCCAGATGACCATGAATGCTCATACAGCTGGGCCAAGTGCTCCACAATGACCCCTGCCAGTTCCCTCAACATCCTTGGGTGGAGGACATCTGGACCTCCAGATTTTAAAATGTCTAGCCCTTCCAGAAGATCCCTAACTACATCTGCACTGACTGAAGACCTGACAGAGCTATCCCCAAGATTTTCCCTACCTCTGGTAGGTGGGATATCCCGGTCCCTGTTCAAGAAAATGGAGGCAAAGAAACTGTTAAAAATATCAGCTTTCTTGTCTGGCATAGCCACAAGATTACCGTTTGCATCTTGCAGGGGCCCTACATTGCCTGGTGCCCTCTTCTTGCTCCCAATGTACTTAAAAAAGGACTTTTTGTTGTCCTTAATCCTGGATGCTAGGATTCCCAAAATCCCCGAGCAAGGCCATTTTATGGATGGCCTTCTGTTGCTCCACCAGCCTCTCAAGCATAATGCTTGTGGAGTTCCACCAAGTCGCCACATCCTGCATGTTTTTGTGCTTGTTTATCCCACAGCATCTTGCCCCCTTAATGCTCCGGTGGAAGTAGCCTGCCACCTTTCTGCATTTGGAAATGAACTTGCTGATGGTGCTGACACTGTCACTGGCAGCCCTGTCCCCTTCCAAGGCATCCCTGACAATGAGGTGGAACCTGTGTGCCACACAGCGGATGCCAAAAAAGTTGGCATCACAGACCACCTTGACCATAGTGGCCCCATTGTCGGTGACCATGAACCCACGGGTGAGCT
>NW_017729026.1:24975204-24976050 GCF_001723915.1 Gavialis gangeticus
AGGATAGGGCCACAAGCACCATGAGCTGCCTGAACCCTGACCGCTCAACTAAGGAGAAGGTCTGGCCATCAACAGCAAGTATCTCTCCAGTGCTCTGAGTGATCTTGCTCGCCCTTGCAACACACCCCACTTTCTGTCCGCTTTTCCCCCTCTGTTCCAGGGTGGCCTGCCTCTGCTTTGGGGAGGATGGGGGCTTTGGAGCAAGAGGGGGACTTCCCTTTGGACACATTCCCATTGGTGCCAGGTTGAGGATGAGCAAGGGATGCTGCCTGAGGAGATGCATCAGCATCCCCATGGTGCTCATGTGTTTTGTTCTCTTGCCCCGGCCAGTTTGGGCTCAGCAGTGCAAGCAAATAGCGCATGTGGGATCATCTGCCAGCTGAGAATGATCCCAAGCCACAGTACCTGCTCACTTCTGTGGATGCTTCAATTTCCCCTTCCCCAGCAGGCAGAGGCACCAACAGGAGGAGCAGACTCAGCTGAGTCACTTGCCTCCACAACCTCTACCTCAGCCTCCTCTGAAGTGCCTTCTGGGGAAGGAGACCTGGCTCAAGGGGAAACTTGAGGGGTGTGGAGCACAAACTCAGCTGATTCCCCCTCCTTTCCCAGAATTTTCCTTGCTAGGGCACTCAGATCCAGATCTAGCTCCAGCTCTTCCTCTGGCACTAGAAGACTCAGCATAGGAAGTGAAATGGGGGGTGAAGGACTGTCATGCTGGTGCTGGTGCTGCTGCTTGTTGTCATGGTGGTGATGGTTCATAGATTCATAGATTCATAGATTAAGGGTCGGAAGGGACCTAGTAGATCTTCTAGCCCGACCCCCCGCCAGGGCGGGAGAACAACAAAA
>NW_017729026.1:24981050-25019540 GCF_001723915.1 Gavialis gangeticus
CTAGCCCGACCCCCCGCCAGGGCGGGAGAACAACAAAAACCCCAATGGTGATGGGGTTATGGCTGGTGCCTCTACCCCCTGTTCTGTCCCTCCCTGAAGACTTGCCAGCTGCCTTTCCATGGTGTGTTTCATAGTGTCTTGCTTTTATACAAATATATAAACATATCTGCATTCCTATATACATTTTCTAAGGTGTATGCCGCAAGGTATAAATGTATCTGCGTTCCTATATAAATTGTGTAAGGTATGTAATATATGCCAAAAGGTATAAGTGTATAGAAATAAAATATAAATATATCTCTTCCTATATAAATTAAATTCTATAGTGTAATATCCAATATAATTATAAAATTGAAAAGAAAAAAATCAATGAATATAATAATCAAATAAAAGGGTCTAGAAGAAACCAAAAGGTATTGTGGAATCCCACTTCCTAGGCTAAGCTAGCAAGTCAGAAATCATTCAAATCAATGCTAGTAGTAGTCTTCATTGTCTAACACTCCTGAGCTGCTGGAAGACGCAGCTCAGTAACTGTCAGACCCAAGGCAGAAACCAGGCCAGTTCAAATAATGCTGCCTTTTATGCTGTTTTTCCATCCTTCCCCCAGAGCACTCAGAGAACGATCACAGTCACTGGCCAGCTACACAGTCAATATGAGAGCAGTCCTTCCCCGCACTTCCCCCTCCCTCTCCATTCTTTCTGTTTCCCTGCAGGCAAGCCTAGCTTGAGCTTCGAAACTCAAAACATTTCAAAACTTTCGAAATGTTTCAGCTGGCCTCGTCTGGTTTTGAGGCTGTTTCAAAGCCCTTCATTTCATTCCAATTTTGTTCTTTTAAGCTCAAAATGAGTCAAAACAGCGTTGAAATGAAACAACCGGCAAAATTTCACACAGCCCTATTGTCTAGTTCCATCCACGACACTTCAAGAAAGATGTAGGCAAACTGAAATTTCAGAGAGGAAAAACTGTATCAGAGGTATAAGAAACATAATGTATGTGTTAAGTTTGGAAGAATTGGGAGTATTTTGTTTTAAAGGAGAACATTTTAGGGAGGCTTTGATAAGTAATTTCAAATACTAACTGGTTGTTACAGAGTATAATGATCAGCAGGGTACAGGACAACAACTAATAGGCATAAATTGCAACACGAAAGATTTAGGTTTGATAAGAATTTTTAACTCTAAGAGTGGGTAAACACTGGGACAAACTATTTAAAGCAGGGGTGGAATCTGCCATTGGAAGTATTTAAGTACAGGAAAGGAAAAATTTTTCTAGGCTGGTTTAGACAGAGATGATCCAGCCTTGAGGCCCCTTTCAGTCCTGCCTGTTCTATGATTGCAAGTGTTTTCCCCTGACAGTCATACTTAGTAACTAAACATATTGATATTGACTGCTATTAGAAATACAACAGCTAATCTTTCCTATTAATGTTATCTTTGATTTTCATTTTGAATTACCTGTTCTCTCATGCTATCTTAATTTGATGTCTCTGACAAAAACATTGTAAGTATGACTCGTTGAATTAGCCCATATGTGAATAGGCACAGATTTTATTATTTAGAATATTTTGATTGTGTTAGCCATCCCTGAAACATTTAAGAATTTATCTCTCCCTGTGACACATTGTAATGAAATGTCACTGTTTTCAGGATGTGTTTACATCCTGAGAGGAGCTATCTTGTTAATGATTGGAACTGATCAGTCATGGTTGGTCTTGGACAACTTTTCTCTATCGCATGCAGTCGTTATTCTAATTTTATCTGAAATTCCATGGTAACAAGTTTTTAAACAATAATGACAGGCAGACTGAATAATACATTTTGTCATTTAAAACCATTGTAATTGGAATAAATGTGTGACAGAGTTCTACTGCTACACACTGCATTCACAGGTGGCAGATAGTGCAATGACCTTCAGGGAAGGTGAGCTGTGAAATAAGCAGGGGTAACTCTGATGAACAAGCAGTCATGAACCAAGAAGTGGCAGCACCATCAGGATGTGGTGAGAACAGCAGATGGCAATGCTTTCCCTCCTGAAAAGCCACATATATCCTTTGACAGTGCTTTGACATGGTGTGTACAGGTTGCTATTATAATAAGCCTTGACCATGGGTCCCAGCCATGGGTCAACAAGTCCTCAGTGGGGGAACAGGCAAAATAACATATGAGACTCTCAATAGCTGTGAAGGCAGATAAAAGCTACAGTGGAACAAGATCCCCTGTCATCTTGGCCTTGTTAGCATTGGCTCAAAGTGCCATTCTTTCAAAAGCCATGTGGAAGCTGATGTGCCACAGCTTCTCCACAATAAAAGAAGTCACACACAAGTATTTTCCATGAAAACAGCTTTTCCAGAACTTCCCTCAAGCCCTTTGGTGACCATTTAATGGCAATGGGAACAGGATTATGAGGTCTGGAAGCTCCTAGTCATGAACTGGCATGAAGGCAGTAGTTACAAGAACATCATCTAACACTTGGACAAGACACGAGTGCAATTCAGCAGTTATAACTATGACTGAGAAATTCTCTTCAAATCTGCTCTCCTCACCCCACATAGGAAGGGGGCTAAAAAAGGTGCCCTAAAAACATAACCCACCTAATACAATATTTTGTATTTCTTCTTCCTGACAGGTTAACTGCGTCCAGTGGAATCACCTTTACTGTGGTCAAAAATACCGGTGAAGACGCACCATCATTTTTGGGACCTGGGATATCAAGACCCTCATGGACAATCCAAACAGTGAATGCCCAGAGCACCACGCTGCAATCATGGCCTGAAAGCTCAGACATCACAGCATCAATGTAGCTGCACTGAGTGAGACCAAGTAAGCGAGATGGGCAGCTCAAAGAACATGGAAGAAACTATACCTTCTTTTGGAAGTTTAAATAGGAAAGAAAATACTGACTTTACAGAGTTGATTTTGCCATTAAGAATGAACTCATAAACCAACTCAATGAGTTCCCTGTCAGAAGTAATAAGTGCCTCATGACTCTGCATCTTAAACTGGTGGGGAGCCAATATGCCACCATCATCAGCTCATATACCACAACTCTTAATGCCACTGCTGAAACCAAGGAGGAATTCTATGCCAAACCTGACCAAGTTCTTTCTGACATTCCAGAAGGAGACAGACCTATTCTTCATGGTGATTTCAGCACCAGAGTTGGAAGGAACTCTAACCTCTGGAAAAGAACCATCAGCAAGGAAAAAGTAGGAAAGGTCAATTCCAGTGGCATCTTCCTCTTGACCAAATGCACGGTACATGGAATCACCATCACCAACACCCTGCTCTGCCAGAAAAACAGGCACAAGACACCATAGCAACACCCACAATCTAAACACTGGCAACTGATTATGTCATCACCTTTGGCCAGGATCTCAACAATGTCAACATCATCCAAGCTATGCTAGGAGCTAAGCAAGGATTGCTGGACTGATCAGTGACTCATCCACTCACCTATGTCACTCAAACCAGCTCCCAAATGATGGCTACAGTAGAAGCAATGCCGATGGAAAATCAACATTGAAGCACTCGAGGACTGAAGCAAGTGAGACTTCTTCCACCAGTGCTTCAATGAAAAACTGGTGAATTCCAGTCAACAACAATAAGAGAATATCACCAGCATGTGGGGTGCCCTCAAGGCCACTGTCATCAGCACCTGTAAAGAGACACTTGGATACTCTACCAGAAAACATCAAGACTGGTTTGATGGGAATGACTGGGAGATCCAAGAGTTGATCAATCATGAGGCCTTTTGTGCAAGGCAAAATGACAGAGCAAAAGAAATTGAATCTCCAACAAGCCAAGGCAGAGGTTCAAAGGAAGACCTATGATATGAAGAACAAATTGTGGGAAGATAAGGCTAAGGAGGTAGAATATCTCACTGTCATCTATGATATGCAGTTTCTTCAGTGCCACCAAAGCCATCTATGGTTTAAGCACTCAGGGACGAACCCCCTTGAGAACTAAAGATAGGGGAGACCTGATCAAAGAAAGGAGAGCCAGCAATGCCCATTGGTAGAAACATTTTGAAGACCTCCTCAATTGAGACTCTGTGGTTGATGACATTGTTGTCAACTCCATCCTGCAACACCCAGTCTGAGATGCTATTGGAATCCCTCCAGCCCTTGGCAAGGTGAGAAAAGCCATCAAGCAGATGAAGAATGACAAGACACCTCGAGCAGATGAAATCCCCATGGAAATCTTCAAGAAGAGGGGAGAGGAGCTCACATCACAGTTTCATGCCCTCATATTAAGGATCTGGAATGATGAGGAAATCCCAGATGACCTGAGGGATGCCATGATTGTGACAATTTTCAAGAAAGAAGACAAGTTTGACTGTGAAAACTACAGAGGGATCACCTTGCTGTCTACCACAGGAAAGATCACTGTGAGAATCCTCCTGAACTGCCTCCTTCTACTTACTGAAGAGCTCCTGCCAGAATCTCAGTGTGCTTAGGGTATCAAGAGGTGCAACTGATATGACCTTCACAGCTCACCAACTACAGAAGAAATGCTGGGGAAAACATAAACCTCTCTACATGGCCTTCTTTGACCTCACAAAAGCTTTTGACTGTCAACCAAGAAGTATTGCAGAGAATCCTTCTGAAGTATGGATGCCTACCAACTTTTGTCACCATTTTCTGCCTGCTCCATGATGGTATGTGAGTGGTGGTTGTCAGTAATGGATCTATCACAGATCCTTTTGAAGTTGAAGTGGCAGTTAAGCATGGCTGCATCATCACTCCAATGTTCTTCTCAATATTCCTTGCTGCCATGCCACATCTGCCCACCAACAAGCTTCCAGCCAGTGTGGAGCTAAACTACCAGATAGATGGTAAACTGTTTAAACTCAGCCAACTGCAAGCCAAAACCAAACCCAACCCAACCTCAATCACTGAGCTCCAGTACACTGATAATGCTGTAGTCTGTGCTCACTTAGAAGCAGACCTTCAGGTAATCAATCACACCTTTACCAAGGCATACAGGAAAATGGGACTGGCACTTAACATTCGGAAGACTAAGGTCCTCCACCAACAAGCTCCTAATGAACGATCCTCTGCTCTCGTAATCCAGATACACAGTCAAACTCTGGAGAGCATTGAGTATTTCCCCTACCTCAAAAGCCATCTCTCGCAGAAGACTGACATCAAGGAAGAAATCCAACATCACCTCAAATGTGCAAATGTGGACTTTGGACATCTGAGCAAACGGGTGTTCAAAGATCACAATCAGATATGAAACCAAGTTCCTGGTTTATCAAGCAGTCATGATCCCCACCTTGTTGCATGGAGCTGAGACATGGACAATGTACAGGAGACATCTAAACTCGTTTGGGAAGTACCATCAATGCTGCCTGTAGAAGATCCTCCAAATCCAGTGAGAAAACAGACACACCAAGGTTAGCGATCTCATGCAGGCAAACTCCACAAGTATCGTGGCGATGATCACCTGACATCAACTTTGTTGGGCTTGCCATGTCATCCAGATGTCTGACTCCAGACTCCCCAAGCAAGTTTTGTTCTCTCAGCTCAGCCAAGGCATACACTCAAGAGGAGGGCCAATGAAGTGCTTCAAGGACACCCTCAAAAAATGTAACATCAACGGGAGACTATCACCCAGGACCACCCCAAATGGAGGAAGTGTCTGCTGCAGAGATCTCAGTACTTTGAAACTTCATGACAACAACAGGAAATGGAAAAGTGGGAGCAGCAAAAACAGAATCATGGACCAACTCAAGAATCCAGTGCCACTCATCCCACACAGAAACACACAACCAAGCTGCAGTAGAGTCTTGATCCTGGATAGGACTCATCAGTCATCCTCAGATACACAAATAAGACAATCATGGAACACAATCATCCTTGACAGAAAGGGATTGCCACAGAACAAGAACTGGAATAAGTATAGAATACTTGAGGATCTATTCTCAACACAATAAATTGGACCACAGCAGCTCTTTTATCAGAATGACAGAAAGAGGCATTTCTGAGTCCCCCATACTAAGTTAGGAATGTATCATCTAAGCTTGTTTAAAGCTACCATTCTCAATTTAATGCCAGAGCAAATGTGAGAGCAGAAGTTTCAGAACAAGGCTGAATCCTTGCCTGTTTGATATACAGAGACCTTTCTGTGGCTCTTTTTAATACAGCTCTATAAGTAATCTTACTTCAGCAATATCTGTATCCAAGATATACATATTGACAAGTTCATTTTGCAAACCAGGTAGTTATTTTATCCTCATATTTGAATGTTCATTGTGTTTCCAGTGGATTAGGATTTGAGCTGATTAAAATATTTTAGTCAAAACTGTTGTTTACAAATTACCATGAAAATCATTTTCATCATAAATAGTTGTGGTTTTATTGAATAAACAGAAGCAATCAATTTGGTTGTTTTAAATGGAAACATTCATAGTAAAGGAATCATTTGCTGGCTAGTTTTAGCTGCTAGAAACAGAATGAAGGATAGGACCTGGCATAACAATTAAAAAGATTTCTAATTAACTTTCAACTTATTCCACAACTGTCCATTTAGGATTCACATTAAACATAGTGTGAGGATAACTCTCATGTACTTCTAGATAAGGCATATTGAATATACTGTGAAGCATCTTAGCACAAGGAAGTACATGCAACTGAAGTGCTTTATTTTCCATTCACTACAGACAATTAAGAAAGTTATGAGAATCCTTCACCTACATATCCAGGTCTCTAAGACACCTTTGTTTAACTATAAGTGCAGTGCATTTTAGTGAAGGCTTGTTTCCTTGTATAATTCTTTCAAAGCACTGTAAACCTTACTATTCTGTATTATTCATGTGTTGTTGCATTTTAATGTGTATGAATATTTCAGCAGTGCTCTTCAAATGCCTGTTAAGAATGAAGGCGATTGTGTGAGAAATATCTGTTCAGTTTCAGCTGCCTGGGTTCAAAAAAGATAGCTAAAATGAAAAAACTCCAGACACACGATAAAATTAGTTAATAAAGTTGCAGTTATTTAGTCTGAAAAGGAAAAGAGCTGGAGCTGACCTTGTTGGGATAGTTAATGTGAGGGGTAAATGACTTAATGTTTGACACACCCGTCTCCTTTGTATGGATGCTCAAAGCATAATGAAGCTATATCAGTTCTGCTGAGTAGAAGCAAAACCATTAAAATGTAGTACTGTATGTTGCATGGCGTTTTGTCAATTGGATTTGAAGAGGCAAAAGATTGACTATAGTCCATCACCCTTGCAGCACAGACTAGTTCCCTAGTGTATTTTATTAGTATTTTGTCCAGTCTAGTCTAAAATGTAACATGTGATAAGACTCTGAAACACCCTTAGGGAAAGACTATGCCACAGGCTAATGGATCTACTTTAATGGCTTTATAGTAAATCAATAAAGACAGGAGCTTCACCTTTTATTTAACTTGCATCTAGAATGACTGTTCATCAAAATAACTAACTTGCCAAACAGGAGTAGCACATTTGTGTACAATGAACATGTACTCACAAAGTAGGTGCATCATTTTAATTATATGTCTAATGGTCAACCTGCTCTGAATACTGGAATAACTGCAACTGGGCTGCTGCTTCATTTGCAATACATATCAAAGCATTGTGCCATGATTGCAGAAGTACCTCAGAACTTCAAGGCTAGGAACAGAAGTTACCCATAAACTGGTACATGTGATCGGAAACCAGTTCAAATCTGTAACGCAACAGAAGTTCAGTGCACATAACCTGTTTTCAAAATGTCCAAAATGGGTTTAAGATAAACCTGGATGGATGTAGTATCAGACTAACTGATTTAGTTTAAATCAGTTTATTGAACTTCTGTCCCACATCCCCTCCAGTTTCAAGTTAACTCAGTCCCCCAGTATCTCAGGACACTTTGCACCTCCCCCACAACCCCCTCCCCCCTCAGAATGCACAAGTTAGCAGTGGTCCAAGCTGTCTGCTCCAGCCAAGCAGGGAGGCATGGTCTAGCACCCACCAGCTTATGACCTGTGCCACTGCAGACTTTTGATTCTGGAATCAAAAGTGTATGCCTGTTCACTTGCTTATCAGTTCAATCTACACAGTGTAGACTAACCTGCAAAGATTGAATAGATCCAGCTTCAGGAATTTTGACAGTCTGTACTTAGCCCAAAAGAATGCAGTGGCAGAGGCCAACCATCTCAGTCCAATGACCCTAAGAAGGGACACGGGAGTATGCAAACATTTTTTTGGTGCAAAACAAGTTGAACTTGAAGAAAAATTAAAACAATACAAGTTCAATTAAAACAGTACAAGTCCAGTTTCAAAGTGGTCTGAAAGCAGTGCACTGTTTTTCTAGCAAAGAAATGCCATAGCCTTCCAGAATTCACAGAAATAGTGCCAGGTTCACTGAACTAAGTCAAAAGAAAGTGGCCCCTTGAACACTGAAAATTTTATGCTAGATTCACCTGTGACTTTTTCTGGAGGTATCTTGTGGATTTGTCTTCTGATTTTTTTTATTTTAAACTGAAAAACACCAATGATTGTCTTCTTCAAAAACCTGATGACACTGGTATCCATTTGAGGTGTGAGTATTTCTGAAACACTGCTGAGCTGCTCTGCACTTTCTGAATTCAATCTTCCATAATGCTGGCCTTTTAATAGTAAGTTTGCCTTCTGAGCCATGCTACAGAAACCTTAAATGTAATTAGATTTCAGTCATTATATTCCATTTCTAAAATAAAGATGTAGGTCTCCTTTACATGAGTAAAATTATGATTAACCATATTCTGAGAATTTCAAAGTTATATTAGACACAAAAAGATTGCTTCTGAACTCAGCTGGAATGACAGTCCTAGAAACCAAAGTCCTCTGTTTATTCATAGAATATTTACTGGCCCAATCTTTAAGACTTGAACTGGAGAGATCACACTTAGGATAATAGAACAGTTCACTCTGTATGCTTATTACATTTTTGGCCTCTCTGGCACTGCCTACAAAGTTCCAAGTAGTGCCACCTGTTAGGGTGACTCTTTGTGACTATGGTTAGATATATGACTGATCAAATGAAGTTCAGTCAACTGACAGTCAAATATTGGTCAAAATTAGTAAAAAACACAAACCAAAACAAAACAAAAAAACCCTGGCAATAGGTCTAAATAATACACTAAAAACCCACAATTTTTCCATTAAGAATTGTGTTAAAAAAAACCCCAAAAAATCCTATTTCTGTCAAGAAAACTACAAAAAATGCAGTTTTTTTTGTAAAATTGCTATAGTCTTTGACCTGTCAAAATTATGCAGTCACTTGACCAGTCAATTGACAATATTTGACCAGTCGATTAACCGGCTTGCCAACCTTATTTGTGACACAGTGGGCACATCTGCATAAGATGCTGACTGTGTGGTCATTACTGCTCATTATTTAGTACTTGTATAAACAAATACTAAATGACTGCACAGTAATGCAGGAGACTACTAAGCAGTAGCATCACATCAACAGTTTCTACCATGCAACACTACTGTGCAGTAGTCTTGAGCTACTGCGCAGTCAGCATCTTGTCTAGACACAGCCAGTCGGCTCATCTATATGAGATTTTTACTGTGCAGTTCCCTAATTAGCTCCACAGTAAAGTCTCAGCATCTGCATGTGCAGCCCTATTAGACCACAGGGAAACAATGAACTCTGCTACAGGTTAGTGTCTGTAAGTACAAGTACTCTTCTGTAGCAGAGGTTTTTAGTGTGCAGCAACGCACGTGTAGACACTGATAGGGCTGGCTGGGACATGAGGGTACTTCAGTGAGGGGGCTGCCTGCTGGCTAGTCCCATACCAGAACACCTTCATGTCCCAGCTAGCCCCTTTGAAGCACATTGAGCCAGGTCAGAGCAGTCCTGGGCTGGCAAGATGACTCCCTGGGCCCCCTGCCAGCTGGGGCTGCTTTGACCCAACCCAATGTGCTGAGTCCTGGGTGCACATGTAAATGCAGCGCCCAGGAGCAGTAAACTACAGCGTGATATGTGCTGGAGTTTATTGCTTAACGTTAATAGCACATGTAGATGCACCTAGTTGCACCTGTAGGTGTAGATCAAAGATAGACAATCAAAATATCACCAGATAACATTGACTTTCAGTCACTAAGTTAACTACTGTTGTAGAACAAGCGGACTCAATGCAGAACTTGCAGCAAATCTGGGTTAGGTAAGAAAAGGAACATGGTCTCTTAAGATATACAATCTGCTGGTGAGGCGAGACTCACTTTCACAAAAGGACTGTCCATTGTCCTGCGTAACCACAAAGGAACACATAGAAAGTTCATAGCAGTCAGGATCTAAAGAAATAGACACCTCAAAGGTGTACACAGTAAAATTGCACTGCGTGTGCCACTACACTCTTTTCAATTAGTGGTTTTCCCTCCAACGCTGCTATTTCAGGAAAGGAATCTATTCATATTCCCATTAATTTTGGAAGCCAGTGCTAGCTTGAACACTGACCCTAAATGAACTGCTTTGATCAAGCAGCAAAATAGCAGGCAGTATGACTCAAATCAGTTTCCATAGTTTCTAATCTGAAACACTATCTGCTTCAGGGCTCACAATTCATGCTCAGTGGGTCTGATGTAGAAAATAATCATCATTATTACCTAACTCCACTCACTGATTCCTATAAGTGGATTATGTGTTTGCTTTAAATATGTAGTGCCTTTTTCAAAAAGGCAGCAGCTGTAATTCTGTATCTTTTCTTATTTTGTTTGCATCTGATGATGCTTCCTATTTTTAGTTTATGGGAATCCATTATTTTCCTTTGTATGTCATGCAAAGCAGCGCTTTCAGTGATTATAAATATGAATGAAAAGTAGAGTCGTGAACGATTAGAAGCCATTAAGTCCCACTGATGGATTCCCCTTTTTTCATATTGTGTGGTGCAGGTAAGTTCAGGCACAAGTATTTTTGATGTTTTATAAATAAAAGGAATGAAAAGCAAGTCACAACTCCCCCTCAAAAAAACAGTAAAGATGACAACAATTTTATTCCAATTTAGAATGCCTACATCCATACTCTTCTGTTTGCAAATCTGCTCAGCCTGACAGTCTAATGATACCTCCTCCAGACAGTTTTACTTGTGAACAATTTTCTAAGAGAATAGTATTAGAAAATACCCTGGGTGAAAATATTTTGGGCTTATTATTTCTGCATGTGCAGCAGTCACCACTGAAAAAAGCAACATTGAACTATAACTACAACACCCTTATATTAAAGTTACTGCAGCTGTCTCCAATGCCATTATGATAATTGAGGATAACTGGTGGCCAGGTCTTGTTTTAGCATAGTTGTGTAACTAGAGGCACTAGCCATATATTCTTCTTCAATGTAGCAAATAATTTTTCCTAAACATACTATACCCCAATATTCAAAATGTTGACGGATTCCGTGATATTTTCTCTGGAGGTTGACAATTGCCTACCTGTACTTAGAAGTCATGAAGGCTGGAGCATTCTACTTGACTATGCAGGGAGTCAACTCATTCCAGCTTTGCTCAGACTTCTGGAAACAAATAGTTCACATTAGACTTACAAAGACTGTTGCCATAAGTAAGCATTAATGCAGTCACTCCTATGCTAGAATGATGCCATCCATTAGTACAGTCACTCCACTACCGTGATACCTGTCTTTACCTAGCTTTTAAACGTGGACGTCAGTGACAGTCAGGAAGAGAAAACTTTAACTTTACACACTGATTAAACAGAAAAAAAAGTCATTTTAAACAAAGTACCATTCATGCTGAAATCACTCAGAAATATGCTCTAGATTAAACTGTTATAACTTGGGTGCAGAACTGGCTGAATAACCCTGGTCAGAGTGGTCAAAGTGATGTCAAACAGGGAGGAGGTATTAAGTGAGGTTCCCCAGGCATCTGTCCTGGGTCTAGTACTCTACAATATCTTAATTAATAAATTAAAGGAGGCTATTCAGTTTACACTCATTAAATCTGTATATGAGACAAACCTGGGAGTGGTAGTGGACTTTTAAAAATGTTTCACAATGATCACGATCAATTAGAAACACTGTTTGAAATAAAACAGATGAAATTCAGTGAGTACAACTGTAAAGTTCAGCCCTTAAGAATGAATGGAGAATCTATAACAAACTGAAGTCTATTGCAGAGTTTGCAGGGACCCCGGTCATACTTGTATGTCAATTTTTGAAGGACAAAATGACGTAATGCTAATATAACAAAGGGCTTAGTCCATCTGTCTGTCTGTCCATAATGCTCTTGGAGCACTGTGATTGGTTGCTGAAACAACCAATCAGAGTGCTCCAAGATCATTCCGGACAGGGGGCAGTGGCAGCAGCATGGCAGAGCTCTGCCATGACAGCAGGAATGGAGGGGATGGAGCGGAGGGGCAGCGGCAGCCCAGGGTGCTGGCCGAGGGGTATGGAGGGGATAGCGGAGCAAGGTCCCCACCACACACACTCCTGGGAGGCAGCGGTGGCGCGGGGAGGTGGGTGATGGTGCTCCATCCCTGCCCCCCTCCCCTCCCCCATCGTTCCTGACGGGCAATTGGCTAGTACTGTAATAATGCACGCTACCGTATTCAGACATCCTGAGTGAGACATGCATCTTAAGGTTTTTCAAGTCTTTCTTGCCATGTCACTGGCCTAGCCAGGGTTGAACCCTCCAGCCACATGGAGCAAGAGAGGATTCCCATTGGCAGTTTTCCCCCACTCCACGTGCTGCTTTGCCAGCACAGCTACTAGCAATTCGGCAGTGGCTATACGAGGGTTAAACCCATAGCTGTGTTGGCCCAGCAGTAGGAGGAGGAAGGATTAGCTGATGATGGCACTTCGCCTCTGCCCTATGTGACTAGAGCATTCACCCCTAGCTGAGCCATTGCCAAGTATTTCCCCTGCTGTTATTCTGGCATGGAAGTCAGTGTCCTTCCTTAAGATACACAGATCAATTCTGAATGGCTAATATTCAAGGAAAAGGTTTGTGTGGTGTGTGAATAAATATGACATGTAGGCTACACTTTGAGACCATTTTTAAGAAGCTGGTATGCTTAATGGATAGGGTTTCATATGGAGAGCATGTTACATCAGTGTCCCATGCTGTGCACTAGCTGCTAATAAGTTTTCAGGTATAATTCAAGGTATTGGTTTTAAAAAATAGCATGGTTTGGGCACTGCTTATGTAAGAAACTGACTCATTGTCCATGTTATGCTGACATAGCAGTCACCAGTGGATGTGAGTGTGAACTGGAGTCCCTTTGGTTAAATGTTCAGGGCCTGAGGGCATAGTAGCTCTTTAATTTTGTAATTTATTTTTTTTGTAGTTTGCCAGATTTCTTTAGCTTTCTGAAAAACTCAATTTTTAAGAGGCATTTGCAGAGGAGATGGGCTTTGGGGGAGATGGGCTTATATGTACTAGTTATGTGGGGCTGGTTGAGCAGAGGTTTTCTGTGAAATGTAAGCACAGTATTTTTTGTACCAGATAGCGCTTCAAGCATTGTAAAGCACTGAACGTATGAGATGAAAGTTATAAAATACTTACAGAAATGTAGAACCATTCATGTAGATGGGGGAAGAAACAAATTTGATTTGAAAGTAGGCTTCAGCTTTAAGCTTTAAAGGAATTAAATCAGTTAAGAACATGTTTCAAAAGGATGATTTAAATGTGTTAGTGACTTTGTAAATAGAAAACAAATATAGTGCATAAATAAAAATTGTGAATACTGAAAACCTAATTCCAAGTTTCAGCATGAACACAATATGCCTGTTCTCTGCTCTGTTATTGATTCCATATTGGTTAAATTAATGACATTTTGCTTTGCTGATTCAGCATTTCTGATCCACTAACCAAGAGTATTTGTTTGAAAGCGTTCTGTTCCATAGAAACCTCCTTTTCTCTTTTCTTCTGCAAAGACTAAAAGAATCACTGAGTGGCCTATTGATGTAATCCCTGTTTTCTGTCAGTTACCACTGGGAATAAAAATGTCTGACAAACAGGTAATTTATGTTATATACTGCCATCTACTGTGTCTCCATTCAAACTGCATCCTAGGACTCAAGCCTAACAAACATGGGACTCAGTATTTAAATTATACTGCAAGAGAGCAATCAATGAATGTCATCCTCATTCTGCATTACAGGATTTTAACAGATTCTAGGAAATAACTTCATATGAATAAACCAAACATAAAATGACACATGTATCCAATTAAATTTCCATGTTGTGAAATTAAAGACATTGCCTGCATTCTTTCTGCATGCAAGTCATTTGGAAACCAGTGGTTTTATACATACCATGATTTTCATAAGCCCTAGAAAGAATGTGTATATCATAGTAAAAGCCTAGTGAGACAATATAGGGGTTCCTTGATTACTTTAGTCATTTGTAGAAATGTATATTTGTCCAGAAAAAACAACTTAAAAAAAATTGTCACGCATATTTTACATAAATTCCAGCCCACAGTCTTCCCATCACAATAATGACTCTTGTTGGGCTCACTACCCACTCCAACTGATTCAGCTTGCCCTCACACTTTACCTTTATGGACCATCAGAGCTGCTATTTAGCTGTTAAAATTGTTCCAGCAAAGAGCTGGATTAGAGATGGATGTCCACATAATTATCAGTTCAAAGAGTCTAACAAGCATGTCCACTGCAGATCAGTGGACATAGTGACAGCAAAGTGGGCATGCCATGATGACCCTACTCTGGGGCTCTCCTGGAAGCCTATGACTGGACTCAGGGGTTGGTCCACAGTGACAGCAGAAGGCTGGGGGCATGTGCCTGACAGCCAATCAGGGATTGCTGCCCTTGGCAATCTCCGGCAGGCTGGGAGGCATGCAGGAGTGCCTCCGCCTGGCCTCATCTGATGCAGGCATCTGCATGCCCCCCAACAGAAGAGCAAATGTGTGTTCCATTTTCTCCCAATCCAATCTATGCAGTTTAGAGAAACCCATGTAGATTGGATTGACTCTGCCTCCGGCTTATTGAATGTCTGTACCTAGCCTAAGTGTTTGTTATGCTGAATTAACCTCATGACTTAAACAATGATTGAGATTTCACGCACTTCAAAAAGTTTGCTAAGAATCGATTCAGATACTTTAAAAAAAATTGAAGACTAGTAAAACCTTCTCTACTGTCACCAATACATTTACAGCCCTATAATTGTAGTCACAACAGAAATTTGCCCCAAAGTACATCAATCTAGTTGAATCAGTGAATACACTATATGGATGTGGTAAATCCCCAGCACATTTATTGACATCTTTCAATACAATGCATGCTAAATAGTACTTCCCTTCTCCAACTGATTTGCAGGGGACTAATCTCCAAGTAGGTTCTATTCAAAATAAGTAAAGATTGAAGATCTGGTTCTGCATGTGTTTTCCTTCCTTCCCTCCCGCAAGTATTTTCCATGGTAAAAGCTTTCCCTTTTTTTCTTTATTTACCGTTGATCATAATCTTTAGAAGCTTGAAACAAATCTGTTTCTTATACCCAATTTATTGACTTCTATTGTGTGTGCAGAATTCTTTGTTGTTACACGGTTTCTTCTGAAGGCTGAAAATCTGGTATTGATTTTTTTTTTAA
The DNA here is from genome assembly GCF_001723915.1 of Gavialis gangeticus. Taxonomy (NCBI): domain Eukaryota; kingdom Metazoa; phylum Chordata; order Crocodylia; family Gavialidae; genus Gavialis; species Gavialis gangeticus. The sequence goes on from NW_017729026.1 coordinate 24,996,606, forward strand.
TAGCACTGCAAATATTTCTTTTGGGGCTAGGAAAAAGAATACATGTGAAAAATTATGTGAACTTTATAAAAATATCCAAAAATCAGTCATGCCAACTTTGACACTTAAACTTTCTTGCTAGTATTCTACAAGCATATTTCTGATATCATTTCCTCACCTCCATTTGCAAAATCCTTTTTATAAGGTGTAAGGTTCTATACTATAGATCTGAGGGTTATACTAACTAAAGGATCCTGTTATAGGATAAAAAAGATAGGTAGAAAGTTGAACCATGAACATCATATTTAGTGCATGAAAGAAATTTTGAATGGGATTCCACAGAGGTCATTTTTCAATCCTTTCATTTTCTATTCATGTAAAAAGAATTATAAGAAATTTCCAGTAAGAGTATTAAATGTACATGGGTATAGAAAAAACAAAAACAAAAAATGTAGGCATGTTGTGAAGGATATAAAGATAACTTACTGTCCACTATTAAGCTCTGACAAGTCAATGTCAAGTACAGAGAGATCCAAAAAAAGACTTAGATGCCTAAAATGCAACTTAAGTGGAATTTAGATAACTAAGCCAGAAAGAGTACTCTGTGAAAACCCCACCCAATTCTGGGACACACAGAAAAAAAAGCGCTGCTACTCACACTCCCAGCACTATTGCTATTTGTGCTGAACTGAGCATCTTGCTGCCTCTCTCATAACTAAGGCAATTAGGAGTCATAGACAGGGAATCCCCACACTTCAGTCTCCTGAAGGGCCTGGTTTCATAGACATGCTCATAGTACATCTGATGCACACGGACAGCTCTGAGTTCAGCACTTAATACAGCAGCCATGGCTCCATCCATTAAAAAAAAGTGTAATGGTGCTACTGCCTATCTATATAGCAGTCTAGTGGTTAGAGGACTTGTCCAAGAAGTAGATCTGGGTTTCAGGTTCTTTTTAATCTGAGGTGCTTCAAGTTCACATTCAGCACCTCTCACATAAATTTGTTGGTGGCAGCAGCACCAGTAGTCCCTTGATACAGGGATGACAGTTTTCTTGTCAATAGGGAAGTCATCAGGGAGTGTACAAATGATTGAGGAAGCCAATCTTAGATGTGCATTTTTGACTGCAGAGATGGCAAAAAGTTCCAGGAGGAAGGAGTCAGTCCTAGTAATATCCAGTCACGGATGATTCCTTTGGTCTCTCTTGTCTATCTGCCTCTATAATTAGGTGAATTTGCTCAATATGATCAATTAAGTGAAAAATAAATTTTTAAAAGTGAAATTAAAACATGTTTTAAAACACCTGAGAACTACTGCATATGAAGTAGTTTCCTCCTATGACCTAGGTATTGGGTTAGGTATCAGAGGCAGGAGATATATGTTATGCTTCCTTACACCTTTTTAGTAAGGGTCAGACATTACTTCAGGCTGTGTACTAAGAGGGAACTGGAACTCCTCTTTCCTACCTTCTCAGGGTTACAGGACAGACTGAGATGAGCCATAACGTGAGCTTACTGCTATTCTATGCATACTGGATGGAGCAACTTGTGTATTATCCCAGAGCAACCAACAGCTCTTGGAAATAATGTGCTTTCTAAGGTTCAATCCATCCCAGAGATGCCCAAAGAGGTGTGCTAGTTGGGCACCACAGAATGTAGACCAATGACCATTACACACACTATGAGTCATGTTCAGACTCTCACGTCTTGTAAGGATGTGTTATAAAAATGTCGCCCCTTCTACTGCAGAATCTTTTTGCAAGGCAAAACTATTTGTTTAGCATTTTATTTTCCATTATTTTGTTCAGCTTTGGTGCTTCGGTAGTAAACTCTACCATTCCAAAATACTGAGAGAAAGATTGTTCTTATAGTAGCACAGGCGTGAAAGGAGTCAGGAAATTCCCAAAATGCCTCCCCCTGGCCTTTGCTCATAAGATTTCCATCTCAACTTTGCAGACTCAAGGGGTTGTGATAAGTCAAGACACAGAGGTACTTATCTGAATTAAAGAGCCTGGCTCCTTGAGTATCAACTGATTTATTGGCCAATGAAGGATTTATTGAAAGTTGGGAAAGCTTTTTATTTCTTTGCCTGATTCTCAAGTCCCTTCAATTCCTTTTAATGTAAAATATTTTTTTAAAACCAGGCACAGACTGCAGGGGAGATTATGAGCTGCCAAGTCTTAGAATAAAAATTTACAGTCTCCTTAGACTATCCTTAACATTCCCTCATCCCCTCACCACCTCACCCCCACAAAACAAAGAAACCTCTACAAAGACTGATGTTCACTAGGAATCAACTAGTCATTTCCTTCACCATGTATACAACATTCATCTTAAATCACTCTTTAATCTGTCACTACTGGTTCTCAAGGGATACTTTCCATTTTGCACTTTGATTATCATGGCCTGGGTAGTGCAAATTAAGGATTTTCCAGTTTCTAGAACAGAACTTTCTTTTTTTTTCTAGATTACAAAATAGGAAATAAAGGGGGTTTTGTGTATGTTTAAGTGTGGGTGTGTGAATGAGTTCCACTAGAGTTAGCTGGCTGGCTCTAGGCCCAGAGGAGAAGCATTCATCTGCATTGCATTACATCATTAAGTAACGATTAGAAAGTACTCTTGTCATTTGCTGTAGGCTTTCATTATATCTCTTCAGCCTGCCCAAGTGTTTCTGCATTCCAAAAAAGCAAACGTTTTCTATTCTTATCTTTGTTCAGTTCATGCTCCCACAAGTGTCTCTGGAAACTGAGGCTCTGAAAAAAATAAGTAATCCTAGGTTACTCTTAAAGGCAGGGCATCAGACTTGATAGGCAAACAGAAATCTCCCATCAAAGACAGCGGGCCTGAGTTTCTGCCTGGTCTCAACTCCATTACCCTTTTTGTACCCTAGATGAATAACCACCAGATTGCTCCCCAATACCAGGTAGTTAAATAGCTGAATATCAGTTACAGGCACAAGTAATAGTAAATACTATAAAGCAATCACCACAATTTTTTGTGGTGACAAACAGTGCGTAATGAAAAGTAAGACTGTGATTTCAATATCAGGGCCTGACAAGGAAACAGGAACACCAGTGTTCTTGACAGCTTTATGAAAGTATAAACTGCTGCGATTCATTCCTTTTTTCACCTCTTCCTGGTCCGCAATTGTAACGCTGTGCAAAACAGAGCTTATCTTTTGAAAACTGTTTTATGCAAAATTTAGGAGAAAGGGGATGTTTCCCCATTTTCATAACTCATTTTTTTTTGTCTCAGAATTCCTCAAGGCTCACGCTACTTTTGAGAACTGCCACAATTCTTTTTCTGTCTGAAAGAAATGCCATAGGTCCCAGACTCCCTATTTACTTTTTTTTTTCTGCGTGTGTTGTACCAACACCACCTTAAGACAACTTAGATGCCCCATCAATTTAACTCAAGGTGGATTTTGAGTGAGAAGAACCTTGATTCTAGAGCTCCCCATTCTTTTTAGTCTGCTGCAGATGGAGCGAAATAATCTTCTGGGCATGATGCAAAGACTTCTAGTGCATCTGAGGACTGGAACAAAGTAAGCATCTCTTCTTGTTCACCTCAGGTTGCACAAGGGATGTTGTCTCTGTTGTATATCTCTATCACTACTTATGTAAGACCCACCTTTCCCTGAACTTCATTTTACAGTCAAAAGAGACTACCGGGATGTTTTTGTAAAAAGGGCAACTCAATTCAACAGTTGTTACTGTAACCTTGGGCTTATAATAACAAGCATGGTAAAATTTCTCTAAGCTGCTGACAGGTACCTCTTTGGTGGTTGCACATGATAGACTATGGAATCTTAAGCAATACACCGATGACTTTCTGCACCTTTTAAACCAGCAGTTGGCAATGTTTTCTAACGGAAGGCAGGAATGGCACAGCTCAGGCCCAAGACAATCCAGGACTAGGACCTAGACATTGTTGTCACTGATGCCACCACTCTCTGCCTCCTGGCCACAGCACAAGTGCAGCTCCCCACAGCCAGAGTGCCATCAAAGCCCTGGTACACCACTAGAGCACCACTGACATCCCTCATCTTCACAGGTCAAATCCAATGGCTCTACAGGCCAGATCCAGCCTGCGAGCCATAGGTTGCCAAACCCTTCCAAACAGAACCATCTCCTAATGTTCTCATTGTGTGGCTAAAGCTGATCCTGACAAAACAATTCAAGTGGAAGAAGATACATTTTTGTAGAATTCATTTCTTCCATCACATCCTTTGCTTTTAAGATCATATGCCCAAAGATAAAGCCAGCTTACAGTCTTTGAGACTAATTACACTGGACACTCAAAGAGAGTCCTTTTTCATTTGTGGTTAGCCGTAAAAGTGCACCTTGCCTCATGTGGCAAAGCTTAAGTGCTTTGCTGGGTCAAAGCCACAGTTAGATTTTCCCCACATATGTAGTCCATCTGAGATCAATGAAAGCATTTGTATATATGCTGCTCACATAAGTGAGGGTTTGCAGAAATGGAGGGGGGGGGCATCAGAGATACACATACACACGCATGCACATGCACATGCACATACACAAATAAAATTTGGATTAAGTGAGCAAGCAAAAAAAATCTCTGGCATTTGTTGCTACTTGATGTTATAAATATGTAACTGATAGCATGCCCAAGGATACACAGATGGCTTCTGTTTTATATGATGGAGTATAGCAATTTGAAAACCTTTTGTAAATTGATCACTTTCAAGGACCTTAATTCTGTGACTTGCTTCACTGAGAAATAAAAGCTGTTGGATTCTTCTAATTTCCTCTCCCTTAAGCTGGTGTCAACGTGTGTCTGTTTGTTTTTTAAATCACTTCCATTTTGTTTTATTCACAATTAAATAGCATTTGAATTTAAGAGCAACCAGGAGCCTAAGAGGGCTGTAGTTATGTAGAATTTGGAACCAGTGCCTCACAGAAACTATTGAATCTATACACTCCATAACACTGATTATTAATTTATTTATCTTGCATTATGGAGCATTACATTATTTATCTTGGAAACCAAATCATGTCCTTTATGCTTTTTTTTCGAAGTATGCTACTGGAAACATTCTGAATTTCATAAAAGAGAACAGATACTTATTCAAAAAATTTCTAGCAGAAGTTTTGTAACTTGGTGGATGCAAAAAAAATGCTCCTACAGAGCAATATTGGCAGTATACAAAAGTCTGAAATCTCATTCTTCATAACTTCAGTCAAACTTTAAATATCATTGAATCATAAGATAGAAGGGTTGGAGGGGACCAGTAGGGCACGTCCAGATGAGTGTGGACGTGCAGTATGCAACTCTGCAGACCTGTCTGCAGCACCACACACTTCACACACCTACATGCAGGCATCCCCACGCTGCTAATTTGCAGCATGGGGTACTGGGGGTGGTTTAAACCAGGAGATCCTGGTGTCAGAAAAACCATGCCTTAAAAAACCCACACCTTAAAATGTGGAGTGGCGCACGTGGCAGCAGCATGCACCATCGGAAACTGGAGCCTGGCCAGCCTGAGCCATACTCCAGCTGGCTGCCAGGCTCCGTGCTGCCAGAGTGCCATGGCTGCAGCCCCCAGAGGCCCTCAGGACCCCAGGTAAGGCTACTGAGGCCAGTCCAGGTGCTGGCCCCAGCCTCCCCTACCCCACCCAAGGTAACATGCCACGCACCAGAGCACACATGCACGGGAATTTCCTGGGAAAAAGCAGAAGAGGCGCATATAGGGGCGTGGGGAGTGCCCTTAATGCTGGCCTAAAGTCACACACAGTCAGGGCCGTCCCTAGAGGTGAGCGGGCCCCAAGGCATATCAGCCTGTGAGAGGCCTGGGGTGGGAGGGGGTGGCAAGTGGCTAGAGCCAGCAGAGCAGGGGTGGGGGATGGCAAGTGGCCGAAGCCAGCAATGTGGGGGTTAAGGGGGTGACGAGCAGCCAGAGCTGGCAGTGCTCAGTGGTGGCAGCCTACCCAGTGGCACTCGGCAGTTACAGCAAATGGCAACCATAGTGGGGCCTATGCAGCACTGACTGCAGGGCCCCCCAAAGTGTGGGGCCCAAGGTAGTCAACATGATTCGCCACCCACCCCAGGGATGGCCTTCCTTACTTACCTTTTTGCTTCATGAATCTTGGGTTCATGGTAGCCAGAATTAACTGGAGGTTGCTCCCACCTCACTTTAACCTACACCGGTGATTAAGACACTCTCTTGTAAGGTAGGATGTGTGAATTTGAGCCCTGAAAACTGAGGATGGCTTAGAATCCAGATTTTTCACTTACTAAAAAGTGAACTACCGCTAGCCTAGTGGTTTTCAAACTGGGATACATGTAGCCGTTGGAATACATACTTCTTTGCCAATAGGTATATGTTTAAATCTTGATAATAGTGATGGAACTTCTGTTTGGTCAACATGGAGTGAATAACGACATTGTTGCGTGTTACCATCAGCATCAACACTTCCCAAGGAACAAACAGGCAGATATGTGTTGGGTGTGGGGGTACAAGCAGCAATATTTTGCAAGTGGGTAAGAGAGTAGGTAGTCAAAAAAAAATTGAATGTCACTGCGCCACGCTGATGTGCAAAAGATGGGCAGCAATGGCTACTCCACTGTATATATGTGTTTGATTGAAACTGTCATGGGTGCTAAACGCAATGTTGTCAGTGCAAGTTAGGCATGCTCAGAGCAGATGTAGTAAATTGGGGCCTTCTACAGATTTAATCAATGCACACCTCGTTTGAGAGTCACCAATAGCTTTAGGTAAGAGCCTAAATGCTTGCCCCTTAACCAAGCTGGGCATAAACAACAGGTGAACTTTAGTTTCCTAAGTAGAGTTTCTACTGAAAACTTCAGCATTTAAAGACTTTATAGAACCTACAAGGGATAGACAGATGTTCTGCAAATTACTCTCTTAGTCTTAATTGCCTAAAATCTATATTAATTTGTAAGACAATGTTTCCCATTTAAGGTCCTAAACCTGTCAGTGGTTGGCAACCTATGACCCATGAGCCAGATCCACCCCATGAAGCTTTAGAAGAAGAGGTAAGGAAACCCACAGAAAACCACTATGGGTGCATCCCCATGAATGGGAATGTGCATTTCCTTCGGGACAAAGCAGCAACACATATGTGTGCTGCTATTACTTGTCCCTGGGTATGCCTTTGCATGTGCTCTGGCGCATGGCAAATTGCCCTGGGTGGGGTAGGGGAGGCTGCAGCTAGCACCTGGTTTGGCCCCAGCAGCCTTACCTAGGGTCCTGTGGGCCTCCTGGGGCTGCAGCAGTGGTGAGCCAGGGACACAGAGCCAGGCTGGCAGCCCTGGCCACCTGTGTGCTATGCTGCAACTGCGTGCATTCAAGGGGCATTTATTGGCAACATTATCAGCCACATCAACCAAAAAAGCTGATTGCCAGTGCTGTCAACTTTCCTTATATCAGTGCCAATTCAATATCAGACTGATGTATCAGTATACCTCTAGTTTATACATTTCCTCCAATAGCTAAAGACACGAGCAGTCTTTGGAGCAGGGACCAAAACCCAGGTCTCTCCCTCCCAAAGAGCATGCTTTCATCACTAGGATATGGAACCAGGCTGCTACTCTATTAGGCCTCATGGCTTCTGAATTCCCTTTTACACCATGGCACAGGTTCATGAGAAGAAGTGGAAAGTGTCCCAAAGTCATTTGTACTTTTCATAAGAGGTGGGGCATACATGTTCAAACCACTTCAGGTGAAGAGGCTTTTCTACATCTTCCACTTCATTGACATAGCACCTTACTCAGGATCACAGGAAGGTATATGCATAGGTCTGGAAAGGAGGTACATTTTTGTGGACGTACTGTGTTCTTCTTCATTATTTTTTGACTGGTTTAGGTCTATCCCCACTCAGCTTGCTGGCTGTTGGGAAGCCCAGTCCTAAGCACCTAATTCTCCATATTCACTGTATTTAGAACTTAGTTACCACCTGGGTTTGAGAATTCCATGCTTGGAGCCAGGCACCTAATGTTTAAGTGTGTAAATGCTCAGGATCAGCATGCTGAAGTCCCTTTGTGAACATCATCTTATTTGGGGGAAGAATGTGTATACAATGTGTTCAGGTCTAGAGTCTATTTTTGGTCTGATTATGAAACACGTAGCCCACTGCTGCATCAGCATTAAGGTCTATAGGAATTTTGCCACTGACAAGAGTAGGAACAGAATCAGACCTTCTGAGAAATAATTAACAGGAAACTAATAGTTGATCGCAATAATAAGATCACAAAAACAATACTATATATTCATAAAAGCGGTGCAGTTTTTAAACTCATAACCAGACTATGCCAGGTTAGTGCAGTTCTAAGATGCCTTGGTAACTCTTTGCTGCTAGTGCTTGTTGATATTAGCTAATATACCTGTAATAAGTTAATGTCTATGCTTCCTGACAGGTATAACATGTAGGTAATATACTAAATATGGTTATGACCAAAACTCCACTCCCCTAGCAGATGTAATTTAGGCTTGGAAATCATATGGACAGAACTACTGTATTAGCAAGTGCATTTAAAAGCTTCCATGAAATAGAATGTTAGTTTAATACTAATATATAGAGATGCCTATGGCAGATTAGTAGGATTTTGAAGTAACAGAAGATCACTGTTACAAACTTTTGAGAAAAGAGCATGTTTTGGCCTTAGATCAAAGAAAGCCAGTTAAAGCTGTATCCAATTCAAATCAGATGACACCATAGTACCCAGAAAAAGAATCTGTTGTGGCTTATTCAAAGGAAGTAGTGTAAAAATGTAGCTAAGAGGAATGACACTACACAAGTAATTAATTCCTTTAAAGAAAACTTTCTTCTACTCCACTGAAACAGAATGGAAATTTGTCAATAGCAAGATGAAGAACACACCATGCAACAGAGTGATAACAGGGTGCACCTACATGAGACACTTAACAGCACAGTAGCATAGTTTACTGTGCAGTAAGCATCCGTGTCTATATATGCACATGCTTACTACGCAGTAACCCTCACTAATCATGAGTAAATTTGTAACTCGCAAATGCAAACAGCAAATTTATTTTCAATTAGTAATGGTGCAGTAGGGCTCATGTAGATGTCTGACTGGGAGGAAACCAGCCCCCAGTCAGCTGGCCACCAGGGGGTGTGAGATTGCTTCCTGCTCCTGGGAGCTGTCTGGTGCCAGAGCAGGCTCTGCCACCAGAGCCCAGGAAGGGACTATGTCCCCTGCCCCAGCAGCAGGGAGCTCCAGGTCTCCCACTGCAAGACCATGATCAGGGAATGCAGGGCAGGGAGATCCTTATCTCCCAGTGCCAGCTCTGTGGATGCAGGGATGGTGCTGGGAGATCCTTGTCTCCCAGAGCTGGTCCTGCAATTATGGAGCTGGTGCTGGGAGATAAAGGTCTCAGAGCTAGCACTGGGAGGTCCCTACTGGTGTGGGCTGAGGAGCCTGTTCTCCACCCAGCTCTGTAAGCATGGAGCTGGGCTGGGAACAAGCTGGAGAGCTTGTTCCCCACCCAGCTTCATGCTCATGCAGCTGAGCAGAGAACGAGCTCCCCAGTTTGTTCCCTACCCAGCTCTGCGCTCACAGAGCTGAGCAGGGAGCAAATAACCCAACTTCTTCCTCACGCAGCTCCATATTCACAGAGCTAAGTGAGGAACAAGCTCCCACCCATCTCCATGCTCACAGAGCTGAGCAGGGAACAGGCTCCCTAGCCTCCACCCCACAATTGTGGAGCAGGGGTCGGGAACTGTCCTAGTTAGCGGCAGGTCCCATCCCCATGCCCCAGTTGGGTCATCAAGGCGCAGAGCTTGAAAAGAGCTGCAGAGCTGGAGTAGGTCCCAAACCCTGCCTCATCCATTGGTGGGACAGCTAGCAGCAAACTAGAAGATCTGGGCAGGGGGCTGGGACCTGTCCCACCCCAGTAGCTCTTTCCAAGTCCCCTGCCCCTGATTAGGGAGCCAGGGCCAGGAGCTCCCTGCTGAAGGGGCAGGGGGACATTGTTCCTGCCCCGGCAGCAGCCAGCCTCCAGGGGCAGGGTGTAGTGTCCCAGCCCCAGCCAGAAGACAGCTGTTTCCTACCCCAGTGCTCCCTACCAGCCCCTGGGCTAGCACCCAGGGGAAACCTAGAGCTCTCCCTGGTGGCAGCAGGGGTCCATTGCAGAGCTCCCAGAAGCAGGAGCATTTTGCTGCCAAAGGGAGCAAATCTGCTCCCACTTGCCTTCATGTGTAGTTGCCTGCCCAGGAGCATTTATTCATGAGTAAACTGGTCTTGGACAAATGACATAGTCCCCTCTTAGGATCTGGTGGCAGAGCCCACCCTGACAGCAGGCAGCTCATGGGGGCAGGGAGCAATCTCCCACCCCCTGGTGGTCAACTGACTGGGAGCAGATTTGCGGTCAAGCATCTACGCAAGCACTATTGCACAGTTACTAATCATGAGTACATTTGCTACTTTCATTTGCAAGTAGCAAATTTACTCACGATTAGCAAGGTTTACTGTGCAGTAAGCATGTGCATGTGTAGTTGTACATGCTTACTGTGCAGTAAACTATGCTACTGAGCAGTAAAGCATCTTGTGTAGACACACCTAGTGATGCTGAAAAAGATACTGAAGGATCCTAGGGTGCAATCAAAACTGATACTCAGTATGATATTTGCATGTATGAAGAGGGGATTAGTGAGAAGGAATACTATGGTGATTTTACTTCTGTACCCAGCATTTGTAAAGCTAAAATTGGAATATAGCTGTTCTTTCGAAAGGATGTTGAAAAGCTGGAACACAAGAAGAGCCGCATCAATGATTTAGGACAAAAAAATGCTTTTCAGTAGATTGTAAAGTGATGAACATTTTCAACATAGGATTAGAGTCAATGAGCACGTCTACATGAGACTCTATGTCACCGTAGCAATGAGCTACAGTGATGTAGCATCTAAAAATAACCGTGCACTGCCAGGACTGTGCAGTATTGGCAGGTACTGCTCAGCGATTTATTACTTGCAAGTATTAAATGATTGCCATACCAAATGAGCAGTCAGGGGCATATGTAGACATGCCCAGTGAGTATTTTCACAGGGAGAATATATCAGATTCCACAGGACCCTTTCATCTAACCAAAAAAAAAGACACAATGAGAAATCACTAGCTTGAAATAAAGGCAAATAAATTCAAATGAGAAGTAGAATGATATTTTAAACAGTGAGGGTGGTTAACCACTGGAACAAACTACCATGCAAAGTGGTGGATTCTTCATATGGTAATGGCTGCAAATCAAAACTGGGTGACTTCTGGAAGATGTATCAGTGTCAGGGATGAGTGAAATTGCAATGATATGCAACCGGCAATGAGAGCAAATGGTTTGCATTACATCGTATTTTCGCTCAGTGCTGATACTGAGCCCAGCTGCTTTTAGTTCACACCATGGTACAGAGACTTTGTTCAATTAATAGTTGCATTGACATTGTATTGCATCTGTTATTTTCCAGTATCACCCCGGATTACAGTTTACAGTTGATTGCTGTTATTAAACTTCTAATGTGGCTAATACACAAACCAAAGTTTAATTCATTAACAAATACTTAAGATGAAAACACTCAACTTGTATGTAGAAAAGCATGAAACAATTCTGGCTGATTACAACTGTGTAAATTCTAGCATGACTTGCTTGTGAAATTGTTTTCTAACATGCCTTCTTCCCTTTCCACAAGCATTCACAGTCTGGACTTTGTATGCCAAAATCAAATAATGTCTTCTGGAGTTTTCTGAAAGAATACGGGTGCAGCAACCCTGATTTACACAGGCTGAAGGTTCTGCCATATTTAAATATCCCACAGTGTTTGAAGTTGACCTTGAAATGCCACTGCTGATGTATAAGAAATGGGAACGTTACTGCTATATTTTTATATCATGATACCATGCAAGAGTACAATTCATTAGAAAGACTAGCCATGACTGAGAAATTACGATGTATAATTGCAGCTTAGGTTCTGGCCATGCAACACATTAACAGCAGTATAACTTATAACAGTTTTATAAAATGATGTAAGTTATTCCTTCTCCAGAGCAAACAAATAACCAGATCTCTCAGAATAGCTTCCATAGAAGGTACTATTAGAACACCTCACCACTAGTTGGTAGGGGGAAAAAAATAATAGCCCACTTCCAATGAATAAACACCTACACTGCAATAATAGTTGACATATAACACCTAGACCAATGCAACTTGCATTAGCATGGTTTTCCCTTTGATTTTTCCCAGAGTACCTCTAGAAAGCTTTCTTATCATTTTTACCTGTGTAGGACTATGCATCGTAAGTCCACTTCTTCTTTGCACTGATGTAAGGGGGGGTTGTAAATGAATTGTGTTCCACCTTTTAACCTAAAAATCTGGAAATATCCACATCATACCATCTCAAGAGCCCTGGGGAACAGAGGCCTCTCTTTATCCATAAAACAAGCACATCCCATGCAAGATTCTCCACAGTGTCCTGCAACTGTACATTAATAATGAGAAGAAGAAAATACCTTTTAAAACTGAAGCAATAGTTCATTCCTCATGCTGGCAAAAAAGCTATAATACAGTAACAATATTCACCCATTATCCACCCAGACTGGATTCAGACTGACAAGCCAGCTGTGAAAAGCTTCATAGCTCATGTCCAATCCCCTGAGCTATTCAACATCCTCTGAGATTGAGGCACTTTATTTATCTCATAAAGATGCCAAATGAATTGTGTGGGGGCCGTATGTTCAAGAGGTCTATGGCAAATGTGTTGTTGTCAGTTTTAAGTTTAATACAAGAAGGTTAAGAATAAGGACTTGCAAACTTAAAACCCCAACAGCTACTGGGTTTTTCACAATGATAGCTAATACTAACACATCTGACATTAAAATGAAATACTAGCAGTTGTTTTACAAATATTATGATTTATAGTTTTTTTCAAAATCTAACCTAGTGCATGATAGCGCTAAAATACAAAGCTGATTAACTTAGTCAAAGGTTTCACCTGAAGTAACAATTGTTTGACATTGCTAAATGTCTTGCATTCCAACCATATCACTTACTCTAACCGGTGACATTAATATTTATTGATGACTCACCTAAGAGTTCACTTTAGAATGGGATTCTTTCAATTATTTTACATTGTGATTAGGAACCACAGAGTGTGTGTTTGTTTCAGGGATGTTGGTTGTAGCAGTGTTGGTCTAAGGACATAGGCAGACAAGGTTCTTTGAGTGAATGTGATATCTTTTATTAGACCAACTAAATAGTTGGAAAAATGGTTCTTTGCAAGCTTTTGGGTACAAACACCCTTCTTTAGGCAGAGCGAGAGCTTGCAAAAAACATTTTTTGTAACTATTTAGTTGGTCTAATAAAAGATATCACATCTACCCAAAGAACTTTATCTGCATATCTATAGCTATATCTATATCGATATCTATATGTAGCATACATTCTAGTGGAGCAGAGAGAGTTCAAATTAATGAATACCCTTATTCAGGTAACTGCTACCCAGAAATAACATGGTCTAAAATTTTTGTTGACAACATCGGTGATGATTATGATAGCAAGGAAAAAGCTGCATTCCCTTGCATTCTCAAAAAATGAGGGAGAATCTGTGCTGGCCAAATAGATAGTATAACATCTACAAGGAAATAGGCCTAAAATAACTCTGATTAGGAGGTGACAGACTTAACAGTTATACCAATATTAAATTATGCCAATATAAAAGGTTTCACTATAATTGTTATGTCTATCTAGTTCTACAGCTGTGCAAGTTGAGAAAAAAACATTATAAATTTTAATCCTGTTTCATTCATGGAAAAGGTTACAGTGGTTTAAATCATTTCTACTGGTAGACAAATGTAATAGTTAAATCAGAACAGATGTTGCACACTTCTGAATGGTAGCTTTCCTTCCCCTTCAAAGTGATATAAAGTTATTTGTGATTGCATTGGTCGTGTTCTCTGTCACTAATGGAAACCTATTGGTTTCAAATAGCCCTTTAGCATACATCATATCTTTTCCCCAAAAACCCTGTTAAGTTGTGGACAGATGTAATATTCAACCACTGTAAAGGTGATCCAGGACTTTCTGCTTGGGTGCATTAGCTGAAGCAAGTTAACTTTCATTTGCCTGTTCCTATACCACTATAGCTCAACCACAGAAGGACTACAACAGAAGTTTACTACAGAGTAGTCTAATTAGCTCCACAGTAAACATTGTCCATCTACACATGCACCCCTATTCGGCTGGAGCAAACCAGTTAACTCCTCAGCAGGGTAATATTTGTAAATACAAGTAGTAACCTGCTGCAGCTTTTTACTCCACAGCAGCACATGTGTAAATGCTGCCCCAGCTGGCTGGGGCATGAGGGTGCTTCATTGTTGCTCATCCTCCAACCAACTCTTCCACAGCACGTTAAGCCAGGGGGAGAGCAGCCTCAGGTTGGCAGGCTGATTCCCTGGGCCCCTTGCCAGCTGGGGTTGCTCCAGCCCAGCTCTACATTCTGCGGTCCCGGGCATACATTCAAGCAGCATGTTCAGAAGCAAAAAACTCGAGATCAATAAAACTCCAGAGTTTATTGCTTTGCATTATTTGCACGTGTAGATGTGCCCCCATGTTTTAAACTTTTAAACCATGAAATGGGTTTAAAAGTTACAGCAGTTTAGCATTCATTTAGAACAGAATGGATAAACTAGTTGCAGTGGATCACCTATGAGGAGAGATTGCAGTGGATCACAAGGTCCTTCAAGGAGAGATTGAGGGACCCAGATCTCTTCAGCCTCCACAGGAGAACATTGAGAGGGGATCTAGTAACCATCTACAAATTCATCAGGGGGTACAGCAAGGAATAGGAGATGCTCTGTTTACCAGGGCATCCCTTGGAGTTACTAGAAACAATGACTACAAACTGACAGAGAGCAGATTTAGTAGGCATCAGGAAGCATTTTTTTATGGTAAGGGTGACCAGAATCTGGAATGGGCTTCCAAAGGAGGTGGTGCTCTCTCCTACCTTGGAGGTCTCTAAAAGGAGACTGGACAAGCACCTGGCTGGGGTCACCTGACCCCAGCTCTCTTTTCTGCCCAGGACAGGGGGTTGTACTCAATGATCTACTAAGGTCCCTTCCGACCCTAAGCATCTATGAAATCTATGAAACATCTATGAAAACCTATAAAGCAATATAGTTTTATTAAAGCTCTTCAGTCATGGTTCTCTCCACACCTTTACTGAAGCCTCACGTCAGGATTGTCATAGAGTTAATGCATGCCATGTAATAACTTGAGTTCAGGTCCTTGCCCTAGGCAGTTTCTGCTGATGACAGAGTGAGAACATACCTGTACCAAGATGAATATGTCATCCATTGTTTCCAAAAACAGCATGATCATCTTCTTTGCTTTAATTCTGAATCTATAAAAAAAATCCATTCACAAAAAGGGCTTCCATTGCTATCCCTCATTATAGAAGGTAAAAACATTCTTTTTATCATATTAATATAAAGAAATATCTTTCAAGGGGAGGGGAAGGATACGTGCAAGGCTTATAATGCAAGCTGACAACTACCTAACAGCTCACAGGTTACTGGAAGACTTGTAACCTTGAACCAAGGATAAAGGATGGTGACAAAGTAATGCCTAAATTGAAACTCATTCTGTTTTGTTTCTCTTCTCCCAGCAGCCTATCATTCATCCAGTGAGAACAATGACATGTTTTAACCTGTCTTTTCAAAGTGCTTTTTCATATAGCTAAGGAGATGCAGTGGAAGGTTTATTAATGGTATGGCTTGTCTGAAAGTGTCTACACACATCATATATCACTGGGTGTAGTCTCAGATGAACTAATATGGAAGACATACATGCTCCATTAAGTTCTAGTAGAGAGGAGAATGTATTAACCCTTTGACATTCTACAGAAAGCAGTGCTCATACATAGCTACAATGTGTTGTGCAAAAGAAGATGGTTGGCCCATGGGAGTTTGATATGAAATGCAATATGTATAACTTCTGTGGTGTCATGAGGATTTATTTCAACTGGTTTCCATTTCCCAAACCAGCAAAATGGCAAGCAAGAAATATTGAAATTTAGATGCATTAAGGAGAGCATTATCAAGTAGCTTAGGCCATAAATTTAGAGCTGTAAAAAAAGAGGCTGGGATCTGTTTCAAATCTTATATTAATAGAAAAACATTACACCTGACCAACAGAGGCTGGTAAATAAAAACAGCAGTTAGAACAGTATAGTCCGAATCAGAACATTTCTGCTTGCCATATACAGCTTTCCTCTGTTCCAGACATGCCTTGCATCTTCTAACACAAGGAGAATATAAGCAGAATGACCATATTCTTTTCTTTGATTTTTATCCTGACCAGATACAGATACCGAATGAGCAAGGACCAAAACCCTATACAATGCTTACGCAATTATTTATAGGGCAAATTAACAATTTCCTATTTACACACACAGTTTAGGCCACATAAAGCAGCAGTAGTACAGAAGAATCCTAGCTATGACCCTATCTGGAGACTCTGAAGTGGAAATTAAACCCCAGTATGGCACAGAAATTAAGACTTGCCAGATGTTACAGGGATTTGACATAGTTCAAGAAGGGTGAAGTTTTAAGTTTATTGACGATGCCAGATGCTACTGAAGGATTTAGGATTTTTAGGTGTCAAATAACTTGTACATAGAAGAACACAAGACAGGTAAAGGCATGCAGTGAAATAACATGAATTAACTGTAAAATGTTGTAATAAATTAAACAAACACCAGAGGTCTCTATTCAACTCACTGCTGCCTCTCCAGGGCAGACAGGAAGAAAGGTTGTTTATTACAGTAAGTGAGAAAAATCTTTTAAGCAGGATTTTTTTGAATGACAAAACATTTTAGAATAATATCATTTGTAATTAAACACTTCTTTTTTCATGTGGCAGAGTATAGCTTGTACAGTTGTACACAACCCAGGAACTACCACAGCAGGAATCAGAAAACTTGTTTGAGATGGAGCCACTGATATAAATAAGAGACAGAGCTGATGGGAGATATTTTCTGCTCTTGGTTTAGAAAAGCTCTTGAAAATGTTTCATTCCAGCCTTATAGAGGAAAACACTGTGCTTAACTATAAGTCTGTGCTTCAGTCCAATTGATTTGAATTTAAGTAAAGGTTTGTGTTAATAGCTTATCAAACTACGGGCATATGTGAAGGACCTGTGGTTTTGGAATTCGCTTCCCCATTTTGTCTAAATACCCTGACTTTTCTGACATTTTGTTCTGAAAGTGGTGGAAATGAGGGGAAACATTCTAAGAAGGAAATAACTGAGGTAGGTACTAACATTTCTTTGTAACCTAATTTGCATATGGTACATTGTTTTGAATTATATTGCTGTATCCAGGGTGCATATGCATGTGAAATGAATGTGAGTGAATAAATTGCACCGGAGTTTATTGCTCCCAGGCACTACATCTTCACATGAGCCTGGAACTGCCACACATTGAGTTGGGTCAGAGCAGCCCCAGCTGGTTGGGTCCTGGGGGTCAGCCTGCCAGCCCAGGGATGGTCCAACCCAGCTAAACGTGCTGCAGAGGGGCTGGCTGGAGCACAAGTTTGCTTCAGTGCAAAGATAGCTAGCCCCATCAGCATCTAAGGATAGTTTGCTCTGCAGTACACAACTCATGTAGATGTGCCCCCAGTGTATTATCTGTGAAATATTCTTAAGCTATGTTACGATACATATAAGTGCTCATTTTAGCTTTATATTATTATAGAAATAAACAAACCCAATACCTATTTTAAATGAAATAAGTACTATCTACTCATTATGTTTCTGCAACTCTTTAGTTGCATTAACAACTGAAAGGTAAAGGGAGGTAATTTAATTGCTGAAATAAAACAAAAATATGCACAATAAACTACAGCAAAGTATGAAAACACTGTTAGTAGAGAAATGGTGGAGGAGCTGGGAACATAACCTATTGCTAAGGTTTCCTGGCACTTCAAAAACAAGTCAGCCTTTTGGAACCAAGATCTAAAACATGGTCCGGGGCATCCCACAGCTCTCCAGAATCAGAAGCAGTTTCCAACACTTCTAATTCCAGTTAGCACTGTTGGCTTAATGTGGTGCTGCTGCGCTAGTCAGCTAAGGTACAGTAGTGTGTGAACATAGCTATGCTACTTCCTGCTTAGGCTGCCTTCTCACTTAGGCCATGTACAAACATTACAGTTTTATCAGTACAAGTGACTGGAAACTGGTCATAACAGAACAAAAGTTTGGGTACGCATAGACTGGTTTTAAAATGGCAGTACCCAGTTTAGAAGAGAGAACAAGAAAGAAAAAAGGAGGAGAGAGGGAGGAGAAAGAGAAAAGAGGAGAGGAGAGAGAGAAACAGAGGAGAGGAAAAAGAGAGAACAGAGAGAGAGAAAAGAAAGAGAAAAAGAGGGAAAGAAAAAAGAAAAGAGGAGAGAAAGAAAAATGATAAGGGGAGAAAAAAAGAAGAGAAAGAAAAAGGAGAGAAAAGAGGAGAGAGAGAAAAGAGAAGAAATAGAAAAAGAAAAGAGAAAGAAGATATAAAAAGAGAGAAAGAAGAAGGGAAGATGTTGGTTCTTTAAGGATACACTTGCTTAATTCCTTAAAATAGATGCTCTGTATTCACTGCCATAAACAAATGAAGTGCTCTCGAGTCAAAAATCTTTGCTTAGTGGCTGCCTTGGCCCTGCTTCTAACAGCCGAGTTTGGCAATGTTAGGCTGGTAGCTGGTTGACATCATACGCAAACACAAATCCGAATTGTCCGTCATCAGATGGTTTCTCATAGGACTGAGTATGGTGAAAACACTTGTTCACAGTGATGAGTAGAAGCAACAGCTACTTTTTTCATGCAGGCATACTTTTCAGGAAAGGAAGACCAACATGCTGTAATCTTGAGTTGCCAGTTCCTTTCATTCTCAAGTTCACCTCAGTCTGCATATTGCTGACCATTTTCCTCAAGAAACAGCTTAATGGATTTGAGACAAGCAACAAATCACTTGAGCATTTTACCTCAACTCAACCAGTGTACATTACTGTGCAGCACTAAATCTCCATATGCAGAATCCATATCATTTAGAAGTTCATGGGATCTCCTGTGTGTCAAAAAGGAGCAGGAAATCACAAAGTTATCTATTTTCACAACCGTTGTCATGATTTCATTTCAATCAGAAGATTAGATCCTAGCGCACAGGATCTTCTGATGAATAATACAATGAAAACTTGTAAAACTTCAGGAAACTGAGATTTTATAAATCCAACTGTTTTACCCACCATAGCAAGTACACCATCAGTGGTAACAGAAAACACTTTGTGTAGGTCAGTTTGTTGCTGTGTGAAAATATCTTTGCCAGCATAAAGTGGTTGGCCTTTGTGCTATGCATAGCACTCAAAGAAAACAATTCCTCCTGAACTTCCCCAGAGATAAAATATTGAACAATTATAGCAAGATGGGAGATATCCTTTATGTCTATGCTTTCATCCAGTTTAAGGCTCATCACATCACAAGCATGGAGGTCTTGAGTCATTTGTTCCCTAATATTAGTTGTTACCACTTCATCTGTTCGCCTTTGAACAGTCCTGGATTTCAACAGCATTTCATCAATATGAGCAATGATGTCTTTCTTATTTGCAAAATTCTGAAATAGATCCTCAGCACATTTTAAGAAAGTGTCCTTTAAGTATTTTCCATCTGTAAAACACTTGCCTTTCTGAGCTATAGCTACAGCTGCAATGTAACTTGCCCATGTGGAAAGAAAATCAACAGCTTTTCTAATGGATTCATGTTTGTCTGCTTCATTGACTCCGTAAAATCTGGCTTCGTGATTGATTGTGAAATGGTGCTGGACACTGGAAGTACAAGATACCACACTTTCTCTGCACAGACTACAAACAACATGATCCCTCTGCTGCACAAAACCATACAATTCTCTCCAAACTGACTGAAACTTTCAAATATCTAACTTTGCTTTTTTTATTATTCATAGTTTTATATATATATATATATACACACACACACACACACACACACACACACACACACACACATATACACACATACATATATATATACATACACATACATATACACACACACCCCCTTCTAACTTAAAAATTTCCTGAAGTTCATGCAAAACAAAGGCAGGGGAAACAATGTAAACAGGCAAACAGAAAGCAAACAATCAGAAAGAATCAAATCATTTTGAAGTGCATATAAATCTGGGTAAGTATGGCCAAGAAGGCAATCAGAGAGCAGAAAAACACAAAAAAGTGAGCAATATGAAACGTTTAAATCAAGGAATGCAAAGCAGAGAGATCAAAATAAACTGTATAAGAGATGTTTAAGAAATTAAAAAACTGAAAATTATGATCTGGTTTAAGAAAGAGTAAAAACTGAATATGAAATAATTAAACAAAGCAAAATAACATGAATAATATGCAACGTCAGTCTGCAAATCAGTTTGCAAAGCACAGAAATCAGCACTAGCACCAACAGGCTACTGAGCTATCTGCCACCAAGAGCACAGGCAGAGGAAGGCTGGGGCTTGTGGGGGCTTAGACCCCCAAATTAATTTTGCAGCAGCCAGTGACAGCAGCAGCACCACAGCACCGATCGGCCTGCAGCCAGGCCAGCACCCCACATGTGCTCAGCTCTGTGCAGCTGAGGAAGAAGAGACTAATTGCATGTGCATCGCACTGCCTAGAGCACAGTGGGAGTTGTAGTACTCATGCTGATGCATGCACTCAGCACCCTTCAAATAATATTTTCTCCCTCTGTCTATGGCCCAGAGCCATGTGCTTCCCTCATTTGTAGAGGGGGAAAAGCACAGATGGGGGAGCCGGCACCTACACCCCCCTGGCACTGCCCCTCCCCACTGCTCCCCACACTGTGTACCCCTAGCAGTGTCCTCCTACAGGCAGTGTCACACCCTCCCCACTCCCATGTTTTAATGACCCCTCCTGCATTCTCCTGCCCCTGATTATCCCAGTGCCACAGCAGATACTGGGGGCGAGGATGCAGGATGCTGCCTGTTTTGCTGACCCCACCCTTGATGTCTGTGGTGGTGCCAAGGGCTTTGCAAAGCTTCATAAAAGCGCCCAGTGCCAGGGCAGGTACTGGGGGCAGGAGAACACCAGCATGGACCCAGTAAGCATCCTCAGTGCCTGTGGCTCAGTTTGTGAAGCTTTATGAAACTCTAAGCACCACCACAAATGTGAGGGTGGGGTCAGCAGGATGTAGACAGCGTCCCCGTGTCTCTGCCTGTGTTCTCCTGACCCCAACCCTGGTGCCTGCCATGACACCAGGAGCTTTTATGAAGCTTTGTGAAGTGCTTGGCAGTGCCACAGGTATCAGGGGTGGGGGCAGCAGAATACAGGCAATGTCCCTGTGTCCCTGCCTATGCTCTCCTCACCTCACCCCTGGTGCCTGCCACAGTACTGGGAGCTGTGGCTGCTCCAGACAGCCCGGAGCAGCAACTTTTAAAAAAAAAAAAAAATCAAAATTTTCATTACACCTCCTAGCATGCTGAGGAAAATGTCTCCACAATATCACTAATTGGCACACAGCCAGGGGTTGCCTATCCCTGACTTAGATGGATTCCGCTTTGGGCTCTTTGAATATCCTTAGGATTTTTGAATATCCTTAAGGATGGATTCTGCTTTTTGCCTTAGAAGCAAAGCTGTCAGGAAGCCAAACAGCATAGTACTGGGCATGTTTTTATGCACACCTAAACTTACTGCACATGTTTCTAATGTGCATTAAGGCAATTTAAGGCATGTGTCTACATGAGTGTGTGCTAATGCACATTAACACGGGTGTACAGACCAGCTTGGGACCAATTGTTGTGCATGTGTAGACAGTGATACTTTACTGCGCATTAGTCTAATGTACAGTAAAGCATCTCATGTAGATGCACCCAGTATGGAGGAAGACTTATACTTACATTACTTTTAAAAGTGAAGAACAAAAAGATTAAGTGTTTACCCTAGTTCATGTAGGAAAGGAGAGAGTCAGAGCTAGGAATTAAATCTAGCTGCCTATAACAATACCTTAGCTACAAAACTACCTTTCCTGTTACAACTGAATTTGCTTGTGGTTATTTTACCCCTACAGATTGTTTTTATCTGAGTTTAACTTCAGCTTTTGTCCATATATTTAATTTCTCTTTCCATTATTCCTCAGATCTCCTCATTTATTTTTGAAACACCTACCACTTCCATACAGATATTTATTCTCTTTCAGGTCAATATTCAGAAGAAAAAAGGCACTAATCCCTACAGAACTCCAACAGAGATCTTTTCCAGTTCAACGGATTGCTCTCATCATTCCCATTTTATGATCATTTTGCAAGATTTTAATTCAAATGCCAGTGTTCCTACCCCAGTTGATTTGAATTGATTTTGAAATACACTCAAACACATTGCTAAAATCCAATTATCCCACATCAACTCCCATCTCTTTACCCACCAATTTTCTCATTCTGTTACTAAAAGCTTTTGAGCTAATCTAGAGAAATTTGTAAATCATGTTTAAATAAAGCCCATATTATATTATGTTATTCCTTGTCTTGTAGTAATTTGTAATTGTTTTTGCTAAATATTTAGGCTAAATCTTATTTCACCTCTACATGCCAAAGTGGCACTTAACTACATAATGGCAGTTCTGAGTACTTATGCACAGCTTGATTTCTATTTGCACCTATGCCAGAATAGGATTGCCCTGAAGACATACATGTGAGAAGTAAAATGGAGGAGGAAGAACTTCCTAATACCCTTAGAGTTAGGTCACTTGCAGAAGCAGACATAGAGGGTGTGTAGTATCACAGCTGCATCCCACTTTCTGACTATGTGGCAGGTACAGTAGCTGGGAAATGTTAAGTCCCAAAAAAAGGAAAAATTCCTCCTCTCCTTTCCCCTCCATCCTCAGAAGTGCCTTCCCTCCTCTTACCTCCCTGCCCCTTCCTTT
>NW_017729026.1:25024540-25026598 GCF_001723915.1 Gavialis gangeticus
GTTAGGTCACTTGCAGAAGCAGACATAGAGGGTGTGTAGTATCACAGCTGCATCCCACTTTCTGACTATGTGGCAGGTACAGTAGCTGGGAAATGTTAAGTCCCAAAAAAAGGAAAAATTCCTCCTCTCCTTTCCCCTCCATCCTCAGAAGTGCCTTCCCTCCTCTTACCTCCCTGCCCCTTCCTTTCCTATTCCTCCCTCCCTTACCTGCTGTTGTCAGTGTCCCTGCTATCCCTATTGTCCTGAGGGCAGGAGGAAGTCATGTTCCACCCCAGTTGGGCTGTGTGGGAGCTGTCTCAGCCTGGGACAGAAGCAGCAGTGGCAGCTAGATTCCACTCCCCACACCTGATCCTGGGCTGGTTGGAAACACTCAGGGGGAACATTCAAGGCAGGCTGCATGTGGGTAGGGGAAGAGACTGGGAAAGGAGTGTCCAGCCACTGCTGTGGTGCTGGTCACTGCTCCTGCACACCTCTCTGTAAAAACCTAGATCTTCCCATGCTCACTTGCCCAAGGAGTAGGAGATAGTTTCTAGACCCTATGCTCATCCAGAAAGACTTAAACATCCATCTGTTCCTTCCTGGCAAAGTGTTCTGGCCAATGCCAGTCATTGCCATTGTACACCTCAACCATCTCCTGCAAGCTGGCCCACTGTACCTTGCATTTCCTATTCACTGAATAATAGTGTTTGAATTACTTTCTTCTCCATTAGGAGGAGGGCCAAGAGCCAGAACCAAAGGCTCTTGCCCTTGCTAAGCATTATTTACCACATGAATGGCGTATGCCTCCAGTGGCTGGGGGGGCACGGCAGCAGCAGGAGCACAGCAGTGGTAAACGGCAGCAGTAAGTGGGAGCTCCTGCAGACGCTGCCGGCAGCATTGGTGGCAGCCAGTGGAGATCGCTGGCTGCCCTCAGACATCACCACGGGTGTCAGCAGCAGGGAGGGTGGAGTGCGGTGACCACCCACAGGCACCACTGACAGCGTCAGTCATGACTTCTTGTAGGGAGGTGCACCACCACATTCAGGGGATGCACACGCAACTGCATGCACCCC
The DNA here is from genome assembly GCF_001723915.1 of Gavialis gangeticus. Lineage (NCBI taxonomy): Eukaryota > Metazoa > Chordata > Crocodylia > Gavialidae > Gavialis > Gavialis gangeticus. The sequence goes on from NW_017729026.1 coordinate 25,025,593, forward strand.
CAACGTGTTGCCCCTGATTTACCATATTTACTTGAATGTAAGACAAGGTATTTTTTTCCCTAATCATCATGGAAAAATTCCTGATCTTAGATTCACATACAAAGTGGAGGCAGGGTAGGCCAGTGGTCTGGCTCCAACTCTGGCCTCTGGGCCAGAGTCCGGCCCACAGCAGCCTCGTTCCCCTCCCCATTTGTCCTACCCTTACTGTCAGCCACAGTTTAGCTCCAGATCAGGTTGGATTCCCTCCCGGGCACAAAGCACATGGAAACTCTGTTCCCTCCACAGCCAGTCAGCACTGCCAGTACTGCTGCATGGCCCAGCAAGGGCTAAGCTTCCACATGCTGTGCTCTGGGATAAAACAGAGCCCAAGATGCATCTGACTGTAAGTGGAGGGTGGAGAGGAAAGTCAGAGACTTCAGGGATCATGGGTGGAAGGAGCAGAGTTTGTGCGGAATGGGGGGGCAGAAGATGTGGGGATCTGGGAGTGGGGGGGCTTGGGGGAGAGGGGCAGGAAGACTTCAGGAAGAAGTGGGCAGAAGGGCAAGGAGGCCACCTGACCCCTCTAGCCATTTTTCCCTGCTATAGCAGTGGGAAGGGGATGAATTTAAGACAGACCTCTAATAACTAGATTCTATACCTGGAATATTATAACAAATTTATAAAATGTTCCAGATACAAAATCTAATTACTGGGTGATCATCTTAAATTCAGGGTTGATTTAGATTTTAGTAAATATGGTGTGTCATGGAGCCACCCTCTTTATTGCCTGTTCTTCCTTCTGGACTCATATCTCTTCACATTGTGGCTAGAGAAAATGGATAAACACTATCTTCTACCCAATTTAGGGCCAGAGCTCAGGGGTCATAGAATCCTAGAGAAGTGGGCTGGAAGGGACCTCTAAAGGTTGTCTAGTCCAGCCCCCTTCCCAAGGCAGGCTCATCCCTAGCCAAACCATCCTATACAAACCCATTGTGGCGGGTGCAGAGATCCCACCTCAGGAACACAG
>NW_017729026.1:25026609-25046570 GCF_001723915.1 Gavialis gangeticus
AGAGATTTTTGGGGAGAAACCAAGGTGGCTTTCTGCCACGCCCATAATCTAACCTCTTAGTAAAACTACACAGTCAACCCTGACACAACATAAGACATAACACCATAACCTGCCTATGGCCGAGCACCTCTTTGGGTGCTCAGCAGTTGAGGGCTCTTACAGACTCCAAGGGGAGCCAGTTTTGGAGAAGCAGCAGAAGAAACCACTTAAGGTACCACTTAAAGGGGGAAGATGTGTGGCAGGGCATGGGTGCCTGCCACGTTAAGACCAGAGCCAAGCAGCCAGCAGGTGCTTGATTGAGGCAGCCATTTTAGCTCCCTGGCTGCCTATATAAACAGCTCAGTTCCCCTCTGGCTGGGGAGGTAGTAATATTGTTTGGCTGCAAGGTTTTATAACATCTTGGAGGTAAGGGAGGAGCTGTAGGGGATGGTCTGGAGGCTCCTGGTCCTGGGCATGACCTAAAGCTGCACCTTACTGGGAGTGGGTGGCCTGGTGGGGCTCTCAGTGGCACAAGAGCCCCTAGGAAATGCTAAGCCAGTTACCACCCTGGTGAAAGTTGAGTAGGGGTGCCTTAACCATAGCCCTCACCTTTGGGTGGGTTTGTTATGCTGTGGCCACCTGAGCCCTGAGGGGTGCAAGACCCCAAGAGACCCTGAGGAGGGAGAGTGGGGGGCCAGGCATGGCTGTGGCCACCTGAGCCCACTGGGGAAGGAAGCCCTGTGGCCTCAAGTGAAGGAAGTGGTGTGGAGCCCCAAGTGAGGGGGTCAGAAATGAGTAGCCACAGTAAGGGGTGGCCCCAGAAAGGGGCAGAGATGAAGAGCCCTAGTGGGGCAGGGTAGGAAAAAAATCAGAGGGCTGAGTGCGTGTTATGTTTATATGTATAGAGATACCCCTGGAAGGGGTCAGAGTAAGCTTAGACCTGGTCAGGTAATTGGCTAGCCACTACCCCGGTGAGGGTTGCAGGAGAGGCCCAAAAGACGGTACATCTGCCACCCAAGGGATGGACTAGCTAAGCCTATGGCTTAAGGGGCCTGCTTCAAGAGGGAGCAAGGCAGAATAAGTTGTTGATGGATGAAAGAGATGCTGTGAGAGAGGGTAGAGTGCATGAGGCCCAAGTGAGAGGTGGGCGGTATAAGTGTGCATGTGACTGAGGCCTGACAGCGTAGCCTAAGCTTCCTCCGGCTGTAGGCCGGGAGCAAAGTAACATCTGGATGCCATCTGTGAGGCACGGGCTATGGTATAGGGGAGGTACAGTGCCACAGATAGTGCCCCCTGGCATCAGGGCATAAAATAGGCAGCCTGCTGCCTAATTAACATCCTCATTAATTAACAAGGTGTAGCAGACAAGTCAGGTGGGGGGTATGCCCAAAGGTAAGTAGGGAACCTAGCACTGTGGCTAGGTGGGGAACCCCACTTCACCACACTGCCACAGGTAAAGAAGGAGACCACGGTGGCCAACGTCCTGCTGCTGCAAAGGCTGTTATTATGCACACAGATCCCTGGAAAGGGGACATGCCCCCTGACATGGAGAGAGGCTTTCCTCTCCCAGGGGCTTTCCATTCCAGAGCAGCACCCACCTTACTGAGTGTCACAGGGCAGGGACCCAGGAGAGGCCGTGATCTCTCCTGGCGCCCCCTACCATGCCAAGTTAGGGTCCATGCACCCTTGTTCTCGCCCATCATGTCTTTGATGACAAGATTATTTAGGGAGGCTGCCTTTTTGCCCCCTTGGACACGGTATCCCTGACGTACTCCCACCTGTGCCCCGTCTACGATGACTCTGTGCACTCCCGCCTCAAGGGCTACGCATGGATTCTACCACCCCTTATACCACACCCCATGCCTCTCAGGTGTACTGGACGTTGTTAAGTCTATTGTCTTCTCTTAGCGGCCCTCTCTGGGGCATCTCCCCGTACACTCGCCCTGTCTGGGGCTAGCCACAGTGCTAGGTTCCCTACTTAGCTTTGGGCACACCCCCCACCTGACTCTCACGCACCCTCCCTGGGGCTTCTTATTCCCATACGCCCGCACTGGGGCGTGTCTCCGTGCTCCTGCCCGCACTGGGGCTCAGGTGGCCTCGGCCTTACTTGGCCCCCAGACCCCTTTTCAGGTCCTACACCCCACTGGGGCTTCTTGCCTACGCCCACACTGGGCTCCTCCCAAAGCTGCCCACACTAGGGCCAGGGTCAGGACACCCCAAAACGCAGCACCCTCTCCAGCACCAGGAACCCCCCCCCCACTACTGGGGAGCTCCCCTGAGGCCTCCTCCAACCCCTACAGCCTCACCCAGTCCTCCAGTGTAACAATAACCAAAACCATAAGCCAATCAGCTGTAACACAAAACCCAAGCCTCTTGGCTAAAACTGAAACATAAACCCTATGCCCTCTGGCTCATCAACATTACCATCCCTGCCAGGAGTTTCTCTGCCTGGTATTCTCGCCCATAAGTGACTCGGGTCATCAGGCTTCTCCTGCCCTGCTTGCTCCAGCAGAGTTCTATCTTTCTCAACTGCCAGAGGGGAACTGCCTCCTTGGCCTCAGCCTAAGCTGTTTATATAAGCCAGGCCCTGCCCCCTTCCGGTCAGCTGACCCTTGTGGTTGGCCCAGCAACCAACACCTGTCCTTCTTTAGGAGCAGGCACTTCAGTGCGCTGTGACACACTTTCCCCCCACCCCAGTTCATAGCTCCCTAGGAGCAGGGTGCGGCAGTGCCCTCTGCGACACACCTCTCCCCCCTTAAGTTGGAGACTCACGGGGCCACTCTTCATTGTTGTGAGGTGTGGCATCCATTAAGGCTCTTCATTCGGTTTTTCCTTTAGGCATCCGGCAACTTAAAATACTGGAGGCGGAGGTTTTCAGGCGCCTCCTACTTGCCTTTTCCCCAAGGCGCACCACGTGGGATTTATTGGGATGTACCTGCCACAGGTAGTCCCCCCACATTAGCCAACCTTGGTAGATTACGCCCTCTGCCGGCTAAGCTTCTGCCTACCCTCCGAGACCTCTTTTCCCTTTCTGCACGCCTGGATCCGTTCTTCCAGGTAAATTGTCGGGTTCCAGGTCTCTTTCTGTCTCCCTGGAGGTCTTGGAGCCTTCCCCAAATCTCCCACTGGCAACTCAATGCCTTCTGGGCATCTTCTCCTCTCCAAAATCCTGCTTTTCCCTGTCCAGTGGACCTCCCTCCAGGCCCCTTATAGATTTTCACATAGGCCACCCTTCCAACCTTCTCTTCAATGATCTTCCTTAGGGTCTTCCACATGATCTGTCTGGGAATGTTACTCATATATAGTTGTGGTCTTCCTTCATGCTCTGATCTCCTTCTCATTGAGCATTCCCTCCTCTTTGCCTTGCAGGCCTGGGCTCTATTTTCCTTTCTAGGCTGCAACGCTCCCCTATCTATGGAGCCTATCTGTATATGGCCCCTATCAATTGGGCATGGTGTTTCACTCCTCAGGGAAGTCTTTTCTTCCTTCTTTGTTGCCCCTATTTTTGCTAAGTCAGCCCCCTCTGGCTGCCCATGATTAGGCACTACCCTTCCTCCCTTGCCTTGCGACAGGGATAGTTCCCTCAGCCGATGTTCTAGCTGGCTCATTTCTTGTGAGTGGCGCCTCAGCCACTGGTCCCATCTCAGTTCCCAGTATTTTAGGATGGCAGACTGGGCCTCCCTCTGCAGGGCCTCCAATTTCTTTTCTATGGGACTTTCCTTTCTAATACTCCTCTTTAGCTGTCCTGACTCATCCTTCTCCACAGGATCTTCTGGGTTCTTGGCACTGGGACGTACCTTTACCTCTGTGGATTGTAAAAGTTTAGGCCAGGTGTTCTCCACTTGTGCCTCTGCTTGCCTCAAGGACTCTATAAGTATCCCTCTCTCATGGAATTCCAACCTACTGGTTCTCTCGTAATCCACAAGTAGAGACTCAAGAGCCTCCAGCCTTTCCCTTAGTGAGTCCGTGATCTTCAGGGACTGCAATTCACGCTCCGTCATGGCTTTCTCTTTTGGCCTCTGGGCTTCCTGGAACTCTTGGATTTTCAGAGCCATCTGGCCATTTGCCTCCTGTAGCCTTTCCTTATCAGCCCTCAGACTCTGCATCTCTTTTCCCAGAGTTTGCATTTCCAACTGCAGTTGTCCCTTTTCTGCAGTTATGCCTGCCTCTCTAGCCTGGCTATCTTTTAGGTGCGTCCTAAGTGACTCTACCTGTTCTCTAAGGTGGTCTCTTCCTGCCTCCAGGTCCTGTACCTGAGCCCTTAACCACTCATTTTCTTTTTTTCTGGTCTCTAGCTCCCCTTCAAGGGACTGGTATTGATCACATAGTGTCTCATAGTCCCTTATACATGCCTTTACCATTTCCAGGTCTCACGCACTTATCGTGCTATTTCCTTCAGCTTGGGTAAGGCTCTCATTTGGATTTTCCTGCAGCTGTTTGACTAAACGTTCAGCTTCCAGACACCTCTCCTGCCACCTCTCTAGGTCCTTGTACAGCTCTTCTATTCGATCCACTTGACTGTGGACCTCCCTTTGTAGGACTCCTACTAGGCTTCTGGCCTCTTCCAGCCCCTGCGGTATCTCCTGCTGTTCTGCTCTCCGAGTTTTCTCAGCCTCTACCGCCGTTAGTTGCCTGATTTGTCTCCCTTCTCCCTCTTTCTTACCCGATGGTACCGTTTGCACTAATACTGCCACTTTTGCCTCAGCCCTCTCTTCCGGACTTTGGCTAGCTATGGCTCCCGCTAGTTGGGCCACCTTTTCCCACAACTGTTCTATTCCAGATTGCCAGGCAATGTTTCCCAGTCCCTGGCCTTCCAAAAAAACCCTTCCTGGGCCATGACTACCCTGACCTTGTCTTCCTGGTTCAGGGCCTCAGTCTTACTACAGAATTCTGGGCAATGGGTATCCTTACCCAGCTCCCCCTAGCGAGTTGTGATAAGACTGCCTTTTCACAATCATCCATCTCTTAATTGTAGCCCCTAGATTTGTTTTCCCTTCTTCAGGGACACGGGTTCCTTCCCCATGCACGGCCGGCTTTTCCGGCCAATGCACCACTTGTCACAGGGCAGGGACCCAGGAGCGGCCGCGATCTCTCCTGGCGCCCCCTACCGTGCCAAGTTAGGCTCCATGCACCCTCGTTCTTGCCCGCCACATCTTTGATGACAAGATTATTTAGGGAGACTGCCTTTTTGCCCCCTTGGACACAGTATCCCTGACGTACTCCCACCTGTGCCCCGTCTACAATGACTCTGTGCACTCCCGCCTCAAGGGCTACGCGTGGCTCCTACCACCCCTTATACCACGCCTCTCAGGTGTACCGGACGTTGTTAAGTCTATTGTCTTCTCTTAGCGGCCCTCTCTGGGGCATCTCCCCGTACACTTGCCCTCTCTGGGGCTTTTATTCTCAGGTGCCCTCCCTGGGGCTTCTTATTCCCATATGCCCACACTGGGGCCTGTCTCCGCGCTCCCGCCCGCACTGGGGCTCTGCTCAATAGGGCTCAGGAAGCCTAGGCCTTACCTGGCCCTCAGGACCCCTTTCCAGGTCCTACGCTCCACTGAGGCTTTCCCACAATTGGGGCTCAGGTGGCCTTGGCCTTACCTGGCCCCCAGACCCCTTTTCAGGGCCTACGCCCCACTGGGGCTTCCCGCAATCGGGGCTCAGGTGGCCTTGGCCTTACCTGGCCCCCAGACCCACCTTTCCGGGTCCTACGCCCCACTGGGGCTTCTTGCCTACGCCCACACTGAGCTCCTCCCAAAGCTGCCCACACTGGGGCCGGGGTCGGGACACCCCAAAACACAGCGCCCTCTCCAGCACCAGGAACCCCCCCACACTACTGGGAAGCTCCCCTGAGGCCTCCTCCAACCCCTACAGCCTCACTGGGTCCTCCGGTGTAACAATAACCAAAACCATAAGCCAATCAGCTGTAACACAAAACCCAAGCCTCTTGGCTAAAACATAAACATTAAGCCCTCTGGCTCATCAACATTACCATCCCTGCCAGGGATTCCTCTGCCTGGTATTCTCTCCCATAAGCTACTCAGGTCATCAGGCTTCTCCTGCCCTGCTTGCTCCAGCAGAGCTCCACCTTCCTCAACTGCCAGAGGGGAACTGCCTCCTTGGCCTCACTAAAAAAGGGTTGGCCATACGCATTTCTTTCTCCATTTAAATATAAACTTCTCCTGATTTGTACTTTTTATTATTATTTGCTTTGCCCTCTCCTAGAACATTATAACTACATTGTGCTCTTTATTAAAGAGGAATTTTCAAAGTTTGCCAGACTCTGAGATCTCATTTGATAGCAAGCAATCAAAACACTATCAGACAAAAATAGTGTCTGCAAGGTTAGCTAGAAATGCTTCAAAATAAAAAAAACAAACAAAATGCATAATGAAGATAAGAAAATCATTTCTGGTCAATATTTTATAACATTTCAAGATTATTTGGTTTTTAAGTGAGAAACTAAGGGCAGTTCACAAAGTGAATTATCTGTATCCTATACTTTGTATAACCACCATTTATTTGTACTTTTAGTTTACAAACTTACAACAAGACATCTTGTGTTATTCAGTCTGGTGTCATTTACAATATTTAACAGCTGCTCAGAAAGATAGTATCATCCAAATAATCACAAAAAAAAATCCCTTATGAGTTTTGGGTCTTTAATTCCAAGTATTTTGAAATTTATTTTATTTCTGGAAATTCCAAGTTTGTCCCACACAGTACAGTTGTGCAGAAATTCCCTTAAACTTCTTCCAAGAGTAGCTTCCATTTAGATTCAGGCTTTGTATTTTTAAAACCCCATAGCCACATCTGTGACCATCTTCTCCTTTATTCTGAGCTCTTTCCTCACCTTAATATGTACAGCATCCTTTCTCATGCTTCAAAGATGCTGCTGATGTCACTCCATAGACAGATCACAAGAAGGTTATACAACAAGTACACTTTCTCCAGAAACTTAGGAAGTTTCTAATCACATTTCCTCATTTTTTTTCCTCACAATTTGCTCAATAATTTCTGGTGACAGCTGTTTCTACACACTGCTACCCTCCTTCCAAACCAACTTCTTTATCTTGCCATCTAGTAATTTATGGGAAAGAGACTCCATATAATGCTGATACTATTGTGGAGCTGGTTAAACAGAATAATATACAAAAAAGAATCAGATTTGAGGTTTGTATACACACACAGAACAGAACCTTAAGTCAGGATCTTTCTCCAGCAAATAACTTCCTTAACATTAGCAATTTTGAAATGTAATCAAATTGATGGATTTAAAAGAACAGGAAGACAGTTGTGACCTATGCGTTGTCTTCTATACACCACGAAGCCACAGAAGAACATACTGTAAATAAGCAGTGAGCCATTAGAAACAAATGCACTACATCTGTCTCAAATCCACCAACATTCCTCGAAAAAGAAACTCCACATTTATTGGGACTTAATTAAATCAGCAAGTCACCACTCAAGCCTGCACAGCTGTATGGCCTTCCTATGTCTTCAAATATTTTAATCTTGGGTGGAGTGTGGGATCCCAGGTGCTCCAATAACTGAGTCTTGGGAAAAGCTGAACATTAATAAAACATATAAATAAAATAAAAGTTCATTACACTCCCAAAGTGGACATCTTGTGGCCTGTTATAAACTGGTTAGGGGGGATCAGCAGGCGCTGGGGGAGTCCCTGTTCCCCTGAGCACCGCAAGGAGTGACCAGGAACAATGGTCACAAGCTGGCGGAGGGAAGGTTTAAGTTGGACATCAGGAAGCGCTACTTCACAGGCAGGGCGGCTAGAGTCTGGAACCAGCTTCCAAGTGAGGTGGTGCAGGCTCCCACCCTGGGGGTTTTTAAGAGGAGGTTGGATGACCACCTTATTGGGGTCATTTGACCCCAGTGCTCTTCCTGCCATGGCAGGGGGTCAGACTAGATGATCTGCTCAGGTCCCTTCCGACCCTAGAAACTATGAAACTATAAACATCTCTACTCACATGACTAGGAAAAAAAAGAGAAACCTAAATTCTTCACCCATCACCAATCAAAATACAAACAATAAACCATAAGCATGGGGGTTTGAGTGTTATTGGGGAGTTTGAAATGTTTCTGGGAAAGGAAAATAAAATTCCTTTTTTAATGTGAGTATAGAGAACGCTAAATTCAACTTGGAGAATATTTCAGCTTTCCCTTTGATGTTGAAAGTAATACAGAGATTTTTAAAGCAAATAGACTACATAAGCTTTCATTTTTCACTAACTAGGTCACTTCTGAAAGAGCTCAATATTAGAGTGGAAGAGATCAAATAAAGATAAGGAAGAGCTGTGTGATCTGCAAACAGCTCAAATAAACCCCAAGTTTTCACAAACAACCTTCTGAGCAAATAAAAAGCAATATTAAATAGTCCTTCCTTGGCACATTTTTATTTATTTTTTAATTTCTCATCATTTCATGTAATTCTCATACTTCACATTGATGAGCAACCAAAAATGTACCTAAGTGAGTATAGGGATTTCTAATACCCCTTTATAAAAGTCACAGCCTTTATACATGGCACACCATGTATATATGGCATCACCCCTGACTCTGGAAGACAAGTTTAACATTTGTATCACAATGACCATAATGAGCCAATGGACTGAAGCAGCTCTCTAAGCCTTGGAGTCAGTTGGCTCTTTTCCAGTGGTTTGATCCTGCTTCTGCTGAAATCAATGGCAAAAAAAATCCATCGACTTCTATAGGACCTAAGTGTCTACAATTCATCCCCATTGAATTTTTAGTGGCTTGCTCAGAGCTCAGGTTCCAAGTCCTGCCTTGCATGAGGCTGTTAGAAGAAACAGGGAGGAGCCCATGAATTGTCTCTGCATGGGACTCACTCATTCTTGTTGCATGTACTTGATATTGGCTGATTTGCTTGCTATTGTACAGGCAGGAAATGCTTCTTTCCTTGCCTGCAGTCTATTTCAGAATAAAGTGTTAATATTATTGAGGAAAGTTTTGTAACAGCGGATCAGCATCTGACAGTGATGGAGCCATTCTTATTGAATGGCTTTGCTGTTAAGCAGCCAACACACATTTAATGACTTCTCTCGCAGCTAACAGAAAGCCAGACCACTGGACAAAATGACTGTCTAGAGGCAATCAGCCAGGTCAAAGCAGAGAGGGTTTTTATATCCTTGTTCTGAAAAGCATCCAGTCCCCTGGCTATCCCTGCAATTGTGAGCCTCCAAGATTCCTTGCCCCAAAGACACACAGGACAAAATTAGCAGCAAGCTTAATGCCAAATTAATTGCCTTAAAACTAATGCCAAAAGAGTTAGTGAATGGGAAATGAAGGCTAAAAAAAGACTTGGGAGCCTACTACAAGTTAAATGTTGAAATATAGAAAGTGGTTAGAGAATCCACTCAAAAAGTGGTCAACCCAGATTTGATGATCATACCCTGGGGGAGAGGGTTCAAACCCTCACCCCACACCAAAATGCTCCAACCACCAGATTATAAATTACAGGCACTCCTGACCCCTCCTGTGGAAGCTGTATCCAGCTGAGTGTTGTAGCTACAAAAGGCTACAAAATCAGTATCTCTCTCATGAGCTGTATTTCTGACCTCATGATTCTTGCACTGCATCCTGCATAATGGTGCCTCATCTGCTCCAGCACATAACCTAGTGGTTAGTGCATAGTACATGACCTATTGCACCAGCAGTCTTGACAGCAAGTTAGATGCATTTCCCATTTTTTTCATTCTATAGAAAAAATAGGCAACCTGCACCTCAAAGCTTTTCACAGAGGTTCCTGGATTCAGCATATTTATTTTATGTTAATGTTACAAGACAGTGGTGCTCAACCTTTTTGGCTGGCAGGTTGTATGAACAGTGCTCAGGCTGTCTGTAGGCTAGATCCAGCTGATGGTCCTGAACTGGCACAGAGTGGTTGCTTCAGGGCCCATCTCAACTCCAGCCTGGCACACAGGAAGGGAGGGAGGGAGGAGACATGGCCCAGCCTCAACCCAGGCCTGCAGAGGGAGGAGGCATGGCCCAGCCTGTCCACCTGGGGAGGAGGGGCATGGCCTGGCCTCATCCAGCTACAGGGGTGGGTGAAGGGGGCATAACCTGGCCCCAACCTGTTGTGCGGAGCTTGGGGTTTGGGTATTTGGCAGTGGGGAAGGGTGGCCATATTATTGCCACCACTCCCATGCCACCAAATTTCCTGATCTGTGGGGGGCCCTGGAAGCTGAACACCTTGGCTCCATGGGCCTCATTTGGCTGGTCGAGCATGCTTGTTGTTAGATATTATAGTAAGTTTTGGCTCTAACTTTTTAAAATCAAAGTCATGTTTCAGTTTTAGAAAGGTATTTTTAAAAGACCTTATTCTACTAATATTAATTTTTAAAAATCCAATTTACATTTTAAAAACTCAATTGGTTTCCTTGGGTTTTTTTAAATGTATTAGGTTAAGCACCTAAGTCCATTTTTGGATCTAACACCTAGGTTTTCTTTTGCCTTATATTCTGTTTAAAACTTTCTGTTTTTTTAAGTAGTTCTCTCCTAAATGCAAAGAAGCTATCCACTGTGGGGCGGGGGTTTTCCCACTGATTCATGAACAGGTTAAATTCAGAAATTTCTCCAGTAAAACTTTTTTGTCCGTTGATTCCCTCTGCCATAGTGCTCTATTCCCGTTTGAACTCCTAGTAGAAAAAGAGAGACTACAAGAAGTTTGCCAAGTTTTGGCTGATTCTAATGAAACTTGCAGGGATGGTAGCATCTGCTGAGGGCATGAAGTCCACCAAGTTTCAAGGTGATAGGTGCAGGGGTTTCTGGGAAACTGGACCTAAAGTTCCAGAAAGCAACACTCATGTCACGTTTGTGTTAAGCCACAGTGGGGTGAAAACTGCAGGGGTGGTAGCCCCTGCTGAGGCCACAAAGCCTGCCAAGTTTCAAGGGAGTAGGTATAGAGGTTTCTGGTAAACTGCACCTCAAACTGCTGACAAGCAAAACTCATGACATAGGTGACACTGTGCGTATCTTAAGGCACAGGGGGTTAGAAACTGCAGGCCTGCTAGGCCCTTCTGCAGCCACAAAGCCTGCAAACTGTCAAGGAGATATGTGCAGGGGGAGTCTTGGTTCTGGGGCCCTGTACCTCTGGCTGCTAACAAGCAAAACTCGTGCCAAGGGTACTTGTGTGACTATGTCTATCTTGGGGCACAGGAGGGTGAAAAAAACTACTGCAGGCCCTGCGGCAGCCACGAACCCTGCCACCTGTCAAGGATATAGGTGCAGGGGGGTTCTGGGGCCCTGCACCTCTGACTGCAGATAGGCAAAACTTGTGACATGGGTGCTTATGCAATTGTGTCTGTCTTGGGGCACAGGGGGGTGATAACTACTGCAGGCCTGGCTACTAGGCCCTACTGCCACCACGGAGCCTGCCAGCTGTCGAGTAGATAGGTGCAGGGGGAGTCTAGGTTCTGGGGACCTCTGGCCACAGGCAGGCAAAACTCATGACATGGGTGGGTGACACTGTGTGTGTGTTCAGGTGCACTCTTCCTGGCACTAGCATTTCTGCACAACACAGCAGTGTGCCCCAGTGAGGTCTCCTCCTCCCCTACAGCCTTAGTCCATTCCACCACTTTAAACGGCAGCAGGTAAAATAACTTGGGTGACTCAGCACCAGTAGCACCAGCAGCAGCATCTTGGGTAGCCAAACTGAACTGTCAGGCCCTTCTTTTCTCTCAAGTAGGAGCACCTAGTGCATGTCTGTTAGGTGCGCCCTCACCGTGGGTGTGTGTGTGTGTGTGTGTGTGTGTGTGTGTGTGTGTGTGTGTGTGTGTGTGTGTGTGTGTGTGTGTGTGTGAGATCAGGTGCACACTTCCTGGAGGTGGGCCCTCTGCACAACATGGCAGTGTGCACTCCCCTACAGCCTCAGCCCAGTCCAACACTTTAAACGGCAGCAGATAAGACAATCTAGTGTCTTTTTAGTAGGGCAACTGTATAAGTAGATAAATGTATTTTAGCAAGCTTTTGGGTTGAAAAACCCTTTGTCAGCCTGAGGAAGCACCTGTAGTTGGTGTGTCTGCTGGTCCTGGATGAAAGGAATAGTAAAGAAGCCAGAGGAACACAATGCAGGCAAGAAAGCTAGTCAGTGAAAATGGAAATGGAGGCATCAGGGGATGAGGGACAAGCTGGGTTGTGGGGGGAGAGGGATGTAGCTGTGCAGGTAAAATTGCAGAGGTACCTGGGGAATCAGATGTCCGGCAAGTTGCAATGTGTCAGAATTCCACAGCGTATAATGAGTTCATGAGTTTCTGTACCTACTACCTAGGAGGCTGATGAAGCGCAGTTCATAGGCCTAGCTTTGAAAAGTGGTTTGGAAATTCAAACAGGCACCTAACCTCATCACCAGAACTGAAGCCAACTTCATACAACTCAAAACCTAAAACCTGTTAACTGTCTCCAGTGCCCCCACAAACTGCACGCTAGAATCTATCAAAGACAACAATACCCAACAACCTGTGGGGGCACATACCTCAACAAAAGAACACTCTGCCTCCAGTCTCTTAGGCCTGATCCTGACAGAGAACAATTTAGAAACCACTTTTCACAGCCGGACCTATGAACTTTACTTCATGAGCCTCCTAGGTACAAAAAATCATGGACTCAATATAAATTAGACAGTGGAATTCTGGCACACTGTGACCTGCCAGACATCTGACTCCACAAGTACCTCTGCACTTTTACCTGCCCTACTACATCCCCATCCCCTGCACCACCCCAGCCCGTCCCTTACCCCAATGCCTCCATTTCCATTTTCACTGACTGGCTTTCTTACCTGCATTGTGTGCCAGGCCAGCCTCTGGCTTCTTTACTATTCTGTCCATCCAAGACCAGGAGACACACCAACTGCAGGTACTTCCTCAGCGTGACAAAGCGTTTTTCAACACAAAAGCTGGCATCCCAGGCAGCTAAGCTGAGCTCACCTGTAGCCTCTCAACTCTACTGCAACCAGCAAGCCTCAGGCCTGTCAAAGACGTGACAGGTCTGGACTTTCCCCAGCCACAACTGTGCGTGTGTGTGCATTAGCTGGAAGTTATGATGCCTCCTACCTGCCTTTCACCAGGAGATTGTTGGTCCTAGCATTTACAGGACTGCTGTGCCACCAGCAGTCCCACCAGGTCTCCCTACCCTGGCAAGGTGCAGTTTTAGTGGTCATGCCCAGGACCTGGGGCCTCCTCCTTCCCCATAGCCCCAGCCCATACCTCCAAGTTCACCCTGGCTGGTGATGCAGTGAGTGCCCCCTCCAGCTGAGAGTGGGGCATTAACTGTTTTTTTTTTAAAATGAAAAAAGGAAATGGGTGCAGATGGAGTGAGGAGGGTGGCACTCAGTGTGTCTGCAGGTAGAGCTTGGGGAAGCTCAGCAGCGGGAGGTTCACCTTCAGGAACACCAGCTGCTCCACCAAGGCAGGATCCAAGCAGGTGCAGTGGGGTGTCACAACATCCCCAGCAATGCTGAACACCCTCTCGCTTGGAACACTGGTTGGTGGAAATGACAGGTGTTGCCGGGCAACCGTGACCAGATCCTGCCACATCTGGCTGTGGCTGGCCCAGCAGGCAAAGGGGTCACAGTCCAGTGGCTACGCATCCTCTGTGAGAGAGGTAGCCACAAAAGCCTCAGCGCTACCTGCCCAAGGCTGGGGTCTGGTGCTTTTGGACCCCAGCATTGAAGCCGTGCCCTTGGCCCACATTGGCAGTGGTTGGTGTGGAGAAGACTGGGTGGTGCTGATAGCGGTGCTGGGAGTGCTGTCTCGGGAAAATGGATCCCCCTTTTCCACATCACCTCGCCTCTGCCCTTCTGCCTCCCTGACTTTGTTCACCAGCACCAGTGTCCAATGATCCAGGGTTTTGGTGCTACCAGTGCACATGCTCCCCTTCACCCTCTGGTTACCTATGCCTGCCAGCATGTGGACCGTACTGGACCACAAGGGATCCAGCCATCTCCTGATGTCCTCGTTCAGCTGCCTCACCAGTGCCTGCATGCCTGGTGATAGCGACCTGCCCCAGCCTGGAACACTGATCCCCTGGAACTTCTCCATTTGGTTCTCCAGTTCTCTCACTAGGGGGATCACCTGGATAAAGGAAGGCATCACCAGTGCTGAGGGTCTCAGTGGCCTCGAGGAAGGTCTTGAGGACCACCAAGATCTGGGAGATGGTACTCAGCTCTGTTCAGGGGGCCTCTGATCTGAATCTCCCCAAGCAAGGCCATCTCATGGATGGCCTTCTCTTACTCCACCTTTCTGAGGACCAGGTATGTGGAGTTCCACCAAGTCTCCACATCCTGTATGATTTTGTGCTGCAGGATGCTCATCTCTGCCTGTTTCCCCCACAGCATCTTGCCCTCCTTAATGCTGCGGTGGAAGTAGCCTGCCACCTTCCTCCATTTTAAAATCAGCTGGCTTGTAGTGGTAGTGGTGGCAGCTCCATCACCCCTCTCTTGTGCGCCTCTGAGACGTCTCTGACTATGAGGTGCAGCCTGTGTGCCATACAGCAGATGCCAACAAAATTGGCATCACAGATGGCCTTAACAAATGGTGTAGGTGACCATGAACCCACAGGTGAGCTCAGCCTGCCCAATAAGCCACCCCTGTACCATGCAGCTCATGGCCACCATGATCTCTCTTGCCATGTGGGATTCATCCAGCACCTCAGCTTGGAGGAAAGCTCACCAAAGTCCTGACTGATTGCACCAGTGCCCTTTGAGGGAGAGGTAGGCATGATCCCCACCCCGGCTGCTCCATATGTCAGAGGTGAAGTGCAAGGCTACCTGTGGCCCAGCCTTGTGCAGCTCCTCCCTCAAGTACTCCCTGCATGCCTCATACAGGGAGGGCACCACTGTCCTGCTAAAGGTGGTGCATGCGGGCACTTGGTAAGATGGGGCCATAAGTGCCATGAGCCACCTGAACCCTGACCACTCAACTAGGGAGAAGGGCTGGCTATCCAGAGCAAGTATCTCCCCAATTGGCTGGGTGATTGCACTTGCCTTGGGAATGTACCCCTCTCTGTCTGCAGCTTTCCCCCACTACTCCAAGGTGACCTGCCTCTGCTTTGGGGGCATGGGGTCTCTGGAGTGAGTGGGGGACTTCCCTTTGGGCACTCTCACCCTGGTGCCAGCTTGAGCAGAAAAAAGGGCAAGGGGTGCTGCCTCCTGAGATGCAGCAGCATCGCCACGGTGGTGAAGTGTTCACCTCCTTGCCCTGGCTAATCTGCCTTTAGCAGTGCTGGCAGATAGTAAACCTGGGATCATCTGCCAGCTCAAAATGCTCCCACACTATGCTAGTTGCCCACTTCTGGGTTGAGGGTGGGGATGCTGGCTTATCCCCCTCCTCAGCAGGCTGAGGCACAACAGCAGGAGGAGCTGCCTCAGCTGAGCCACTTGCCTGAGCCTCCACAACCTCAATCTCCTCCAAGGTGCTGCTTTCTGGAGAAGGAGACCTAGGTCTGGGGGAACTTTGAGGGGCATGGAGTACAAACTCTGATTCTTCCTCAGTCCCCAGAATTGCTTGAGCCAGGATGCTCAGATCCCCTGGTTCCAGCTCCTCCTCTGGCAGTGGGATGCTCACGCTGGGAGATAACATTGGGGTGGAGGAGACAGTGATTCTGCTGCTGGTGCCTATTTCTGGAGTTAGGGGAGGTGGTGCAGGTGTAGGAACCTCAGGTATTGCTCCCACCTCCTTGCTTCCACTGGCACCAGAAGCCTCATGGCTTCTTGGGAAGAGAATGCGTCTGTGTTGTGGGGGGCGGGAGGGAACTTGCACCTCTAGTTCTCCCCCTACTCCCTCTAGCCTCTCTCCCTCCCCTGCTAGAAAACCTGGTATCTGCCTTTCCAGCACACTTCATATTAATATTTCCTGTGCTAGAAAAGGTGTGTGTGTTGTGTTCTTCTTTGATCTGGTCTGGTCTGAATCCGAATGTGTGGTAGGCTGTCAGTGACTAGTTCTTTGGTTGTGTGATTTGTTTCCTCTGTAGGACTGTGGTCTGATTGATTATTGATTATTAATATATGGTGTGTTGTGTTCTTCTTTGATCTGGTCTGAATTACACACACACATACATTTGGTGACAGTTTATGATGGTAGATTTGTGATTTGAATACAAAATTATTTTCTGTGAAGGTTAAAATTATTTTTGAACACCCATGAAGGGAGATGATCTCTAATCTGAACCTAGGCTAGAGTTGAACAAGATTTGAAAATGCTGGATTTGGCCAAAGGGTCTGTGTTTTAACAACACAAACATCATACAATATCACTGTCCTTCAAAACTGATTCTAATCTATCCTCTTTCATATTCACCAGAGAAGTGCATTCCAAAAATAATTTCTTCCTGTATTGACAGCATAATTAAATGACATCAAAACTGTATTTGAGTGCCACTTTATTATAAGAATGTGGAATTGGTGAATAGCAGCTGATCTTTATTACCAAGAAGAGATGGATAAACATTTCAGTTAACCTACAAGCTATCCATTCACAGTAGCCATTAGTGGCATTATGAATTTACAGAAATATCATTTGGTCTGAGCTACTCAAAATGCAAATGAGGCTTTAAGATCAAACTGTAAACAAAAGCAGATCAACTCTCTTCAGGACTGAAGTTAATTTTTCCATTAGCATTAGAATTTTAAGAAAAAGGAAAAAGCATGAATAAGCAGCTATCTCATAAGTTAAACCTGGTAGGCAGGGGACATGGCACAGCCCAGTAGCAGGACAGACATGGCTTTAGCCACTCCTGGGGCAGCAGGGCTCAAAGCACAGCGTGCAGCAGCAGCAACCACCTCCACCCCACACAGATCAGGGGGGCACATGGCCCCAAGGCCTCCACTTGTCCTACCACCCAGTCCGGCTGGGGCCCCACTCACCCCAACACCTGCTCCTGCCTATGCCCCACTCCCTCCCTCACTGCTGAGGCCTCAATCTGCCCTCCCCAGCAGTGAGGGAGGGAGTGGGGCAGGGGCAGGTACAGGCACTGCACAGCTCAGGTGGGGTATGGGACAGAGCCACGAGTAGCTCATCCAGGAGGTGTGGGGGGGTGGCAGCTTCCACTGCTGCATACACCCCAGGAGGACATGGGGAAGGGTGTGCCCCTGATCTGCACATGGGGCGAGGGTGAGCTCGCACTGTGGGCTGGGGCTAGGGCTGTGCCAGGCTCTTCCTGGAAGTGGGGGGGTTGGGCTGTACTGTGCTCAGGGTGGGTGGTGGTGGTGCTGGGAGGGGAAGTGTGGGGGCTATGGAAAATTTTGGGCTGGTTGCAGGCCCCTCTCCCAACACCACCACTGCCCACCCTGAGCACAGCCCAGCCCAGCCCCTGGAAAGAGCCTGACACAGCCCTGGCCCCAGCCCACAGCAGCAGCTCCCCCTCACTCCATGCACAGATCCGGGGGTACATGCCCCCCATGCCCTCCTGGGGTGCATGTAAAAGCAGGGACTGCCTCTCACCCATGAGCCACTTGCAGCTCTGTCCTACACCCTGCCCCGGCTCCCTCCCTCCCTCACAGTTGCATGAGCATCCCTCCCCACCCCTGCAACAGACTTCAGGGTAGTCTGCATTCAGTGACCATCCACAAAAAAATTGGATCCAGTGTCTTACATAATACTGCAGAGGATCCAACTGCAAATTTAACAGGCTAAACAGTAGTGTCTTCAAACACTCCTCTAAATGATTGCCTCATGAACCATTGGGCTTGCAGCCTCCACACAGAACTGCAGGTTAGCTAATTAGTGCTACTGAGAGACTGCCATTAGCCTGCCTCCCCATAGTAATTATACTAGCCACCAGGCTATGCAGATGTGGCCCCATGCTTCCAGTTTAGAAAATCAATGCAGAACGGTGCAGCATGTTTGAGGGTGCTGCTGGCAGGCATGGCAGGTTCTCAATCCTGGTGTTAGGCATTGTAGTAAATGGTTTTATAGATGGCTATGCATGCCACAGAATAGAATCCTTATCCCAAGGTAGGTTCCCTGTGCAATGCATTTAGAGTTAAATACAGAAATAGACTCTGATGTCACAATGCTCCAATCCCTGAGTTAAGTGCACAGGGAGAGTTAAACATCTCAGAATGAGTTCTACAATAGAGTTGTGGGCCAGAGTAATAAGGAAACTCCAAGAATGGTGGTTTGCAACTAATTTAATCCTACTCATGGACCAAAGGGTCTTACTTGGGTGGTAAAGATATGTTTTCCATTGCATGGGATTGATGATCTAGCACCCATTCCTGAAGGTAGATGTTAGCCATAGCGTAACTAGGGATGGGCACCAGCTGCAGGCACCAATTTAGAGGAGACACCAAAATGGCAATCCCTGAAAAGCCCATACATGGGTAAGTAATTGAATGGTACCCATGCCTTTCCACATGCTCTTCTGCCCCCACTCTCAGGCATCTCTGTCCAAGGTGCCAGCATTCCTAATTAGTACTTCTAGGTTTCAGAGACCCTTTTTCCAAAAAAAAACAAAAAAAAACAAGCAAAGATCACTTTGGTAAAACAGCCCCATTCCTAGAGAACTGCAGCAAGATGTGGGAACCCTAGGTGCTTCTGTACATGTCAAACTTTAAGGCTTCTCAGGGTCAGAACTGCAGCTCCTCAGGAATTTAAGCACTTCCAGGGTGGAACAGCAGCTAAACAGTCTTCAGGGTCACAGCATAGGACTTTGGTGCCCAAACTCTGCCTACACCTGTTTCAAAGTTACAATTAATTGCTAGCTCCTCTCCCAGTTAAGTTACAGACCTCTGTACACACCTTCCAATACATGGACCCATTTGTCCTTTCACTAGGAGTTCATGTAAGGAACTATAGAGGTAATATGGCCATTGCATTTTTTATGATGCTGCATGTGAATCATTTTTTATGTCCTTAAAAATGGTTGCTGTTAATTTCAGTCAATTATTATACTTTGCTTCCCAAATGTTTAGATAGGAGTGATTTTTCTTCTTTGCTGGAAAGCAAAATAGAAATATCACTGCAATGTTTCAAAAGCATATGTCATTCTGTTTCAAATAATTTTTCTCATAACTTAAGTTTAGTCTGAGTTTTGTAACAATAATGGTGACCTCTATATTAAGGCATGCATCAAATGTGAATGCCTGAAATGTGCAGATAAACTCTGCTTTGTTATACCAGCAGGCATCTGCTTAATAATGTTTCCTCTACATCGGTGTTCATAGTCTACTTTTTTAACTATCAGAAGCACAGCAGGTTTGTCTAATTAAAGCGATAATGTTTGCAGAATGAGCACCTGCTGCAAAATACAGGAAATAGAGATGAGGCATTAATGTTACCAGTGGTAAAGTTTTTCTAGTGACAGCATTTTATGCCATTCATTCTGCTACTATTGTAGTAAATGAGTTGTATTTCTAAAAGCGACAAATTACAAAGCTTCCATGTGCAAACTGTACATTTAATAAAATGCTTAATACTGGTGAAATAGAAGGCCAGATTAGTCAGGATGAATAGTACCTTCATCTCTAATTGGTGAAAAGAAGAAGTAAATATGAGTGAGGATCAAATTCTACAAACAATTATGCATATGCTCAATTTCGCTATCACTGTTTTCAGTGGTACTGGGATTGTGAAGTTGAGCATTTGCTGGCAGGATTGGATATTTAATGTACTGCTCAAGGTGAGTAAATATTCTAACACTCTGATCCTAAACTATCAGATTTCTGGCTCTAGTGATGGGCCTGGCTTTAATTCAGAAAGTTACGGTGGAAGATTGACACTTTCCTGTTTATGAATTATGCTAACCTTATAAAGTATGAAACATCACTAAGTTTTGTAAATTTGCTATCTGTCACCACGCAAGGTGGCAAGGGGTCTTAGTGCCCCATGGGAAGGTTGGACCCCACCCGAAATGGCCTCAGCCCATAGGAGAAGTTAGCCTGGGAAGGGCTGGTGATGGGTGCAACTTCCTGGCAGGCACCAGATCTGTGGCAGCTGAAAAGTATGTCTCTGTGA
>NW_017729026.1:25051570-25052439 GCF_001723915.1 Gavialis gangeticus
ATCTGTTGCAGCTGAAAAGTATGTCTCTGTGATAAAAGTCCTTGCTGAAGGCTCTATGAAGATTAGACCAAGTGTTTTTTTGTATTTGTTTAGATATTAAGCTATAAGTTGTTGCTAAAACCTAATTATAGTTTAAGATGTAGTAAGGCCTTGTATAAAGTAAGGCCTAGTAAATTTAGCAAAGCCTAGAAGTAGTAAGGCCCTATGGCGCAGTTAAAATTACCTTATCAAAGGAATGCAAGGCTTGTACTGCTATTGGTCAGTCTAAGGACAGTTGAAGAAAAAGGAATCTAAGTGGTCGTACTTTATCAGTGTCTTTCAGAAGCTATAAATTAGCTGAAATATTTGGAAACCATCCAGAAGGAAGATGCAGCTCTGTGAAAAGGAATAGTTAGCTGTTGCCTGGATCAGTGGGCCTGTGGACTTCGAGGAGCCCAAGAACTGCATTCCAGGGTCCTTCCCGGCACCCCTCAGAAAGTGTTGCTCGGGGACATCTGACCTCACTGAACTTTTTGGAGAGAGAAGCTTGCTGTGTATCAGGCATCAGACGGACTGCTGATAACTTGCCAACGCAAATTGCTTTTGTGTATCATCGTTTGTCTTGTTACTACATGTAGTTGTGTTTTTTTTAAGTCAATAAATCTTTCTTACCTTTCTACCCCTGACGACACTCTCAATCTAAAAACTCCGCAGGTGGCTGGGACAGACTCCAGCCCTGCTCTGAGATCCAGTTGGGAGGAATAAAGCCCTGGTTCAGGCTCCTCCCCTTTCCCCCCTCCCCTGGGGGGCTGGGCTGCTCTCAGCTAGGGGTCCAGTGCTGTGCTGGAGGGGTGGGTTTCATAGTTTCATAGTTTCTAGGGTCGGAAGGG
>NW_017729026.1:25052450-25053886 GCF_001723915.1 Gavialis gangeticus
AGGCCTTTGCCACCTTGCACTGGATGGTGAATTCCACCTTCCTCAGTCAGCCCGGATGCTGAGGATGGAGTGTGGCTGTGGGAATTGTCCAGCTCTCAGCTCTCTACGGTGGCCAGCAAGCTGGGAAGCATGCTGCAGCACCCCTCAGCTACTGGTCACTGCAGGGGTCTGGCTGCTCTTCTTGTTTGAAAAGTGAACCTCAGTTCATTTACTTATTGGCTCAATCTACACAGTTTAGAGAAATCTGCAAAGATTGAATTGACTCAGCCTCAGGTTTTTTGACTGTCTGTAGTTAGCCCTCAAGACCCATCAATGAGCCATAGTAGAGGTCATCCTCAAATGGAGGGATTCCCACCACTGATCACCAAATTGGCGACTGGTTTAAGCCACCAGATAAGGACTGGGGAAATATGTTTTGTTCCTGACTCTGTCACAAACTTTGTAGGGCATCTTGAGCAAGTCTCAAACTGAGTGCCTCAAATTCCTTATCTGCAAAGAAAGGATACCTACCTTCCCTTCTTCCACTCTTCATTTGTTGTGTGTCTTGAGTTTGTAAACACTACAAAAGTAGTCTGTAAACTGTCAAAGGACTGAGAGTTACTATATGTAAATGCAGAACCTAGCACAAAAAGGCCCTGATCTCTGCTGAGGACTAAAAGCACGATTTTAATACAAATAATTGAGCAATTGTGTACAGTCACAAGCAGGATTAATGCTGGTCTTTTATGTAAAGAAGTCTGAGAGATACTGCTATCAAATTTCCCGCAGTTCATACTTTTCTCTTCACTTCATGGTTTCTTACAAAGCCTAGAAAATGGTACTTTATTGCGTTAATGTTTAGTTAATGAAATAAAATATGCTGTTGCCCACACAGTTCATGCTAGCACAGGAAACAAGAGTATGTTGTGAAGGGAGCAGTGCAAACACTTGAACTTGAAGGGTTTTTTATTGTTCGGTTTGAGTTGATATTGTATGTTCCATAAAAGTCAAAAGCTATAAATAAAAGATGTATTTAAAAAAAAGCAAAATCCCTCCTAAGCTCTGAACACTGCCAGCTGTAGTTTTTGTTCATTTTCTTTCCCTTATGTGGGCTTGGAAGGCAGAGTTAAGATGTTTTCAGTTTTATCCTTCTGGAGGGAAATCAAGGAATGCTGATGGAAGTGGGAGGAATACACAGATAAAACAGAAAGTATAGGGAAATGTTACCTCTCCGTTTTCTCCAAAATTAGCCATACCTTTTCCACGAAGGCCTAGATGAATCCTTCTTCACAAAAAATATATGAAATAGAAGTAGAAGGGACACTGAAAGGGATAGAGAAGGGTGGTGTTATGGTTACAGTATAAGCCTGAGATTTAAGAAGCCTGAATTCAAATCCTTGCTCTGTCATACATTTTCTGTGTAGTTTTGGGTAAGTCATAGATTCATAGATTCATAG
>NW_017729026.1:25053897-25055973 GCF_001723915.1 Gavialis gangeticus
ACAGAACTGGACACAATACTCCAGCTGTGGCCTGACCAAGTCACTTGGTCTCTTGATGTTTCTTTTGTAAAAGAAGAATGTCTATTGTGAAGATAAATATATTACAAGGTGTCCAGATGTTGCAGTAACAAAAGTCATTTAAGTACATGAGGGGTTTTTTGTTGTTCTCCCGCCCTGGCGGGGGGTCGGGCTAGAAGATCTACTAGGTCCCTTCCGACCCTTAATCTATGAATCTATGAATCTATATGGGGAAATTCCCCTTAATTTCCCTTTAAACACAGTAGGATGGAGAAGTATTTCCCTTGGCATCTCTCTCTGCTACCATGTAAAACATGATGACCCTGTGCAGCAGACAACACTATTGTCTTTTTGCATGTCCCCATTTAGTCACCATCACATGACGTGTGATGGCGAAGGATTCAGAGCCGCCATGTTGTCCTTTCCACCAGGCATGACATTCAATCCTGCTCTATGGAAAGCTCTCCCCAGGGTGATGGCAGGGCATCTCACAGATGGAAAAAACCTGAAGATCTGTTCTCTAGTGTCCAATTAACCAGCTGATTTTTCATTTGCTACAGTTTAAACTCGCACTTGTATCTCTGTCAACCACTTCTGGATTAGAAAACTAGAAGCAGGTAAAACCACAAAGATTGACTTTTAAGTTGCTTTCATTGTACTGTTAAATAGTGTCATCATTTTTGGGTGGTAATTACTTGTTCTTACACTTGTGTCTGGAGATTCCATTGTGCTAGCTACTTTGAAAATACTGAGAAAAGACCCTGCCCCAGAGAGTCTGTAATCTTGATCCATGACAAGAAGAACCACATGACTTCATAGAAAAGCAGATGGTGAAAGGACAATGGAAGAACAATAAAAGAGCATGTTAAGTACATAGCAACAAAAGACTTGTCTCTCTACCTGCCTGGAATTCTATTTATCTCTGTGTAAGGTAATAGACTTGATTTATTTAAGTGCTGTGGATAATGCTTTGCAAAATGCAAGTTATCCTATTGTACATTTTTGCAAATGTGAAATGTCAGAAAATGATAGCGTGCCCAGCCGGGGCAGTGTGAAGAGCAGCGTACTCATTGAGACTGCCTGATGCAGGCCGACTGCCTAACGTTCACTTCCTGTTGGGTATATGGAGGATTTCCTTTGAGGGAGATCCCTCTTCACTTTCCTGCCATGACTTGATTGTGAAAAGAAAACACTAGGGAAGGAGGCTCCAACAACAAGTGGTGCCCCTCCCTCAGGGAGGCTCTCCTTAAGCATATTTCATGGGGGTCTTCCTTCCCTTCACCTGTTCTATGCGCCAACCAGATTTTACCAAAATGATGAGTAATAACACCAACTGGTGCAACCGTTGTCCACGTACCGGTGACCCATACAATTAGGGCTGTGCGAAGCTTTGGAGGGTTGGGATTTTAATTTGTGACCTCCACCAGGGTGTGGAGTTATACACAGGTGGTGTCAGGGCCTCTCGTGGGGGAACGGCCAGAGATAGTAGTGAACACCCCATTTTTTCACAAGTCACGTTTATCCTTCCTTCTCGGGGAGTCTGTAGCCATACTTCACCTCCCAGAGAGCGAAAGCTCCCACTGTCGCTCATGGGGATGATGCTGTATTGGGTTAATGAAACGGCATTGTCCTGGCAGAATCATAGCACTGATTTACTTTAGGAATCCCACTGGTATGAAAGGATGAGGATAAGTGATGGAGACTTGCGGATACAGCCTCCTTCTGGTTGTATTGAAGTGGGTACCATTCCACCATGCCTCTGTGTAAGTAGGATTCACAAACCATGTTATAACTTTGTTCCAACCTGTAATGCGCTCTCCAACCTGGTGGGCCTCACACCACTGCTGGAGAGTGCAATCAGCCATAGGAATGGGAGGGGGCAGATTCTCCCATAAACGCAGTGGCTCAAGAGGCTGAACAGATGCAGAACGCACTACTGGGGACACAAACTCAGGGGCGTTGAGCTCAATGGGGTTCCCTTCAGGAAGTATGTAACAACAAATTCCCAAATGAGCAGAGCTACAACAATCACCTCCCCTCCCACAGTCAGCCATTCCA
>NW_017729026.1:25060973-25070329 GCF_001723915.1 Gavialis gangeticus
AGATAGGGAATGAACCCAAGATAATAACTGGTGCCAAAGGTGCACTGACAGTTACCACCTTGCCCGTCAACTATCCTGTTTCTTCTACTCAGAGACCAGGACTTCACTTGCTCCAGGGTGGCGGGTTTCTTCCAGTATGGATACTGCAGCTGGACCACATGAAGGCCATCTAAGCGCGTTTCCGGGGGATGCTCTTCAGGGTCAGGCCACTCCTTAAGGTCTTCAGGAGCAAGTTCATTAATATCTGGGTAATAAGTAGGATAGTAGACATGCCCTACCCAGGAAACACAATGAGGCATTAATAAAAAGAGTACATTCATAACAGTCCACCACTTCATGATGCCAGTCGATTCAGACTGCTGACAGAGCAGGACTCGTCTTCAGTGGTAGGCTCAATTAGGAATGGTTATGGCTGTACTTGTGGACAGATCCAATCTGTAGGAACAAGACAACAAGGAGCTTGGCTCTCGTTAGGTGAATCTGACTTAAATACCGACCATGTATTATGGATACTTCTGGCTAATAATGCCCCCCCCCATTTATCTCCCTGAGGATGCTTCACTACTACCTGATCTCCTGCCTGGAGCTTTCCCGGGTCACCACCCCTAGGTCGCTCTACTGCCGGCCCGCAGGGACCACCTAATCCAAAGTCTTGCTGCATGGGGCTACCTGCCGGACAGGGTCAGTTATTGGCCAATTGATAGCTCAACCCAAGTGCAAGTCCCAGTCTTTAAGAGCCAGGCCAGCGGCCAACCGCAAATTGCATTTGAGAATGGCATTGGCTCGCCTTACCAATCTGTTAGACTGCGGATGGTATGGGATGTGATAGGTCCATAACATGCTATGTTTGGCAGTCCAGTCATACACGAGATGGTAGCAGAAGTGAGGGCCATTATCACTCTGTATTTCTATACGTGGTGGATACACAGCGAGCAAAGTTTCCAGTGTTGCACAAGTGTCCTGGGCTGTAGCTCTCGCTGAGGCGCAGGCAAACGCCATTCCTGTGACAACTTCTACAGCTACAAACACATACTGTCGCTTTCGGGAAGTTCGAGGGAGGGGGCCTATGAAATCACATTGCCATACCTGCCATGCTACTTTTCCTTCACGTAATGACAACGGGACAGTCGGGCAGGGTTTTAGTCACATTTTTATCTCACAGCAAGTGATGCATGCGTTGACTATTTTTTGTGCTTCTTTCTTAGTTAGATGAATGCCCCAAGATGCGGCCAGGCAAGTGGTTCCATCACGCCCAGGGTGCCCATGTTGTTGATGTAGCCATTCTGCGGCTTATTCCCCAGGTGTACAGTGGGAGGAGGAATTGGGTAACGATGGACCAGCCGCTTTATTTTTTTCTTCAACATACAAGGTTTCAGCGCTCTCCTCTCTTGTTAGCTGATCAACTTGCCTATTCTACTTTGCCTCCGGGCCTTCCCCTGCTTTAT
This sequence comes from Gavialis gangeticus, assembly GCF_001723915.1. Taxonomy (NCBI): domain Eukaryota; kingdom Metazoa; phylum Chordata; order Crocodylia; family Gavialidae; genus Gavialis; species Gavialis gangeticus. The sequence goes on from NW_017729026.1 coordinate 25,062,419, forward strand.
TTCCATGTGCTGCACTCACATGTCGGATGTGCAGAGGAAGCTTATCTTGGGCTAACTCCCATAAGGCTTTCCACTCTTCATGGCTCCAAATGTCTTGTCCTCACCTTTTAAAATTCTCTTTATGCCACAGGGGTAGCCATTTAGTACATCCTTCTATTACCATCCAGGAGTCACTATAAATATAGATGGGACTTTTAGGATGTGGACCTTCTGTTAATTCCCACACAGCCATGCCGAGCACAGCTTGGAGCTCAGCATACTGCACACTTTTTCCAAGGCCTTGTGATACTACTTGCTTGCCATCTCAAATCCCCAAGGCAGCTGCTCTCCAGGCATGACCTCGAGCGGACCCATCTGTGAACCAGACTTCAACATCAGCTGAGGTCTCCATTTCAGGCGAAAAAGGAGGTGCTTCTTTGGTGGGTGAAGGTTCACTGCAGCTAGTTTGATCAGGATAAATATTAATTGTACTTTCTGTGACTCTTTTAACTAATGCAGAATGCAGGGTGTCCCTTTGGGGTTACTCGTTGGACTTGGCTCAGAATGTAATAAATCCACCTTTGGACTGTGCTGTCTTGGGCTCTCCCCCCAGGTGGTAGTTGGTGGTCTGACAGACCCATTCTGAGAATAGGTATCGGAGTAGTGATAACTGTGGGCAATTCTCCTCTCAGTGCTTCTGTGGCTTCCAGGGCTGCTGCTGCTGCACACAACATCTGTTCTAAGAGAGTGTACCTGGCTTCTGCCCCTCTCCAGCCTCGGCTCCAGAATCCAAGGGGTTTTCCTTCTGCTTCCAAGGACTTCTTCTGCCACAGACTCCAGTGTGGTCCTCCTTCTGAGACCCTATATGGAGCCAAAGCTCTCCTTCTGGATGTTGTACTGCCAGGCAGGCATGAACAGTTATTGCTTCTCTAAAGGCTTGTAAAGCATATTTATGCTCAGGACCCCATTCCCATTTAGTTCTCTTCTTACATAGGTTATACAGGGGACAAGCTAATACACTAAACTCAGGAACATGCATACACCAAAAACTGAGTGCTCCCAATTGGGCTTGCAGTTCTTTCACATTAGTGGGAGTTGGGGTCTCCACTGTATTTCACAGCTCCTCAGCTGGTATTGTGGGCCCCCCCATTTTGCCAATCTATTCTTAGAAATTCACACTGCAGCCCTACCTTTTGAATTTTTTGTTCAGATAGTGTGAATCCAAAGGTAAGCACTTTTTCTTGTAATGATTCAAAGGCTTTGGTGGCAGCCTCTCTGTCTTGACTGCTTACCATGACATCATGTATATATTGCCACATGCGTACATCAGGGTACTTTTCTTAAACTTCATGAACTATTGTAGCTAAAATCCCATGAGCCAGGGTGGGACTATGTATCCACCCCTGGGGCAACACGGTGTAGGTATATTGCTGCCCCATCCACATGAAAGCAAATACTGGCCAGTGGCTCTCCTGGATGGGAATAGCAGAAAACATGTCTTTGATATCAACAGATCCCATCCACACAGGTCCATAACACCGGATGCTCTCTTTGAAGGCTGGTAGTGATGGGACAGCAGCTGTTAAGGGGTCAGTATTAGCATTCAAAGCTTGAAAGTCAATAGTCAGCCGCCACCCTCCATTTGGCTTGCGCACTGGCCACACTGGATTGTAATATGGAGAGTGGGTTCAGATAATAGTCCCATCTTCCAACTGCTGGCTTATGATACACTGGATAGGTTGGGCGGCCTCAGGGGGAGTTCAAGACTGGGATCTGTGTATTCCTTTCATGGGAGGCAGGGTTAGTGGTATCATGCTACATCAAGTTACAGCTGTTATAGCTGTTTCTTGGTGAGGCACTGCGCACCCAAACTAGTTCTCTTGTTAAAGGGCAAACCGCTGTCCTCTTAGTACAATAAGTCCCAGTAAGCTTGGTCCCCCTTTAAGTATTACTGCTGCCGCTGTTACCTTAGAGCCATTAGGTAACACGAAGGTTGCTCAGACCAGATGCTCTGATCGTTTGGTGCCTCTGGCTCCAATTACTTGATAAGGGGTTCCTTTCTCCCCCTTCCAATCTGTGTAATCTAAAATGCAAATCTGGGCACCAGTGTCTAATAGCATATCAATTGACTTTTTACTTTTACCTAATTGAATCTGTACAGGTATCCAAATTAAGGGGCCAATATTAACTTTAGATACCAGTCACTGGCTGGCTACTGCTCCCATTGTGGCCCCTCTCTTTGGGGGTTGGGCCGGCCAGACTCCCTAGGCCATGTGATTAGGTGGGGTAGAGGCTGGTGGCCCCACAGGTGCCTGGGACAATGTCGACAGTTCTGCCCTCAGGGCAGAAAATCCCTTCGATGACCCTGCTGGTGGAGCTGATGGCTCTGCTTTTGGGCTTGCTTTTTCGCTGCAGTGTTTAGACCACAGCCCTCGCAAAAAATTGGTGGGCACTCCATCAATTTGCACTTGCAGCTGGCAAGGTAACGAGTCCTTCCACAATTTTGCTCGCAGGGTCTTGGGCCAGACTTCTCCAGCTTTTTCCAACAATTTGGGGGAATCAGGGGGTTTGTCTTTTGCTGAGGCCACCACCATGGTCTTGGCAGTTCTTGTCAGCTTAGCCAGCCCTGGCTTCTGCCACCTCTAGCTCCAAGGCCAACAAGGCCGAGGCACACTCTGTTGGTGCTCATCGGCAAAACCTCCTCCATAACGATGTTGTCACGACTTCTGCATCTGGTGTGCGAGTCCAAACAGCTGCACGAATTATCTCAGTTAGCGTCAATTGATACAAGCAATGAACAGCCTCCTCCAAATTGACCCATGCTCAAGGAGCAGGACTAAGCTCTTCTTCCATATTACCATATTACCATAACTGGCTGCAGTGGCTTGAAGCACAGCAGAAAACAAAGTAACATTTTCATCACCTCCTGCAAAGTGATTTAACTGGAGCTCGGGGTGCAGAATAATTTGGGCTGCTTCGGCTCTACTCACTGAAATTGCAGAAGCTTTTTCACTATACATTCGAACTAGCCAGTCTATCACTGGTTCTCCTGGCTTGGACTTATGCTGTTCTTATATATCTCTTATTTCTGCTTGGGTAAATGAATGTAGCTCTGTTTGGGGATTCCCTCCTTGCAGCCCTGAATGGGTTACTACCACGGGAAGACCTGACTAGGTTCCTCCCTCTGGGCAGGGACATAAGGGGGCCGTTCAACAGCAGGCTTGTCATCAGTCTCCTCCTCTCCATCTTCCCAGAGCTCAACTTCCGGTTTCTGCCCATAAAGACACTGTCTGATCTTGCGGAAGGATGGCTCCACAGCCTATGCTAACTACGCCCTTTTCTGGAGGGAAGCGGCCATGTGCACGATCATAATTTTTCCCTCCCTCCTCTCCAAAGTCTCCAAACAGCTCTGAGCGGCCCGCGCCACCTCGCACACCACACTGTTGGAATCTCTCACATCTTCTAACTCCTTACTCAGCCAGGTGACCTGTTCCTGGAGCTGGGTAACTTCTTCAGCCCCTAACCGCAGGCATGTGGCCAGCAGCCACGACAGGCACCCCTTCCTGGGTTTACCCTGGGCAGCAGCAGCAAATCTAGCCCAATGATTGGGTACAGCTCCCGGGTCAATCCAGGCAGGTCTCAATCTATCCTTATCCCACCCAGGATTCTCCATCCCCGTCACCTCCTTAAGCAAAGCCACTAACGGAGCCCATGCAACTGCCTCCATTCCGACCTTTCGCTCCAGACCAGAGCCTCTCAGTCGTGTTCATGATGCCAATTTATGTCCCAGCCGCCTGCGGAGGGTTTAGATTGAGAGTGTGGTCAGGGGTAGAAAAGTAAAAAAGATTTATTGACTTAAAAAAAACACAACTACGCATAGTAACAAGACAAACGATAACAAACAAAAGCAATTCGCGTCGGCAACTTATCGGCAGTCCCTCTGATGTCTGATACACAGCAAGCTTCTCTCTCCACAAAGTTCAGTGAGGTCAGACATCCCCAAGCAATGCTGTCTGAAGGGTGCCAGAAAGGACCCTAAAATGCAATTCTTGAGCTCCTCGAGGTCCACAGGCCCACTGATCCAGGCAACAGCTAACTAATTCTTTTCACAGAGCTGCATCTTCCTTCTGAATAATTTCCAGATATTTCAGCTATTTTATAGTTTCTAAAAGACACTAATAACATGCAACCACTTAGATTCCTTTTTCTTCAACTGTCCTTAGACTGACCAATAGCAGTACAAGCCTTGCATTTCTTTGATAAGGTAATTTTAACTGTGCCACAGTGCCTTACTACTTCTAGGCTTTGCTAAATTTACTAGGCCTTACTTTATACAAGGCCTGACTACATCTTAAACTATAATTAGGCTTTTAGCAACAACTTATAGCTTAATATCTAAACAAATACAAAAAAACACTTGGTCTAATCTTCATAGAGCCTTCAGCAAGGACTTTTATCACACAGACATACTTTTCAGCTGCCACAGGAGTCCTCCAGCTACACTCCCTCCTCTCCAGACTGACTGAGACGGCATGGTTGGATGACTCCAGCCCTGCTCCTGGCTCCTGGCTCCCAGCTCCAGGGGGTGGAGCCAAGCCACAGTATGGGCTTCTTCCCACTCAGCCTCCTCATCTGGTTGAGGATGGGGTATGGCTGAGGGACTCCAGCCCCACTCCTGGCTCCTGCCTCCTGGGGGTACAGCCAAGCCCTTACCTCCTCTCCTCTCTCCCTGAGCCAGGCTGCACCTGGCTGGGGGTCTGGTGCTGGGCCAGAGGGTTGTGTTTTCTCCTCCCACTCCCTCCTCAGCCAGCCAAAGGAGTAAAAAGGCTCTGGCTCGAGAGCAAGAGGTGTGGGGCAGATCTTGCTCTGCTGAAGCAGACAGCACAGCCCAGGGCTGCAAAGCATCCTGGGATGCTGTGGGATTGTGAGTTAATTTGAACTGGGCAGGGATCTGGGACAGAAGTTCCATAAACCAGTTTGATCTAAATCGGGTAAGTCTGATATTACATCCAACCATGTTTATCCTAAATCAGGCTGAGCCATTGTGAAAGTGGTTTAAGTGCACCGAATTCCATTCTGTCACAGGTTTAAACCTGTTTCTAATCACTTAAAATGGTTAGTGTGTAACTTCTGTCCCTAGCCAAAGTGACTTAAGCGTCCAGCTCTTGAGCCACAAATCCATCCACAGAAGTTGCAGGTCTTTCCACAGCGTCAGGCTGGGATTTTTATCTTTTTCTTTCATCTGCTCAAGATTTACAGTGAATACCATAGTTTTTTATGATCTACATGAAGTGTTGTAAGTGATCAGCTAATGGGTAACCATAGACAAGGATGACAAATAAAGCACCTTGAAAAGATGGGCTGTCTTAAAAGCTGAATCCTCAGTCATGGAACCACAGCCCTAGAGGCAGCTCTAAGGTAAATCACAACCACACACTCAGCTGGCAAGGCACTATGGCTGCATCCAGATGAGTGAGTAAAGCAGTTTGAGATGCCACAAGAGGCACGCTAGAAACACAAAAAATGTTCCCTATGCTGCATGTTTGCAGTGCAGACTCTAAATTTGATACCAAGAAATCCCAGTATATTTAAAAAAAAAAAAAAAGCCAGAAAAAAGCAGTGCAGGGCAAGCTCCAGGAGATCTCTTAGGCAACCATTGGCTGGGTTCTCTAAGAGATGCTTTGGTACCTGGCCATAGTGTCTCTATGGCTGCCCCATGCCCCTGCTGATCTAGTGTACTGCCTAAGCATGCTGGGGCAAATCAGACCAGACCAAGGCTGCAGTGGCAGCTCAGACCCAGGCTCAGTCCCGGATAAGCACTAAGACATACTGCCATTTAGCCTGCCTCCCCACATTAATTATACTAGCCACAGGGCTATGCAGGGTGGGGAGGATTGTGGAAGTGGAGGGGGCTTTGGGATTTGGGGAGTCTGCACGGGGGGTGGGTCCCCCTTTTGCCCCCTGTACAGTACACAGCCCCCTCCCACAGCAGCAGCTGTTGGGGCACTCATGGCCCCCTATTGGCAGAGATCCCCAGCAGCTGCATATGGAACTGGCCTGGCTGCTGATGTGCACCCTCATACAAGACCAAGCCACTCTTGCTGTCACCCAGGATCCCAGCATGACATGCAAGACCTGTGAACCCTTCAGCTGAGCTGGCTCCTGCCTCCATGTGCCCCGTGCACCACTGGGCCAGGCCAGCTCCATGGAGGCAGGACCCAGCCCAGCCTGAGGTCTCACAGCTTCTGCATGCGGTGCCAGGAGCCACAGGTGACAGCAAGAGCAACCTGGTCTTGTTTGAGGGCATGAGTCAGTAGCATGGCCAGTGCCATGTGCAGCTGCCAGGTCTGAGCTGGCCAACAACAGGCCATGAGCAGGCCTGATGGCCATTGCTTCTGCTGTGGGGAGGCTGTGCGCTATGCAAGGGCAGGCAGGGATCCCACCCTTCCTGAGCAGTCCCCCCACCCCCACAGTCCTCCACACCCACACAGTCCTTCCACACCCACAAAACTCCCCACAATCCACCCACACACCCCCATTCCTCCACACAAGCCCCACACCCACACAAACCCTACATCCACCCACAAACTCTCCCACACCCTTTCCCCCCCAAACCACACATCCCCCCCCCACAAATCTCAAACCCTGTGTGTCCAGCTGCCAGATGGGATGGGACCGGCTGATGGGAGCCACAGCTGCAGGGGAAACTGCCACATTGCAGCCCTGCCCCATGCTTACACTGGTGCTGGGACATGCAACCCCAGCCTGGTGAGGCTCCTGATCCCAGGAACCACTTGGGGGGTGTGATGGGCTGGGGTAGGGGTGGAGATGGCAGTGGGGGGGTGAGAAAGGGGAGTGCTCCAGGTAAAAGAGGCCACCAAAGCCAAGCTTAGAGCCCCCTCTTCCCCCCTAGAGCAGCCTGTGCACGGGAGACCTGGGGTGCCAGCCCTGAAGGGAAGGAGCTTGCCTAGCCCAGTCACTGAGCCCCAGTTGAGGGCTTCCCAGGAATGGCATGGGGATTGCTGGGGCCAGGGCCAGGGCACAGGCACAGGGAGCAGAACAGCAAGGGCTGGCACTGCTAAGCACCACAAAGCAGCTGATGGGACAGCTGCAGCTGGACTCACGTCCTGGTGTTGGGACAGAGCTGCATCCAGAAGGGAGCTGGTGGGGGCACACAGGGGCTGCGGGTCAGAAGTGAAGGTCACTGGTGGGGCTGTGGATTGGAAGTGAAGGACAAAAGTAGGGGTAGGGCACCAGCATATCAGAGCTGCTCAGCATCCCTCATCCCAGTGAGTGAAGGGGATAGGGGCAGCTCTCATTTTTCTATGATAAAAAAACCAAAAGCAAATGCCAAGAGTATAGATATTTAGCATTCATTTTATTATGATGATAGAGGCACTAGTAGGCTTCCAAACTGCTTTATAATTGTAAATATATCAATAAAACATTGCCCAACTGATCTCTCTATATATAGTGGCATTTCATTTTAATCACAGAAGAACATGGATTTTGGGTATTTTAATGAGAGAATTTGGGTTTTTTAATCAAAGAATTTGCAGTTTGTAAACAGAAACACAAGGATCCCTGCTAATGAAACAAGTGGCAGGGACTGGGCAGAGGAGCCTGCCCAGGACCAGCACCAGAGACCCAGCTAAAGGGCTGGTGGCTGACCTGGCCATTTGGGGCCAAGAGGACAGGCTTTGACCGTTCAAAGCGGGCCACTTTGTGGAGCACATCTTGAGGGCAATAGCTGCCCAGAGGGCAACATGGGGGCATCAGGAGATATGACAGCAGCCCCAAAGGCCAACTGTGCAGCCATGGCCCACTGGCAGCTGGCCCAAAGGTGCAGGTGGCTCTACTGCAGTGGAGTTCCATACCACAGTACAGGCAGCCATGAAATCCACACCTGAGTCTGGCAGGTGTGCAGATATG
>NW_017729026.1:25075329-25079469 GCF_001723915.1 Gavialis gangeticus
CAGCTGGCCCAAAGGTGCAGGTGGCTCTACTGCAGTGGAGTTCCATACCACAGTACAGGCAGCCATGAAATCCACACCTGAGTCTGGCAGGTGTGCAGATATGGCACCGCAGGTCCAAGGGAACAGATCCTCCCCACTGCAAGCAGTTTCCCCACTGCCAGACTGCTGCAGTAGGTAGAGGGTGCAGGGGCCACTCTAGCTTAGGGCTGCTTCAGCAGTCCATCTGGCAAGAGGAAGACAACAGTCAACACAGAGAATCTTGCTGTAACAAAAATACTATTCTGTAGTTTTGCTTGGAATCTGTGCAGGAATCAAATCAGTGTTTGAGAATCAAGTAGTGCCCCATCAAAATTATTGTGCTAAATGACTCAAACATAGTGGATTTAATTAAATAGCAGCTTTCAGGTAGTCTGGAAGCATTTGCCCTTCGGCTAGAGATGTATTACATTTACAAGAGGAATTTACCCTTTAACCCACTTGTATATGACCTCCACCTATTCCTTCAACTCCATTCTCCCTCTCCCTTTAGAGGAAGGCAGTGTTTCCTTGTAAGTGAAGATCCCCTTGTATGTGAGAGCCCCATGGTTTGAAGCTCTTGGGGTCAGAGAGCTTGCCCTAAACAACTTGGTGAAAAAGAGGGGAAATGGCTAAAAGCTGCATCATAAGAAATCCAGAAATCTAGATAGAAAGCAGCTTTGTAGTGGAAGGAGTTCTCTGACACCCTTGCTAATGAACAGTGGAAAGTATGGCTATAGCCAATCCATTTACATATTCTTCCTATTCAAAATTCCCTCAAGTGCCACTATGGAAACTCACCAGAAATTGTATAAATGCCTAATTGTGAGAATGAGACATGGGAATACAGGAGGGGTTTGGGGAACACAGGTTTGCATTCCTAGTGACAATGACTAATATCTCAGGGACTGTTGATCCCATTGAGTCCCCTGCACTGGAGAATTTACATAAAAAACAGATTTGTGGTGATGAATTGCTCTTTGTTGAATTGGACAATGGTAGTTACCAAGCTGAGCAAATTCTAGGAGCCCAGTAGCCACAACAGATGCTGTATTTCTCATGGGAGAAAGCCTTTTGACCCAGGGTCCTACAAACATTCAAACCCATTGTCTTGCTCCAAGTACCTGTGCAGTATACTGGTAAAACCTCCTAACAGAGGTCCCCCTGGGATACCCAGGTATAAGTTAATCAGAGTACATTCTAGGAACAAGTTGTGCACTCTTCCTGGCCACCTACTGGCTGAGGAACAGCAATACATCTTGGAAGACCTGTGTGCTTCCTGCTTTAATCAGAGACAAAACCCAAAACAATTAGTACCACCTCAAATGAGACGTGTTTATAGCTTGTATGACAAAGCTGTGAAGCTTCCATGTCAGCCCAGTCAGCACTTTCCCTAGAGGCTGAAGGCACATCTGCCCAAGTGCCTGGACTCTAGGACAGCGTTGACTATGGCACCAAGCTATTGCTGAAGCTAGCAGACAGGGAAGGGAAAGTGACAAGTGCCATGCTGAGGAGGATAGTCACTTACTAAATGTCTGCCCCATCAGATGAGAACTGGGTTAGTGGATCATTATTAAAGGTACTGTGGGATGAGTATTTATTTTTTATTCATTTAGGGGACAGAGCCAAAGAAGGAATTAGGCAGACTTCAGACTCCAAGTTCAAAACTGCAATCCAGAAGCTTTTGTTTAGCTAACACCTAACAAAACCATTAGTGTAAGAGTTAAGTTTCTCCTACCATTGTGGAAACTAATCAACACACTGCTAAGAATCCTAATGAACTCTGGCTCCTGTTAACTGATTTGCCTAATTGGTTATGGCCTCACATTTAAGAATAGCTCTGAATGTTACCCAATGGAGTTTCATCTGTGAAGCAGCATGATCCTTCACACTTCTAACTGGTTCCTATCCTCTTGGGTGGGTCCTGACCTCTTTCTATTACCTTTGGCTGATGGCCAATGGTGTTGTCCTGCTTTTGTACTGCCCATACCCTGGTCCTAACACTTCCCATGTTCAGATCTCATCCTTTGCCACTAGGCTGGAATGCCCATGTCTCATTGCTGACAAATAAGACTTGGATACCTTTCTTCACTGTTGGCCCACTTCAACCAAGTTTATAGCCTTTTCACCAAGGAAAAAATTCCACCAGTCGAAGAGACTATTTTGAAAAATAGCTGTGTGTTTGGTGATGATGTACATATTTTGCACTCAAGCTTAATATTTTTTTTTAATAATATTTGGCTGATAAAAAAGTCAGAGACATTACTTTCTGTCTGACCCTCAAAAATGGAAACTCAAGCTATGTAAGCCCAGGCTTTGGTGCTACCAAAGACATCTCCCAAAAGGTTTATATGTGATATTGAAGAATGCATTATGTGTAGAAAACCTTGCAAATTACATATTATGAGTAAAGATCTACTTAATTTGTGGTTATCACATAAAACCACAAAAAACAGTGTTGTTCATGGTCGCCAGGATATATCGCATTGGCTGCAAAAGTCAACCTAAAAAAACCCCAGCAAATTATTCATATAATACACTGTTTTAGAAAGTCCCAGTGCTTACTGCAATACAAAGACAATGTGACAATCACTGGAGCCATAGATCACATTATTGAGAATTACTGGGCACATCTACCAAGGCTGCTTAATGCACAGTGGACAGTTCTACTACACGTTAGCACATCACAGCAAAAACTGTGCAAATGCACTAATATGCAGTAGAATTCATTTACCGTGAATTAAGCATCACAAAAAAGTTTGCCTTTTCTACTGCACATTAGTGCAGCTATTGCTCCTTTATCTAGTGCCTCATATTAGAGGTACTAAACTTAATGTGCAGTAGCAAAGGCGCATTAATGAACATGTAGACATGCACTCTATCTGCAAGTGGCGTAGACTAAGTGAAGGCACCAGTCAGTGAAGTGAAAATGCTTCAGTGCCATATTTTAAGAAATTGGATGCAATACTACTGTCTGAAGATGAGTAAAAAGAAATTTATTTTCTGTGGAATTTGCTATTAAATGATATGGTACATGCTTTTCCCCCAATCAGCAGCAGGGGGCAGGGCCTCCAGAAATACCAGCAAAATCAGTTCTTCATGTCATGACCAAGCTGCAAAAATTGCTTTGTCTCACTACGAATTTAGACCCCCTAATTATGGATTCAAGATATGCCTAAAGTTGGAAATAATGCTATGCCACTTCTAGTTTGTTAACACAACTACATTTAATGTTTTGCAAAGCAAAGCTGACACTTATATGGCCTTTACCACTTAGCACCCAAGCACTTCAAACATTAATGAGGCTGCCCTCACACCAGTCTAGTGGGGATAAGATTATTCCAATTTGTGGCTGGGAAACTCAAGCATATAAGTTTTGTCTATTTGCCTTTGGTTGTACCAGAAGCCCATTATGCTTAGGTTTCCAAAAGTCTAGGGCAAAGTTTTCAAGAGTGCTTGGGGGCACATTTTTTAACTTGTAGTGAGTTACTTGCAAAATAGGGTTTAAGGACCAGATTTTAGGTACCTAAAGATGGATGCAGATAGGTTCCAGGTTTGTAAAAGTATACAGGCACCCCAAAAGTAATACTTCAGACACCTTTTGAAGCTATTATCCTTAATCCACTTCCATAACTAATCTTTCCCCTAGACCAGCAGTCCCCAAGAGATAGTTTACCATTTCCTATAGCACCAAACCACAGTATCTGAAGAAGTTAGAAATAAACCTGACAGGGAAAGCAAAGTATGTGGTCATCTACAGTATACAACCTGCTTGACATTGTTGCTCATGGGTCATACAGTATTACAAAAAGGCAAAAATCAGAGGTAACTGTGGCAGCCACTTTAAGGGGCCAAAATGCAGCAGCCGGCAGGTGCCTGATGATGGCAGCCATTTTAGATTCAGGGCTGACCATTTAAACAGGGCAGTTCTGATGCTGGGAGCCAGGCAACAACATTGCCTGGCCAGAAGGGCTGCTGATATCACCTGGAGGTAAAGGGAGGAGCTGTAAGGGAGGCTCCTGGTCCTGGGTATGACCTAATACTGCACCCTGCTGGGAGTGGGTGGCCTGGTGGGGCAGGAACCCCCAGGAAATGCCAGGCCAGTTACCACCTTGGTGAAAGGTG
>NW_017729026.1:25079480-25079967 GCF_001723915.1 Gavialis gangeticus
CAAGGTCCCTTCCAACCCTACTTCTATGATTCTATGAACCCCTAGCCCCCATAACTGAGTGGGTTACCCCTTTGTTGGAGGGTCAGGAAGGTGGACTCCATGAAGAAGAGTAAGGACCATTGACACAGGGCCTGTCTGGACTTCCCCTGACTGGTCCATTCTGGGGCCAGGACCGGAAGGGTCAACGGGCCGGGGTCCACCACGAGGAATGCCCAAGAGCTGCACACCTGGAGTTCTGACTGGCGTGGAGGTGGGTCAGGGCTAGTAGCTGAAGGTCCCAGTGGGAGGATCACACCCGAAGGGGAAGCAGCTCAGGGGGCTATGTTGCCCAGTATGACGGCAGAAGATTCCTCCTGAGGGGAGGAATGGAGCCGCAGATAGCGTCCCCTGGCATCAGGGCATGAAATGGGCAGCCTCCCGCTTTTTAACATCTATTACATAATTAACAACAAGGCATGGCAGACGAGAATGCGGGTGGTTGGCCCAG
>NW_017729026.1:25084967-25098243 GCF_001723915.1 Gavialis gangeticus
AGGAATGGAGCCGCAGATAGCGTCCCCTGGCATCAGGGCATGAAATGGGCAGCCTCCCGCTTTTTAACATCTATTACATAATTAACAACAAGGCATGGCAGACGAGAATGCGGGTGGTTGGCCCAGGAACAGGTGGGCAGGCCGCTGGGAAAGCGGCCCCGAGCAGGCCCCCTGTTACAGTATCCCAACTAGAATTTATAGCTGAAGTTTGTCAAGTGTTTTATAAAGCATTAAAGTTTTCCAGCCCATTAAACTGTATCTTCATTATCACTATTTCAAAATAGCAGTAAGTCAAGTGCTACTGACTAAGTTCTCACTCAGAGTTCTAAGAACCATTTTCTCACTCCACTTGTATAATGTTTAAAGTTGGTTCGTATAAAGATAAATATGCGCTGTCAAACCTAAACACTTTTAATCTCTTTCAAGGAAAATAGGCATTCCTGAAATTAGTGTGATACTTCATTGTATCAAGCATATAGCAGCTGGGCCCACCAAAGGATCTATAAGCTACAGTACATGAACAGATGTCATTCTGCTAAGTGTGTCAGCAGCAGTGAGGCAAGTGTGTGTTGAAAATGTGAGAATATTTTTGGTAGGTAGAACAGGGAGACAGATGGTACTCCTGGATGTGTGAATAAAGATTATATAGATTATTATTATGTATATAGCATAAAGGTCTTGACAGACAAATAAGAAAAGATCCCTGCACTGAGAAGGTTGCAGTCTAAATGAATCACTCTAAAAAGTCTACTAAAATGAGCAATAAGCATAATGCATACATGACTGTTGTTCAGCAAATATTCCTGTCCCATCTCCAGGAAACAGCAGGGACGAACGGAAATTACTTCAAATGGCTTGGCTCCTTCTTAGATGGAAACATGAGGGTCCCTATGGGTAACTGTTCCATTCCCCTCCTAAGCCCTCTTATGCAGAATCCCAGGGTCTCAGCCAAAATAATGCTATTAAGAAGAAACAAAGCATGGGAAATTTCAGCCAAAAAAGATTCAATTTCAGAAAGGAGGGTGTGAGAAAGTGGAAGTTATAATGGAAGCCTCTTTGGAACATTTCCTTTGTTCTTGCAAGTGAGGAAAAATTATGCAAACAGCAGGGTAAAATAATATTGATACTCCCCAAAAATGTGTCTTCTCAAACATATGCAAACATTCAGATCTGTGTCATCAAGAGGTAAAAAGCTTGATTTCTCTTTGGCAATAAAACCGCCCATCATTACAGCATTTCTGTTGGACCCCTAAACCCTGCTCAACAGAACTGTGATGCTCTCCTTATGCCTCTGCATAGAACAGATAGTTAAGGGCATATTTCTCAAATGTGCTGTTTCCCTTTTTGCTGCAATTACTGTAAGAACCATGACTACATCAATGCAAATACTCAATGGCCCTTGCCAAAAAGGGGATTGAAATGGCCAGGCCGCAGGTGTGTAACACAAAGCAAGCGTTGAACCTATCAGCTCAGCAGTTCAGACACAGCCCCTCCCACAGTCTTTTGGCATCATGGGAATTCCTGTTTGTGTAGACAGCTTTTCAACCAGGCAAGGCAAAATTGTAACAGCATCCTTCTCTAGAGAAGCACCCTGCTGAAAGGAGTATGCCATATGGGATTAAGCTTGTGGCCATTCAGCAGTCCAGGGCATTCTGCCCTCCTTCTTTTCCTCGTACCTCTGCCTGTGTATGTCTCTAACAACGGGTCCTTTCCCATCTCTCTTTACCAGTTGTGGCAGAGGCTAAACATGTGCTCTGTAATATTGTGAGGTAAGAGCAATCTCTGTACACCCCTGTACAGGAATCATGACTGTTACACCTTCAGATCAAGGACCAGCCATGAAAGATAGAGTTTTTGTCTGTTGTCTCCAGACAATGAACAAAACTGTCAACTGTTATAAGTCAGTACAGCTCTGCTCACTTCAGTGATGCTATGCTAATTCGTGCCAGTTGTTTTTCGGGTCTCTCTGTGCCCACTTAAAATGTCTTTTATGCACCAGCTGTCAGATCCTTTTAGCTTCCTGAAACGTGCTCTTTCACTGGCTTCTTCTGATGTCAGGTGTTCCTGTAACAGAGAGAAGCAGCCAAATACCAACACTGCAAGAAAAAAAAATGGGTCTGAATTCCAAGATCTGACATGTTACCTTTTGAAATGCCTAAACAGAAAGTTAGGAAAACGCTTCACTGATCTTGATATGTGGGAAATTCAGGTCTTGAAAGAGCCATTGTCCTTCCAAATATGTGAAGTTACTTCCAAGTACACATTAGATCCATGCCATTTTTATGTGCTGGCTGTTTGTTCTTCCCCCTATCCGTCTGTCCCACAGGAATTAAGCAGCAGTGCTGGGAAAAGGAAATGAACTCATTTAGGTGGAGGGAGAGGAAGATAATTCCAGAGCCCCGCATACTGTACATGTAATATACAGTATATGAAAACAGCTGTCAACCATTAAAACTGGTGGGTTGTGTACTGGCATGGCTTCTGGAACGGATTAACAGAGGGTGGAGATTCAGAAAGTGCCATACTGCGTGGAGCCACTAACAGTCCTTTTACAAAATCTCCCATAAAAAATATTAGTGGTATCAGCTACAGTTTGCTTTAGCTTTAAACTCTGAGCAGAAAACAACTCAGTTTGGATCTTCTTTTCAGTTTATGCCTTTGCAAGTGTTGCATAATGTGCATTTTTCCTGAAAGTGTTTGGATAGTTAGAGAGAGAGAGAAAATTAGTTAGCCATATCAGTCTGAAGTGAGGCAGAAGGCAGGGACAATTTTTACCTTATAGATGAACTAAAGCCTCTGCTTGTGTAAGCAGTGGCTTGCTTCAAGAAATGCTATGAAGGACAGTCCCTATTTTCCAGTAAAAATAAGGGCATGCAATAAATCCACACATCTAAACTATGGGACTAATCCCACAAAATTTCCACTGACTTTCTGAAAAACAGAATTACTGTCTGTTTTGTTGCCCCTACAATCTCCTTAAACATTTTTAAATATCCTATGAGATTTAATAAACAAAACTATCTGAAGGGACCATAAGAATAGAACAATAGTGAGTCTTATTCATAGCAAGATAGTGTAAGCTAGGGAACAGATATGGACCTTCACCACAAGGCAGGCACTTGGAGCTGGAAGACTATCAGACACAGAATGATTCAGTGTCCCATTTACAGGTACTCCTGAGCTGAGTATGGCCATGTGATTGTAGTAGGCTACGAAAATTTGAGGAAGGGTTTCGAAACCACTCATGTCTTACTAAGTGACAGTAGCAGTTTCGCAGTTTATTTTGCAGTGTTCAATATGGGCTAAGGACAGACATTCAAAAAGCCAGAGCCTGAATTGATTCAATCTTTGCAGGTTAGTCTAACCTGCCTAGATTGAACCAATTTGCAAGTGAATAGACATTCAGGAAAGGAAGGCAGATGCCTGCAGTGGCTCAGGCCAGGAGCCCGGGGGGCACTAGAGCATGCCCTTAGCCGCAGAGAAGCTGTGCTGCAGGGCCCACGGCCAGCCCCAGCTGTAGCCTCAAGCAAACTGGCCAGGGCAGGGGTTTAATTCCCCCTCCCTGTCCCACTGGCACGGACCTGAGCCGGGGTCCACCTGAAGTTCCCCCCTCGCTGCTGCAGCAGCAAGGGTAGGGGCATGGCCAGATGTTGGCCAGCATGGCCCCCTGAGGCAGAGGGGATAGGGAGGGAGTTTATTCCCCCCTCTACTCTCTCTGCCAGTCCCAACTGCTGCTGCCACTGATTGCTCCCTGCATGGGATGAGTGACGGGATAAGCTCCCTCCCTGCCCCCTTCACCAGACGCCAGAGGGAGGTGGGAAATAACCCCCCTCCATGCCCACTTGCCTAAGGGGGCTATGCTGGCTGGCCTCTGGCTGCACCCCTGCCCCTGCCACTGGAGTAGCGACTGTGAGGGGGGCAGCAGCCCCTGTCATAGTGATATGGGAGCAGGAGCCTCTTCTTGGCAGGGAGCTGCACTGCAGGTGGGGAGGTGACACAAACAGAGCTGCTACAGACTGCACAGGTGGAAGCTTTAGCCCCATGGTTTCTGCCCAGCACTGGCTTCAGCTCTGGCTGCTTTCCACCTGCCCCCCTTCTGCCCCTTCCCTCCCATCTCCTGCCCCCCTCCTGCTGCCCTGCAGGGGATGCTCATCACGCCAGGCAGGCATAAAGCAGCCAGAGCTTGACACAGGGCTAAAGCTTCCACCCACCCACCCAGAGCTATACAGTGGGACAGGAGCACAAGCCGCAGCTGGAAATGAGAGGAGCAAAACAGCCCTGTGGAGGCCAACCAGCATGCACCTCCCCTCGCCTCCAACAGCCACTCCCCTTCCTGTCCCTGATGTTAGCCATATCAGTCTGAAGTGAGGCAGAAGGCAGGGTAGATTTTTACCTTATAGATGAACTAAAGCCTCAGCTTTTGTAAGCAGTGGCTTGCTTCAAGAAATGCTATGAAGACAGTCCCTGCTTTCCAATAAAAAAAAAAAAGTCATGCAATAAATCCACACAGATAAACCATGGGCCTAATCCCACAAAATTTCCACTCACTTTCTTAAAAGCAGGAGAAGAACTGCTATCTGTTTTGTTGCCCTAAAATCTCCTTAAACGTGTTTAAATATCCTATGATATTTAATAAACAAACCTGTCTGAGAGAACCGTAAGAACAGAACAGTAGTGAGTACTAGACATAGCAAGATAGGCCAGGGAACAGATATGGACCAGCATATCTGGCATGGTCCATATCTACTAGCAGCAAAGAGTGGGGATGGGTTGCTTCAGCCCTCAGCATAGTGCTCGGCTCCAACTCTGGCTGCCTTCCTCCACTCACCCAGCATGATGAGCAGCCCCTGCAGGCAGAGCAGGTGGAAAGCAGCTGGAGCTGGAGCCAGATCTCCATGCTCTGAGCAGAAGCCCCGTGAGCTAAAGCTACCCCCGCCCCTCACCGCCCAGACCAGTGCATCAGGGGCAGGAGGGGAGTAGCTGCTGGAGGCGAGGGGCAGCTGCATGGTGACTGGGCTCAGCAGAGCTGTTCCACTTCTCTCACCTCCAGCTGAGGTTCCTGCTCCTGCCCCACCACGCAGTGTCACTCCGCTTGGGTGAAAGCTTTAGCCTGGTGGCTTCTGCCCAGTGCCTGGGGCTCTGGCTTGAGCTCTGGCTACTTTCTGCCCACTCCGCCCACCCAGTGCACTGAGCAGCCCCTATGGGGAAGGTAGATGGAAAGAAGCCAGAATTGGAGCCAGAGCTCCGTGTGCTAAGCAGAAGCCACAGGGCTAAAGCTTCCACACATTCACCCAGAGCCACACGGTGGGAGCAGCAGCAGCTGGAGATGAGGGAGGTAGAAGAGCCCAGATGGCCCTGGCCACTGCACAGCCTGTGGTGTGGCTGCAGCCAGTGGGTGCTTCACAAGGCAGGGGTGCAACAGAGGCTGTGATCCCCTCCTGTGGGCTGCTGCCAGGCTCCAGCCCACTGGCACCTCCAAGCCAGCCAAGGCAGCTTGCTGCTTGGCCAGCCACTGCCCATGTCCTCCAGCCTAAGCCAAGGGCCCAGCCCCCATGACGCAGCCTGGGCTGGCCCTTGTGCATCCACCCTCAGCAGCGCCTGTGGACTGACTCAGCTCATCCCCACAGCCCCAGCCCTGCAGCTGCAGGCTTGGCGGGTGGATGGTGGTGCCATGGCAGCTGGTACTGCCCCTGCCCCTGCCTCTGCCCCTGCCCCTGCTCCTGCCCCTGCCACTGGAGTGGGGAGGGGAGTGAATGCCTGATGAGCTGCTACATCCTGGCCAGGCAGACCTCAGCTGTGGTCCCCTGGTGGAAGAGAGGAGGGGGGAAATAAACTCCTTCCCTGCTCTCTTCTCCTCAGGGGGCCATGTCAGCTGACATCTGGCCATGCCCCCACCTAGAGAGCAGAGCCATGGAGCCAGCCCTGCTATCTGGACCAGAGAAAACAGTCCAGCTTGGGACTACAAAGCATGCTGGGATGCTGGTGGACTCTGGTTTAACTTAAACCAGGAAGGGGTCTGGGACAGAATTTGCATAAACTGGTTTGATCCAGGTTTATCTTAAATCAATTTTGGCCCTTTTGAAACTGGTTTATGTGTACTGAACGTACGTTCTGTAACAGGTTTAAACCAGTTTCTGATTACTTAAACTGGTTTATGTATAACTTCTGTCCCTAGGCTACAGGACATTTTAAGAGATTTCTATCTATAAGGTTCAGCTTGGTCCCCACCTCCCCTTCCCCCCCACAAGGGCACAGAATATTTTTTGTTTCTATTTTAAATACAAGTAGCACATGACTGAATTCTATACACAGTGTCATGGTTTGAAACTACTGTAGGAACAGTGAATGAAAGCAGTGATTTATGTTCAAGAAGAACTTCTTTATGTGAAATACCTGCATGAAATGGGTAAAGGACAACACTCTCCCAGATTTTACATGGGATCTATAGTTCCCTCTCAACTGCTTTTATATTATATTTTATTTCAGGGCTTGCTGTAGAATACTCAGTAGCTAAAAAGTAGAATTATAAAACAATACACAAATGAACCAGTTTGCATATATTCTCTCTGTGCCCACTTCAATACTTCAGCCTTCTTGGTTAAAATACGATTAACTAGTCTTTCCAGGATCACATTGAATCATGGTGAAAAGGCAGTCAAAGCTTATACTACTGTTGTCAATACTCCTACTTGCAGTTTTAGGAAAAAGGTATTTCAAGTTCAAAGGCTCAGCCTCTTTCTTGAGCACTAAATGTTATCATTTCTCATGTAAATTAAATGCCATGAAAACTAATTAGTGTTTCGAGCCATACTTCAATATGTTCACATTTCACTGCTATGCCACATTTGTTATATGTAGCCCTCTGAAATAGCGTATCGGAAATAGCCTTTTTCCAGCGGTAGGGTAATTCCCAGGTCCATTGAATCCAGTTTTTTTTCATTTGGATTTTGTTCCTAACTAGTCATGAGTAAATGTACCAGCTTGGTCAGTATCAGAACTAAGAGGGTAGTACTGAGGAACTGGCCTGAATTCAGAATTCCTACTTATGCTGGCAGTGATTGTCTTAAGATTTCAAACAAGAGTCTTGATATTGATTTTTTAGCATGGTCAGTTCCTCCTCCTCTACTACAGCCAAGATGCACAGTGCATTATAATTTGTAGTTAGCAATATACTAAACTTTCATCTGCAAGAGTTAATTGAGATGGGCCAGAATGTTAAAATCCTACTCCTATATAACATGTAGATTGTCATAGCAACTAACAGATTACAAACAGATTACATATCTCTTAATACAGTGAAACCCAAACATAGTTTCTAAAGAGACATTATGTTTGTTTGATTTATTGTGGGAAGCTAATGGACTAACTTTGAGGGGAATAATGTAACTGCTATTATGCTCACAACTTGGGCAACACTGACAGTGTCAGCAGGGAAAAAACAGTCAGATAAGGTAGGTCTTAGAAAGGGGAAGCTTCTAGATTTAGATGGAGCATAGATGTGCAGGGCTAAGGAGAAAGCCAAGTGAAACAAGCAACCAAGATTACAGACTTAAGAGATAGGAAGAAGGGTTGTGTTGTTCACCATGGTAGATTGAGGGGAACATAAGAAAGGATCTAGGGCCAGTTTTTGGCCACGTTAATTTTCAGATAATGACTGATATCCATAAGACGTTAGAAAGACAGAGTAAGATTTTAGTTGGGCAGGAGGAGGCAGGTCAAAAGAAGAAAGGTGTATTTGCAAGTAATCACCATTCAGAAGCTAGGCAAGGACACACTAGCAGAGATCACCTAGGGATAGGATGTGGAAGGAAGAGAAGGAAGTCAGGAATGGAGCCCCCACTAATAATAGATAAAAGATGGGAGGAAAACTCAGGTACCTAAATCAGCTTGTAAGTGACAAATTAAAAGCATACCTGGTAGAGGGTGGTGTCACAAGAATCATGAGCCAAGATATGACAGAATATCGAGAAGAACAGGCAGTGTTTGATAGGCACTGGGTCCAGGAAGAGGAGGCTGGACTATCAGCTTTGACATTTGGCCAGAAAAATGTTATTAGAGAGCTTGACTACAGTCAATTAGAGTGGATCACCGGTGTCAAAAAAGGTTGATCTCATCCAATAAGAGCCAAGGATATAAAATACCAGGCCCACAGGAATTGTTTCTGTCTTCCTGCAACCCCAACAGGGAAAGAGAAAATTTGACTTGTTCACCTGATGGGCTTCATGAACAATCAATTCTTTTTCATTCAAATCCAGTCTTAATAAGAAAATCCTGTAGTCAGGTGTAATGTTGGGTACTCTAGTTACTACAGATTTGCAGCCACCATGGATGCAACAGTCTCAAAGGAAAAAAATGTAAAAATTTACTGTTTCATCCAATATGAGCATTCCACTTATCCTAACAAGCTCTGGAGCTGTAGAAACAACATAGCAAAAGATTACTGCAGTGGGAAATGATATAAATCTTCCCCCAGCTATTTTGTGCTTGTCAACGAGGTAACAAGAAATGTAGAAAAAATAGGAGCTTGAAGAATGCATTTGCAGCTCTAGGTAAGAATAAGCCTTAATGATGGGGCGTGAAAAATTTCCTGGCAGCTAGCAGTAATTTACTGAGTTTGGAAACTAGTTGTAGTCACTGAATAGAGTGACTTATTTTCATAGAAACCACAGTGGGAATTGAGTCACAGTTTTAAGAGGGCTTATTCTTGTTGCCGCAAAGCAGGTTTAGACAGGACACTACTTTAAGCCATTAATGCACTAGCTACTCTGGTTCATAAAGGTTTGGCTTGAGTTTTTTTTTAAAAATGAAGCCACCTTGTGTAAAATCCATTTGGAGCCCTCACTTACCCCAGAAAAGGCAATGGTATGAAACCCCAGTATAGTATAGAAAAAAAGAAAAAGCAAGCACCTGGATACCAGAGTGGAGTCTTAATTTTTTTCGCCAGCTGGAAGGGTGGGGGCAAGGTTGTTTTTGCTTTTTTTTTTTGCTTTTTTTTTGGAGAAGAGAAGGAGTGGGGTTCGTAAACAGGCCAGTCCAAAATCTGTAGTGAGCTGGCCAGGCATAGACCTCATACATAAACCAGTATAAATGGTCAGAAACTGGTCCAAACCTGTAACAGAACAGAAGTCCAGTGCACACAGACTGGTTTAAAAAGGTCAGAACCTAGTCTAAGATAGACCTGGATGGATGTAGTATCAGAATCAGGTTAGGTTAGATGGGTCTATCAAATGTCTGTACCACATCCTCTCCTGACTCAACCTAGGCTGCTGTCCTCTGGCAACCCAAGCTGCTTTGTGACCCACTGGTAGTACCCCCTACCTCCTTGCAGGAGGCACACTGGAACTCAGTTCGGGCTTGGCTGTTATAGCCTAGCACCCAGCAGGCCCCACCGCCAAGCTCTCTAGCCATCAGCCACAGGCAGGACAGAGGTGGGTCAGGATGGGGCTTATGAGCAAGTGTGGGGAGATGGTGCCAGCAGCACACTCTGCATTCCTGGCCTGGGTTGGCGAGCGCAGTGTCCCTCCCCTATCCCGGTTCCATCCAAGCCCCAGAACCATGCACTGGAGTGGCTCCGTGAAGGGCTCAGAGGATTCCCCCTCTCTGCCTCCACTGGAGCCAGCACTGAGTTCCCAGCTGAAGTCCCTATCCCTGCAGCCAAGGGGTCTCTGGGGGTCTCTGGGGAGGGGCTTGCAGCCATGCCCTTGTGGCTGCAGCACTGGGCGGGGGGAATTCTAGCACTGAGATGTGGGGGAGCGTGTCCCTGTTGAATGCTGCACCCAGCTAAGCTGGCATCCACCCCACCCCCACCCCTGGAAAATGGACCTGCCTGAGCTGAGCCAGCCTAGCTGGCAGCAGTTAGTGCTCTAGTACCAGGTAGAGCACTGACTGGGTGGGGGTCTGCCCAACTCCCCAGGCTGCAGCCCCTGTTCCTGCACTGGAATCACCCCCTGCCAGCCTGGGGTGTGGAAATCTTCCCACATAGTGTCCCTCTTGTCCCAGATGCAGGACTGTGCACTGGAGCATCTGCAGGAAGGGCATGGAGGATTCCCCCCCCCGCCCCGAGCCAGCACCAGGTTCCCAGCTGAAGCCCCTTCCGCTACAGCCATGGGACTACAGTCCCTTGTGGGGTAGGCAGCCATGCCCGTGTGGTTGCAAGGGAAGGAGCCTCAGCTGGGAACTTGATGCTGACTCCAAAGGGGGAAAATCCTTCCAGCCCTTCCCAGAGCTGTTCCAGTGCACAGCCCCGAGGATCAGACAGAACTGACACAGAAGATGGACACTTTGTGCCCCACTGACCTGGGCTGGGCATGCAGTGTGCATCACTGGCAATGCCTCCCCTAGCAGCTCGTGAGCCCCACTCCAACTCCCCCCGCCTTGATCCTTCCTGGGGCAGACCCCCATGCCCCCACCCTAGACAAAGCCCAGGGACTCCCATGCCACCTCCAGCAGGGGTGAGCACACCTCCCTCCAATGACTGGCTGCCTGCAGACGACAGCTGTCTGATGGGTGATAGGGAAGTGGAGGGAGGCATGTTCCCAGCAGCCAATCAGATGTGGGCCGCTGCTCAGCTGCATTTGGCTCCCTCAGCCATCTCCAACATGCTGGAAATCATGCAGGAGTGCCCCTAAGCTGCTGGATTCAGTGGGTGCAGGCAGCCTTTGTGCTCCTCCCTGAAAGGGTGAACTTGTGTTCTGTTTCCTCCTGAACTAACATAGTCTGCTTAGAGAAACCATGCCAGTTACTTTGAACCCACCCCAAGCTTTTTGAATGTCCGTACCTAGTCCTACTGTAATTGTTTATACGATTAAACTGCTGGTTTTACTGTTCATGGTTTTTTGTTTGTTTGTTTTGTCTTTTCTCTTTTTCTTCTTCATCCATTAAGGAATTGTCCTGTCCATGTGCATTTCAGCTTATCATAGCTTCTCTGTTCTTTCCAGGGACAAGAAAGTCAGCTTTGGGGGAACACTGAATGGAGGTGAGCAGGGTGGGATCCACCCATTCTAGCTGTAGTCAGACAACCAATGATGTCAATAGTACAGACCCACAGTACAAGCTCAGTAAACACTTTCTGATTAAAGCTCTGTTTTTGAAACATCACTTAGTTTCTCCTAAAAAGGTCAGTTTGGCTTCGACATTTCCCATGCTTAGTCACAGTATCAACACACTGAGGGTGGGTGGCCCAATCACTTCAGGACTGGGGGAAGGAAACCAGAAAATCTAGGAAGTCTTGCAAGAAGGAGTGATGAACTGCTTGTTAGTTTGCTAAACACTCAAACACACTCAAAGTCTATTAGACCTGTAAGTTCTCAAAAGCCTCCTTAGATCCCCATCCTATACCTGCTCTCTTTTCCTTAGCTGTTTTTTCTTCCACCTCTACCTAACCTCACAGCATCCCAGTCTCTGTAAGTATTACTGTTGCTTCTATCTCCCCCCGAATAAGCTCAGTCTGGTTTATGTAGGCCCCTCCTACTGCCAGCACCCTCTAAAAATATTCATATTTAATGGAAGACAGCTGGTGAGGCTTTCTCCTATATATCCATTTCTGATTTAATCTATTTAGAAAAGCTAACCTACTCTATTCACTTTCCCAATATGGTCTTTATTAATATATTCATAACAAAGGCATCTCACTTAATCTGTTAAATCCTGGATTGCAAAATGTATCCTTTAAAAATTCCCATGCCAGACCTTCCCATGTAGTGACAGACATCCACCACCTTCCAACAATTTCTCAAAGATATGTACTCGGGCAGGAGTAGATCCCAGTGGGTGCAGTAGGCCCCCCTTTTAATTCCTGCTTACCCAGACTTTAAAACCAACCACAGCAGCATTTCTAGTCTGGTAGCACTGAGGGTGTCAACTGATTTTATGGCTCACTATACTTCACCTGGTTCCTGCTAATATCTCTTAATTCCATCGGTGTTAATGACTCTCTCTCCTTTTTAATGGTCTGAATGTCCCGCTATTTCTTCGGCAATTTTTCTATCTGTTAGCCATTTCAGGTAATGTCACTCTTCTGTTTCACAGCCATGAAGTTTGTTTTTAGCTCTAGCTACAAACCTTAACTCTGGTGTACAAATGACTAATAGTGAAGTATTGGAGGTACTGCCAGATGCTCTGGGAGACTAGATGTTGTTTTCTGTATTTCAATAAGAAGTGTACATTTAACTGAAATGACTACAGGAGTACTGAAACAATACCTTCCTACTATTTTGACTATTATTTGCCTAGTCTTATATGGTTTATAAAACTGATATGTAATCTAGAAAATCAGTGACCATTCCAATAAAGTTATATTTTTTTTTGCTTTCCTCTTAAACTTTATAATATAGCACTAGGCCTATAGCATATTAGTAAAGTTTCTAGTTTCTTTTCAACTGGAGAAAAATGTGTCATATTACACCACATCATCTTACCCACTATCCCCTTCCGCCTCCCCACCCCCAACTTACAAAATCCTAGATCTACTCATGTGTTCAGGTTAGCCAAACCAGAATTTCAGGTTCTCAAATGTAGCACGATTGCCTTAGTCAGGGCATTCCTACATCAGGCCATATATGCCTACCCTTCAATGACTTCAATATAGCTTGTTGAAATCAATGGAAATATCCCCTTAGATACCTAAAAGAACCCTTAAGCTCTCCATTCATTGGCTACACTTCAATGAGACTTTCTAGGATGTCTGAATCTGAAACTGTACATGGAGAGGTGGAGGCAGGCTGATGCCAAAAGATCAGCATGTTGACCTGTAAATCATGCATTTGTGTCTCAGAAAGGCAGACACATTAGCCAGGAGATTCTCAGATATATTTAATTATGTGTGCTATCATTCCATTTGAACCCTGCCCTTCACTATTGCTTAGAAAATTAGCTCCCAAGTCTAGCTAGTTAAGTTTATGAATCTCATGGAAGACATAATATGCCTCTACTCCAGATAAAATTTGCTTCAGTAGGTAATGGCTACCTGTGGTTAGTTCATATACATTTTATAGTTGCCTTGCAAAGATACATTTTTCTGTTCAATTTTATATACATTTACAGTCCAGATGGTATTGAAGGCATTGAAGGTCCCTAATACATTAACAACATAAAAGGACAGAGCAGCATGGATGCTAGCACAGCTCTGAAAGGGCATTTCAAACAATCAAAGACTGGTTTAACCTGGAACTGTCTCACTGTGTTGCTAACAGCTTGCCAATTAGAGAGCTCCAGAGGTTCATTTGTGCATGCGGTTCAGCATCTAAATCAGCCAGTTGATACACACGCGCGCGCGCGC
>NW_017729026.1:25098259-25116891 GCF_001723915.1 Gavialis gangeticus
AGTCTCCTGACACCTCCCCACCCCTTGTGTAACATTACCATCAGAAGACTGTAATGTGAATTACATGTGCTTACAATGTGCATCAGCAATACAATACAGTGAGAGTGAAGGGCATTGGAATTCTTTCAATTCAGCTCTTCTATTGTTATACAAACACACACACACACACACACACACACACACACACACACACACACACACACACACACACACACACACTTAGCTAGCCTATCCATCATTTCTGTCTATTCACACTGCTAAGACTGTCTACTACACTTGTAAAGTAGCCCATGGCAGCTCCTTTATGTGGATGATGACGACTCCTGATCTCATGTTAACTGCATTTTAACAAAAGAATCGGTTACCCTGCACAGTGTAATGTGTGCGCCACTCCATTAGAGGAGGAGTCACTGCTGATCTACTCAGGGGCATTTGTAATAAAAAAGAAAAAAAATCCTGTGGTGCAAGGTTTCTATCCATTGCTGGAGTCCCCGAGGTGTTATTCTTTTTTCTTCAATTCTGAGCAAATCTGGGTAGCACTTATGCAGGTCATTAGGCAGCGAGGCATACCAAGGAGCAGGTTAATAGTTGAATTTTGTAGCTGTTGTTGGTATTTCCTGTCAGTGGGATGCAGACCAGCTGCTCAGGCAGCCCTCCTGCTAACAGACAAGCCAGTCGTCACTCAGTTTTGTACCTTCTGTCAAATGTGTTTACTCCATTTCTTTTACATGTGTTTACCTGGGGGGAATTCACAAAATTACAAAATTAAAAATTTTAAAAAATTGCAGCCACTATTCGTGACAGCGACTTACTTTCTTTGCTACTAAAACATGGAATACACATTTGCCGGGTCTGTGTGGGACTGAGACTTTGTTTTATGGAATTACTGCACTGAGCACTGAGTTTCAGCTGCAGCTCCTTATGCAAAATGAAAGCTACCTCATTAAGGTGAAATCTAGAGTACAGTTACATTCATTTGTAGTTGGAATTTAAATGCCAAATCAAAAAGGAAAAACAAACATAACCTAATAAAAAACCTAATTAACTGTCCTGGTTCACTGACTTTCTCATTTAGAAAACTTCCATTATTCTCATGTTGTTGATTAAGCCCTTTAGAAAATGCCCAGAGAACTCCAGCTGTCCATCACAATCTATGAGCTCAACTAATTTCACTGTACTAGCCTGTGACCTTCATCAGGTAGACAAGACTGCATGAACATTCATTTGGTGCCTACAGACTTGACATTAACAGATTAAGCTGTCAGAAATAGAAGTGCTGTAGTGCAATCAAAATATACTCCTCTGCATTGCTATCTGGGCTTTTGGGGGAGGGGGGTAGGAGCAATTTTAGCTTCTAAGACCAATAAGCTAAAACTTAAAGAATCCAGTTCTCCCTGCTTACCCAACTACAAGCCAGCACTGAGAAGAATATACAGGGTTCAACTGTTCTCAAAGCGTAAGGGAATTCCATTAACTACCATTCCAATTTCAGATTAGTGATTCTCAACCAGACTGCAGGAGCACGCTGGTGTGCCAGGAGATCCTTTTAAAGGTGCTATTGGGTGCTCTACAATATTTGCATTGTTAATTATGCAAACACCTAAATGTGATTCTCAAGATAATAGGAATCCACAGTACCAAAACCATTCTGACTTCTTGTGATCTACCTGAGTTCTTTGCAACAGAACAATTGCTGCTTCTATAGTCTTTATAGTCAAAAAATGAGTGACAAAGCTAAGAGGTGGCATTTTCTGAGGAGTGCCTTAAGTCTAACGAGGGGTGCCTGAACTCCAAAATAAAAAGTTGAGAGCCACTGCTTTAGATAAACAGAAATGTGAAATCAGGATTGGATTTTGCACCATGTTGCTAGCATACCATGTTAAGCTTTTATGGTCCAGAGTAAAACTGCCACTTCAAAAGAACATTTCTCCCTTCCACTGAAGCACAGAAGCTTTAGCAGCTAACATACTTTGGGCTAAATTAGCTAACCAACTAAGGGCTGTTTTCCGTCACTGTTGGCACAAAGCAGTCTTAAATCTGACCCAGTTCTTAAAAAGGGAATGATTAAAGTACTAAGAGTTGGCGAGCAGAGGAAATACTTAACTAGGAGAATTCTTTTGTTGCACAGGGCTGCAGCACTGATTTTTATATCTTGAGACTTCTCACAGGCTCAGAATATGGAGGCACATGGTGAAATTGACTTAAGGCATCCCTACATCTACTTTTCTATGACTTCAGTGTAATGCAAAAAGTGTCCATGTTCATTTTAAATTTGCTACCTCTTATACCTATATCAATCTAACCATTGCAGAATAGAGGTCCATATGGGCTTCTACAATACTCCTCTCTTCTATCTCCCTACCTTGCCTGAGATGCAGAGTAAATTAACCTGCACTGAGTTTCATTCTAATGCATCTAGACTGTTCCACATCTACCAGAAAGCATAAATATGAGGCTTAAGACTGTTGTTTTATACTGAGGACCTAAGATGCAGGATAAATGTGCAGTGATTCCTTGAAACCACTTCTGCATGAACACATATCCCAAGGGATTTTGAATACTGCTTTTTTTAGGAGACTGATGTTATTCTCACCTGGGGCCCCAGGGCGAGATCCAGACTGTGAGGCTCCTTGCAGGTCAGATCTAGCCTGGGGCATGAGTGCTGCTGCAGTTGTCATCATGGCAGTGGCAAGGGGTTTGGTGGATCCAGTGGCAAGAGGTCTAGTGGCAGCAGTGAATCCAGAGGAGTGAGTCTAAGCTGATGTCCATGCCCAGTGGGGCCAAAAGGGCCCTGGATTCTGCAGCAGACTACACCCCCACCCCAACTTCTGGTGGCCCACTAGTAGCCCAGCAGGCCAGATACAAAGGCTTCACAGCCCAGATCTGGCCCACAGGCCATATGTGTGACACTCCTTCTTCAGGTCATGCTCCTTAGCTGTTTTATCACTACTGAAACTTCGATAGAGTTGATGTTTGGTTTACATATTTAGTGTTTTGTTCAGAGCCATTTCTTTTTCAAGATTACTGTATTTCCTCACATACCACATACCCTCAAATAAAATATACACCTTGGTTTTTTTGGAAGGCAGACTGTAGAAAAAAAAAAGATTTTTCCAACTGTGTGACATAGAGTAAGTCCTCCTGGAAAGAGAGAGTGTCCAGGAAGCAGGGCATCCTAGGAGATAATCTGATTAAGGCAGAAGGAACTTCCTGGTGTGGTAGGATGGCGACAAGACTAAACCCTTGTGAAGGCAGCAGCAAGACTTACTTCTTTACTGTAAATAGTTATTTACATATTAAAGTGTTATTTTCACGCCACAAGCCACAAGCCTCATCAAGATACTGCAGACTGCATGCAGCAGCTCACTCACCTTCAACCAGCTCAGTGGATCTTCTACCACTACCAGGGAGTGTCAGAAGATTAACACAGGACACCACCCCTACTCTTTTCAGCCACAAGGAAAAACGGCATCTATCCTGATGACCAGGAATCACAGTATGTGCTTGCTCTGTTCTACCCTGCTTCTGTTCCAGTGAAGAAAAATCAGCGTCCATGTTTAAGATATGCACCCCAGTTTTGGAGGGATGGTTTTGGAAAGAAAGTTGTATGTGGTATGCAAGTAAATCTGGTATATTGTGATAAAATATTTAAAGTAGAGTGGTGTGGGGGCTTTCACTGGGTGAAGACTGAGACATGTAATATGACCTACACAAATAGGCAAAGAAAGAGGAAAAATTACTTAAAAGCCAATGTGAATAGGAAGATGCTCACAATGAACAACATCATAGATCAATGAGAAACACACGCACGTTGTAGGGATGGTATGCCTAAAATCCAATTCAATAGAATGAAATAACATCAAATAGGAACTAGGTTGAGGAGAACTTGGATTGGGAGGATTTTTCTTTAATTCTGTCTCATTAAAGGAAGCTTTCCTTGAAAGTTGAGCTAGAAGATACACTGCCCCAGAAAGACTGGTATTTCAGTGAAAGAGCCAGGCTAGAGTTATAGAATCATAGAAAAATTAGGGTTGGAAGGGACCTCAGGAGGTCATCTAGTTCAACCCCCTGCTAAAAGTAGATCCAACGAGATCATCCCAGCCAAAGGTGGGTCCTAAAAACCTCCAAGAATAGAGATTCCACAACCTCTCTGAGTAACCTGTCCAAGTGCTTTACTGCCTTCCTAGTGAGAAAGTTTTTCCTAATATCTAACCTAAACTTCCCTTCCTGCAACTTGAAACCATTGCTTCTTGTTCTATCATCTGCCACCACTGAGAACAGTCTAACTCTATCCTCTTTGGAGCCACCCTTCAGGTAGTTGGAGGCTGCTGTTAAATTAGTCTTCTCTTCTCCAGACTAAATAAGCCAAGATCCCGCAGCCTCTCCTCAGAAGTCATGTGCCACAGCCTCCTAACCATTTTTGCTTCCCTCTGCTGGACATTCTCCAATTTGTCCATGTCCTTTCTATACTAGGGGCCCAAAACTGTACACAGTACTCCAGATGTGGTCTTACCAGTGCAGAATAAAGGGGAATAATTACAGTAAACTCTCTGGTAACCAGTACCTTCCAAGCCGGCATGCTCTGTTAACCGGCATGCCAGCTTGTAAGGAAAAGTAAAACTGGAAGTGCCCACCGTGGCTCTTCCGGTTTCTCTGAGCCCCCATGGCCCAGGGCAAAGTAGCCTGCGTTGTCGAGCCCCCATTGCCCAGGGGCATAACAGGCTGCATGGAGCTGTGTGGGGCCCGCCTCCCTGTCCCACAGGGCCCACAGGAGGGACAGTGATGTGGCGGGAGGGACAGCAATGCCACAGCAGGGGTGGAGGTATGCCCCAGATGCAGCAGGAGAAGCGGCAGCCAGGGCCACTCAATTATCTGGCATATTTTGTTATCTGGCATCCCCCATTCCTGGGGGATGCCGGATAACAGAGCTTTTACTGTACTTCCCTTCATCTGCTGGCAATGCTCCTACTAATGCAGCTTAGTATGCTGTTAGCCATCTTGGCAACAAGAGCACACTGTTGACTCATATCCAGCTTATTGTCCACTTAACTCCCAGGTCCTTTTCTGCAGACCTGCTGCTTATCCAGTTAGTCCTAAGCCTGTAGTGGTGCATGGGATTCCTCCATCCTAAGTGCAGGACTTTGGACTTGTCCTTGTTGAACCTCGTGATATTTCTTTTGACCCAATCCTCCAATTTGTCTAGGTCACTCTGAATCCTAGCCCTACTACACTACCCCAGCTTTGTGTCATCTGTGAACTTACTTAGGGTGCAATTTATCCCATCTTCCAGATCGTTGATGAAGATAATGAGCAAAAACAGCCTCAGATCTGACCCCTGGGCACTCCACTTGATACCCGCTGCCAGCTAGACTGCAACCCATTGATCATTACCCATTGAGCCAGAAGATCCAGCCAGCTTTCTTTTTACCTTAAAGTCCATTCTTCCAACCCATACTTCCTCAGCTTGCTTGCAAGAATGCTGTGGGAGACCGTATTAAAAGCCTTGCTAAAGTCACAGTATAGCATATCCACTGCTCTTCCCACATCCACAAAGCCAATCATTTTGTCATAGAATGCAATCAGGTTGGTCAAACATGACTTGCCCTTGGAGGCATGACTTGCCTTTGGAGTCATGCAGATACACTGTTCAACCAACTGGGCACCGGCCTAGCTGAACTGCCGGTGCAAGGCGATTGTCTGATAAGAGGGGCAATGGAGTCTGAGAAACTTCACAAAATAAGGAAGGTCATGGAGATAGAGATAAGGAGACACCACTTGGGGTCTGGAACAAAAAGAATGATCCTTTCAAGAGAAGATGAAAAGAAAGGGGAGAAGACAGAATCTTAAGATTTGGACAAGCATGTACATTTGTGAGAGGTGGAGGAAATGTGATTTATCAGACTTGGCCCTTTAGTCCCCCATCATTAATTGAAACATGTCTAGCCTCATAAGTAATCATTTTTAGAACTAAATGCAATTATCTTCTTGGAGGGACATACAGCTACAACTCCTTTGCATGCAGCCTAGATCACCTACACTTCACAGGTGCAACCTCATTAGTTATGATGACATTCCAGTAGAGCTGTGGGCCTGTAAATGAGCATAGAACTTACTCCAAGTCTGTGAAGATTAATGAGGCCTGTAAATGTAGGAGTATAAGAAGTGCTGAGAACCTGTGTTGATCTCAAGAGAATTTATTGGTGCTCAAGCTTGGAAAAGCTGGGCCAACCAACTCTCTTCTGTGTGATATACTACTATTATCCCCTCTGACATATCAGTAACCACAATAAATATATATTCTCATTTTACTACTCCATATCTTTCTCCACGAATCTTAGCTGACACTGCAAGGTTTGTATAATGCTAGGGTAAGATGTCACTCCATATACTAGAGCACTATAAATGTACAGAATACACCTGCTAAAATGTGGGACATTACCACTGCAACAATGAATACTCTTCAGTGTATAGAGAAACATAGAATCATAAAGAAGTTAGGCTGGAAGAGATCATTTAATCCAGGGATGGGTAATTATTTTGGCTGCAGGGCCACCCCTGTTGTTCAGGGGTGCGATGGTTGTGCAGACCCAGCCTGGTGCTGCAGCAGAGACTATGGATCTTATCTGGCTCCAGGCCTGTCCACCCTGCACCCAGCACAAGGGGCAATGGACAGAGTGGGCAGGGTCTCCATGGGTCTCCACTGGCCCAGAACCCCTGCAAGCAGGGTGAACTCAGTGGGACAAGCAAGGAGTGGCATCTGGGAGGGCAGACAGAGCCAGGATCATGGGGCAGTGACAGCATGGGCAGAGCTGTGATCCACTCCACATAAGTTCCTGTGCCAGGCACCATTTCCACAGCCAGGTATGTGCAGGGAGTGGATTGTGGATCTGCCCCGGGCCCTGGTCCTCTGCTATCACCACTCCACAATCCCAATCCCAGCCCTAGCCCTGGCCTCACCCACCTGTCCTGCTCCTGGACACTGGTCCCCACCCACCTATGGCCCCATCCCATCCACCTGACTGAGTGAGCCCAGCCTGCTCCAACCAGTATCCCCAGAGGTGGGTGTGGGGCAGATGGGCTGGGCAGTGGAGCCAGGACTGGTGGCAGTGATGCAGACACTGGCAACAGCAGCTGGGCAAAGTGAGCACCACCAGGGGAGCTGCTGGGAAGCCAAGTTTGGCCTCTGCCTCTGGCCCCACCCCAGCCCAAGTGCAGGGTGACTATTTCATGACAGGGGAAATAAAATCCAAAACTGGGTGTAAAAGCTAAAAGCTGCAAGTTATGTGGCTTCATGTGCAGCTATTAGACACATGAAGGGTAAATAGGATATGGCCCCAAGTGACTTTCAGATATTTCAAATGAACAACCCACCAGTAAACAACTATACAGCTAATTTCCAGTTGTCTTAGCCATCCTTTCCCCTGGGACCGTGTCAGTGATGCATTATTCCTGCTTTTTCCTACCCCATTGCATGCTGGAAGCAAAGACCTTGAGAAATCTAACCCAAGGAAAAAGTTTATCTGCTGTTTTTCATAAGAAGAAAGCAGGACATATTCACCAGGCTCATGAGACAAGGATACTTTTAATTGAACTGAAAGAGTTTTACAGAGTGAACAAATTAGGGCAACAAGATGGAACAAGAAAGAAAAAAGAAAAGCCATTATGAGATTAGTTGAAACCCTGGGATAAAGCCAAATGGGCCTAATGCCAGTAATTAACAACACAGAGGATGAGAGTTGTCAAGACTAAAGCTCTGTCAGGTAAGAAATTCAGTCACACAACACCTTGCAACACCAAAGCAGGGAAATGGGGCCTGTGTTCATACTTTCACAGACCACATCTACACTTAAGAGTGTTTTCTAGTCTAAGATGCCCATATTGCCTGCAAGGGCAAGGCCTTTCAAATTCAAACACCACTCATACAGTAAAGCTGAGATAATTTAGTCCAAACCAAGTGAAATAAGATATATTTATCTATGAGCCTATGATATATTACAAAAAACTGCAGTTTGGGGGTGTGCCCCCACATGCAGGGGCATGCCCTTATAGCAACAAAAATATTAACAGCACAAATTTTTGCCACCGCTTTTTGCCATAGTGCCTATCCCTGCATGTGCACTTTGGTGTGGGGCAAATTGAACCGCTTCAGGGAAACTGCCCTTTCCCCGCTCCTCCTGGTATGCTGGAGGAGCTGAGAGACAACTAAAGGCATGGAGATGCTTGGTCCATCAGCCAGAGCATCTCCCAGGGGGACCAAGCTTCGTGTCTGCCAGCACATGTTCCTGTCCTGTGGCATGCACCACACCACTTTTTTTAGGGTTTTTTTGTTGTTGTTTGTTTGCTCCTGGGATTTTCCTGTAGTAAAACTGGCCCCCATAATACAAATTTGCAGCACAGGGCACATTTTAACATTCTGAGCATGCAGTTTGTGGCACTGCAAAGAGTTTTGCAGTGCCACAAACTGCACATGCCTGCACATCTGGATGCAGCCTTGGTGGTCTAAACGGGTCAATGCCAAGGTCTTATTGAGCACAGCTACAGTAAATTATTAATTTGTCACTCCGAGTTGAATGCAAAAAACTGGTCACTAGTAGATAATTCACCATCATCAAAAATTGATTCACTGTAGGGGAGGGGCCAGCTGTCAAGGAATTAGAAAGATGAATTAACTAGAGTTTACTCTACGTCAGTCAAACCATTTCTCATCACACTCCTGACAAACATACCTATGGTAGAAAAAGTTTTTGGTATACACCTGTCCTTGGTTTTAGACTGGTTGAGAATTGCTTGTGTCTTTAGAATGTTATTTAAAGCATTTCATATACTAGATTACTACTTGACATTAGTCCCAGACTTTACTACACCCAGCCCAGATCAAAAGCTTAAAGGGGAGAAATCAAATGGGAAAATAGGAAACAGAATAATGGGAAAAATAAGAAATAAAAAATATTGTGTCCTACTTCCATCTTGGCCTATTGTGTAGATGCTATCCCAAGTTTAAATGAAACAATGCCCATCGTGCCCATGTGGTTCCAATTATAAGTCAACCCTGTCTCTAAGTTGACCCCACATTTTTAGGTTCTGCTTAGGAAAAAACGTTTCCTACATATTTTTTCCCCAAATAGATGTAAATAACTAAAGTCCTTGAACTGCTATTGATCTTGCAAAGTTCTACCAGAGAATCAAATAACCAAGGAAAGGACCCAAGAAGTTAACTGCACTAAAAATTAAAAGAAAAAAACAGCATTGTTTACACACAAAAAATATTTTGTGCAAGGCTGAGCACATTGCCTAAAATTCAATGTCAATAACCCTGTTAAAAGACCAAATCTGAATAAGCAGTTCTGAATTGAAACACAGGAAAGTAGGGCTATAAGGAACCTTGGGAGGTCATTCGGCCCAACCCCCTGCTCAACAGCACTAGTTTTAGGGTTCAAAATCCCTCAAAAATTAGTAAAACGGCCATGTAGGGAAAGAGTAAATGGGTGGTTATACAGGAATTTTATGACTTCCTTTATTTTGTTTTGTTGAAAAATGATCATTTATGGAATCCAAAATGTCTCATTGGTTTTGACCAACTTCCAGAGAAACATGGGCAAGGTTCCAGCACAATTCTGTGTGGTTCCCTGACAGTTCACCTCACGTGCTTTTTCCTGCCTTTGTGATTTCAGTGGTGACCTGCCACTTGGTCTTCCCCAGACTTGGGGACCCAGGGCTTCCCGGCTCTTTGCTCTCTGCAGGACAGCCCAGATTTGGAAGCTTCAACTTGACAGCAAGTTCATAGGGTTTCAGTGCTCCTAGCTTGATGAGGGAGAATTAATGCCTGCCTTCTATTTCAGCGGAGTAGACAATGGTGATCCCCAGGAACTGAGTGGGTTACACAGCCATCACAATCCTTCCCTCTGTGAACAGTCTGCCATCTTACTGCCAACATGCTAGCTGGCCATTAGGAGTGATGGACAGTATTCTATTCTGTACCATAATATGGTATTACTCCTATTACATATAGATAGATGCCATGTATAAACTGATGGTGATTTTTATGGTTCTGTTTTAAGAGGAAAAAAGTCAACTTATAATCGGGACAATAAAGTAATATACTTAGTAGGCTTATCAAGAAAAAGTAAATGAAGACTTTATCATAATGCAACTTTCGTTTAGAACTATGGATCAATGTGAAAGATTCGTGTATATTCTTTTCTATAGAATATTTATATATTTTCCTGTTACATCAAACACGTAATTGATTCATAGAGTTTTTTGCTTAAGTACTTCTAATTACAGTTTATTTTATGTGTCCGTAAAGGGTATATGTAATTAGTTGAGCAGGGAAAGAGTATTAACTCCTTGCAAAATTACATATTGATGAGCTGCCAAAGCAAGGCTCTGCATGTTCACATTCATGACACATATATAATTTGTACTTTCATTTTTCAAAGAGGTTTTGTGTAGAATTTATTCTATTGTAGGGACAATATTTATTTGGGGCCAGAGTTAAAAGCAATAATTTTGCAATGAAACATGAATTACTTAGGCCCCCTCTGCATGTGCAGGGAAAGGTGCAATAGGAGTCACACAATTATTTAGGCTAGTGGAAGTATCAAATTCAGGCACAAGTAGATAATGTGCATTAACATACATGTAGATACAACTGGGCACTAATTTTAGTGCCAGGTCTGCCCTGCTTGGCAGGGCTGCAGGGACTTGGGACTAACTTTAGTGCCAAGTCCAGGGACTTAGGACTAACTTTAGTCTCAAGTCCTTGAATATGTAGACGACTGCCAAAAATCACTTAATGCGCACTATCTTAATGTGCATTAAATTTAGTCATGCTTAAATACATGTGTAGACACACCCAAGAGGTAACACCATTGCTTTCACTTAGCAGTCTTTGCTACTTTTGAAAATGGAGTTTTCTGAATTTTGGAACTGTCACAAGTTTTATACATCAATTAGCATTTTTATAATGTGCTAGTGACAACATGCCTTAATCAAAGATCAAGGCTCAGTTTTGATAGGCAATGTACACACATGTGTACATACCAGGCACATATACATGAGATCCTTAACTTTACATTAGCATAGTTTACTGTAAAGTAAGCATGTGCATCTACACATGCACATGCTTACTTCACTTAAACCTCCCTAATCCCAAATAAATTTGCTACCTGAAAATACAAGTAGCAAATTTACTTGGGATTAGAGAGGCTTACTGTGAAGTTAACTGCCCCACCAGCAGTTCAGGGCAGGGGACTGGGACCTGAGCGTCCCCTGCAGCTCTTTCCAAGTCCTGTGCCCCTGATCAGAGAGCCAGGTCCAGGAACTCCTTGCAGCCAGTGCACAGGGACATTGTCCCCACCCCAGTAGCAGGCTGCCTCCTGTGGCCATGAGACAGCTGTCTTCTGACCTTCTGCTCCCTGCCAGCCCCTGAGCTAACACCCAGGGGGTGTGTCTACACATGATTTTAAGTGATCATAAATTTAATGCTCAATAAACTAATGTGGATTAAGTGGGTTTTGGCAGGTGTCTGCACATAGTGGGACTTGGGACGAACTTTAGTCCCAAGTCACATCAGCCTGCCATGTGTCCCTGTGGCCACTGAGGGGAGCTCCAGCCTCTGGACTCATGGCTGCCAACACTTGTCAGCCATGCTGAAGCCAGAACCAGCTGCCAGCATCTGGCAGCCATCTTAGAAACACTCCCCAGCCCTCTGATCTCTGGCCAGCCACATCCCTGCTCAGGACCCACATGCCCAGCACAGGAACAGCATGTGGCAGCTCCCTCCTTGGCCACCCTGCCTCCCTGTGCCAGGGCTGCCCCTTCCCCTGTCCTTGCCCCTGCCAGTGACACCCACCACCCTGCACTTCTGCTGGCCATGGGTCTGGCCTTGTTCCCCCCCAGAAGACATGCCCCCATCCAGGCCCCAGGAGAACTGTGCACCCACCAGCAGGGGCTAGGGCACCAGTTGCAGGAGGCCCTGACTGACCCCCTTCTACTGAACTCCCCACTCCAGCCCCCCTGCCCCATCACCCACATACCCCTCTCCTGCCCCCAGCACCACTCTCAGGACATGCACCTGGTTGAAACAAAAAAATGTTATTACCCTCACAACACCCACTCCCATCCCTCTCCCCTCAATAAACAGTGCCCCTCCATTACCTTCCCCACCCACAAACAGTAAAAAACCTGTTTACAAGTGATAGAGAGCAGCTGGCTCTGGCTGGCCCCCTAGTGGTTGGGCAGGTCCAGGACTAAATTCCCTATGTTAATGCAGAGTAACGTGTCTGCCTGTGTTAATCTGCATTAACTAATTCCACTTAAATTTGATACTTGGTTTGGGCTGGTATCAAATTTAGGCTCACAGCCTAAAATCACCATTTCTAAGCTGCATTAAGGGTATGCAAGTGCGGACACATTCTGCTAATGTGGCTTAAATTGAGCTAATCTGCATTAAATGACCATATGTAGACATGCCCTCTGGGGGGCGGGGAGGCTGGATTTCCCTTTGTTGGCAGCAGGGGCCCCTTGCAGGACTGCAGGGAACTGAGAGCAAATCTGCTTCCTAATCACCACATGTGTAGACACCTATCCAAAAACCCTTACTCTGGTTTAGCTGACACAAGTAAATATGGGCTGGAATAAATGCATGTGTACACGCAACCAGTATACCACAAGACTGTCCTTACTGAAAGGGTTTATAATCTAAGCATCTACTATGTTTTTTCTTGTGTTGGTAAGTGAAAATACCATTATGGACCTCCCATAAGGTAGAAGCGTCACCACTGCTGGTGAATTCAGAACAGCAGTAGTACTTCTTACTATTGTCACTCTCCCCTCCTGTTCCTGGAAGTTATTGCATTGGGGCAATACAATGCCTTGTATGCTAATACCATATTGTTCCTCCACCAAATAAATGTGTATTATGGCCACTCGAGCTTCTTCCCAGTCCTTATCTGCAAACAGAACAGTAGTCAGAGGCCAGAAGTTGGTCTTCTGTTGACTGTAAAAGATTTGAAATCCAAAAAGCACCTGACATTACACAAATCTGTACTAACCATTCTCTTAAGTGATAACGTTTTAAGTCATTAGATGGGAGCAAGAAAGAGGCCATCAGCTTCAAGGTCAATTTCTGCCTGAAGTAAATTAGTACAACTGTGTTATAAACCACTGAAAAAAACAGGTGGCAATGTATGTGGCACTGATCCTTTAACTGAGGTGGTGCACATTCATACAATAATATCCTGACTTCATCCCAAAACCTTGGAAAGGTTACTTACTCTAATGTCGTCTTCATGAGATTACAGTCAGAACCTAAGGTCAGCTGTGAGCAGTATATTCAGCATGCTTTCACACACACTGCAAGCCTTGTTACCACAGCCTCACAAAGCATGTCTTGAAAAGGAATACAAGATGTTCTTTGTAAATAAAAGTTCATGCATTTCAGTAATGAAGTCATTTTCCAAAATTGCAGTGAATGATATTCTTTTTCACAAACTGACATGAAGCTGTGGTGGAGCTGAGAAGGATTTGAATAAAGAATACTAGACTGTACTGTTTCAGTCCCTTTTTATATCTTGTTCTCTCTCACAAATGTAAAATCTTGATGAACAGAAGCCCATCAAACCCCATTAGCACTTGGGATATCCTGAATCTCTTCCTTCTCCAGCCCAACAGCCCCCCCCCCAACTTCTGTTCCCCTCTTCTCTCCCCCCAAGGAGAGGCATCCAGCAGGTTTTATATATATTTTATGTACGTGTGTGTGTGTGTGTGTATATTTATATATGTATGTATTTTATGTATATGTATAAATGTGTATGTGTGTGTATATATATATATGTACATGTATATATGTACACAATATATATATATGTAAATTTGGCACCTTCCTGTGTTTGACTAAATACACTGGAGGTGCTAAAAAAAAGGAAAACAATCATGAGAGCTGATTCTCAGTCTGGAGCATTCAGATCATGTCCAAACTAACCGGGGTTGGGGGGGAGGAGAAAAAGTCTGCCCTCAATTTTTGAATGGCAAAGTTGGAGTGGGAGGGTCTGGAATCTAAAGGTAAAAAGGGAATGATGTGAGCATATGAAGGAAGCCAGAGCCCTGAATACAGAGTCAGTCTGTATCCTGACAGAGTGGAGATAAGGTAGCTGGGGAGCTAGTGGTGCTTTCCTGGAATACAATCTGTGTTTGACACTCTCTGTTTAAGCACTGCCCATCTGTATGTTATTCAGCTGGAGCCTCTAGGGAAAAAGAGAAGCCACAGGCACAGAGAGCGAGCGAGCGAGGAAGCAAAAGCGCTTTTCTTTTTTTCTTTTTAAGCAGAATCTGGTTAGACTGCCTTGTTGTGCCACATCTGGAAACTGAAAGCTGAGAGAAAGTTAAAATAACTGAGGCACCACTAAACCAAGGGGGGCTGATTGCAGAAGAGGGTAAACAATTACTAAAACGCTAGAAGACCACTGCTGGATGTAAGGGGAGGAAATGGCTTTGATCCCAGCCTGGCCCCTCATTTTTCCTATATTATTTTCCTTGAGATGCTTTTCTTCCAGTCCTGCCTCAAGTGAGAGCAGAGTTTTTCATGTTGACATTGAAGGTAGCTCAGCGGTCAGCAATCAAGAATCCACTGTTATCAGAGGGCAGCAGCAGGCAGTGGCTCCTGGAAGTTTGGTGCCTTTTACTGAGGTACAGTAACTTCATTCTGTCTCTAGAGTCTGAGATTTCTCTTTTCATGTGTTTGTGTTTAAGTTCGCATCTGGATAAAGTTAGTTTAATAATTTGAATCTTGCCATAATACTGTGGAGATATTTTCTGTGGGGGGTGAATGGGGGACATTGCATTAGAGATGGAAAGATACAGTTCAGACTTCAAAACGTGTGTGCCCTGCCTGCTGGGAATAGACAGCTGCTGCACTATAAAGTGGTACT
The DNA here is from genome assembly GCF_001723915.1 of Gavialis gangeticus. NCBI lineage: Eukaryota > Metazoa > Chordata > Crocodylia > Gavialidae > Gavialis > Gavialis gangeticus. The sequence goes on from NW_017729026.1 coordinate 25,113,190, forward strand.
AGCTTAGCACGTCTCGGACTTTCCTGCCAGCTTAACTAAATAGGCCTGTCCAAACAAAGTTCTTTTACAAGGGTTAATTGTCACAACACTTTATTTGCTTTGTATCATCACTGGAATTTTAATTCATTTGAATATCCAGAAGGAATTTTTATTATTGTTCTTAGCAAAACTTGGGTTAGAGAAATTTGTGCTTTTGCTCCTTACCACCTCTAGAAAGTGAGGTTCCTTTTGTGGTTTAAATTTGGGATAATAAATCAAGCAATGCTTAGGAAACTGCCTGCAGAGAAAACACCTGCAAAGAATTTCAGCCTTGCAGAGTATTATATTGAGATTAGTAGTAGCAAACAAAATTGAGAAGATCCTAAAGTTACATTGTTGTGGTTAAGTCTTCTTGTAATTTTTGTTGTGTTTTAGGGTTAATTTTCATTTCTGTCTCCAATAAAGTTGCTAGCTTCTTTCAAAAAAATAAATGCACTGCCTAAGATTGTTATAAATTACTCCAGGGTAATCTGCAAGGGAGAAATCCTGCAGTGTCTTATGTGTGGGAGCTGCAAAATAGGAGGCAAATTAAGTTATGTAAAGTCATGGGAAGGGAAAGAGTTATTGTCCTACCCTAACATCAGAAAATTAGATGAGATTACCATAGTGGCTGTATCACTTTTATGACACCATTGTCTTCTGTCATGAAGCCACATGCTTTTGCCCTGACCTGATTATTGATAATAGCCATAAAAACAATATAAGGCATTCTGGAGAAAATCTTCTGAGACAATAGGCTCAGTATAAAGCTGCTTTTTTAAAGACCTAAAACTCGCCCACGTGTTAGTGTTTCCAAACAGCTGAGGAATCTTAGGAGAGGCCTGACCAGTCTACCAGTTACATGGTGTGTAACATGACCTATGTGAGAAAGTGTTGAACCTAAACTTTTTTCAGCTTAATAGCTAGGCACTGGGGAGCTAGTATGGGCTTGGATACAATCCATGAAGTGGGAAGTGCGTCTCCTGTCCACTGGCTTAGAATTAGCCACTGGGAAACAGTATCTCCACCTGTTGCTTACAAAATGGAAAGTCCCTGAAAGAAATCCATGATTTAAGAGATGAATGGATTTTGTAACTGAATTTCACAGGATAGTGGAATTAAGCTTGTAACAGCTAAAACACCTAGCCAATTTGGATATAAATAGTGAATGATTCCACAAAGTTAGGTTGCATGTGGTACCTTTGATGTATTGGATATATTTACCCTAGGAAGGTGCAGACTGATATTTTGGACACTGCTCAGGAAGGGCATCCCACCCTCCATTCATTGGTGAAGACATTCCTTCATTCCTGCAAAGTCTTCATTTGTTTTGTTTAATTTAATCCTTTAAAAATTAATGCTTGCACTAATACCTGATCCAGCATTCATAGAAAGCAATGGCACTCACCTGAGTGCACATTTACTCAGACCCTAAGCACTGAATCCTACTACCTGCTACAATAATGTAGGCGCTGTCTGCAGAACTACTGAGGTTTCATGGTAAAGAAGTGACATCTATATTTCAGACTCCTACACCATGGAGGGAGATTCTGTGTGGGCTTTAGAGCCTAGGTTTGTGGTAGCTGCCAGTGCAGCCAGGAACAAAAAGTCCTTACAGGGAGTGCATGTGAATCTGCCATGCATCCGCAACCAGTCACTATTGTGGTAGTATTGGTTGGTAGCAGAGGAGAGGCTATTCCAGGGGCAGGCAATTACGTGCGGCGGAGGGCCACTTACTGAGTTTTGGCAAGCCATCGAGGGCCACATGACAGGCAGCCAAGGGCAGATAAATATTAATTTTCTAAATTTTTTAGGGACCCCATAGGCTGGATAGAATGGCCTGGTTGGCCACATCCAGCCTGTGGGCTGCATTTTGCCCACCCCTGGGCTATTCCAGTCCTGAGACTCATCCCAACTGCTCATGCTAACCCAGAAACAGGATTGGTTCCTACAGCAGCATTTGAAAACCAGCCGTTTTTTGAGTTTGAGTTCTTTATCCACAGATTTGGAGTGAATCACAGTAAAAATGCCCTTACACAGCACTGTTTGATTCTGCTCCTTAGTATAAACATTGGCTCAGGCCTACAGCTCTCTCCAGCAGACAGAGACTGTTAGTCATGCTGAATAGTGCCAAATTACATAGAGGTTGGGTTTGTGAGGGAGAGTTATAGAGCCACAAAATCTTTGCACGTAATGGTTCGTGGTGGACCTTGGTGCCAGGTAACCACAAAGTTAACACACCATTATATAGCTTGAATGTAGATCAAAAACACAAAGTATTCAGGACATTTCACCATGTGGTGTTAAAGCTATGCAGAACTTGCCACACACAAATCATTCTCATTTAGATAGTGCCTTGGGAAGTAGACAACATTTGAAATATAGTTGATTGGAGCTTGTAAAAAAACTGCTGGGCTTCACACTGCCATTATCTGCTTAAATTCTGCTGAGACTATAATACTGTGAACCTATGGAAGAACAGAAAGAAAGCTGAATGATAGAGGAGATGCAGAGGAGCATGCCTATGAGTGCTCCTCAGCTTCTCACCTCTTCCTTTGCCAGCTAACCTTAAGGTGAATGGGAAAATCAGTTTAGAGAAATTCAGAACAAGCCTGAGTGTTAGCCTTGCTGCATATTTGATTTGACGTCAACTCTCTTTATGGTTGTGGAAAACAAATATCAAACGTCCTTGTAACGTCGTGTTAATTTATTGTATCCCAGTAACTAGACAAATTAGCATAGCACACATTAAAAACTGGCAACTGATAGGACCCAAAATGAGGTATAATCACTAAACAATGTGTTTTTAGTGGGATCAAGGTCTGGCCCTATGCTCTTCACCACTTTTTCAAGAACATGGACAAAACCATAAAATTGTTACTAATATATATTTGCAGATGACTGTTTGGGGGAGCAGCAGTAGTGAGGAGGTTCTCATTCACTTGGAAACCTAGGCGTGGGTGAATAATATGTGTTTTCATATAACTAAATGTAAGGTTGTATATCTTGAAGCAAAGACTGTAGACCACGCTGATGGAATGGGGCCTTCCACCCTAGCAAACAAAGACTGAGAAAGACTTGGTAGTCATGGTAGGTCATCAGCTGAATGTGAGCATCCAGGATTATGCTCTAGTCCAGGGGTAGGTAACCGCGGGCACGGATGCCAGAATGTGGCACTCAAAGGCATTTTGCTTGGCACATGTGCCTCTGGGTGAATGGCAGGGAGTGGGTCGGGGCTACATGGCAACAGCAAGGTTTAGGCCCCTCGTGGGTCCCCCATCATCCACCCCTGGCACACCAACATCTTACAAGTTGAAATTGTGAGTGTTTTCAGCACTCTGCCCAAAAATGTTGCTGACCCTTGCTCTAGTCAAAAGGGCTGGTGTGATTCTGGATGTCTAAACAGAAAACCTCAGGTAAGAATTGGGAAGTTCTAGGTTCATACAGGCATTCACCACATCCGGTCTACATTCATGCTGCTTACTTTAAGTCACGTGAATGTAGATCGGGACTGGCATGTACAACTATTCACAGGTCCCAGGAGCTGTAAGGGGAAACAAGAGTATGTAACTCAGAGTATGGTAGGATCGGGGGGGCCTAGAAGGTCCCCAGAGAGGCGAGGGGGGGGGTCCAGTGGGGGATGGCAAGATCATGGAGGCTGGCAGGTCTGCGGGGAGCTTTGGT
>NW_017729026.1:25121891-25131008 GCF_001723915.1 Gavialis gangeticus
AGTGTTACAGTTCTGTTGTCGCCATGATGGGATATGCAAGATCATGGAGGCTGGCAGGTCTGCAGGGTGCTTTGGTGGGTCAGTGAGGAACTGTTGTCCTGAGAGTGGGAGAGGGTTGGGGAGGGGCCAAAAATAACCCGGTGAGGAGTTGGAGGGGGCGGGTAGTAAGAGCCCAGCCCCAGGACTAGGGTGAAGAGCTAGGCTTTCCTATCTCTGGGTCTGCACTCTAGACAATTACAGGCATTTGATAGATTAGATTAATCCATTCTTAATCTAAATGAGTTTCCCTGAGGAGGCATAGCTATCTATCCACTCAATCTAAAAAATGACGTACCTGATCTAAGTTAATTCATCTGAGGAGGTGAACTAACTTAGATTGGGTTCACTATTTTTTGCCCAATTTTATCTCCCTGGATGCTTGTAGGAACCCAGAAGCCCAAACCCTGCTCCATGTGGGCCCTACTAAAAACACACTGTTTCTTCATTTTGGGATCTGTCAGTTAGCCAGTTTTAATGTGCTATGTTAATTTAGTACCAATCTAATTTCTTAATCAAGATGTTGTGCAGGGTCAAGTTAAATGTCTCAAAAATATCTAGTTACCGGGGTACAATAGACCCTAGTTAGGTCAATCTAAATGTAACATCTGTACATACCTTCTGTCACCTTTGTATTTGGCACTATAGCAATTTGCTACTGCCATATTTGGTCAAACTCTGGGGTCTACTCTCCAAGACAGATGTGAATACATTGAAGAAAAGAAGAGTCAAGGAAATGGTTAAAGATAGAGAAATATTGCTTTATAGTAAGAGCTTCCAGAAGCCCTACCATCTCAGCATTCACAAGCCACGCCTCGTACTCAAGGTACAAGAAAAAACATATAAAGCTGTGTCTATGGCCGAATCGTCAAATCTCTGCGAATCTCTCCAAACCAAATCAGAGACTTTGTGTGTTGCTGATTCTCCAAATTGGAACTGAATCTTCAGATTCAGCTAAGTTGAATCAGGACAGTGATCCGAATCAGCAAATTGAATCAATGTCCCCTGAATCGGGCCAAATCTGAATCCAAATCAAATACTGCCCGCTTCACACATCCCTAATGCAGTGTAATTACAGTTCGTCAGAGCGGACTTGATCAATCAAGTCTCCTGGAGTGTGGTAATTACCGTGCTCCAGCAGCCTCCTGTGTCTCATGTATCAGCATAGCCATGCTTAAAAATGGCAGTGGGAGTGCTTGAACTAAAACTCATTGAATGAGCTGTAGTTCAAGCACTCCCGCTGCCATTTTTAACCATGGGGACACTGATACATGAGACACTGCATCACTTTAATTAGAGCAGCTCTTGGAGCCGCTCTAATTAAAGCGCTGTCCCCTCTGCATGGAGCACATGTAAAAGTGCTCTTAGAGTTTAGGCACCATAGTTTAGGCACCATATCCACCTCAGAGCTGGATAGCAGCAGAGCTTAGTTAGGAATCAGACCTGTGGTGGATCAGGTTGGGCTGGTTCCATATATGAATGGTTAAAGAAGCTAGGGGCTTTGCAGGCACTTTGCAATCCAAAAACAGGTGCTAACTGAATGTTTACACCAAGTGAGCTTCCCGGGGATTGTTTTTTCCCTCTGTTTAAATTACATTTAGGCCTCAGGCCCTTGGATTCCTTGGCTCAAGGATGAGGTGGAAGGGAAAAGGATCCAGGTGTGTGTGATGTGGGGAAAGTGAGCAAGATGTACTGGGCCAAATTCCTTCCTCTGTGACTCTACTAAATGAATTGAGTTAGGACCAGGGGCAATATTTTTGTGCCAAGCCTAAAAAATAGAAACTATTTTACTGGGAAAGCTCCACTTAGAGATGGAAGCAAGCTGCAATCTTTGGCAGCTGAATTTCAAACCTCAGCGCTTGAGAGTGATTATGGTTTGGACACTTACAAAAACCCGAAATCAGTTGCAAAACTCCAAACTTGGTCAAAGGGCAGATTTCATACATTAATCTGAGGGAGTTCCACTTTTGGTGGGGGAGGAGTTGGGCACTAATCTCTACTTTTGGAACTAAAGGTGTCATGATGGGAACTCAGGACCAGATTTTGTGAAAAGGGAATTAGTTACAAATGTGTAACAAAAGCCTACAGGGATCATATGGCAGCATTTGGAAATGTAGACTGCCAAGCAGATTGCTTTTTGGGTCTGTGGTTGTAATTTTCAGTAACAGGCAGTTTTCACTGATATTTTTTGCTGTACATTTCACTCAAATGCCTAAAAATATTAGTATAATTAATAAGCTAAAATAGATAAAAACAGAACCTGGATGATAATTTAAATGCCAGAGATCATGAATAATGATCCACCATTTCAATTAAAACTATGTAGTCATTTATACCAAGGCAAAACAAGTGAAAACTGCTACCAATCCAGAATCAGTATAGACTATACAAGGTGCAAGACAATGTTGAACAGAACCCAATACTGTTGCGGAAATCAGTGAAGGAAGGATTAATAGAAGTGATCTCTAAAAAAGGATTGCAAGGCTTGGTGTTTGGCTACTTGGCAGGGAAGGAAAGGAAGCAGTGCCAATCATAGGAGCTAGCAGGAAAAAAGGTCAAGCTAATAGTGGGAAAGAGAAAGGAATGAACCAGTAAAAGAAACTGGGAGAAGCAAAGGGAAAGGGTCAGAAAATGACAGCAGAGGTTGGGGCAAAAGTGAGGTTATGTGGGCCTTCAAGATACAACAAGGAGACTGAAATTTCAGCAGTACAGCAGGAAGCCAGCTAAGGGGCTGAGAGAGAATGTGATACTATTGAAAGTATAGGAAAGAAGATTTACTCACTGGTAGCACTGAAAGGGATAGGCATGCAATGCGAGTGGGGTCTCGTCAGGAAGAGTTGTCAAGGAAAAAGGAGTTGATTTTGATCATAAAACACAAAAAGCAAAAGCCATTTTTTTGGCAAAAGCTGTCCTGACTACTACAGCCTGTGCCTTAAACCACTGATAAAATGAGGTATTTGACAGTAACGCAGTCTCACATCTGACTCACGACAGTAACCTTCAGTCTTTGGTTTTCAGGAGTAATTAGTGATATTTTGGCTGCTTTCATTCGGAGGACCACAAGGAGACATTTTTAAAGTTCTAATGTTTCTAAAGCACAGAGCAAAAATAGTCAAAAGTCAATGAAAACAGGCCCTAAGGCACCTCAAGTTTAGCATCCAAAAATAAAGGCACTCAAACTTATTTGTCATTTGAAAATGGGGGCCTCAAAGTAACCAAAAGTGCCATTTCTCCCAATAAGAACAGGCATGAAAAATCCCACACAAATGGTTTTGGCATGAATACAGTTTGATTCTTCCATTTTGTAACATTCAAGTTGAAAGAGACCAGTATTAGAAATGACCTTAAAAACACACACACAAAAAAGGCAGAAGACCATCCCTTCCAGCCTAAGCCAAAAAGGGTTTTATCTTGGCAAAGATCTTTATACTTTAAACTAATGGATGCAACTTCTCCTTCTGCAAAAAGCACATCTTTTAATGAACTTATTACAGACCCTTAAGGTTACATTAGGTTAACAACCAACATGGTCAATTTGAACTTTTTGCTGATGTTTATTCCTAGTGAGACAGGGTTATGTTCTGAGAAATGTCTATTAGCAATGAGGAAGTTTAACTGCAGATGTTTGTGATCGGGCTTAAGCTTCTCATCAAAGTCTTAATAAAAATCAGCTGCCAGGAGTTATGCGGTCAGCTCCAAACTCCTCAAACCATGAGAAGCTGAAGTGAATGGAAATAAAGGACCAAGCAAATAGTGAGAAAAGTTGTATGCTTTTGAGTTCAGGCACAGAAAGGAGAGTCTGTGATTAAAATATAACCATCAAGACAATATCAATTAAAGTCTACTGCAGTTTTTTTCCAGGAAAGAACTAAGAAAGCATCCCAATTTTTTCAAAAGTGCGAGAGTCACTAAAAGCAATTTAACATCTACTCTTATTCAGAGGCCTGGGAAAAGCAATAAAAGGAATTAAAGGTCCAGTTTTATTAATGGGCATGGGAAGCAATAACAGGTTCAGCATCTAAAGGAGCAGGCTATGCCCTGATTTTAAATAGTGCCAAGCATCCACAGCTGCCATCAAGCTCTCATTTGGTGTTCTGCAGCAGTGAGTAGCTTTTATCTGAGGCTAGTAAATCTTATCTGAGGGATAGGATGGTGGAGGTGGGTTCAAATTTGGTTCTGGATCTAGATTCAAACAGTCTCACATGTTAGGAACATGCCAGGTGTGAATTTCAGGTTGGATTCAGATCCCAGTTTCTGTATAAACACTATTCAAATATAGAGATGTTTGCTTAGATCCAGTATCCTATGACTAGTAATAACCTTACTGATCTAGCAGCCTTACACTGCTGTTGTTATTGATTCCTCATTTTTGCTGATAAATGACAACCAAAAAAAATCCTTGAAATCAGGATGCCTCTATTTAGCAGTGTGAATTGTTTTCTCGGGAAAGAATGCAGTAACCTTGATCTAGTTTTGATGTTCATATTTATTTAGAAACACGCAGTGCTTCAGATATGTCTTTTCTCAAAACAAACACTCTGGTGGTCTGTTTTTTCTGAAAACACACTTAAAAACAATGCCAGCAGCTGAACATTTGTGAGCTACTCAGATCCCACATTTGAGTTTTACAAGAACAAAGGCTGCAGGGAAGAACGTTTGGGTGTAGACGTAGATTTAATTCCACATTTACAAAGTGTTAGACATGGTGAGAAATCATTGTAAAAGGCCAACCTTATGGAAATCCAAGTTACCAAGCTTTGTTGTTGTGTGAAGGGGGGGGGGGGTTGTTTGATTTTTTTAAAGAATAAAATGTTAGTTCCAGTTTCTTTCAATAATTAGTGAGCAAAATAAATCTAGGTAAGATTTATAGGTTGTGAATTATACATCATCCTTGCAGAAATATTGAAGTCATTTGCGAAACTCCAAAAATGAACTTTCCTGGTATTTCTCATTGGTGTCAGATGGGAAATGAGTCAAATAGAAACAGCAGCTGGCCTGACCTGCTGTCCCAGGACATCTGCTGCTTGCCTGGAGCCTAGATCCAAGATGTCATGGAAGGATTACCGAGACTCATCTGGCCCTCCGACTACTACCACATGCTGCTCATCCGCATGATGGGCACCCATGATACTGCAGAGGTGACCCTGAGCAGTCCAAGAGTAACTACAGGGATCTGGGAGCAAGAGTGAAGGGGACAAGGGCTCAGGTCATGTTCTGCTCAATCCTTCTGTTCAAGGGGAAGGGCCCAGGCAGAAGCAGATGCATCTTGCAGATCAATGCATGGGTATGCAGGTGCTGTCAGCAGCAGGGATTCAGCTCCTTCAACCATGGGAAGAAGGATTGCTAGGAAGAGATGGGATCCACCTGATGAAACGAGGGAAGAGCATCCTCACAGACAGGCTCACTAACCTAGCGGGGAGGGCTTTAAAATAGGTTTCCTGGGGGATGGAGACCAAAGCCCTGAGGTAACAGGGAACCAGGAGACCTGAAGGAAGCACAAGGAGGAGGTGGCAACATGGGAGGCCTCTTCATTCTTTCAGAGAAAGTAGGGCAATCAGCTAGTCACCTCAGGTATCTACACATGACTGCACGGAGCCTGGGAAACAAACAGGAAGAATTGGAAGTCCTCACACATGTAAGGAACAGTGACATGACTGAAACAACAGGCTGGCGGGATAGCTCGTATGACTGGAGCACTGTCATGGACGGATACAAACTGTTCAGGAAGGACAGGCAGGGGAGAAGAGGAGAAGGAGTTGCACTGTATGTAAAAGAGCCATATGATTGCTCAGAGCTCCAGTAGGAAACCAGAGATAGGCCTGTTAAAGTTTCTGGGTTAAGGTTAAAGGGGAGAGCAACAAGGGTGAGGTCATGATGGGTGTCTGCTGTGGACCACTGCACCAGGAGGTTGAGGTAAATGAGACTTTCATCAGACAACTAGCAGAAGTTTGCAGATTACAGGCCCTGGTCCTCATGGGAGACCACAATCACCCTGATATCTGTTGGGAGAGCAATACAGCAGTGAGCAGGCAATCTAGGAAGTTTTTGGAGAGCACTAGAGACAACTTCCAGGTGCATGTGTTGGAGAGCAACTAGGGGCCCTGCTCTTCTTTACCTGCAGCTCACAAACAGGGAAGAATTGGTGGGGGATATAGAAGTGGATGGCAACTTGGGCAGTAGTAACCACAAGATAATTGAATTCAGGTTCCTGACAAAAGAAAGAAAGGAGAGCAGCAGAGTATGGACACTGGACTTCAGAAAAGCAGACTTTGATTCCCTCAGGGACCTGATGGGCAGGATCCCCTGGGAGGCCAGTCTGAGGAGGAAAGGAGTACAGGAGAGCTAGCTGTATTTTAAAGAAACCGTACTGAGGATGCAAGAACAAACCATCCTGATATGCAAGATGAATAGCAAATATGGCAGGTGACCAGCTTGGCTTAGCAGAGCACTGTTTGGTGGGGTTGAACACAAAAAGGAAGCTTACAAGGTGTCGAAGCTTGGACAGATGACTAGGGAGGAGTATGAGAATATTGCTCGGGCATGCAGGATTGAAGTCAGGAAGGCCAAAGTCCAACTGGAGTTGCAGCTAGCAAGGGACGTGAAAGGTAACAAGAAGGATTTCTACGGGTATGTTAGCAACAAGAGGAAGGTCAGGAAAAGTGTGAATCACTTACTGAAAAGGAGAGGCAACCTAGTGACAAATGATGAGGAAAAGTCTGAAGTGCTCACTGCCTTTTTTTAGCTCGGTCTTCAGAGGCAAAGTCAGCTCCCAGGCTCTTCAGCAGGCAGTTTGGGGAGAAGGCGAGCAGCCCTCACTGGTGAAAGAACAGGTTAGGGGCTATGTAGAAAAGCTGAACCATGGGGCTGGATGCAATGCATCTGAGGGAGCTGAGGGAGTTCGCTGATGTAATTGCAAAGCAGCTGGCCATTATCTTGGAAAACTCGTGGTGACTGGGGGAGGTCCTGGATGATTGGAAAGGGCAAATCTAGTGCCCATCTTTACGAAAGGAAAGAAGGAGGATCCAGGGAACTACAGGCCAGTCAGCCTCACCTCAGTCCCCAGGAAAATTATGGAGCAGATCCTCAAGGAATACATTTCTAAGCATTTCAAGGAGAAGAAAGTGATCAGGAACAGTCAGCATGAATTTACCAAGGGCAAGTCATGCTTGACCAACCTGATTGCCTTCTATGAAGAGGTTCATAGATTCACAGACACTAGGGCTGGAAGGGACCTCATAAGATCATCGGGTCCAAGCCCCTGCCCAAAGCTAGAGTCAAAGGATCCCAGCAAAATAAGCATCCAAATGTTTCTTTAAAGTGTCCAGAGTAGGTGCTTGCACCACCTCTGGGGTGAGTCTATTCCAGGCCTTGGGGTCTCAGACAGTAAAAGTGTTTTTCCTTATGTCCAGCCTAAAACAGTCTTGCAGGAGTTTGGGACTGTTGGACTTTGTCATCCCTTGGGGTGCTCTGGTGAACAGACATTCCCCCAGATCCTGAATCACACCCCTTATGTACTTATAGGCTGTAACAAAGTCACCCCTGAGCCTGCACTTCTCCAGGCTGAAGATTCCCATGGCTTGCAGCTTCTCTTCATAAGACCTATTCTCTTGTCCTCTGATCATATGCGTGGCTCTCCTCTGGACTATTTCAAGTTTCTTCACATCCTTACTGAATTCTGGAGCCCAGAACTGGATGCAGTACTCCAGCTGTGGCTTCACCAAGGCCAAGTACAGCAGGAGGATGACGTCCAGGGTCGTGCTTGAGATGCATCGGTAGATGCAAGCCAGAGTTTTGTTCACTTCGCCGGCTGCGGTATCAAATTGGTGGTTCATGTACATCTTGTGGTCAGTCATGACCCCCAAGTCTTTTTCAGTTGTGGTGCTAGCAAGTGTAGCATTGTCAAGACTATAAGTGTGATGTAGGGATTTTTTCCCTGAGGTGGAGCACCTTGCATTTCTCTGTATTTAATGCCATCAAGTTTTCATCTTCCCACCTTGCAAGCCTATTAAGGTTGGCCTGCATCACCAGCCTGTCCTCAAGTGTGGATACTCTTCCCCAAAGTTTGGTGTCATCAGCAAACTTGGCCAGTTCGCTTCTGACACCTGAGTCCAGATCATTTATAAAGACACTAAAGAACATAGGTCTGAGAAAAAAGCCTTGTGGGACACCACTGGTCACTGAGTGCCATATTGATTTGATTCTGTCAACTACCACTCTCTGGACCTGAACTTGGAGGCAGTTCCCCAGCTATCGGACTGTAGTGTAGTCAAGGCCGGAGTTGCCCAATTTTTCCATGAGGGCATTGTGAGACACCAGTTCAAAGGCTTTTTGAAAATCCAAATATATGATATCAATCTCTTCCCTTTGGTCCAGGTGATACATCACCTGGTCATAGAAGGAAATGAGATTGGTCAGGTAACACCTACCCGCAACAAACCTGTGCTGGCTATCCCTCAGGATGTTGCCTTATGTTAGCCTGTGAAGAATGGTTTCATTGATAATTTTTTCCAAGATCTTTCCAGGGATTGAAGTCAAACTGACTGACTTGTAGTTTCCCAGATCTTCTTTCCTCTCTTTCTTGAAAATAGGCAACACATTGGACCTCTTCCAATCTTCAGGTACTTGGCCCAAGCTCCACAAGTTTTCAAATATCCTTGCCAGTGGCCATGCTATCATGTCTGCCAGTTTCTTTAGCACTCTTGGGTCCAGTCTATCCAGACCAGCTGATTTGTGGGTGTCTAGCTTCTCAAGGTTCTCCCTCACAAGATCTGTGCCAATGGTGGGCATATATTCACTCTCACCCTGGTCATCCCACATCATGTTAGGCAGGGAGGTCCCTTTGGGCTAGTGAAAAACCGACGCAAAGTAATCATTAAGCAGATTATCTTTTTCCTGGGTGTCAATTGTCAGCTGCCCCAATTGCTTTATCAGGGATCCAGTGTTGCCTTTGTTTTTCTTCCAAATCCCCACATATCTCAAGAAGGACTTTTTATTGTCCTTGATTCATGTAGCCAGTTTGAGTTTGGTTGCAGCCTTGGCTTTCCTAGTTCACTCCCTACAGGTGTGGACTGTGGCGGGTGC
>NW_017729026.1:25131475-25132721 GCF_001723915.1 Gavialis gangeticus
CAGTCGACCCGATGCCAAATTAGAAATTGTTTGCTCAAGGGATTTCAGTGACTCTATTACTCTTCCCAAATTATGCCTGTAACACGGCAGGGTTATTCGGATCCCACCGCTATCACCACGTGTGGCAGGTGCAGAGATCCCACCTCATGAACCCAGCTGTGTTCCTGAGGTGGGATCTCTGCACCCGCCACATGGACCAGTACAGAATACTCCTCCTTAGTGGTGTTTCCTGTCTTCCATCCTTTATAAACCTCTCTTTCTAGATGTAGGAGATCTATTTGTTCCCTGTTGAGCCAAGGGGGAGGGGGAGGCTCACCAGCAGGGTCACCAGCAGCTGAGGGTGAGCCCATTTACTACCTTTCCTACCAATTGCAATGGACTTCCCTTGAGCTTCTAGGATTGCTTCCTTAAGGAGCAACCACTCATCATGAACTCCCCCCTCTGTCAAATCATAGCCTCTCAAGGCCTCAAGAACAAGCCTCCTGAGCTTATGAAAGTCAGCTTTCCTATAGTCGAGGACTACTGCATTGCTAGCTGACTTGTTAGCTTTGCAATGGACAGTGAAAGTGATCAACTCATGGTCACTGTCACCCAGCTTCCATTCGATTCTTAGGTTGCTGATTAGACCATCCTCTTTGGCCAGTACTAGGTCCAGCAGTGCCTTACCTCTTGTTAGCCCATAAACTTCTTGCGACAGGCAGAGCTCATCCACGCATATGAGGAAGCTTTGGGACCAATCAGATCTGGCTGAGTGCTCTTCCCACGAGATTTCTGGGTAGCTGAAGTCTCCCATAACAACCATGCACCAAGAGCATGCAGCCTCGGCCAGTTCCCTGGTGAATTCTGATAACTGACGCTGCTGTGGGGAAAGCAGTGGATGTGATATATCTCAAATTTAGCAAGGCTTTTGATACAGTCTCCCACAGCATCCTTGCAAGCAAGCTAAGAAAGTATGGGTTGGATGAATGAACTGTAAGGTGGAAAGAAAACTAGCTGGTTCCTGATTTTCCTGATAAAAAAATCACAAATTCTCTAATTAAAAACCCCAAACCACTGATTAAAATGGAAGGCCACTATAAAGGTATCAGATGAATACCATGTTTTCTTGATATATTTACAATTTTAAAGCAATTTGGAAACCTGCCAGTGCCTCAGTCACTATAGTAAAATAAATTCTAAGTACCTATAAATTTTGGTGTTTGATTTTGAGTTTTTTATCATGGAAAATCAGAGCTCCCCCTGTCCC
>NW_017729026.1:25133398-25134581 GCF_001723915.1 Gavialis gangeticus
TGCCCCTCACGCCCCCCACTCCACCCCCTGTCCCCCCAGCCCTGCTGGAGGGCTATGGGATCAGGAACCTGGGTCTGCAGCCCCCCTGCCCCTGCAACAGCACCCAAGCTCCAGCTGCCACCCACAGGAGGTGGTGGCTTCTGCAGTAGAGCGGTGCACAGAGCCCAACTCCCCACCCATGCTGCCTGCCTGCTGTGGGCTCAGGTGGGGTGGGGGTAGTTCCCTGCCTCTGCACACACTCTCAGGGAGGACAGGGGGACCTGTGCCCCCTAGATCTTTGCACGGGACAGGGGCAAAGCCACACAGAGAAGCTCCTTGCCACTGCAAGCTTCATGCTGCCCTGGCAAGGCATCCCCTGCCTGCATGGCAGCAGCAAGGGGCACAGCCCCATGCTGATGCCTCCGCAGGGAAGCACAGATCTTGGAGCTGCAAGAAAGTTCCCCACACAGCCCCACTCTGTCCTGCAGTGCTGGGTTGCATGTGCTGGGCTGTGAAGACCCTGGAGAAGGGCAGGAAGGTGAGGAGCCTGAGCCTGCAGCAGGCAGCTTGCATCCACCCCCACCCCACACACAAATGTGGGGGGTATGGGTCTCCCCTGCCCCCCTAGGAGTGCAAGCAGTGGTGAGGAGCTGACCCCACCCACCACCCCCTGGACAAGAAGCCCAGGACCCTGTCCTGCTCCCCGCTGAGGTCCTGCAGCCACGCATTCCAGCCCTAGACCCCAAGCACCCCCCAGCTGGGAAGCAATCCCAGCCTCAGCCCCAGTCGTGCCCAACTCCCTCCCTCCCTATGGGGGCCTCATTCCAGCCCCCATTTACCTGCAGGATCTGCTCTCCAGGCTGCCTGGCAGCCATGTGCATGTACATACACATGGCACTCCCTGCCTGACTGTCTTCCTTGTGCTCCTTCCCCCTCCCGCCCCCAGCTCCTTGCAGGCTGGAACTCTACCAGCCTGCAGAGAGCTCTTTGGAAAAGTACAAAATCTAGGGGTTTCTCCATTAAAATTAAAAAACTGCATTTTCTTCAAGTAAAGGGGGAAATCCATGCTTTTCTCCATTTTTCCATGGGAAACAGAAAACCCAGATCTCTCATCAGCAGGTTTAATGGGTAGTAATCAATGGCTTGAGGCTTAGTCAGCAGCCAATATCAAATGGAGTGCCCCATGGTTTGGTCTTGGCGCTGA
>NW_017729026.1:25139581-25140410 GCF_001723915.1 Gavialis gangeticus
TACCTCTTGTTAGCCCATAAACTTCTTGCGACAGGCAGAGCTCATCCACGCATATGAGGAAGCTTTGGGACCAATCAGATCTGGCTGAGTGCTCTTCCCACGAGATTTCTGGGTAGCTGAAGTCTCCCATAACAACCATGCACCAAGAGCATGCAGCCTCGGCCAGTTCCCTGGTGAATTCTGATAACTGACGCTGCTGTGGGGAAAGCAGTGGATGTGATATATCTCAAATTTAGCAAGGCTTTTGATACAGTCTCCCACAGCATCCTTGCAAGCAAGCTAAGAAAGTATGGGTTGGATGAATGAACTGTAAGGTGGAAAGAAAACTAGCTGGTTCCTGATTTTCCTGATAAAAAAATCACAAATTCTCTAATTAAAAACCCCAAACCACTGATTAAAATGGAAGGCCACTATAAAGGTATCAGATGAATACCATGTTTTCTTGATATATTTACAATTTTAAAGCAATTTGGAAACCTGCCAGTGCCTCAGTCACTATAGTAAAATAAATTCTAAGTACCTATAAATTTTGGTGTTTGATTTTGAGTTTTTTATCATGGAAAATCAGAGCTCCCCCTGTCCCCTTCACTCACAGAATGCAGGCCCCCACTCCCAAACTACAGCCCCCTGGCCTTGCCAATGCCACTCACTCCCCACTACAGCCCCACCCAGCCCTGCTGGTGCACCTCACTCCCCCCACCACAGCCCCCTGGCCCTGCTGATGCCCCTCACTCCCCCTACAGCCCCCTTGCCCTGCTAGTGCCCTTCACTTCTCCCACCCCTCACAGCTCCCTCAGCCCTACTGGTGACCCTCACTTCCCCCCAGCCC
>NW_017729026.1:25140846-25152724 GCF_001723915.1 Gavialis gangeticus
CCTGAGCCTGCAGCAGGCAGCTTGCATCCACCCCCACCCCACACACAAATGTGGGGGGTATGGGTCTCCCCTGCCCCCCTAGGAGTGCAAGCAGTGGTGAGGAGCTGACCCCACCCACCACCCCCTGGACAAGAAGCCCAGGACCCTGTCCTGCTCCCCGCTGAGGTCCTGCAGCCACGCATTCCAGCCCTAGACCCCAAGCACCCCCCAGCTGGGAAGCAATCCCAGCCTCAGCCCCAGTCGTGCCCAACTCCCTCCCTCCCTATGGGGGCCTCATTCCAGCCCCCATTTACCTGCAGGATCTGCTCTCCAGGCTGCCTGGCAGCCATGTGCATGTACATACACATGGCACTCCCTGCCTGACTGTCTTCCTTGTGCTCCTTCCCCCTCCCGCCCCCAGCTCCTTGCAGGCTGGAACTCTACCAGCCTGCAGAGAGCTCTTTGGAAAAGTACAAAATCTAGGGGTTTCTCCATTAAAATTAAAAAACTGCATTTTCTTCAAGTAAAGGGGGAAATCCATGCTTTTCTCCATTTTTCCATGGGAAACAGAAAACCCAGATCTCTCATCAGCAGGTTTAATGGGTAGTAATCAATGGCTTGAGGCTTAGTCAGCAGCCAATATCAAATGGAGTGCCCCATGGTTTGGTCTTGGCGCTGATTTTGTTCAATACCTTCATTAATGATCTGGAAGATGGGATGGATTGCACCATCAGCAAGTTTGCAAATGATACTGTAGGACATACGCTGGAGGATAGTGCTATGATTCAGAGTGACCTAAACAAATTGGAAGATTGGGCCAAAAGAAATCTCATGAGGTTCAATAAAGACAAGTACAAAGTCCTGCACTTATAACAAAATAATCCCATGCACTGCTACAAGGTTGGGATCAAGTGGTTAAGCAGTAGCTCTGCAGAAAAGGACCTGGGGGTTACAGTGGACAGTAAGCTGGATATGAAATCAACAGCATGCCTTTGTTGCCAAGAAGGCTAACAGCATAATGGGCTGCATTAGTAGGCATGTTGCCAGCAGATCAAGGGAAGTAATTATTCCCCTCTACTGGACATTGATGAGGCCAAATCTGGAGTACTGCATCCAGTTTTGGGCCCCCACCATAGAAAGCATGTAAACAAGTTGGAGAAAGTCCAGCAGAGACCAACAAAATAGTTAGGAGGCTGGGGCACATAACTTCTGAGGAGAGGCTGAGGAAACTGGGTTTATTTAGTCTGCAAAAGAGAAGACTGAGAGGGGATTTGATAACAGCCTTTAACTACCTGAAACAGTTCCAAAGAAGATGGAGCTAGACTGTTCTCAGTGGTGGGAGATAACAGAACAAGGAGCAGCAAGGGAAATTTAGGTTGGATATTAGGAAAAGCTTTCTCACTAGGAAGGTGTCCAACACCAGAATGGGTTACCTAGATAGGTGGTGGAACCTCCATCCTTGGAGGTTTCTAAGTCCCAGTTCAACAAAACCCTGGGTGGAACGATGTAGTTGGGGCTGGTCCTGCTTTGAGCAGGGGTTTGGATTAGATGACCTCCTGAGGTCCCTTCCAACCCTAATTTTTTATGATTCCATGACTCTCTCAGCACTGTCTGAATAGACATGCCACTGCTTCTCCCAGGCAATTAGTTTTAATGTTTGGGTGGAGCAGGAATCAAAGGGAGGTGCAACTGCACCATTACATGTATCCTGGATCCACCCCTGGAAATGAGCCCTGCCTCAGGAGTTCTCTCTCAGTGTGCAGAGAACTCTACGCGTGTTAACAACCTTCTCTCCTTTTGGTCTTGATGTTCCGCTATTCAGATTATCCTTTCTTCTGCAATTTTGCTGTCTGATATCCATTCCTGGTAACATCTCTTCTATTTCACAGCCGTGAAGACTGTTTTTAGCTCTAGCAAAAAACTTTAACTCAAGTGGGATTATATTAACTCAGGTATAGAAATGACTGACAGTGAAGTACCGGAGGTCCTGTCAAGATTCTTATGAAAGATAAACTTTACGTAACGAACAAGAGACATATATTTAATTATAAAAACTACAGGGCTAATTATGGGATCTTTTGACTATTTTGACTATTCTTTGCCTTGCTTCTTGTGGTTGTTTTTTTTAACTTTATAGGTAATCTAGCAAATTAGTATACATTCCAATAGTTATATTTGTTTTTGCTTTCATCTTAGACTGAATAATATGGTATTATTATCCCTGTCAGTAAAGCAATCAGTTTCTCTTTAACTGGAAAAAAGAGTGTTGTGTTTTATAATTGATGACGTGCCAGACCATTTGCACCCCCTTTCCAAAATCCTAGATCCACCCATGCTCATCTCAGACAGAAAAGGATCTCTGTTTCCCTCAGCTTCCCCAGACAGTCTGTAGAATCCATAGTCTGTACTGGGAAAAATTATCCTGGTTGTGGGAAGGAGGAGAAGGTTGGCCTATTTGTTGTGCAGAGAATGGTGGGCGTAGGCCCCCCAAGAGAATAATAATCCTCCATCAGGGAGCCAAAAGGCGAATGTGTGTTTTGTTCACTACCTATCTGAACTATGTCATTTACAGAAAACTGCATAATTTAAATAGATTCCACCTTGGGCTTTTTGTATGTCTATACCTAGCCTCAGAGAAGCAAAGTTCTGGAATGGCCTTCTGCACAAGGGAGTGCTAGACAAGGAATCTAAATGGAGTTGTTTCAAGATGGAGTTTAATTAAATTCATGGAAGCAGCAGTATGATAGGACAGGGTTGATCCTGGAGCATGTAAGTGAAGTTTGTGAAATGAAGCTTTGAGGGTTGAGTTCATTGGCCTCCCTAACAGCTGCTTGCATGTGAGGAAGGTACCTGGTGTCACAGGGCTTCTTGATTTTGCCAATGAGGAGAGAAGAATTTGGTGGCAGAGGATGAAGCTAGAGAAAGCGATCCAACTCAAGGCGAATCCACCTTCCTACAGGGAGATGGACATTGAGCACAGGGGCAGGGCTGGAACTGCAATATCTCAGGTTTCTTGAGGAGACTTTGTACTCTTGAGGATATCCCAACTACGTGGTTGGGATAGACTTACACAAGCTTTCAAATCCAAAGCATTCTTCATCAAGATAATTCAGCATATGTGCTTCAGTTTAGATTATAGGGAGCTCTACCATTTGTATGTACAAGGAAAGAAGCCCAGGCCAGGTCGTTGTCACAGGCCTTTCTAGATTAGATTTCCTTCCTGTTTCAGCCTCCTTCCTCTTGAGCTTTTATTATGTTTGCAATACTTGTTGTACCATATTACATTATATTAATCCCAACCTCAGGGCTTCTGCTGTTGCTGGTAGGGAGTAGAAAGGGGGGTTTTTTCTTTCCCCTTAAATGTGTTACTTTTTTTTTCACCTTCTTCTTAAGCTTCAGTTATTGGGCACTTGTGCTAGTGAGAAACCTCTCAGCTGTTTGGCTGATTGGTCTTGCTCACATGCTCAGAGTTAAACTAATAACCAGTTTGGTGGTGAGGAAGGAATTTTCACTTGGTTCAAACTGACCGGCACCATTGTTTTCTGTTTGCCTGCTTGGTATTGTTTTGGTGAGGGGAGAGAGAAAATGAGGGGTCTTTTTGGTTGGGTTTTTTTTGGGGGGGTTGTGTTTTGCTTTCCTCTATAAGCTAACACATGGTTCACTTTTCTAGGCCTATTTTTCTTTACAAAGTCCCTGAATTTCCCTAAAAAGATGGGTTACAGAAATATATTTTTAGTCCCTGACAATAATGGTCATCCTCAAGCATTACCTTTTCTGTGTGTAATTCTTTTCCATGGGCACAATAATATCTGCTGTAGATGTTATTTGGGTTTTTGAGCCTTTTAGTAATTTTATTTTCCAATGGGGAATTCACAGGTGGATTGTAATGTTATACGGTTTGTAATGTTATAAAAATTGTAGGTTATATAGTTTTAGGTCCTGTTTGTTCCATGGAAAATGTGACTGGAGCATACGTTTCATTTAATAGTTTTAAAAAAAAATCAAAGGGGAACACATCTAACATATTTTTTTAAAAGGTAAATAGACTGGTTTTGCTGCCAAACAGCAGTGTTTCTATTTTAACATGATATGTCTATTTCAATGAATTAGGGATTTATTAACTATAGAATTACATTAGTACAAGGCTGGTATTAAATTAAAATCATTAGCTAGCTTGCAGCAAGATAAAATATTTTATCCCGTTGACATTGTGGGAAAGAATGCCTTTTAAGCAAAGGCTTTGTCTTTCCCACTGTATATGGAAAAAATGACTGTGCACTTCTATGGAGAACGCCTAGCCAAGAAATGTTTATATTGGATCCAACCCCATCTCTAAATCAGGGTCCAAGCTCAATGGTATTTTGTTTCCCATTTGAATTGGGGAAAGGGCAACAGCCTGGAAATATTTGTGACACGAGAGGTTTTTCAAACTTAAATACAATAATTTGATCAGAGTAATTTGTTCTATGTCAACCCATTACAGGGGTTGTTTTTTACTTTCACTTCTTAGTAAAACTTAGAACTATTCTGTCACGACAAAGATCTATGTAGAAGAAACTTGCTCAAGGCATAGAAGTCATAGATGTTTAGAGATTTTTGTCTCTACAGTTCTACCCTTCCTCCAGCCTCCAGTTTGTTTGTTTTACTGAGTCCTACCCATGTGTGAACAGCTCTATCTGTGCTGTTACACGTAGCTCTTTTAAACAACAGAGGGAGATTGAGATCATTCTTGTCTGTTACCCACTTGCCCATAGGATTCTGAATAGTAGCAGTAAAGCTGCCCATGACCTTTTTAGTTTTATTTTTAATAAATCTGCAGATGCAGTGGCATTCTATGTCAAGTCTCAGGAAGACCAAGTTTTTTTTAAATATGCAGAAGCAAAATGTGCTTTTTAATGCTGAATAAAAGAATCACAGGCCAGATGGAATGGCCTCGCAGGCCATATTTTGCCCACCCCTGCTGTAGACACACCCACAGAGAACTACCCATTAGCAAAGAGTAAGTAGTCAAGTGAAACTTGCAAACAGTCTTGTTATGGTTGCAAATCAGACCCTATTCTGTTTTAATGGAAGTCAACAAGACAATTCGTAGTCTCTGGGAGGAACTGGGGTCTGAGAAGTTTTATACTATCTCTGATTAAGACTCCTATCCTAATGTTATCAATAAAAGTGCATCTTCTGAATTTTCAGATGGCTGAGCTAAGCAAATTTATTTCCTGCAATTTATTTATAATGAATATAAATCCTTAACAGTTTTCTTCAGAGAAAAAACAGTCTCATCTTTCCACTAGAAAAATCAAACCAATGGACTTGTGTTTTAGCCTCTCAGATAAGCACTTGCTATTGCATAGGTAGGGAAGATAAACCAAATGCACAAGACAAGGTGTTTACTTTACAGATTGACTGAATGAGAAATGCATATGCTTTTATGAGCCACAGTTCACTTCATGTGATGGGCAGGATCCTCCTGCAGATAACTTAGAATTTATCAGGTTTAGGTTTGTGTCCTTTTAGACCAAGGAAATACCCATCCTCTAGCAGGACAAGATGGGGCCTTCCAAAGTCAAATGCACAAATGCAGCATGGGAGATAATTCTTTAGGCATTAACATTGCTAAGAAGGATCTGGGGTGTATAGTAGATTACAGACGCAGCATGAGTTAGCAATGCAATGCAGCAATGTGATGCAGTTGCAAAAAAGATAAATGCAAATTGGAGCTACCTTAACAGTAGTAGTAGAAATAGGTGATAATGCCACTCTACTCAGCATAGTTTAGACCTCAGCTAAGCTACAATGTGAAGTTCTGGGCTTTGCCTTTTCAGAAGGAGGTGGAGAAAGCAGTGGGGATCCAGAGGTGAGCAACAAAGGGGCAGGAATGCGAGCCATATGAGGAAAGATTGAGAGAACTAGACATGTTTAGTTTGGAGAAAGGGGGACATGGTAGAAGTTTTCAAATATTTGAAAGGCTGCCATAGAGAAGAGAGAACAACTATTCCTCCTTGCCACAGAGGGCAACACATGTAGCAGTGAGTTTAAACTTCTGCAAAGCAAATTTAGATTAAATCTCGGTACAGAACTTCCTAACTGTAAGAAAAGTAGGACAATGGAAGCAGCTGCCCGAGAAAACTGCGGAATCTCCTTCATTAGAGGTTTTCAGAAAGAAGCTGGATAAACATTTCTCTAAGATAGCTTCAGAATAATACAGCCTCTATTTGTGTAGTGTGTTGGACTGGATTATTGGTACTCAACCCATGGCTCACAGAGCCATATCATCTGGCCTACAGAGCTCCCTACAGGGTCCAGAAATTTGGCAGTGGGGGAGCAGTGGCAGTGTTGATCAGCAGTGTTAAATAACTATGGCATCACTCCCCCACTGCCAAATTTCTGGACCCATGAAAAGCCCTGCAGGCAGGATGATATGGCCACAAGCACTGGCTCATGCTGGAACTTGGGGTTGCACTGCAGGCAGATTTGACATACAAGTTTAGGCCAGTGCCTGGCATCACTCCATGGCTGCATCCAGCAGGAACAGGAACAGGAACAGGCTGGTGCATCAGATCACACCCATGGACTGACCCCTCCCAAAACCATGTCCCTGAACTGACCCCACACACAGACCCTGGCACATGGACAGGTCCCATGCCATTCATCAGCCCACAGGGCAGGATAGGTTGAGCCCTACTGAACTAGATGGCCCATGAGGTCCCTTCCAACTGTATGATTCTGTGGCCACACACAGACCCTTATTTCTGCAAGTAAGAATTCTGCTGAATTTTTTGCTAGTAGAAAAATAGGCCAGGAGCTACAGCATACATGATTTCCAACTGCCTGATGGGAGGGCTACACAAGCAAGCTCTCCAGCCAGTGGGCACTAAAAATCTACACCTTGGGTCATCCCCGCCCTTAATTGGGAGCCCATTAGTTGACAGTCTGCCCTCTCCCTTGCCTGGGAAAGGGGCAGGCTGTCAGGTAACAGACAGCTTGGAGAAGGTTACATCCCTTGGAGAACAAACCCCCATCCTGTGAGACAGTTGATTGATGTGTGTGAGGGGCCATTCTTGCATGGTAGAAACACTCCTGGTTCCACTCACAAGTGAATAACCCTCCCCGCTGTTCCTTGCTCTCCTCCAGGCCAACCCAGAGCAATGCAGGGGAAAGTGGGGGGAGGGCATTCTGCAGAAAAGCAAGGCTTCCTGAGTTCAGGGAGCCTTGGAGCCACATAATAGCTGTGTCCCACCAATCCTCACACCTCCTAGTAGAACCAGAGGACTGTACTGAATGGGTGGGGGCTCCCAGGAGAGTTCCCACCACAGAAGAATGGCCCCTGCTGCCAGGGGCGACGTGTAGCGGGTGCACACTGGTGCACGTGCACCCCGTGAACATGGTGGTGTACTCCCTACAAAAAGGCACCACCGACATTGTCAGCAGTGCCTGAGGGCGGTCATCGCTTGCCATCCCACCACCAACACTGCCACTGACACCACCAGTGGCATCTGCAGGCAGTCGGCCATCCCCGCTGGCCACTGCCGATGCTGCTGGCGGCATCTGTGGGTGGTTGCCCCTACACCACTGACAGCGCTGGCAGTGTGTGTGGGAGCTCATCGCTGCCATGCTCCCGCCGCTGCTGCTACACTCCCACCACCACCATGCCCCCCCCCAGCCACTGGGGGCACAGGTCATTCATGCCTGCTGCCTCACTAATCAGCCGACTGGTGGGACAAGGAGCCAGGGCTATCCCTCCCTCCCTCTCCCTTGGAGAGAAGAGGGAGAACAGAGGACCGTGGGATACTGGGTATCCTCAATACCCAAGGGAAGCATATAGCCATACAGATTAGAGGGGAGAAATTTGTCTGGTTCAAAGAGGTAGAACTTCTTTGCAGAAGAGCCATATTTCTTCCACAAGAAAGCCCCTGAACAGCAGTATGCTCCCTCTATGCCAGGAAAAAGTCTTTTCCCCCAGAACAAATGTAATGCTTTAATCCTGAGAAGCCCTGTCATTAGGCATGTGTGCTATGATCTACACCAAATACATTAGAAGCTTCCATTTGCTTTTATGTATCACAGATTGGAGGTTAATTTTAAAAGGAAAATTGTGCAGCAATATTTTTAAGATGAATGTTTAAGTATCCAAGAATACAAGTTTACCATTTCAAATTAAGCAGCTTGCAATAGAAAACTTGCATTCTGTGTAATTCATGTACTTACTTTTGTTTATAATCTCATTAAATGTAATTAGAATTGAGATATCTGTCAAGATAAGTGGATAAGAAACATTACCAATCTTCCAGACAAAAAACCACCAGTAAATTTTTGTCCACTTCTAATTTTCAGCATCAGTGGAGCAGTGAAGGCAATAAATGGTGTATACCTAAGAACATTAAAAATTTAGGAAGACTATTCAGTAAATTATTATGGCAGAATGTGTGTGTATGTGTGTGTGTGTGTGTGTGTGTGTGTGTGATGCTTTAGAAACTAAAATCTGGGAAATGTTTCCAGAAATGTCCCATTTTTAAAAATATACTTCTAATTCCTAAATGTTTGATCTACATATCATTTCTTTCTACCAGCATCTAACAAAATGATAGGTATGGTAAAATGGATTTTATCATGCAGGCAGAAGGCAAGGTAGAGATGTATCTTATGGATGAATTAATTAAGATCTATACAGAGCATACATTTTTGTGAACTTGAGCTCACTCCATCACATGCTGAGATGAAAAGAGCTCACAAAAATGTGTGCTTTCTATAGCTCTTATTTAGTTAGTCTATAAGGTGCATCTCTACCCCGACTTCTGTCTGACTTCAGACTAACATGGTTAGCTACCTCTGTTATCACGCAGACCACCCTCCAGACTTGTACTGCCTTATTATCTAAATGAATTCATTGCCTAGCTATGTAGTCACTACAGAATTAATTTGTTCAGTAAGAATGTGACCTTTCTAATTCAAAAGAATGTGATACTGTAGAACTGAGGTAAAGAAAGCTTATAAAAATTATAAATAGAGCATGGAGGCTTTAAGGGGCAAACTGGTGAGCAAGTTTGTTTGCTTTTAATTCTCTAGGCTTGGAAGCTCAAATACATTTAGCTGAAGTCAGTGAAGAAGAAATAAAAACACTGAGAAAAAAATGCCTCCTTTTCCTTACACTGGCACAAGAAGAAACTCTACAAAATAAACTCTGGCATTCCTTAATTTCAATTATGTTGATTATAAGCTGATTAACAGACTGATATGATGGTAGCTTTCTTAAGGTCTCCTTTTGTAGAGAGGTAAAATTATCATTCCAAAGTTCCCTTTTTAAGAGGATCAAGTCCAGAGGCAGACTGCAGTTATGACTACTACTAAAGTGCTGGGAATTTGAGTGTGTTCATTTATTCTTCACCTGATGTTCTATTTAAATGAAATGCAGTATGAGACTTATTCTAAACACCTGAGACCATGTAAATGAGGAAAATTTTAATAAGGCAAATATTAATGAGGTAGAAAGTAAGTGTCCAAAAGCATTCACCAAAAAAAGTCCTTGTCATAAACGTCAGAGCTGGGTGGGGACGGTTGAAAAGTGAGTTAAGGAATGCAGATAAGTGAAAAGACTACCAGAAAAATAAAATACATGATTGTTCTGGCTGCAACTCCCAGTCCTCATTTATTTAAACCAGGAAAAAAAATTGCAGTGCTATTGTAACAGGGAGCCTGAGGGAGCCTATTCCTTTAAGAAAAAGAAGCAGCCCAGCAGGGGAGCACTGCAATGTAGGCAGGGTACAGCAGCTGCCAGTTGCTGGGGCAACAGGGCAAATGAGGCAATTAGCAGGTAGCCTGCTGACCCGGCAGGGCCCTGGGAAAATATAAACCTACAGCCTGAGCTGGCAAGCTAGTCTAGCCCTGCCAGCTGCAGAGTTAGGAGCTCCTGCCTGGGAATGCTACACAGGGATGCTAGACTGCCTGCTTTACTGCCTGTAGGGACACTGAGGCTCAGGGAGCTCACAAGGAGTCCAGGCTGGGTCATGTGCCAGCACAAGGGGTCAGGGAAGGTTTTCCCTCTTAAAAAGGTAGAGGCCTGCTTCCCCTTTATATTGATGTTACAGCCCATGGGACTTAGTCTTTATGTTGCAGTTTATACCAGTGGTTTGGGTTGTGGCTGTAGGGGCAGTATACAGAGGGCCCGTCAGCGCCCGAGGGGCACATGATTGCCTTGCGCCCTGTCAACGGCAGGCTCAATGCTCAAGTGATGGTTGAGCCCAGAGTGGGCAGAGATCAAGGCCACAGAGCCAGCCAGGGGCCTGGCGCCTGAAAGGGGCCCAGCCAGACAGGGGCCCAACAGACAGGGGGCCAGGGGCCCACTGCTTCAAAGGGCTAGACCAGAGCTAGTGCCTCAAAGTCAGGTCTGATACAGTGGGCCTGGGCTAGAAGGCCTAGCTGAGAGTAAAGGGGCAGAGGCCGAGGAAGCTGAAGCCACAATAGGAGAATGACAATATGATAACACCTCCAAGGCTTAGGGCATGGTGTAGGGGAGGATTGGAACCACACAATTAGCTTCTAAGGCTTTAAGCTCCCAGCAGGGCATGGTCTACTAGAGGGGCCCAATAATGGGCCTGGGTCTAGAGAGGCCCAGCTAGGGCCCTGGGAACCCCAGTTGAGGTCCAGTTAGACTGGGGCCATGTGAAAGCCCAGGGCAGCCTCCCTATTATTAGTTTTCCATCAAGGCGAGATGGGAAGGCGCTCTAGGGGCAAAGTGGCGCATGGTTGTGGAGCCACCATGGGGCATCACAGCCACCCCTGAGACCCTGATGTTATATAACACAGAAACAAAAACTTAATGGAACTTATCTTAAACAATATTGATAGCTGCTTCCTCTCTCAATTAATTTCTGCATACAATTTCTTTCTCCCATTCTCAACATCCTCCTCCCAACATGAAGAAAGCTGAATTTGGTCAAAACCATTCAATCATTACAACTGCATTTTATATTTCCAAGTGAAATTTTAAACAATGAAATCTGAGGGGATTCAATCTTTCTCTCTTGTCCTCTCAACATTCTTACTCTGACAAGCCTTAGTACCAGAAAGGTCAGAAGTTGCTCTTTGGGTAATGCTCACATGGAGCCAGTCCTGATTGATCCAAGTCAACACCCTGGAGTGGCAGAGCCCTTTATGCATGCAGCTTGTCCCTGGAATGAATAGCAATTAACTTTAATTAGCTTCACTTGTCCCAGGGAAAAGTGTTATCTGAGATACTTTTCAGGTGTTTAGGGTGAAATTATACATTAGAGTTAGTATTCAAAGGAATGTTAGTCTGTGTTAAGATTATTGAATGCTAAAGATCAGTCACATACTTAGGGTTAATACCCCCTCCAGAGTGCACTGCTCAGACCTACTACTGGAGAGCTGGCAAGCAGGGGCATAGCTAGGGGCTACAAATCTGTTCCATACCTGCCCCACCCTCTGACTTTCTAGTCACAGTATAGGCCAGGAAGGAGTAAAGGAAAAACCCCACCTTGTGCAGCTTGGATATCCCCTTCTGGCTCCCAAATTTCTCCACTGCCCCCCATCAGCCTCCAGATCCTCCTCCATCCCCAGATTATGCCCCAAGCCCCCAGTGGGCCCCTCCAACCCTGGATTGCTGCCAAGCCATCCCAATTAGCCTGAGAGCAGTGGTGGTGGCAGAAGTAGGGAAGGGGAATCTTCCTTCCCTGCCTGCTCCCAGGCTTCTTGCAGCCCATGCTGCCCCTTTGCCCCTGGGTCCAGCCCTCCCCCCCCCCCCCCACCCCTGCAGCTGCCTGGCAGCTCCTTGCCACACCCCTCTTCCCTGCCTCCCCTTCACTTGTAGGGCTGGATATGGATGTGCAGGGTGGCATGGTCTACAGAGACCCCAGGAGCAGGTAGGGAGGGGGAATGCCCAGAA
>NW_017729026.1:25157724-25169104 GCF_001723915.1 Gavialis gangeticus
TGCAGGGTGGCATGGTCTACAGAGACCCCAGGAGCAGGTAGGGAGTGGGAATGCCCAGAACAGCACCTCTGCCACAGTCAGGGTGATCAGGGCAGCAAGAGAGTGATCCAGGGGTGGAGAGGCTGATGTAGGGCAGAGGGGGCCATTGGGGTGGCAGGAGAGCAATATGGGTATGGAGAGGGTGATTTTGGAGTTAGGAGGCAATTTGGAGGGTAGGAGTCCAGCAGCTCCCTACCCACTGACTCCCCTCTTTCTTCTCCCCACTCCAATCCTGCCCCCACTCCTTTCCCATGCCACTCCCCCCAGGCTCTCCTACCCTCCCTTTACCCCCTAGCCCCCTTTTACCTCCATCCTCCCCCTCCCCACTTACCTGTTTCCCCAAAGTTCCCAGCTATCAGGCCAGGGCCATAGAATCCTAGATGATACCTAGTTCACCTGGGAGCAGTGCCTCCTGGGATACTGCAGGACTGCAAATTGGTGGGTTTATCTCAGGTGCATACCCAGAAGATAACTCAAACAAGGTAGCCCAGCTCAGAGAGAATCCTCACCCAAAGTGGAGTAACTTTAAAACACCTAAAGGACTCTTAACACTTGTTAATGAGCCTTAATGCGTGATCATTCAAGTTTTAAGTGTTCTTAACCTGATTTAATTGTAACGTGTAATCTCACCCTTAGAGATAGGGTTTAATCTGGGAAAAGGATCCCAGATTAAAAGACGTCCTGAGATAAATCCAGCATCTGTTTTTACCCTTTAAGGATTTACCAGTTCACCAGTGTGGCTTATTCTTTAGAAAGCAGGGAGAAAAGGGAAAAAAAATAAGGAAGATGCCAACCTGTGCTTTGTAAATAAGCAGAAGAATCTTAAAGTTGATGTAGTGTTTTAACTGGGAGCCAGTGGGCACATCTACACAAGATGCTGCATCACCATAGCAATGTGCTTCCAATGGTGACTTCCACAGAGAAGTACTAAAATGATGACACAGTAACAATGGCACTGTAGTGGGTTGGAGGTCCTACATCTAGTGAACGCTTTAACTGCCAAATTCTATACTAGCTGCAGATATTTGAGAGCACTAGTCAGGACTGCCATGAACAATGATTTAAAAACAGTCCCAAATGGAAAGACATGAAGTTGTGGACTAGTATCAGTATTGTGTCTGCATGTTGGTTAGATATTGTACTGGTTACACTGGAAAATAGACCTGATCTTGTGAGTGCTAAAACCAAGGGAAGTTATGCTTGAAGAGCACTTGCAAGATCAAGTCCATTGAATCTGCCAGACTGGATCAGAGGTAAATAGTTGTTAATTCAGGGACTTACGAACCTCTGAATAATATATCTGCTACTTGTACATGATGCAGAATAACTGCACCCAGTACGTGATATGACTCCACCAAACGATACGTAATCAGAAGGGCAAGATATTGCAGAAATAGCAAAGAACTATTGGCACAAAGTAATAATAATAATGATTAGCATCTAGTTCTCAGGTAGCACTTTTCATTAGTCTATTTCAAGGTGCTTTAGGAAGGAAGCTAGTATTATTATTCCCATTTTACAAGTATGAAAACTGAGTCACTATACAGTGCAGGTCCTTGCCCAATATCATCCAAGAGACCAGTGATAGAGTCAGGTCTCTCAAGTCCCAGTCAGCAGCTCTATCTAACATGCTGTGTTTCCTTCACAAAACTACTGTTTAGTTTGTGCATTGTTCCAATGAGAAGTTTAACCCACAATTTCAGGCTCAATTTTCAGAAAAATGGCTTTTTCCCCCAAATATAATTCAGTGTTTCTACAACTGCCAGCCAATTATTGTCCCTTTACAGCATGATTATATAGCCCAAATTTCAGGTTCTTGCCTATAAGACAACCTTGTGTATAGGACAAGTATATGTTTTTAATGGATTCTTTATAAGGGGGAAAAGGTTGAACTTACAATCAGAACAACAGTCATACAAAAAACAAGGAATGTGTTAGAAGTAAAGATGCAATCAGGGTTAGAAATATAGGGGGGTTCTCCCATAAGGGATGAGAGCCCCAGGCCCACCCCAGGCCTTTCTAAGCAGCTCAGGTGGTGGTGGCAGCTCTTTCTGGCTTCTGGCTGCCATCACCTCAGACCCCCCTCTCCTCCCAAGAGTTGGAGTGTAATTTGAACCCTGAATGCAAGCAAAAGGCCAATTCCTAGATCCTCAAAATTGCCTTGATTAAGGGTGAAAGAATTTGGCCTGTTTTTATGTACTGAAATATTTAGCACTCTCAGAACATTGGGCATGTTACATACATTTTCTTCAGCCACAGTTTAAGGCCTCAAACAAATATTAATCCAACCTTCAGTAGTCCCACTGTATTCAGAGGTATCACCTGCATGGATGAAGGTACTCACTGCACCTACTTAAATGTGTCCTTAATTGGGCCCTGCATAAGGAGACCCAAAAAGAGAAGACAAATGACAAGGGATTGGGTAGAAGGTCCACGGGACAAGGGATACAGATACAAGTTAATGAGTTTATGCAGGTGTGAGGGGCACGTCTTGAAAATATTTGTTGTGTTAACTTAAAAATTAATTTATCATTCTTGCAGTGAATTCATAGAGGCGTGGCAAAGGGAACATCATGAAGGGGATGAACTGGTTAAACCAGATGCAGGGAACAAGGAAAGGTAAAAAGGGAACTGAGACACCTGAGTGCAAAAGATGAAGCTAGGAAAAGGGTTAAAGAGGAAAGATCCTGGGGGATAAGAAAATGGATGGAGAATGAGGGGGTAGAGAGAAGAGAGAAGATGTATTACATTAACCAATCAACATGCTGTCCAGATATGAGTGACATACAGCAGCCATTAATAGAAATAGCCCAAGAGAAGTACAGAGGCTTCCCCCAAGATAGGCCAATCAGCATTTATTTCATTTTGTCAGCATTCAGTATAAGAAAGTTGATGACATTCAAGCCCGGTCATCAATGAGAGACATGTAATACAGATAAGACTGAAAGGTAACCTATAAATATAACCTAAGTGCATGCCACAAATAGAAACCTGAGGTACCACACACCAGTTCATGCCGTGCTGTATGTAGATGGCCCTATCATAACAGGCTGCCTATAGCAGACATCAACCCACATCACTGCCATTGTTCACTCCTACAGGTACCAAGCTTTTAGGAAAACATAAGGAAGACTTGGACATGTCACTTTTTTTTTCTCTCTCTCTCTCTCCCACATTTCGAGTTGTTCACATGTTTGCAACAATAAAAATGGGACACACACACACTAAATTGTATCTACCACAACTAGCATGGATTAGGAAATAAGACATTAGCAGAAATTATAAAAAAAATAGTTGCCACATGTTTAAATGTTTGAAGATCAAGAACTTTTTCTAGACAGGGTCTATCTCCAAAAGAACAAAGCAGAGTCAGGCTGATTAGACAACGCTGATCCAAAGTCAGACACAACACACAAATTTGATATCCCATGTCACAGGATCCTTTAAACTTCCCTGAAGCAAACTTAATTAGACCAAATGTAGGCATGGAAACGGCCCTCTTTTGGTCGTCTGGAAAGGCAAACTTAAGAGGGAAAAACAAAAATGTTTTAACTGGAGTCATTTGTAATCTCAGCAAGTCCAGCTTTTCAGCAAGTTATGTATTGCCTCAAGCCTGTTTACTCCTAACTGATAGCAGTTATACACTTCTAGTGTCTCCAGGTATGACTACATCCTTTGACTGAGCTAATATTTAGCTGTTCAATGAAAAGTCCAGTACTCATGTATATCACTCTGAAAGTGTGAGCGAGCAGAACACTTTTAATTCAGGGATATGCTAACAAAGGTATCATCATTTCCATGTTCTTGATAATAACTGTTTTGTCCCATGGTACTCTAAATAATGGCAATAATGATGCAGTCAGAAATACTTGTTGCTAGGTTCATCAATTAATCCTAGTTATGCTCCTTGACAGTGTTTGCAAGACAGTCTTATCGTGGTACCAAAGGCTTACCTAGCCCACATAGCAAAATAATACCACCTGCTGATGTGCATAGCTCTTGTAGCCTAAAAAGACTCCTGTTAAAATGTCTGCAAATCTCCTTGGCTGCCCTCTGGAGATAACAGGACATTACATTCTCATATTCTTCGCAAATCAAGTTCCTTCCAAACAAGTCTTTTTTTAAATTTATGAATAAATGTTCCTCAGCTAGGGTGGGCTTTTGATGTAGAAAGTTTCCAGGATTATGTGCATAATTCTAAATGTGTGCAGAACTCTTTGTGCTCTGCTCAGTACAGTGCAACATTCAAGACTGTCACATGCATGATTCATACGGATTACTTGGAGTGAACCCTAGCATTCATTACAAATGTAATAAATCCCCATTTTGTACTTTGGTGAACTAAGTCATGGGAAATTAAGTTGTAGTTCGGTAAGTATGGGTACTTTGGGAAAGCAAAAAAGGTGCTCGGGAAGATTCTGTCTATTTAGCCTACCTACCTTGGATAATATCCAGGCAAACTGCTGCTAGGATTCTTGAGAGCAATGGAAAACTAAGTTGTATGCCCAATGGCATTCCTTGGACCAAGTAAGACCAACTAGGTAGCTGGACTCATAGCCATGGCCCTTATACCTGGTATCACGCAAGGTATGTATGGCCTCCTCATTTCCACTCTCATATACCATTCCCCGTGCATACATGCAGTCTTGAGGGAGTGCCATTCCTCAGACACTATGAGCATGTCCAGATAAGCACGGCCATGTGATATGTGGCCCTGCAAACACATTTGCAGCACCGCATACCTCAGAGTCCAGTGTTCTCCGAGCTGCAACGGCACACTGCCTGATCATGCACTGTGCCGGGGGGCTTTTTACACTTTTTTTTGTTTTTTGACCCCTGGATATCCAGAGGTCAAAAAAGCCCACAGAAAATTAAAAACAGAGCAACACACACTTGGCCAGCACGCCCTGCTGAAAAGTGGAGCCAGGTCACAAGGAGCTACACTCTGCTGCCAGCCAGGCTCTGCGCGGCAGAATCACCACAGCTGCAGCCCTGGGAGGCTGCCAGGACCCCAGGTAATGGCCAGTGCTGGCCCCAGCCTCCCCTACCCCACCTGGGGCAACCTGCCAAGCACCAAAGCACATGTGGCACAGGCGTTCCCTGGGGACAAGAGAGAGCAGTGCAAGGTGCACCGCCACTACTTGTCCCCAGGGAACCAAATATCCATGCATGTCTGGACATACTCAATAGCTCCAAAACGTAACAAACCATGCACATAATGCAAAAGTTATAACTAAGCCTAAAATGGTTAAATACTTCGCCATAGGTTACATAGTGGGTGTTGTAGCTGCACTAGGATTAAAAAGCTGGCTTTCTGCTTTTCTTGTAGCATGTCCACTGTACTAATAGCATGCATCTGAGCTGGTTACATTCAGTGTATACTGTACATCTGTCTGACTCTGTTTTTTGGCAAGTACTGGGGGTCTCTCACTGAGGTCACAGAACGCAGGAAGGTTGGAACAGTGGGGCGTAGTGTTATTACAGCTCTTACTGTTTGCAGAATGTTTCCCATCAGTCTTGAGAAGAACTAAATCTTTGTGCTTGTGAAAAATGGCTTTGAACTAGGTAAACTGCTGAGGAATTTGAAATGTCTGTTGCTTACTTGCACGGAGCAGGAAAAATGGCCCAGTATCCATTGGCCTGTTACCAGGAGCCTAAATAGTGAAATCCATTTTTTAATATTGCAGGGTTCCATTATGCCAACAAACGGGAGTATAGGTCAGTGATTCTCAATGAGGGTGTCATGGCACCATGAGGTGCTTTGAAAGCCTTTCAAGGGTGCCGTGGGGTGGCACAGCATGTTAGCACTGTTTGGTATGCAGATATTGATTCACAAAATAAACTCAGAGACTGCGTCCACATGAGCAGGGGCATATTTTGCAGCAGCACAAACTACTTTGTGCTGCGGTACATACCCCTAACCATCCGCTTTGCAGCAGGACACATTGTCCCACTGCTCCATGTGAAGCTGAGAGGGCTGCCTGGGACACAGGGTGCCTCAGCGCAGGACTAGCCAGCAGCCAGTGTCCACACTGAAGTATCCTGTGCTTTATTACTTTTCTTTAGTCAAAATCAAGTGACAACTAAAAGCTGGCATTTTCAGAGTGGTACTTTGAGCCCAATAAGGGGTCTCTTGCATCTCTCTAGGGGTGTCCTGAAACTAAGAATGTTGAGAACCACTGGCCTAGATGTATGAAACCTGGAAAATGTGCCCTGGGGTCTCTCTTAAATAAATAAATAGACTGAAAGTCTCATATCTTATGTTAAAAGAATTTTTGTTAGCTAATGTTTTCCAATATAATAAACTGGGTCTTTTGTGTCCACCATTTTAACTGGGCATTTTAGCTGAAATGCCCATGTAAAAATGAAGACAAACTGATGCTTCATTTATTCACTGCAATAAGAAAGTAGTCCAAACTGGTGATCCCAGTTTGGCCAAACATACGTTTTTTAGGACAGGAATGGTGCATAGAAATGGTGGTCTTCCATTTAATTTAAAGGTCTGAGAGTCAGGAAGGATTTTTTTGTTGTTGTTCTTTGGTTGGTTTTTGTTTGTTTGTTTGGAGCTGGACTTTGGTTTCCCTGTCCACAGCTATATATTTACCATACCACTATCTGGTTAAAACCAGTCTGTAGGGCTGTGAAATAGAAGAGAGATATTACCAGGAAAGGCTGACAGACAGCAAGATTGCTAAGGAAAGGATCAGCTGAATAGCGGAACATCAAGACCATTAAAAAGCCCATTCACACCTGTGGAATAGAGATTAACAGGACTCATGGAAATGGCAATAAGCCATGAAGTCAATTGATTCATCACTGCCTGAATAGAAATGTAGCTGCCCCTCCCAGGCAGTTAGTTTTAAAGTTTGGGTGGGAACAAGAATCAAAGGGGAATGCAGTTGCACCACTGCACCCTCACTCCCACCTCCCGATCCACCCTTGCTACTACCCGCACCACTACTGCTGTAGATTGAGCAAGCTATTCAAAGACTCTAAGCACAATTCCTCATACATAATCAGTAGTGTACCAAGGGAAGGGGATCAGGGCAGCAGCCCAGGCACCATCTTTGTGGAGGGAGCATAAAAATAACTGCCAGCATGGCAGCAGCTGAACACACCCCTGTGATTGTAACAGCAACAGCCTGCACTTGGCCTTCATGTCCTGACTGTCCAAGGCACAAAACTGCCAACTATGCCACTGGTCATAGTCAGTGGGTGCAGTTACATACATGCAGTTAGCACATAGCAATAAACTCTTGCACAGTTCATGCTGGAGTTTATTGCTCCCAGGTGCAGTGTTTACAAGTGCACCCAGGACCACAGCACATTAAGCTGAGCCAGAGCAGCCGTGCCTGGCAGAGGGTCTGGGGGGGTCAGCTTGCCAACCTAGGGCTGCTCTGCCCTGGCTCAAAGTACTGCAGAGGGGCTGACTGGGGCAAAAGGGTACTTCAGTCTGGGGCTAGCTGGCAGATAGCCCCTCCTTTGTAGCACCCTAATGCCCCAGCCAGCCCCAGTCAACATCTGCACATGAGGTTTGGCACACATAATGACTCTACTGTAGGATAGTACTTGTCCTGGACAGTACTATCCTACAGTGGAGTTAATTAATTTACAGCTTCCAAATAGGGGCGCATGTATAGACAGTGACACTTTACGGTAAGGCTAATTAGTCAGCTCCAATGCACCCAATGGGAGTTACTCATCTGCAGTGAGAGAAATTAGGATCTCCATATTTCATTTCCTTCAACTGTAAAACTGTGATAATATTCCCTGCCTTACAAGTATACTTTGGGGTTTGATTCATTAAAGTTTGCCAAGAGCTGTAAGACTTCAGCAGCACTGCAAAATGTTAATACTGTTTATTTTTTATTTTGTGAATTCAGAAGTCAGACATCTGCATGTAAATGGTCCATTAAATTTGATCTGACTTGGTTATAACAATGAGAAAGTACATGTATAAAGATATTTTAAACTCTTCCTCCGATGTTTAGCATTAGGCACAATTATTGGCAAATAAAACATAATCCCTATCCCTGAGCTGACTGACTTCCAGAGTCAAAAATGTCCAAGAACTCTTCAGGAAAGGCAGTTTATGCCATGTACAGTACAGCTCTTTTGAAAATCCATCTGTATGAGTCACACTGAGAGCTTCTGGTTTCTTAAAGTATCTGAAAACCTGGATTCTATTAGGTGCCTTAGGGGGAGTTGCGTGGGGTCTGAGTATTGGAAATCTAGCCATGGGCATTTCTGAAAAGAGCATACATACTTTAAAGAAATGTGCTTATATGGAAACAAGCATCACTTGAGTTTCAGGGAATTTCTAGAGAACATTGTTGACAATGAAAGAAACAGATGTTAGATGACACGTCTCATTTCAGGTTTGGATGGATGTACATGATGGACTGGCACAGCCTAGTCAAAAAATCATTTTCATTAAAAAGAGAGAGAAAAAAGCCTTAAAAGAAAAAACTCTGCTTTTAGGAGACACTAGTGCATATAGTTTGAAAGAGCCAAAGCCAATTATATTAAAAAAGTCCTTGGGTGTTTCAGCTACTAACGCTAATTAAGATACACAACAAAATCTTAAAAAAAACTGTTGTTTCCACAGCAGCAGCCTCCACTTCCAGCAGCCTGGTATTTTTACCAAGTCAGAGATTTTAAACAGAGAGAGATGTTAGAGTACCGAATCTGAAATTCTGCATAATACAAGCCATCCAGTAGCTCCTCTACTAAGCTCAAACATTTGTGTTTGACTAAAGCATTCCTGTCCAGAAAACC
Source organism: Gavialis gangeticus (assembly GCF_001723915.1). Taxonomy (NCBI): domain Eukaryota; kingdom Metazoa; phylum Chordata; order Crocodylia; family Gavialidae; genus Gavialis; species Gavialis gangeticus. The sequence goes on from NW_017729026.1 coordinate 25,166,542, forward strand.
ATCCAGTCTTGACTTGAGGATATGATCTCTTTTGAGCATGACCCATCCACCCACTCTCCTTTGCATGTGCCAAATCCAGAATTGTGGTGGGGAAGACACTATGGGATACCCCTAATGGCCATTCCTTGACATCACCATCCAGAAAGGCATGCCCAAGGCAGCCTCAATGCTGCTTTTCTGGGTTTGGCTTCAAGGGGCCACGTGTGCACAAAACACTGACTATGCAGTAGCCTGATGCTACTGCGCAATAGTGTCACATGGCAACATGAATGACTGGTGCCTCCCAAGACTGGTGGGGCACCAGGCCAGCAAGCAGCAAGTGTGCACCACCCATAGACAAGTGGCGAGCAGTAAGCAGGGACCACCTGCAGACACTGGCGACAGTGTCAGCAGTGAGGAGGAGGTGGGTGGTGAGCAGCAACCACCCACACAAACCAGCAGTGGCCAATCTCAGGGGGAGCATGTGCCCCCCCATGTGTCACCTACGCATGGCAACAACCATGACACGATGCTACTGAGCAGTAGTATTAGACTACTACAAAGTCACTGTCACAAAAAAGATGTTTGTTGGTGCTACTGTGCTGTAACTCGGGCTACTGTGCAGTCATTTAGTACTTGTATACAGTCAGAGTCTCATGGAGACGCAGCCAGGGTGAAGTTACACATTACACTTAGACTATACTAAGGGCACTTAAAACATGAGCACTGAAGTTCATTTACTCCTACTAAGTGCCCTCTGAGCATCTCAAAGTTATACCACTTCAGGCAAGAGTTAGCTCTGGGCCGTGCTACCTAGCTCATGTTTGGGTACCTTCAGTCCACTCCAGAGAAATGAAATGACCAATTTGAAGTCCTCCAGCATCCCAGGATGCACTGCTCCCAGCACCTAAAGCAGGAATAGAAACCAGGGTGTCCTAGTTCCTAGCCGTGTCCCTGCTCACCAGCCATCTAGTTGCACATCAAAGTAGTACAAGCAAGAAATGAACCCTTAACATGTGACTGTTCACAGCATCTTCTAACCTTAACATTGCTTAACATTCCACAGAATTAGTATGGTCTAAGTGTAACATGTACTTCACCCTAACTTTCAATCATTGACTCGTGTTGTGTTTTACCCTCCTTCCCCCTCTGCCTCCACCAGGCTCTTTATCTGTTGGGTGAGGTTGCCCTGGCTTATCTTCTGAGCTTATGAAGAAACTACTTTAGATTCTCGTTTCCCAGTTTTCTGGCAGAATTTGCTATTGTTTTTCCCCTAGAGAGTTTAGGAATGAGGAAGGGGCTTAGGAGAACCTGTCCATTTGGTGTATCAAATATCACAGATTGCCAGAGAACCAATGTTAGGATACAAGGGGCATGTCTACATGAGACAACTTGAGCACAGTAGATTAATTCTACTGCCCACTAGTGAAGCGGGCAAACCCCATGCTAGTGTGCAGTAGAATTAGTATACTACACAGTAGCATCACCTAAATGTGCGTGCCTGTTATTACAGTTAGTACCTGTTGTAAATGTACAGTAACCACTAAGCATTAATACATGTGTAGATGTGCCCAAGTAATCACAATATGTAAGACTGTATTTGTTGTTTAAGGATATTATCTCAACTCATGCAAATCTTCCATTGTCATAATAGGACTTATGTAGGCCTGATATTTCCCCTGAACATGTGTGCAGTGCACCAAGGGCTAGAAGGGAGACATTTTTCAGCCCTATTGCCAAATCCTACTGCAAACTGCAAAACAACAGTAGAATTGCTGGGGAGTTGCTACTTAGCCTCAGAACTACATAAAACTCAACAATGGCTAGGCACCTGGCATGCTGTGACCTCTCCTCACACCATTCACAATGGTTTCATTGTTACCTTATGCTTCCTGCATCTGTTTCTTGCAGCCATCTGTTGCTTTAATCTTATATTTAGAATGTAAACTCTGGGGCAGGAACTCTCTCGGTTCTGTGTCTGTACACAGCATAGCACAATCTGGCCCTAATCCATGACTGATGTCATATAGCATTTCCATAACACCAGACTAACATAGCTAACTACCTCTCTCTACCAATACTTAATGACAATAAAAGCTGAACCTGCATAATGGTGGGCATAATGGTGGATCAATCTTGCCATGGCATCCATGCGTCCACCAATGTATAAGAAGCCCCTGAAGTACTAAATCCTGTGGCATCAAATATTGACTGAGCTATGAGAGAGTCTTCTGTGGCTGAGAAGGAGACCAGTGATTGCCTAGATGTGATGTGTTGATTGGGATATGTACTTCAGAGAGACATGCTCCAAATCCAACCAAGGAAATGATGCCTCCTGCCCTAGGCACAAACAGAATACACTCTGCATCTTATCAGCATCTCCTCCTGCCTCAAAGAAGACAAAGCAGGAGGACAAGTTTACAACAAAACTATCTGATGCCTGATACGGTGATTTCAAAACCTTAGGAAACTGAGAAACAGAAATCATCCACAGACTAAACTGTGTTATGCATGGTTTAAACAAACACTATATGGATTCTTATAGTTTCATAGATTCATAGTTTCATAGATTAAGGGTCGGAAG
>NW_017729026.1:25169115-25172473 GCF_001723915.1 Gavialis gangeticus
CGTGCACCCTGCTCCCTTCACTCCTGCTCCCCAACTGCCGTTACCTGAGTTGGTTTTGGTGACTTTTTTGTTCCTATGAGTTTAATGTTTGCTTGTCTCTCCCAGTACTGCTCTCCTCCTCAATCTCAAAATCACGAATCCTGCCATGCACACGTGGCATGGCAGGCGATATGATTGTTGGGATTGAGGATCCACTGCCATGCTGCCTTTAAATTAAAGTCTGTCAGCAGCCTCAGTTACAAAAATACAGATTAGGTGTAACTGCAATGGAATGAGTGGAGCTATGAGGATAAATGATATCAGAATTATACCCTGCGTCTCTTCATTCTTCTCCCTCAGTCCCATCCTGTTCCCACAAAGATGCATGACAGGCAATTTTTTTAAAAATGGGAGAAAGGAAATGAACATATTATAGTAATTTATCTGAAGACCAGCTTCAGCCCTAATATCACAGTACTGCAGCTGGTTTAAATATTTAGGAAATGTAATAACCAGACCCAGGTGCAAAACACAATATAAAATATACTACAGGGGTTTAAAGATTTTAAAGGGCTTAGTAAGAGTTACAGTCAATTGGACTTTTCAACTTGAACTGGAAAACAGTGCTGCCCTTTGGGCTAAAGAAGCAGTTGCCAGTAGCCAATCAAGACCTAATGCTGAAGCTAAAATTGTTAATGCAAACACATCACTTTAGCCCACCAACAGTTTTTAGTAATGGGTGGAAATATGGCTCCCTAAATTCCCTATGTAACATTTTCCAAGGAGGCCAAACTAGTTCTGTTCCAAACCTATTTGTGCTCTGAATGCAATTATGTTATGCACCAAGAACATTAGGCCATTTGTATCACTCAATTAGCTCAACATTCTGACACGTCTTTTTATAAACATGATGTTGGCTCATCTCCGGGAACATCTAGTGGATCATTCCATCTCTGCTCAGGGAGAGAACAATAGAAACACAGAATAATAAAAATTGGAGACAGCTTGGTAAAACGCTTGCATTGATCCAGATCTCAGTTTTCCTCTCACACTTGTGCACCTCCATTATTTCTGATAATATATTCCAATTTAAACCAACGTAGGAGGAGTCCTAGGCCCACTTAAATAAAGTATCAATTCCTAAAAATCTACTGTAATGTACTAGCTAGTCTTCAAGGGTTACATATTCAATAGCAAGTGATTTGGGAGCTTAAATCCTAGCATTTTGGGCCAAATCTACAATGCTATTCAGACACCCAAGTGCACAGACTAGTTAGTGCCTGCAGGCGTAAACAAAAGTTCCTAAACAGGCCTCAAGTTCCCATTGAAGTTAATGAAGCAGCTCAGACTTCAATGGTCAGCACAACCCTGCTCAGACCTCTCTGTAAGTATTCAGGCAACTAGCCAGCACCAAGCTGCATATTGCTACAGTCACTTTACTACTGGTACCAGAGGGCATTTATACATGTGTTCTGGGAGGTACAGGGAAGGGGCAGTTTAGTTAAAGTGGCTCCGAGAGCCATTCTAATTAAAGTGCCCAGAGCATCTCATGTATCAGCACCCCCACGCTTAAGAATAGTGGCAGGGGCACTTTATCTAAAGCTCATTGAACAAGCTTTAGTTAAAGTGCCTCCACTGCCATTTTTAAGCATAGGGATGCTGTTACACAAGATGCTGGAGTCTGCTGGAGTGCGGTAATTACCACACTCGGGCAGACTCAATTAAATGAGTCTACTCCGACGCTCTGTAATTCCAACGCATCGGAGCAGTCTCCCTGCTCGTGTATAGGTGCCCAGAGTTAGCAAGATAAAAGTTAATATGGGCTGGATTGGCTGCAATTGTGCTTCAATTCAGACATACCCTTAGTTTAAAAAGAAAGGTGATTAATCTTGGAAATTCATAAATAGGCAGCAGAGACACCATTTCTCTTTTATTCACATACCTGCAGTTTAACACTGTACATGGTCACCATTATAACTTGCCTGTCATAAGACCAAGAAAGCTATTGGATAGGCATGAATGTATAGTTAAAGACCACCAATCAACTGAAAAGGACTAGAAAACAGAAAGTGGCTTAAGTCTGTTTGGGAGGAGAGAATCATTGCCAACAAAGACATAGCAAAAGGAATCTGGTTTCATTTTGTAACTAATTGTTTGCCTTCCACAGTGTGTGATATAGTTATTCAGCTGAAAATCTTAGTGTTGCATGAGCCAATTCTGTAATTCTGTCAGTTTTCAGTAACTGAAAGACAAGAAAACATAAATGTCTAGCATTTATGTTGCCCCAATGTGGCATTGGTATGAAGGTTTTTTCTCCCCAGTAGCTATTATGAATCAAAAATGTTTCCAAAGCAAACTAAACAAAATAGCATGTATGAAAACTGTGAAGGCAGCTGAGTTTTCCATTTTTAATCTCTGCCAAAGAATCGGCTCTCAGAGTACTCTGGAGGGTAGGGCTTACTAACAATTCAGCTCTAATTCTTTTGGCTTTCTGTTGCTAGCATCATGTTACATACTTTAATATAAAAGAAGCTGTTGTTTTAATTAAACAAGACTCCATCATGTCTTCTTAAAAAGGGAGAGGAAACAAATGCAGTTCTCAGGATGCCAAATCTCACAACCTCCCAAATATACTTAACAGCAAGGAGGTCTATCCCAGGGAATGGATGTGAGCAATGGTTAGGCCAGTGGAAAGTAAGGCCCAACATCTCATCTTAGAGCAGCCCATAAAAATGAAAGACGGAGTACAAAATGCAAAAGAAATCAGGGCTGAAGTCAAATGAGTGCTCTTCACAAAACAAAACAAAAATTGTGGGTTTTTTTCCCCATTGCATCAAACCTTTTATAATCATTTATACCAGTGCAGACTGGGAGTGAAATCCTATCATTCTAATTTCTAGCACTTTACAGACACTTTATGCAAGTGTAAATGACCCAAACAACTATGTATAGTGGGCATATCTACAAAAGACGCTTAATGCGCAGTAGAATGCCAGCAAAAACCATACTAATACTAAAGGGACTAAAAAAAGTCACTAAAAAAAGTGTACTGGTGCTACAGCACAGTAACTATAGTTACTGAGCATTTAGTTAGTACTTCATTAAGCAAGTACTAAACTAAATGCGCAGCAACTTACTGTGCATTAATGAGCATGTAGATGTGCCCAGTGAAAAGCAACAAAAAGTAAAACTCATGGTATGTTCCATGAAAACCTAGCACCCCTCTGACTCTGTGAAAATTCCCTTGGGTATCAGCCTTCTAAATACAAGTTAAAAAAGAAGAGCAATAAAATATACTCTAGAGTTTTATTTAACTGTCTTTCTTTTTACCTCTTCACACTCAGCAGCACATTTGGTGTGTATATCCTGTCCTTGGTGG
>NW_017729026.1:25177473-25180833 GCF_001723915.1 Gavialis gangeticus
CGCAGCAACTTACTGTGCATTAATGAGCATGTAGATGTGCCCAGTGAAAAGCAACAAAAAGTAAAACTCATGGTATGTTCCATGAAAACCTAGCACCCCTCTGACTCTGTGAAAATTCCCTTGGGTATCAGCCTTCTAAATACAAGTTAAAAAAGAAGAGCAATAAAATATACTCTAGAGTTTTATTTAACTGTCTTTCTTTTTACCTCTTCACACTCAGCAGCACATTTGGTGTGTATATCCTGTCCTTGGTGGGCTATTAACTATTTTTTATCCCTCTTCTTTCTGTTTCAGTCTGTCTTAATGAGAGGTGTATATACCACTTCCATAGTGCTCATAAGAGCACAACCAGAAAGCACACCCTATCCCTCTTTTCCTGCCAAACCTGGAAAAGAAGTAACAAAGCTGCCCTGACGATGCTTTTCATCACCACTCTTGAGATCTCTGTCTCCAGTGTACTTTTGAACGGTGGCATGAGGCTACTCTCCTGTGGCTGCATTGCCTTGTTTTGAGGTTTAGCACATACATGAATGTGACATGTTTTTCAGATGCTTTCTTAGGAGTGCCACAGAAGCAGTATAGATGTACCCTAAAGGATACTTAAAAGACTATTCAGCCACAATCAAATGAAGAGGTTCAGCATAGCAAATGAGCTATTGCAATATTTATGTATTTATCGTCTTAGTACAGTAAAATGAAAGATTTCTGTGTTTTGGGGTTATGAACTTTTATACCTAACTGTGCTTTCCGTAACTATCAGCATATGTATTTATATATTTAGCCTGGCAGCCCCTAGACAAAGGAATTCCTCCAGCCACTAGACAAAAGCAAGAAAGATCTTCCCATCAGTCCCACACAGAGCACTGTTCAAGGCAAGCCATATGCAATGCACAGAGTGCACAGATTCTAGGGGGAGGCAATATCACACACATGCAGGTGATGCAAAGGTACAGTTTCCCAAAGAAAATGAGTAGAAGCCATATGTCAGCCCCTTCTTACCAAGCTGTAATCTTCTTACCACAAATTCTGTACATATCACCAGACTTTTTGCAAGTGGAGTAAATGCTACCCATAGTAAGAAATCATAAGCTACACTTCACAGACTGATCACGCTAGGCCAAGCTTCCATCCCCAGGCCATCTGAGGGGTGTGGGACGAGTCCAAGGCACGGATCTGTGCATGGGGTCATTTCACAGGCCAGATCCAGTGCAGGGTCAGTCTGTGGGAACACCCTGGCATGCCACCCCAGCCCCATGTGCCTCTTCCAGCCAAAAACCAGTCCTGGAAGCTGTGGCAATTAATGCTGCCTTTCCCCCATTGCTAAATTTCCAGGTCCACGAGGAGCTCCATGAACCAGCTGTGGGCCATATTCAGTCCACGGGCTGGAAATTAAGCACCACTGTACTGGGTGGTCCTTCTTTATTTCACTGACCTCTTTTTATTTTCTATCATTTCTCCAATTTCATGTGTTTCATGATTAGCATTATTATTTATTATTTGTTTTATGTTATTGTTTATTTTAAGGGTGAACTTATTTTACAGCTACCATCACAATTTAAATGAAGATCTATAGTATATGGAATATTTCTTGTACAAAATTACATTTAGAGATTTGTTAATTTAAATAAACATATTTATCAAATATATATTATTTGATAAATATATAGCTTGGCCCCAATGATAGTTGCACATTTAAGAATTCACAGGAAAATAAACATGCTAGCATCACCCAAGCAAAGCTAATGTCTTTCAATCACTTCTGACGTCACTGTAAACTCCCCAACACTTAATGAGACATGAAGAATAATTGCACAACGGTGGTGTCTTTTTGGGAGTGAATGCTTTCTACTGTGGTGATACAGGATAGATGGGATGCATGGAATGGGAAGGATGGGGTGCTGTCATCCTCTCAGATATTGCTAATGGTATTAATAGGTGAATACTGCAACAGTCATACTCCACAGTTGTCAGGTAGCTCTTCTTCAGAAGATCATTAAGCTTGTAGATATGTTTCCATCTTCCTTTAGGATTCATTGAAAGCCCATTGACAGGAACAGAAAGATTTTCATGTACTTGGATCAAGCCCATTGTGTGTGAAACTATTCCCCTTCTTCACCTTCAAATCCTTCCTTAGGCTTGTTTTTTCTGCTTCCACCTCAAATTTCCATCTAGAATCTAACAGGTTCTCAGTTTTCCATGAGAGACCATTTGCATGGAAAGATGGTGCCCAATGGGGGAACAGTTAAAAATGCTGTTATTTGAAATGGGGAGAGAAAAAGGGCAAGAAACTAAAGGAGAAGGGGTTAAGAACAGACGGGGTTCAAAAGTATGTATAAAGTCTGTTCTGATGATTTCATGATGTCTTCTGAAGAAACCTGACCAATGCAATTTTGCCTTTCTCTGGATAATAGCCAAACCTGTTTTGATTTTGTTTTCCATTGCAGAAATGCGGAGAAGGATTTTACCACACTACTTCAGGAGAATGTTCCCCTTGTAACTGTAATGGCAACACAAACAAGTGCCTTGATGGATCTGGAATCTGTGTGGTAAGCTGAGTCCAGAGACCCCACATTCTAGACTAGTCCCCTACTTTCACCTATAAATATGTTTTATTTCACCTGTAAACACAGATTATATTTTGAGTGAAACAATAGACCCTAAGCTTTCCTTCCTTCACATTTATATGAAACAGTACAAGGGTTGTCAACCAGCTGGATACGGGGGGTGGGGAGCAAGGGAAGCTCACACGCAGCGGCTGCTGCCATTTAGTGTCCAGCCACTCGCCACCCCCTCTCCAGCTCAGTGTCCAGCCATTCTCCACCTCCCCACTCAGCATCCATCCACATGCCCCCCTAGGCTCAGTGTCCAGCCATGCTCTACGACCCCCCTTGGCATCCGGCCATATGCCAACCCCCGCCCCCACTCAGCAGCTGGGGGTACACTGCTCTGCATCCAGCCATCGGAGGGCACAATGATGCAAAAATGTTAAAAACTCCTGAAATAGTACATGCATGCATGAAATACCCTCAAGGAACACCAAGATTACTGTAGGTCACAATGTCGACTTTCCCATCACCATGTCCATGTCGAGATGAGCATGGACATACGGTATGTGGCACCACAGACCTCTCTGTAGCACCACACACTGCACTTGCAGGCATTTCCCATGCTGCTGCCTTGCAGCGGAGGGGTGCGGGGGGGAGGGGGTTGGTTCTGGGATATCCTGAGGTCAAAAAAACACACACCAAAAAATTGGGTGGTGCACATGGCAACAGCATGCACGACCCAAGACCCACCACCCAAATGCGGCCACAGCCACATTTCATAGAATCATAGAATCAATGAGTTGGAAGGGACCTA
>NW_017729026.1:25180844-25210587 GCF_001723915.1 Gavialis gangeticus
CCCATTTGGAAAGTAGAACTGGTATACTGTTCCCTAACACAGAGCACAATTTCAGCTGCCATCCAGGCTCCCAGCTGCAGGAGCACTACAGCTACAGCTCCCCAAGGTCCCCAGGGCCCCAGTCTCACCTACCACACCCGTGGCAACCTGTCACATGCCAGAGCACATATGGCATAGGGATTCCCCACGGACAAGTAGCAATGTACAAGATGTGCCCCAGGAAACAAACATCTACACTTGTCTGGATGCAGCCCATAAGTACTGGATCCCAGTACACCACCAGAGCAGTAGGTATAATGTGTTTCCAGGGAGACTTCCTTCTGAATAACATTTAAAGGCAAGGTCATGACGATGTGTGTTCATTAAAGATCCCAGTGTGACAGGGTTGTTCTGTTAACCATAATTTCCCAACCAAATTTGCATGCAGGTAATTCTATACTGTCTACCAAAATTATCTTGGCAGTCTCAAAAAACACAAAATATTCTTCACTTCCTACCCTAAAGTGATGTTCTGTGTTTGTGTGAGTCATTAAACAGTCCTCACATTTCACCTGAAAGGTGAAGCAGATCCTAGAGGGAGAGTTTATGATAAGTCTGCAAATAGAGAAAGAGCTTTGAGATTCATCATGAAAAGGGCATATAAATGTGAACTCATTTCATTCTCACTTTTACTGTAGACTGCTGTATATCATACAAACAGCCTGTGACTGTAAGTGACCTCTGAGTGTGTACATACATGTGTTATCTATAGCAGTTCTGCCTCACAATTCACAGCAGCCAGCTTCCTGCTGCAGACTAACGATGATAGAAGGTTGAAATAATATACTGAGGAAAGAATGTGTTTGAATTCCAGGGTAACATTATAGCCTGCCATATGTGCTGGCTCACTCATTATCCGCTAATATGGAATACTGTGGGTTCACATTAGTACGCTATCACTTGAATCTGGGGAATAAAAGTCAAAGCAGTGAAAGCACCATCATACTAACAGACAATCAAAGGAATAAAATTCCCATAGTGCTAACAAAGGTGGTGAAGGGGGTTTTATGCTGTACAAAATTAAAAGGTATAGCCATACAAACAATTTACTGCAGGATAAAAAGGAGCAGGATTTTACTGCATGTTCCATGGTAACTGTCTATGTGCTTGTTTGTACCTAGTGATAAATATAAGCTAAAACATGACAGTGTACCTCATTTTTATTGAGGGCTAAGTCACCAGAGTATAGTTATGATAGGGACCATTCACAGAACTATTTTCTGTGAAGCAACTTTACACAGTAAAGCCAAATCCCCTTTTCCCTACTACATAGTATACAAAGTACTATCTAGAGCTCCTATGAGTCAGGAAAAAAACTCTCTCCTACTGATTTACTCTGTCGCTTCTGACAGGTGAAGTAACCCCTCTGTGCCTCAGTTGATCTAGCTGCAAAATGGGATAATAAAACTTACTTAGTGTGCAGGGTTGTTGTAGGTCTCAGTTTATACTTGGAAAGTACTATCAGATCACCTAATAAAGGATGTTGCTACATACCAGTACATTTTCAACATTGTAGTTTATGTCCGATACATTGTCTATTATTAAACTGCTAACAAAAGCAACATGTGCTCAGTAATGGAAACCATCTATGAAGTTGGCTAAGTGTAGCCAACACTAAGCATGACTATGGAGCACTGGTCCAGAGGTATTGTAATACCAGGCTGGCATGTGGAAAGCCTGGAGCAAGCTTCAACAACCACCTCCAGAACCAAAAATGCTGATTTGAACCCACTAAAATGACAGACTAGTGCATCCCATCAGAATAAGCTATATGATAGTGCCCATTGCCCAATTTTTTTTTAAAGTCATGGTGAGCCACTACATTAAATACATTTTTTACGTCCTCTTCACTCCCACAGTTCAGCTGTGCCTTTTTCCCATTTCCAACTACTCCTATTTTTTCATCAGCCTTAAATATGTGGCAAACATCACCAAATGGGGCATCTAGAATCCCTGTTACCCTTGCTGTTGGCCTGTCATATATGATTAATGTGGCTTCAACCTCCATGAGGTGGAGCCCAACCACGTTGCCCTGTACTTCATCTGCATATACACTTTTGGAGAATCCCAGGACTCACAACACTAATGCCCAGTTTCAGTCATGAGTGGGGAGCTAATTAGCATATGGATCCTTTTGGGGAGGGGAGGGTATCTGAAGTACATACACATACTGAGCAGTGCTGAGCTATGGGGTCACCTTGGCCTGAAATACTATTGCCTCTGCTGGGACCTAGCCCAATTAACTATATGGTAAATAATGAGCTATTTGGTTTTGAACTAATATCATGCACAGTTTGTACTACATATAAGTAGGTATAAAAGTTCTGCTTAAAAGTGTGTGTATGGAGTACCTGTGCTAAAACTTGCAGCAGTTTCATAAAAGCTAAAATGCATCAATTCTGGATTCACTAAGTCTATGAGTACCCAAATGGCTTTATGCAAATTAATATAGCTGTGTTTATTTCAAAGTCAGTGTTTTCATATTTGCCCCTCATTCCCACATACTCAAGGAGAGCAGGGTCTGACAGTAAGGGGGGGTAATGGGCTTCAGGAAGAAGAAGTTGAGGGGACAGAGGGCAAGGGACCCACCTGACCCCCTCCCTCCTCCCCAGATTTATTTTCCCTGCCGTAGCAATGGTAGGGGGACAAATTCAAGGCAAGCCTCCAATAATAGGATTCTATATGTGGAAAAGTATAACAAATGTATATATTTTCCATATATAGATTCTACTTATGGGGGCCATCCTATATTTGGCATCATCTTATACTTGAGTAAATACAGTACGTGGTTTTAGTAGTTGCTGTTCTCTGCAAAAAAAGGATGGCAGTCATTGAGGGTGGGAAAGAAATGAATAAGGTTGACTGCTGCTGAAAGTAATCTGGAAACATAGGGTCCAAATGTACTGTGACCTATAGTATTTTTTAAAGATAATTAGATTCAACTGGAATGAGCAATTTCACTCAGAGTTAAATCCCAATGTATTCTATCAGTCTGTATCAGTCCTTAGCTCAGCAAAGTAAGCAGAACCTGGAGGAAAGAGGGGAGGACAAAATTAGGTAAATTGGAGAGAAAGGATATGATGAAAAGAGAGGGCAGATTGGAAGGATTTGGAAGAGGCTAGGACAGGAGTCATATGGACTACAGGAAGTAAGAATGTTTCAGAAAGAAAGAATGATTTTAGTTACAGGCAAGGTTTTCTTAGGATGATAAATTAGTCCAATTAAATATATTGCCCTAGGAAATCCTTGAATAATTCCTGGACCATCACAGCTACAATATCACTCTACCACTAACAGGATTTAAGTTAGCAAAAAGTGAAAGAATGAAAGGAATTACTTAGACATTGGTCAGGCCACAGTTAGAGTATTGTGTCCAGTTCTGGGCGCCGCACTTCAGGAGGGATGTGGACAGCATCGAGAGGAGGTCCAGAGGAGGGCCATTCACATGATCTGGGGACAGCAGGGCAGACCCTATGAGGAGAGGCTATGGGACCTGAACCTGTTCAGGCTCCACAAAAGAAGGCTGAGAGGGGATCTGGTGGCCGCCTATAAACTTGCCAAGGGGGACCAGCAGGCAATGGGAGAGTCCCCGTTCCCCCGAGCACTACCAGGGGTAACAAGGAACAATGGCCATAAGTTGACTGAGAGTAGATTCAGGCTACCAGGAGGCACTACATCACAGTCAGGGCGGCTAGGAGCTGGAACCAACTTTCAAGGGAAGTGGGTGCTTGCCCCTACCCTGGGGGTCTTCAAAAAGAGGCTAGACAGCCACCTAGCTGGGATCATTTGACCCCAGCATCCTTTCCTGCCCATGGCAGGGAGTCGAACTAGATGATCTGCTTAGGTCCCTTCTGACCCTACCAACTGTGAAACTATGAACTATGAAACTTAGAGAAGATTTAGAAATGTGGGGCTAAATCCAATTTCACTATTCATGCTTAAATGGTGTGAATGTAGCTGGAGGAGCCAAGTACTTGGTGGCCCAAGTGCTCTGGTCCCCCCCCAGCACCTATGTATGTACCATGAAAGAGCAATTTTTTTATACACTTAAGCACAGTCTACAATTCAGCATTACCTGCCATAGCATATTAAACATGCTTAGTAGGGCTGTACTCTGTCCAGACAGCTGCAGGTACATGTGTAAGGCTGAGCAAGTCCTGAAATTTTAGTCAGGCAAAAACAGCAGAAAAAGAAGAAGGGTCCAAGCCTACTGGTTAGGGTTCTTGCCAAGGGAACAGGATACCCATGCTCTAGGTCCCCTTACCAGGAGAGTATTTGAACTTGCATTTCAGGGAAGACCTATCTAATCACCAGACTATGGATGAAGCATTACCAAAAGTCCTCTGCAGTTAGCCCAGAGCTCCATGTATTCACTGCGTAAAGAGCTCTGGGAAAATCCCTACCTCACTGGGAGAAGGGGCCCCAGCTGTAACCTAGGGTCTACTCCCCTCTGAGGCAGCACAATCTCACTGAGCCACCCAACCCCAGCCTTATCCTCTTCTAGCTGATTCCACATCTGATCCAATACCATTGAAAATAGTGGACAGGGCCCTAGAAGAACCTGGTAATGACTGCAGCTGGAAAGCTTAGAACGGCACAGGAGGGAGCCAGGCCACACAGAAGAAAGGGAATTCACACCCCAGCGAGGCTCCTGGGAACAGGACCCCATGATACTGGGTCTGCAATACCCCCAGATTTGTAGGCAAGTTGTTTCTCTGTTACATCAGTAACTATCAATCCAGATAGTGAGGTTGCAGGATACATGGATAGGATCAGCCCTCTACATCCAAATAGCTTAGGTAAAAGTTGTTTGAAAAGGGCGAGAGAAGAAAAGATTTTTATACATATCACTATGGTTTTATTATCATTAATGTATTACTACAGCTAGGTAAAGGAGCTTCTGCTCCTACTAGCTTCCTGCTTTAAATAAGTGATGGGAGGCTTATCAAAGAAGTGATGATCTTTAATTGCAGTCACAGACTATGTTAACTCTAAATCATAGATGTCCCTAAATTTTTCTAAATGTATCTAAAATCCATAAAAGTAAAAAGAAATGTCTTTACATTTCTCCAGTCAATTTCTAAAAGGAATTTAAAAAAAAAGATGACATATAGAAAAGTCAAACATTTTAGTTCGTGCAAGAAATGGTTAAAAAAACAACTTAGGCATAATTCTGTTTATCTCATCATGGTAGATACCTATTTGTTTTCTACTTTAGATGATAACTAAGACACAAACTGAACAAGTGCATGGGTTTCGGGTACAATGAAAATGAGAAGCACCAGCTGCTCCAGCAGAGATGAATTATAAGATCAGATGTTATAAACGTGCTTCTAGGCTTCTCTGCATGCAAATCCCCAAAATCAGCCTAGTGGCCGTGGCTCCCACAGCACAGAAACTATATGAAATTTTCATTGGCTCCTGCTCTGACTTTGAAATCTACTGAAAATTGAAAGCTTATTCATGTTGCCCCAAGGTACAGTATTTATTCTTTAATTTCTACAAACATCACTATTTATCTTAGGGTTCTATTTTTAAATCTCCTTTCAGCCTTATTTATAGAGCATAAATCTATCCCATGGAGTTTCTTAAAGCTTATTGAGTATACACAGTCAATAAATCAGCACACTCATTAGGTATCCAAACACAAAGAATAATTGCTTATAGAGCATTCCTTTTATACACTCTAGTGTAAAATTGGTGCAGAGATCAATCATTTGATCCTTTAATTAACACTGGACAGTTGTGCAATCTATCTATTTTCTAATATAGGAAAGGACCACTTTCAATTAAAAGAAGAGACATCAGTCGGTAGAGGCTAAACTGCATTTATGGTAGAATACTGTATAGACATCAAAAATGTCTCAAAGCCATTAGTCAGCCCTGTTGCATGCATTGATGATTCATCCACGCCTTACTAGAATAGGAGATCCACTCTCTATACTGACTTGAGTATTTTGCTCTCTGTAAGGTCTTCTTGTTCTCTCTTCAGTTATGCAATCAGAGGGAAGAAACCAGCCACCTCCAGTGCCTTGTAATTTTCAATTTGGGCTGTAAGCTCATATCACTTGCTTCATGTATGAAATTACAGCAGCTGAAGATGGCAGAATGCAGACAAGATGAAATGTATTTCACCAACTTAAAGCATAAGCAATCATAAAAGAAAGGAGCAGGATATAGAGGAGTGTTTTATACCTCCCTCAGCCTCTCCCCAGCAAGCTGGAGCTGAGCTAGTCAGAGGGAAGCTCTCCATTTTAAATTCCCAGTGTAATTTGCAGGATGGGGGAAGGAGGAGAGAAGCAGATAGTAAAATGAAAAATCCTACTGTGCTTCAAATTAATTTACAATTGACCATAAATTTGTAATGGTTACAGACCATCATCTGCTGTAAAATGTTCTGAATAGCATATATAGCTGAAACAGCAAGCCTACAAGTTTTCTGAGACAGTGCAGCCATAGGAAACAAATAAGTGCTGAAAGTGGGGGGGGGGCATACCTCTGTGCCACTCGCTCAGTGGGAGCACACAACTCCGTGCCACTGCTAGGCATTGGGTCCAGGCAGGCTGCAGGTCTATGCCCTGCCATTGGTGCAGAAGTTATGTCACCACCACCATCCCCATTGCTGTTGGGCCCTGGCTCCAGTCAGGCTGCAGCCCTGTGTCCCATGCCCTGGTGTCAGTACAGAAATCTGGGGAGCATGTGCCTCCCCATGGCCCCCCCGTCACATCACCAATAAGTGCAGCCCAGGTTAATATGCGGAGTGGACTTAGGAAGGAGACGTGTGACTCTTACTTAACAGCCCAGACTGAACGGTAGTGGTATATACCTTTCAGAGTGGAGACCAGTTGGGTCTACTTGTAAAGGGCTGTGACAATGACTTCAACATGCAGTGGAAGGGTGAAAGGATTAAATGGCAAGTGGCAAGGACAGCTGTCTGCAGCATAGCTATTTTTGGACAGAGGTGACAACATTTTTAAGGTTGATGTAGTTTTTGAGGTTGTTATTAATAATGGAAGGAAAACAGTATACCAGTGTTTGATCAGTGAATGTATATTTGGCTACACAAAACAGAATCTGAAGATAAAGAATTAGAAAAGGATTCTGTTGACTTATTCCTAGAAATCTTTTGGTGCTTTATTTTCTGCAAGGTGCTGCATATAAGATCCATGTACATTTGAGGTACCTGGTGATTATGGTAGAGTCCCTTCTGGGGAACTGCGAAGATAAAAGGGTCATGATGGTAAGAGAGGACAGATTTACTGGAATCCATTCAAGCCTCTTATGGAATTTTTAACAATAGAGGACGTTGTCGTTAGAATGATTTGTATGTCTAAGTGTTTGGGCTTACAGCTAAATGGAAGGGTTGGAATCGATTTGGCAGTCCTGCCCTTGAGGGTAATATGTTCCGCATGATTGCTAAGGCAGGTTTGGAGAGGAGCCAGCAGATCTACATCCATTCATCAAGTACTAAGGGAAAACAGCAGGGAGCTGGCACAGTTCTGCAGCATATTAGG
Source organism: Gavialis gangeticus (assembly GCF_001723915.1). NCBI lineage: Eukaryota > Metazoa > Chordata > Crocodylia > Gavialidae > Gavialis > Gavialis gangeticus. The sequence continues at coordinate 25,188,398 of NW_017729026.1, forward strand.
TACCTTTCACTCGAAGAGTAACCTGGCAGCTTGCAACTGGTCTCTTTCCTTCTGCACAGATGGACTTCATCTGTCCAACATTGAGAAGGACAAAGGTAATATATACCTATGAGACCTACAAGGCCTCTGACATTTTGTTTGGTAAGGAGAAACCAGTCAGGGCTCAGAGATGAGGGGTCATCACAAGCACTGAACTTCAAGTGGGGCACTTTCTTTCCTTTACACCAGTGTTTCCTAAACTTTTGGTACCCTAGGCACATTTTTTTTCTGGATTAAAATTGGCAGAACACCAAAATGGCATGTGTATATATATATTTTTTCAAAATACCTAACGTATTGCATGCCCCTGGAGGAGGAAATCATGCCAGTGCTGAGATGTAGTGTCAAAAAATAGCACAAAATACATCCTCCTTTAAGCAAAGGACTAGTCTCTATGCCAGTGGTTCTCAACCCTTTTAACCTCAAGGAACCCCTCCATAATTTTTCTGAATTTTGTGGCAGCTCAGTTACAATCAACTGAGAGAGATCTAAATTTAAAAAAAAAGATGAGAGAGGCCTTGTGACTAAAAAAGGTGATAACCACTGATCTAGCTGGTGCCACTTAAGGGAGGCAAGGGCTGGACCTCATCCTGCTGTGCCCTGCTCTTTCTACTATCTACCTTGCCCTGACCCCTGGTCTGCACCTCAGGGGGCAAGGGCAGCACCTGCTTCTAAGGTTGCTCCTGCAGGGTCTCATACACTGGCGACCACCCCCGTGACCTCTCTTGCTGCACAAAATGGCTCCATCAGCACATTCACCTGTCTGCCCACTTGCAGCAGAACACACTGCTAGGAGCATGGTCTGGGGATGCCTGGGGGAGGACAGCAGCAGTGGCCATCTTCAGAGGAGCAGCCTCAGGTGCCACTGTAGTAGGTGGGATAGATACAGGATGCCAGATGTGGGAGAAGAGCATTGATCTCCTCACACAAAGGGATTTTGTGGCATACTTCCATTGCTCTTGTGGCACATTCATAGGCTGCAGCACATCCTTTGGGAGTCACTACCATACACAGGGGCAAAGCAAAGTAGCTTCTTTCTCAGATGTGTGGGGCATAAGTAGTCAGCACTGCTGAGACAGGGCTGATTGCAGCAATATTACTTGTTCATACATGGCAAGCTAGGGAAGGTCACAGATGGAGAAAATGCAGTTTTTAAAATTTAATCAACATGCTTGAATAAAACATATTTAATTTATGAAATAGACATGACATAAGTTCATAAATAAGCCATGACATAAGCTCAAGGGTCAGTAGATTCAAATTAGATCTGAATCCAGATTTTGTGGCTGAGTCCTCTCTAGGGCTGCCAACTCCCATGATTTTACTGCAAGGCACACAATACTTGGTGTTTTTCTCCTTAAAGCTTCAGCAATTTGGAGTCATGCTGTTATGTAAGAGACTCAGCTTTCCTTCAAAACACTAAAAGTAAATTTCTACCACTTGAGGGAGAAGGTCAAAATCCAAACCTTAAGAGGCTTAAAAAGCAAAAGTCAAATTATGTATTTTTAAATCTCATGAATTTGATGGTTTTGAGACTAGAGTCTTGATTTTGGAAGTAGACAATGTTGCCCATCTCTGTAACAGAAGGAATACATATTGCAAAAGCTTGACCAGAAAGCTTGCATCTGGAGCTGTACATTGTGGCTCAAGCCCATCTCTGTAGTTTAAAAAGTAAATCCAAAGAATATACACATGTACATAGTGTTTGCATCATTGCCACCATATGATTTACTTGTTTATATTCCATTCACCTGGAATAATAATCACGACCAAACTATTTCTCTTCATGAAAAGTTATTCATGTTGCATTGCATTAAAAGTAGACCCTTTTCAACAGAGAAATCATTTTCTGAATTCATGATGGTGGCTTGATTCAGCCTCCAGCTTTCACAGATAACCTATTCCTTTTCATGTTGAAATCATGAGAGTTTTGCCATCAACTGCATTAAATAAAAAAGAAGGTACCATACATGCACCTAATTCAATGGTATTACATTTGTTCAAACAAGAAAAGTATATTTGTCTTTCCACTTGCAAATGCTGATATTTACCCTTTCCCCCGTCCCTTCCCCAATGGATAGGAGAGTGGAATTTAGTTTGACATATTGGAAACATTGTTTTATTTCACAAAAGTCTCTCTTTGTGAGGTTTTTTGCTTTCTGAGGCAGTTGTTTGTTTAATCTTCATTTATTTTCATTTCTGTAAAAACATATTTCTCTTTTGCTGGGCAACTTGCTCCAGTGCCATTACAGGGAGACGGTTCAATTTTCTACAGTATTATAATAATAATATAATATTTTCACAGATCAGAAGCTCATTGCACTGGGCATGGTACAAAGACAAAACAAAAAGAGGGTCTCCTGTCCCAAACACTTACTGCCTAATCAAACATATGCACGCTATTAGGCCCACACCCACAACATATTTAGGTGCCTAATTTCTATTAAGATGCCTAACCTCCCCATGATTCAATAGAAGTTTAGATGACTAAATAGGCATTAGACACCAACATACCTTTCTAGAACACTTAGTTCGTATGACTTCTGTCAGACAATGTCATATAGCAGAAACAATAAAAGGAGAAAAAAGTGCTTTTTCCTGGAAGGACTTCATTTTGCATGGTGCAAAGGAATCTGGGCTACGTCTTAATACCACTTTTGTGAGATAAGATGCCAAGTGTAGTTGGCTAGATGACATAATGTAGGTGGAGGAGGAAGGATGGCTTATGTAGCTCAAGTTGAGAATAATATCAACACAGAATCTTTTCTGCAGAAAATACATGAAGTGTGGCTGTCTATAATAAAGACTATGTAGACTCATTCACCTTGATTTATAAAAATCTGTAAGACTGTAGCAATTCAAACAGCTTGGCATTGTCTAACATAGGAAAATGCATTCAGAATACTCTATCATCTGACAGGCTGCTGATGATATAATGGTACATGAATGATTACATACTGTGGAGTATATCTTCATTTAGAAGCACTTACAAGCCAGCTAAGCTTTAAGGGACATCACTGACTTGACTTTGGTTTTGTAATAATACCACTTGTATTAGTATGGCTACCTGCAAAGGATCTGGGTTAAATTTTTAACTTAGAATAACAAATCTATCCAGCTGCTATGTCCTTAATTTCACTGAAATGCACCTTAATTTTTCTGCTAAAATGTGAGCAATATTATGTTCAGTTGAACATGTGCACTCCTACCTGAAGAGACAGAGAGTGTGCACTGTCTCTTAGGGACTCTACCATAATCTTTCATGTTTTCCTTTTGTCATTTATTTCCTCCATGTTTATAAAATAAAAAACAACAATAGGAATAGAAAAAGTTTTAATTAATTTTTAGATCTTCTTTCAGAAGAGGATTTCAGATTATAAAGGTGGTAAGCATAGTACAATTTGTGACTCAAAACAGTGGTGCAAAATACATGGTAACATGCATGCAAAAATGTATGTAGGTACCCCTGTCTAGGAGTGCTCCTCTCCTGGTACTCTCTGAAAGGTAACTCAGTGAATCTGCCTTGTGGAGTACCATCTTTATTGTTTCTCGCAATCATTTCTCTGAAAAAATGTGCTCAGTTAAAAAAGGAAAATGTGTTTTTCTGTAATTGTAAATCCTGGTCTCTTAGGGTCCTCAGAAACACTTCTGAAATCCAGTGTCATTTTTCCCTTCCTCAGTTTCACATAGATATATTCTGTTGAAAATGCACAGAATATATGTTGGCTCTGGAATGCCAATGGAAGTATGCAGCATAAAGACACGTTTTCCTCCAAAGACAAATGTATGACCCTGACTACACCAGGGAATCAGATTTGTTGAATAAGATAATAACATTTCCATATAGTCACTTTCCTGAATAGAATCACACTTGAAAGTGCCTCAGGCACTCAGCTAATAAGGTCTTTAGGGATGAAGTTCTGTTAACAATCTCCATTACAGTGAAAGAAAAACACCACAGATATGAGAAGTACCACCAAGTGCCCTGCTTCCCTACTGCATTTATCACCATAGTATTTTAGCAACTGGAAACCATCACTGAATTTATCTTAGCAATACCCATTGTGATGCATAGAGACCTGAGGATCGGATAGGTAAGCTGAATTGCCCAAAGCAAAATCAGAAAGTCTGTGGCAAAGCCAGACTGAATTTAAAGCTCCTAAGACACCTAGTTCAGTGCCTTAATCAAAAAGCCATCCTTTCTCTTTCAACTTTGACCATTTGCATGATGCAATATTCCCTATAGAAGACTTGGGAAATGATAGTAAATAATTGTGTATGAATATTGCATGATTATTCCACCTCTTGAAACTGTACTAGCCTTCCAGATTCTTTCATGCCATATCTCCTCTCGCACCATGTCTGATTTATTTTTTCTGTCTAACCTTCTCTCCTCCCCATCCTGCTTTGGACTCCTCTGATTCCTAACCCCATTTGATGTTTAATCTAATCTATAGTTCCAAGCTTTCTCCTACTTTGTTCCAAATATCACTCTGATATCAATCAATTGCATGCCATTTTTTAAAATCTAAGTGTAGCACAGCTGTTAGCATCTATATGTAAAAAGAATCCTCAGGTAAAGAACAGTTGTAAATTGTGCTTTGCATATTTTATCTGTTGTAAGGACCCTTCATGGATTTATAGCTTTGTGTAAATAAACAATTATCATAATTTTTGTACATTGGTATAGTTATGCATAATACCTGTAAAGACTAAATTTGAGATTATTCTCAACCTGGGCTACATAAACCATTCTTCCTCCATCTACATTATGTCATCTAGCCAACTACACTTGGCATCTTATTTCACAAAAGTCGTAGTAAGATACATCCCAGATTCCTTTGCACCATGCAAAGTGAAGTCCTTCCAGGGAACAGCACTTTCTTCTCCTTCCATTATTTCTGCTTATGGGCAGTGGAGAGAGGATGAGGGGTATAAATGGGGTATAGGAAAGGAACAGGAAATTATGTTATTGCTGGTGGTAGACTTCCACTGCAAAAAGGAATGGGTCACCCTTATAACTAGAAGTTCAGCAAAGCTTTCAGATTCAATCTCAGGGGTTTATCAGTGCATTGTTTTTCAATACAGATGATCAGTGCATATGGCCTTGACGATGAGTGTACAGTTATACCTAACTATCAGTTTTGACATAACCTGGATGAGGCTAAAACGCATGTACTGACCAGCTCAGGTCATCCCACAGGATTCACCCAGAATCTAAAATGGTCTAGGTTCTTCTGATCAGAACCTGCCTCAATCTAAAGAGAAGGGAATAACATAAAATTCAAAGAAAATAAGACTGGCTCAAGGTATGTATTTATAGCTTTTTGTACAAGGGGGTGCAGGCTATGCAGGATATAAACTGACTGGTGACCTCTAGCCATGAGTAAGTGAAAGTTCTCAATTTATACCAACATGTAAAGGTGATCTTAGTGTATCTAATTCAAAGCAGAATTTATGATGCCAAATTCAGGGTTTATGATTCAGAGGAATCACTACTGTTTTTTTCATTACATTTTCCTCTTTTAATTCTTTTTCCATGCTGCCCTTGTCACAGAGTACAGCACAGTGCAGTACAGCTTTAATTCAAGGGGAATTTTCAAATGTACAGTTTTTGGGTGGTTCACAATAAACTCATTCCCCTGTAATTTGGTCCTCCTGGAAATGTAGTGTTGATTGCTGTAAGTCAACTATATTGTTGGCAGGCACTGAACAATCTTCATCTTGCAGCTCTGCTAGTGCACCTGAAACCTGACCTTCAGCTTCCCTGTTATTCCAGAGAGTGCCAATTGCTAACCATGCTGTGATTTTTTTGATGTGATTAAATTTCTACCAGAGAAGATGCTAAGGCACCAAGGTCATTTTCTTTATATCAGCTATACCAACTTCAAATGTAGAATTCTAGACAATGATATCTGACAAAATAACCCAAGGCAAAATATTTCCCACCATCTGTCAAAAATCTATGCTAAGTGATGTACAGGGAGAATTTTAACTGGGATTATCACAATCGTTATTACACAAGGTGTAATGCAGAAGAAAATCATACCAACCCAGTCTCTTTAAAGACAACTCACTGGTAGAGAGGGGATTTTTTCTTTTATTTTTGGTTGGGTTTGATTTTTTTGTTCCCAAAGAAACATTTTCTGGATGCCCTGCTGAAGTAGAAATGACTGAGATAGATTCCAGAATTTTGTTTTTGGCTCTATAATATTCACTGTCTTGCTGAGTGGTAATGGACAATTCACTTAACTCATCTGTGCCTCAATTTGCTATCTGTAAAATGGGCAATTTATCAATGCTTACTTAATCTCATCACTTTAAATGACTTAATTAATAATAGCTTTCAAAGTGGCTTGAGGTTTTTATGGGAAGTGGTAGTCAGGTGCATAGCTTTATAATCATCACCATAAAATACCATGGTGTCAATCCTCATCCAGCATAAATTGTCCTGGCTGTGCTGATTACAACATTGCTATGACAACTCATACCAGCTGGGGATCTGCCCCTTTCTGTGTGGGTTGATAAACTGCTCATTTTATGGATTGGTTTTACCAAATATTGACCAAAGGAGATTAAAACCCTTCTCAAGCAGGTGGGCTATTGCCTGATTATTTTGTATGTCAGAGAAAAATAGGAAAACTAATATTGAAGCTCCTGCACTATATTTTTCAGAAGACAGTATATGGCAGTCCCCTAAGTTGCCTCCTTTGTGCTAGCTTCTTTAAGGCCAGGAGAAACACATAGTAATAAATCCAAGTATGTAAAATTCACGTAACAAAAAAAGCAAAGACACCAGCCTATTAGTCATTGTTAATCTACACTTTTCCTTGATGTTCACTTTAGTCATCAAGTTCATGGAATAACCCCCTTTCTCCCTGAATAAGCATGCATCTGTACTGAAATCTGTGATGCTTATATACACCAGTGGGCAATTTTCACTTTGGCTTGGTGCCAGGCGGTTAATCATTCCTTCCAGTGCATCCAGCCCTTAAACAGACCTGACCACTAAATCTGAATTCTAATGACATTTCTTGGTAATATACAGGGCACACTTTGTGTTCAGAGAGCCTTTCCATGCACATGCCCTCACTGATAGCTTCATCCTGTGTGCCACTTCGTCCACCCTCTCTGGCAGTCCAATTGTTCAGAACATCTTCATTTGTCATGCATTGCCAGTTACAAACAGGTTCATTTTAATCTGTTAGTACTTTGAAGGGTTCAGATCTGGCACCAGTCCTTGTTCTGCTTGGCAAAGAACTTGCCTAAATCATTTCTGCTCAGCCTGAATTAAGCATCACCTTCCTCTAACATTTGTCACTCTTTTTGCTTTTGAAGGATTGCCAGAGAAACACAACTGGAGAGCACTGTGAAAGATGCCTGGATGGTTTCATTGCTGATGTCCTCAGAGGAGTGCCCACATCCTGCCAGCCTTGCCCTTGCCCCTTGCCATCATTTGCCAAGTACGTAAAACAGTCTTTGCTTTTCTTTTCTTTTTTTTTTTTCTTTTCTTTGTGCACTTTCTGTTCTGAGTTCAGAGCCAGAAGCAACAATCCTCATTGGATATGGGAGGAGAAACAGATTGCTGCACTTCCAAAAACAAAAAGAACATTTTCCCACATTTTCATTTGTTTAAATTTATAACTGAGTGAAAAGGAAAAAGGAAAATAACATTTGATTTAAAGCCATATTTTTTCAGTCACTCCCATTGATTCCTACAAGCAAAGAGGAGGAAAATATCTGAACAGCTTTGAGCTCTTTTTCTAAGTAGGAAAGCTTGCCCAATGGTACAGTGTCTTTTAATAGCCTCCCAAATGCCAATACCATCCCTTTCGTGCAGGTGGGCACTGGTATAGGATACCAATGACACATGTGGAAATTGATCAGAGAATGCCCATAACATGACAGACACCCAAATAAGTGGTAGCTTGGCACAATTCATGAAATCCCAGTGTCTGCTATTTTATGCATCCAACTTCAGTAGAGACATACAAAATGTTGGAGGACGCTTTAGAGTGTAATTTCAACTGACTCATAGCCTGGTTTCAATATGAGACTTTGAAGCCTGTCAGACAACAAAGGTCTAGGTTGAAAGAAGAACACTGACAGCAGTCATTATTTCTGTGCTTTCAAAACTGTCAAATAAACCACCATATGGGACTTTGTATTAGTAACCTGTCATGGCACAGCAAAGATAACTGAAGAAATTGTCATTCTCTTGTTTGAAACCTATATCCCGTTTGAAGAAATATCTATGTAAATACCATTAGATTGAGAGGGAGGAGAGGTTGCTATCACTGAGGTTGTAAGACACTCTTTTTAGTGAGCCAGCTATTTCCTTCTTATATTTCCCATTCAATTTTCCATCAGCCTTTCCTTGACTGAATTTCTTCCCCTTCGTTTCAAGATGTTTGTTATGGCTACCAGAGGATTACTCTAGCACAACCTTGAATTGTGAAGACTTGTTTTTTTGTTCAGTTGCTCAGGGGCACAGGATCATTATAACAATTGGACCAAACCTAATGGTCCTAAGTCCTATAAAGTATTTCCCAACAGCTACTTGCGCATGGAGACTGCAGGGTGGGAAATAGCATTTATAAAACATTAAAACATGACAGCCTTGACTAGATCAGAGAAATCTCATGAGGGAAGGGGCTGGAGGAGCAGAATGGAGAGAGGGAGAGGGAGGGAGAAACACAGAAAGATGCCCAGTTTTCTTCACAAAGATCTTTTACTATGTTTAAAAAGACCAACAAAATGAATGAGTTCACAAGTGGAGTGCATTATTTCCTCGTGTTTCAGGAGCTGGGTCAATAACATGACCACAGTAGAAACAGGACAGTTGCACGGCATTTTGTTTAGCAAATGCAATTTAATTTTTTTCAGGTGGCTGATTGCCATACAACAACCATTTTAGTCTGCAGTCACAGTTCCCTTATACGTGGTATCCAGACATTTGAGGGCCACAACATAGCTGCCTCTTTCTTCTTTTGCATTTTTTTTCAATGATCCCATACATTTTGACCTATATTGAAGTGGTCAAATAAAATATAGGTTTTCTGGAAGTACAGGCCTGACAGTCAGATGAGGAAAATAAAAATAACCCCATTGACTTCAGTTAATCTAGACTGATTTAGTTTTCTGGAGCGTCTGATGCATTCTCTCCCAATGTTCCTCATTATAAGAGATTTCCTTAGTTAAACTTACATTTACCTCTGTTCTGCAGAAAGTTGGACTTCATTCTCATTGTAACAAAATGTGGCAGAAATAGAAAAATGTAAAGTTGGGATTATAAAAATATTTATGATAAAGCCCTTCACATTTTAGCTTTTTGCATAATTGTATTGTGTCTTTTATTTGGGTATTTGGGGTGAAATCCTGCCTTTCCTAAAATCAGTAACAGAATTCTAATTCAGCTTTGGGTTCTATCCACTTCAAGTCAGTTCCCCCTTTTCCTGTAAATATCTTTCTATATTGATGCTTTTTGAGCACTAAAAAATATTCACCTGAGCTCTACAGCAATATTAATGGCTATAAGACCTACCTCTCTGAATGAATTTGGTTGAAGATGTAGCATTGACTTCAGTAGGACAAGTATCAGGCAAGGATAGTATAATTCACTATAATCATTCATGCTGTGCTTTTGCTTGCAAACATATTTCCTCATCATAAAAGTTAGGGGACTTATCAGTGACTTATATTCAATTAAATCACAACTTTTTCAGTGTTAATATAAATTTTAAATGTAAGTTAAACCCAATTTATAGACCTAGAACCTAATATCACTTAATGTAGTTGATTACAATGTTAAAAGAGAAATTAAAGATAAAGAATTTCTGGAATATGCTTTGAAACTTTACTTTCAAAACTGTTTATCCATACCCCATAGATGATTATTAGTGATTCTGTATTTCTACTCAAGCAATGGTAATATAATTAGAAATCAGACTCCTGAGACAGTCTTACTGAAACATGTCTAATTTAATGCTATCATCATGTGCAGAAATGTGCATCTGTCATTGGTCCTGTTGCTGTTTTTGTATCAGTGCTAAATTGTCACTTTCTTTCCCTTTAAACTGGAACATTACTTCATCTAAATGGCTGCTATCCCTTCTGCCTCAAATGCAGCTTATTTTTCAGTGAACCATCTGCTCTTTTAAAGGGTCACATCTGAGTTATCTCAAGAAGTGAAAAGAAGAATGCCAAGCTAGAAGACACTACCTAAAATTGTTGTGTTTTGAAGTGATGTGAACCTTATTGTTTGTGTCCTAGCAATAGCTTTCCTCTTTCCCTATTTTATATTACTAGCACAAAGAAACCCAGACCTCAAAGTAGTGTTCTTGTAGCAAACTGCGTGGAACTTAGGTAGAAGAGCATGGTTTACAGGAGTGAGGCATTTGAAGGATGTACCAGGAAATTATCTTGTGACACCTGCTTGGAATGCTAGCTGTATCTGGCCAATTTATCTTTTAAAATGTATCTTAATAAAGAGCCCTTTTAATTGTACAGGCATGGATTCTTCTGACTTTACCCAGAAAATAGTACATAAAACAAGCATCATAGTTCATTTTGAAACATATCTATTGGTATTTAACTTTAAACACCTCTCATGGATAGAAAAGGTCTTTATAGCATCTCTACAGCATACAGCGCAGTAGGGGCCTGAAATCAGTTGGAGCCTGCAGGCAGTACTGGATTACAAAAAATAAATAATAATAATTGTATCTGTAGTGTGATCTTCAGGGCTGAACAACTGATTCAAAAAAATACATTCTTTTTTCTTTCCTTTTTAATTATTTCTTCCTATTTCTTGCCCCATCTATTGGTAAACAATAGTTTTACCTCTCCCATAAAGCTAAAATATGGAATATATTAGAAGCCTTCAAAAGAAAATATTTGGAAGATACTTCTTGCTTGTCCATTTTGCAACAGAAATGCTATCCCTCAAAATAACAAAACCAATGGATTTTTAACACTCAAATGGACTGGCCAACAATGCATCCAAATCACTAAGCTGCCAGACACAGTTGTTCTTAGGATCTTTTTTTTTTGTCTGTCCCAAGTGTTTTCATGTTTATTATCCTGGGAAGTTTTATAACAGTCCCCTAAAGTGTAATATCATCAGGTGGGGGGGCGGAGGGGAAGGAAGGGAAAGGAGACTGGTCCAATTTCTAACAGATGTTACTGAATTTTAAATCAGAGGGAACTTTATGAGCTGTGTGAGGTTTTCCTTGCTTGATTGTTTTTTGTTTTTTAAAACAAATGTCTAAAATATAAGGACTAGGATGGCCTTGGTCTTTCTTCATAACTTTAATCTGCTGTGTGATTTCTTCATCTGTATTGAGGAACTCTCTTATATAAAGGAAGAGGACAACTGCCAAAGGGTGGTAATTTGCTTGGAAAGTTCCCACTAAAATATTACAGAAGATAACATGTGAATTTGATGAGGAAAGACTCAGTTTAACTTCTGTCCAGTTGTATCAATGTCTCCGAACAAGACATAGTTATTCTACTCTGGAAATCATCCCTTAGACATACAATAGGAACAGTGAAGCAACTACTGACACACTTTTTATTTTGCTTGTTCCTGAGACAAACAGTACATAAGTCAGGCTCTCTCCCCCTATTCTCACCCTTTTATGCCTTTTAGTACACAAAGGGCACTTCTACACATTGCTGTATGGCAACATTGCTATGGCAGCATACTTTAGTACCTCCTTTTCAAAGTACTGAAGCATGAAGCAGTATGGGTGGTTACTGTACTGTGTGTGCGGCTCATGGTTAGATTTTGCTGCCACAGCGGTGCACTATAACAGAGGAGCGTGCCACTACGATGACGTATCTGGCAATCGTGTAGACCGACATAATCGCTACATCGCCATAGCACAGCATATGGCCATATAGCATATCGCTATGTCTTTGTAGGGTGACATGTAGGTGTGCCCAAAAAGGATGGAATTTGGTTACGCGTGCCCAACGGAAAATTACACTAGATTACAGGAGCTCTCAGATGGCATAAAGTTGCTGGAGCCTGATATTATCTCAGCAACTCCATACCCTAGGACAGAGAAGAAGCTCTGCTCTGCCAGTTCTCAGTTGGTGCATAGTCCTTTAAAAACTATAGCCAACTGATAAAAATTAGAAGATGGTTACCACTAGGACCAAGGAGTCTCCAATGTAAGACATGTGCACATTGTACCTGACTGTACACTGGTGCCCAGTGATGATAAGTGAGTTTCAGCTCAGAAGGGAACCTAGTCACATATTTTCTAAACTGACTACAAATGCTTTTTTCAAAATTGTTCTTGACTGTAATTGCAGCTAAGATGTGTTGCCCTCATCCGCTTGTGTAGGATTTGGCACTTCCTGCCTTCACTAATCACGCTGTGGGCATTCTTTGGAGTCAAGCCCATGTGAAAGCCTCTTGGTCTCACATTTTGTGATGCCATTATTTTTTTTCAAAAAATTCAAACTCAGTCCTGAAGCATGAAAAAGTAAAGGAAACCAGGGTGTTACAATACCATACCAATACAGCCACTCCAACAGTTAGCACTTATCAGTACTCTTTCTGGCAGGTTGAGCAGAGGCTAAGGACTGAAAGGATGTATAGACTAACTGACAGAACAAGGAACAATGGTCTCAAGTTGCAGCAAGAGAAGTTTAGGTTGGATATTAGGAAAAACTCTCTCAGTAGGAGGGTGGTGAAGCACTGGAACAGGTAGCCTGGAGAGGTGGTGGAATCTCCATCCTTAGAGCTTTTTAATTCCTGGCTCAACAAAGCCATGTCTGGAAAGATCTACTTAGGGAGGGTCCTGATTTGAGCAGGGCATTGGACCAGATGACCTACTGAAGTCCCTTCAAACTCAATTTTCTATGATTCACCTGTTCACTCCTAGAGATGGTAGAGGACCCTCAGGTCGTTTGAGTATAGATTCATGAACATCAGTGATGCTGTGCCAGCTACAGCACCTGGTAGTTGCAGGTCAGGTCTGAGGGATAGCCCTGTTGGGACTGTATTAAGATAAAATTGCTGTCACTGCTAGTCCTGTATCCTATCTGTAGTCAAAAATATAGATTTCAGCTCCCATAATGCTCCATCCAGTACCTATTGAAAGCAATACATCAGCTTCAACATTTTAAAATAAAAAGAGGGGGAGGGGAGCACAGTTAAATTCATAGGAAATATACAATTGCCTTGAACACAAGCTCTTTATTCAAAATATACAGCATGTGTAAGAGTATGAAAGTACATCTGAACTAGGCTACATGAAGGAAGTCAGTATATTTTATTATATGTATCATGCTACAGCCATGCATGATGCCTTCCAGATTAAATGAAAAGGCAAGGCATTGAAAGTCTCTTGTATTGTGTACAGTGTCCTTTGGGTCCTATTGATATCAAGAGAAGATGATGGTGCTTACCCCAGGTTACCTCAAGCTTTAGGTCACATAAATAATGTATGTTTATGCTGCAAAAAATGTTGACATGGGATAGTCATAAGTGTTGCTGATCTTGATTGATTTATTTAAATATTTTTTAGTTTTGCAGTTGCCTGTTACAGAAAAAGCAGAGTAGTGCGCTGTGTCTGTAAAGAAAACTATGCAGGATCCAACTGCGAAAGGTAAGCAGCGCAGCAGTCTGACTCAATGCTCAAGCTTGCCAAAGATTCAGGGGCCTTCAGGGAGTTTTCCCATACTGGGGAAAATTCTTTGCTTGACACTCCCTGGGCTGGATTATGTTTGTGTGTCTACAGGACTTGAGCCTGTGCCCATTAAAACCAATACAAATTTGCTATTGATTTCATCAGGGGAAGGATAACGATCCACATTTTGTACATTTTATCCACTTACTGCATTTTACTTCATAAAACCAGCCTTTTCAGAGGAAAATAATTTTGCAATGCTGAAAACAACTGATAGCTAAAGTGAAAAATTAGCTTCTGTATTGTATGCCTCTAACATTCCCTTCGCCCTCCTCAAAATGACAGCTTTCTGTTAATTACACTTGAACTGAGTACTTGCTCACACCATTAGCAAAATTATGTTGTTTAAATTCTGAATGATGTTTCAATAAAAATCATTGAGCCAGCAATCCTTTTCAAGTTTTCCAGATGTCCACTAATAGTTTCTACTACTTCTTATTAAGAGTTATGATGTCTGCAAATACAGCTTTATGGCATAATACACTTTACTGTTTTATCTTGCAAAGGACCAGTTTCTGACACCCTCACTACTGCTGTATGAAATTTCATTGAAATCAATGGACCTGGTTCTAAGTTAGACCCCGTTACACTCCCACTGGCGTAAAATTAATGAGGGTGGTGGTATAAGTTAGATCTGCTATAACTGCTACCAGGCTGAAGTGTCAGTACAGGATATGGATGCCTCAGCTGATTCCCCAATGTCCTGCCAGGCCTTTGTACCAGACAAGATCTCTGATGTATTAATTTAATCCATTATCTATAGTAAGAGATTTTGTGTAGAACTGAAATGAGACTTAGCTGAGAGAAAAAAGGGATGTGACAGATCCAGATTACAGTTGGTATGAAAAAAGCCAAGAAAAAGAAGAGCACAGGACTTCATCCCTTACCAAGTAAGAGTTACCATAGCTTCTAACTAAAATAATTTGCTTGTAAATATAGGGCACTCAAAATGTCAGTGTGCTACCTTTGGACCTTTGAAATGGCCACAGTGACAATTTTACAAGTAAAGCTTCTACAGATGTAGAAAATGAAGATGAAGAAACTTGTTTCCAGTCATCAGGATATATCTTGCTATTCTTTTGAAATGTCAGATATGCAAACATAGCAAAATATAGACAATTAAAAGGTCAGTGAGGTTTCTCATTGGTACTGAAATGTCACACTAGACTACCAGCAAATGAAGGACTGTGAAATAAAAAGCAGACGTATTTCTGTTCGTAGTGACAGGAATGGATAATGTCAGCTTGTTTGATCTGTTTTCTAATAGCTACTGACCAGCTTTTAATGGTTTATTTATATCAGAAGAAAAGATAGGGTTAGGCAGGGGTGCAAAAGGACAGCAGGAAGCAATCAGCTTACGTCACTAAGAACCTAAGATGACAAGTTGGTTAAGTGGTTAGTAATGTCAGGGACTTTGTTTTTGTTTTTTCTTCTGGGTTACAAATTCCAGTCCAACTTGTATCAGAAGTGAGAAAAAGTTGTAACATCAGATGGCTATTTAGTGCCTACATAAAATGAGGTTGTGGTCATTGCCTGTTTCCTAGAAGACAAGTGTCAGCATTACAGACATGCCCTTTGGGTGCTTCCTAGCATTCCTCATCCATAGTCTTAGTTATCACTAGTTGACTGTGATTCAGTTGCATAAATACTGAATCTCTCTCTCTCCTAGGGGATTATTTATGTTAGTGAGAGGATACATTGCCTGCATAGAATTGATCTGTCTACTCTCCACCACTTGTGCTGACACAGAAGACTGATAAGGGGCAGGACTGCTAAGCTGGCCTTTTCCCCTGAACATTAGATCAACCACACACAACCGTTTTTGAGCCTACATTATCATGAGATCACAAGCAACTGTCGATTTAAATCTATGCCATGTTTGGACCAGACATGATTTCCAGTGGGAAACTTCACAAAACAGTTTCCCTACTTCTCCTATATGGCTCAAAGAAGAGGCAGGCAGTTATAAAACCTGGAGTGTGAAATGCACAATTACTGCTCTCTACCTATTTCCCTGCTCCCAGGAGGCTGCCCAACAAGAGGGCTGAGGTGGAGATATGATGTATTCTGCCTTTTCCCATCTGTACAACTTCATAGGAATATGACTGGCACATCAGGACAGTAAACTATAGGATACAGGACACTGTAGGTGTTTCAGCATGTGTAATCTTCCAGACACTCTCTTCATCTGCCATCTGCACAGGATGTTTTCTTACTCTGTGTGAAAGGCTGGTTCAGAACTACCTGAATTAGTATATAGTGGGTGTGTCTACAAATGCATTTGTTTCAGGAGCAGTAAATTCTCCTGGACAGGTGTCTACACATGCAAAGACTTTGGAGCAGATTTGCTTCCAGCCCAGCACAAACCCCCTTCAGCAGCCAGGTGGAACTCTAGGCTCCCCCTGGGTGCTCCCCCTGGGTGCTAGCTGGCAGGAAGCATAGGACAAGGATGCAGCTGTCTCCTGGCAGGGACTGGGACATTGCTCCCTGCCCCCAGGACAGCTGCCTGCTGCCAGGGAAGGCTCCACCACTGAAGCCCAGGCAGGGACAATGCTCTCTTGTCCCAGCATCAGGGAACTCCTGGCTCTGGCTCCCCAGCTGGGAGCAGGGGGCTTGGAAAAAGCTGCAGGGGAAGGGTAGGTCCCAGGCCCCTGTCCCAATCCGCTAGGGGGGCAGCTAGCAGTGAACACCCAGTAGCCAGCATTGTAGTGCTGTGAAATCATGGAGGCTTTCCCTCTAATTCCCAAGTTGTAGTGCAGAGACATCCTTTTGTTCACTGTTTTCCAAAATAGGGTTTTAAGACAGTAATAGGCAAAATCCAGTTTTTGTTATGTTCTAAGTGTTAAAAAAATTCATCTTGGATTCCAAAGTGGACAGAGAGAAAAGGTTCTATTTGCAGTGCCAGCAAAGGGGAAGTCAACTTCTTACCATTGGTAATTACAGGAAATTAAAATGCCTGCAGGAAGAAACAAAGCTAATACAGTAATTTTACTATTTCCACAAAGAGACATGTTGAAAATTGCATGGAAAATAAAACAATCTTCAGCAACAAAGAGTCATTTACTGAGTTGTAGCAGGAGTGGAGCAAGGCTCTATTCGTAGGCACTAAAGTAAGGAGACGGAGCAGTATGTTTCTGTTCAGATTCCCTTGCTCTTCTCATTCAGTGCCAACAAGTCAAAAGTGTCATGTCATATGCAAACCAAGCCTATCTGGTATACTAAAAGGTAAGGGAATATGATGAAGGAAAGTGCATGTGGCATACTTATTTTCAGCTCTAAGTTTGTGACAGTTATTCCAAATTATGAGATATGGCTAATAGAAGGAAGGAAGACAATCATAAAAAGCAACAACTGTCTCCATGCCCACAAACACATCTGCTGGGATGAGAGTGCAGTACCTTCCATGTTTCTGCCACATGGAAAGCTGCACTTGAATTGAATGGTATATTTCAGATGAGAAAAACCTAAGCACTTCTTCATTAAAAGGAATGCCATGTGATCCATAATGCTCAAGGGACTGGAGCAAGTATACAGTTTTGTATGCTGAAGCCACTAATTCAAATCTGTACCAAATTTAGCAGTCATTAGTAAATGCTGTTACTATCTGAATGCTGTTTGGCAGCCTACATGAAATGATCTAATTGTCACAGGACACTTCTTACCAGATGGATGTTCATGTGAACATTCCCAACCACAGATGATCAAAAAAATTAATAAAGGGAAGGGAGAATCGTGACATTCCAAAAGGTTTCAACCAGTTGTAAAGATGGTAAAAGAAATGGGGGAACTTTTTCAAATTTAAAACTTCAGGGGGTTTTTAATATTGACCTATTTAAAAAATTGGCAAACTTTGCTAGTTGGCATTGGCAGAGGATCTAACAAGCCTTTCAACATGACCACATACAGGCATTTCTATCAGTACATATAAAATGTCTGCACCCTGGTTGTAACTGTGAAACACCTTGGTTATAACTGGGCACATTTAATTAAAAGAAAGAAATTCTGGCGCAGTTCACACCAGAGTTTAATGCACCCAGCCTCCACATTTACATATGCACCCAGGACCACAGCACATTGAGCTGGGTCAGAACCAGGGGCTCAGCCTGCCAGTCCGGGGCTGCTCTGACCTGGTTCAATGTGCTGCAGAGGGGCTCACTATAGAAGACATGTCTACACATGCATTAAGGCACTTTTTCTAATGCACATTAAATTTAGTACCACTAATGTGAGGTACTAAAGAAATGCGCATTAGGCTGCCTTAATGTGCAGTAATGAATTCTCATGGTTTTTAAATGATTTTTAATGCTCAGTAGCCTATTTTACTGTGTATTAGTATGATTGTGCTTTTTTATGTGATGCTTTAATGCATAGTAAAATAGGCTACTGCACATTAAAATGCACATGTAGACATGCCCAGAAGGAACATGAGTGACAAGTTGCCTCTAATCATGAAGCTTAATGTGTTCTTTTTTCCTCTCTAAACTTCTGCCTGTGTGCATAGCAAACTGCTCTTATCCCAGTGGAAATTGAGAGTAACCCAACTGAAGACAATGACACTATACCAGGTTAAAAAATAGGAGATCTGTATATGCTTGCAGTTGATTTCAGATCTCTCCTTCAGAAGCATATAACTATGGGTGTCAACTTTAATATTTACCTCAAGGTCACCAATGTTGTAGGCTATTTTTCTTACTGTCAGGAGATTCTGGCTGTGTTTGCACCTGGTCAGGTGCAAATGCACTTCCACAACAGAGGCAATTAATTCAAGCAGCTAAGTATATGATTTCATTGTAGGAACTAAGGAACTGAGCACCAACAAAGTAGTGATGAGGAATCTCAAGGAAATCAGAATTATTTTCTCCTTTCATGGAGAGCCATCAACAAAGAGATCAATAGCAAGGATTTTTAACCAAACCTCGCCACATTTCAGCATTTAGATATAACAGAACCTGGTTGTCTCATCACAGAAGTAGTCTAGGTCAAACCATTTTATATTCACTTTTTTTTGCAAGAATTAAAGTGAAAATGACATCTAGACTTCCTCTACTTTTAATTTCACAACATGAAATCTGGGCTTCTTCCCCCTTCCCTATAAAACACATGATGTATCATGTCCAAAGTTGATAGTAACTAAAATAAACATTATTATTGCTAAGTGATGGACCCTGTGCCAAGGTCATTCTGTAAAACACTTAAATACAACATCTAAGAAACAGACAGCTAAAGATACTGACACAAAAAAAGACTGAAATGATCCAGAACTAAAAGTGCTCAAGATAGAGAACATATGTCTCAAAGCTACAAAGAATACAACTATAAATACCTAGCTAGATTGAAGTTAGATTACAAAACAACATCTGGTGCATTAAGGTTTTAATTTGATTTTTTTCACTAGCAGTTGCAGACTGTCACCAATTCCTGGTGGCTCAACAAGTTCAGAAAAATGGCACTGCTGAAGGGGATGTCATTATTAATAATCACTGTTGGACTTGGTCTTCTTTTTAGGTGTGCCCCAGGTTACTATGGCAATCCCTTGCTGATTGGAAGCACTTGTAGAAAATGTGACTGCAGTGGAAACTCAGATCCTAACCTGATCTTTGAGGATTGTGATGAGGTGACAGGCCAATGCCGCAACTGCCTGCGTAATACCACAGGGTTCAAGTGTGAACTATGTGCTCCGGGTTATTATGGAGATGCCAGAGTAGCTAAAAACTGTACAGGTATTGTGCCATGTTTAGCACTGTGCGTATGTGGGCATGTGTGTACGTGCATGTGTTTATGCATACATTTGTACTGATAAACAGATAACTAATATACTACATATAATAGTAATATATGCTATATATATATATATATATATATATATATATATATATATATATATATATATATATATATATATATATATATATATATATATATATATATATATATATATATATATATATATATATATATATATATATATATATATATATATATATATATATATATATATATATATATATATATATATATATATATATATATATGTATGTATATAGCTAAAACATAGTACAGCAAAATTGTAATGCTTTACTTCTGTCCCCTTCTCCATTTCATCTAATAAAATGATGAAATCATTGATTCTGCAATAATACTGGTAATATCCTTCAGTGCCATGTTATCATTAGGCTTAAGAATTAAACTACCAATGAGATGAATGAAGAATTTACTGTCAGATCTTTGGTTCATGTTCCCTGTACATGTAGGAATGCAACTCTACATTTACTCTATCCTGATCATATTCAAAGATTTTTCTTTACAACTGTAAGATTGATGAATAATTGATCGATTAACCTATTACAGGATTTCTTTTAATAATAGGTTAGATTCTGCAAAATCTATCAATGCTATATAGATCATATAGACACAGCAAATGACTGGTAATGTCATGGACTGGTGTTTGAAATCTTTGTTATAACAGACACACACACGAACACACGCACATACAGATCTTTCTACAGAAACCAGGGATACTGTGAAAATATAAAACATCACATATCAGTAAATGACAGCTGATATCTCACTAATCGTTGACATAGTACAGAGGTTGTCAACCAGGGGTACGCATACCCCCAGGGGTACTTGAGAAGGCCCTAGACACAGAGCCCTAGACACAGAGCCCTACCACAGATGATCCCACACTCAGCAGTCAGCTGCTTGTCACTCCCCCCACTGCCCCGACTCAGTGACTGGGGGTACACTGCTCCATGTCCAGCCACCGAGACTACAATGAACCAAAAAGGTTGAAAATCCCTGGCATAGTAGAACTCTTCTTAGGTATAAACTGATGAAAGCCCTTAGTTCTAAATGCAGTTTGCCTATATTAGTCAAATTTACATACTACTTGAATTCAATACTGATTGAGACTGAGGTGAAGGTGAGCTCCTTAGAGCCTGTAGGAAAGTAGCCAACCACACTGGGCATCTATATATGTGATCCAGGGGGGCACTTTAAGTAGAGAGGCTCTGAGAGTATGACATTCAAGGAGCTTTAGTTAAAGTGCCCTCACTGTCATTTTGAAACTTGGGGACGCTGAATACACATGATTCTGAGGCTGCTGGAGCATGTTAATTATCATAATACAGCAGATTTGCAGCAGATTTAATTAACTGAGTCTGCTCCAATGCATGCTAATTAGCATGTGTCGGAGCAGAGGTCCTTCACGTATATAGGTGCCCAGTGATCCTAAACAATGTCTGCAGTACCAGCCACCAACATGGCAGTTTGGGAAGAGGCTAAATCAGGGATTCTTTTTTAAAAATAAAAGAGTGACTCTTTTGCTGTAAAAAAATCAAAAAGACCACAGTAAGTCAGAATGTTTTTAATACTATGGGTTGCTATTTGAAATCTTGTAAATCATGTTTGCGCACCTAACAATACTAACATTGCATGGTACCCCATGGCACGCTTGAAAGAATATCAAGGCACTCCAGGATATTGCAGCATCCTAGCTGAGAATCACTGCAGTAGATCGTGTATTTATGAAGAAAGCTGGCATACGTAAATACACATGTTCTATTACAGGGGTAGGCAACCCCCGGCATGGGTACCAGAGCATGGCATGCAAAGGCATTTTGCTTAGCATGCATGCCTTGGGGCAGATGGCAGGGAAGGGGCTAGGGCTGCACTGCCACAACAAGGATTGGGCCCCTTGCAGCTCCCCTGCCATCCGCCTCTGGCATGCCAACATTTTACAAGTTGAGGTTGCTGGTCTCTTTGGCACTCGGCCCAAAACCATTGCCACCCCTGTTCTATTACTTTTATCCCTTCCTTTCTTCTCCCATGCCTTCCTCCTGTTTTTAATGCTCCCTTGCTGTGCCTTATTTTACTTTAGATCATAACTCTTTCAGTCAGAGACTATGCTTTTGTATGTACTTGTACTGCACCATGGGCAGTGGGACCACATAAAGTAGATGCCATTTATAATGGTAATGTCACCTTCTGTTCTAACCACTATTGTGTAATCTTGTTAGTTCAAGAGTGGTTGTTATATTTCTATGCCTCATTTGTTTTACTTTCTGAGTTTCAGTTCTTCCTAAAACTAGGAAGATGTTGGGCACTCAAATATTTTAAGAAAGGTACATCTTTCTTCCCATAAACCTCAAGAAAGTTGCAGATTCTATCTGAAAAATGTTGTACTAGTTTTTATCTAAATCTTTTAATTTATCCTCTAGGACTAAACTTTCTTCTACAGTTTACTCAACCAACTCCCAATTTGGGAATATTCATTTTGGAAGGTATTATGGAGTGGAATTGCTGCCCCTAGTGAAAAAGTAGTTAGGGATAAACTTTGGGTCAGTCCAGCACTGCCCCCCGTACCTGAAAATAGGGGTGCAGAAGCTAGGACAGTCTTCTCAGTAACTTGGCAGCCTGCTGGAGGGATCTGAATGTCATCCGTTGCAA
>NW_017729026.1:25215587-25219766 GCF_001723915.1 Gavialis gangeticus
GTAACTTGGCAGCCTGCTGGAGGGATCTGAATGCCATCTGTTGCAACTCATGAGAAGGGAAGGTATTCCTGGTAGGAACTATATCCAAGAAAGAAACTATTTGGAGAACTGCCTTGGGAAGGGGGTGAAGGTAGGCACACAATTGGACTGTAAGACAGCCCACCTAGGTGCTGCCCAAGCAGGCTTTTAAAGAGTTTTACAGATCTAATTTTACCTTTACCTCTGCTAAAAATTATAATGTAGCGTATTTCATTAATAGCAGCTGACGTTGCCTGAACAGAAACACTGTACAAACATTTAGACAAGTAATCCATAAAGGGTTTCTATGCCTCATAAAGTCTACTAACATTAATCTGAAAATGACTGCTCCAAATCAAAACATCTATGTTAGATGCCTTGTACTTAGCAAGGTTGGCTTAGTTTTTTATTTGTAACTTCATTAATGCTTTGGGGAGAAATATTCAACCTGAGGAATGCCTTATTGAAATGTAAAAATATGACTATGCATATCTGACTTGCAAAAAGCAGCACAAGGGGTACATAAAACAAAAATTTATACAGAAGAAAAATATGCTAAGAGCCATAAAAGAACTAGAATAATAAAAACTACAGCTAAAACAGGTCATGTAGTCCATGCCACGGCATGAGACAGGGTCATAAAAGAAGCAGAAAGGAAATTTGAATCTTGGTCTCTCATATCCAGATGAAAGCTTAGGCATTCGTCTATGATAGAGAATATGATAACAGAGCACGGGTGTGAACCTGAATTTTTCACATCCCAGGCCAGTGCCCTAACCAGGGAATCACAGACACCCAGCAGACAAGAGCAAGCATGAAATGAAAGGAAATAACAATGTGGTCTTTCTGTGCAAGATACTGCCTAATGAAAAATGGCTTGTATTCCAAAGCTTGTCGAATTTTATTCAAACTATCTAGTTAGTCCAATAAAAGATATTCCCCTTGCCTCTGTGCAACATAGTCATTTTCCTATACCATTTTTTAAAAACAAAAACATTTATACTCATTTATAAAAGTTTTGTGTGCTTTTCAACATACCCATTAGCATGTGTCATATGTTTTATAAGGCTTTACGCACACTTCCCCCATAAATTAAGTTAATTCAGAAGCTTTCTGGAAGTACTGTTACTTATTGAGTGCATCTATATGTGCATTAATGCACCTTTTCTAATGCACATTAAATTTAGCACCTCTGGGTGCCTATACATGACTGTGGAGGCTGCTCCAACACACTGGAATTCCAGAGCATTGGAGTAGACTTGATTAACTGAGTCTGCTGGAGCATGGCAATTGCCATGCTCCAGCAGCCTCCTGCATCTTGTGTATCAGCATTCAACGAGCTTTAGTTCAAGTGCCCCCAGTGCCATTTTTAAAAGTGGGGATGCTGATACATGAGACATAGTGGTGCTTTCAGAGCCACTCTAATTAAAGAGCCACCCCTTCCCACCCTCAAAGCATGTGTAAAAGTGTCCTCCAATGTAAGGTACTAAATTAATATGCATTATGCTGTGATAATGCATGATAGTGCATGATAATGATAGTGGGCATTTGCACACTTTTTTTAGTAATGCTTAGTGCTCAGTAGACTATTTTACTGTGCATTAATGTAAACCCATGGGTTTTTACATGATGTTTTAATGTACAGAAAAATAGTCTACAGAGCATTAAAGCACGTGTAGATGCACCCATTAACACTGTAAAATGTAATGCTACTTTTAAAATGCAGCACTTACTAAACAACTGGATGAAACATAACCTGTCAACCTTGCTTTTGAAATTAATTTGTTACAAGCATTTGCCACACATGTAAATTAGCAAGTTAAAAAGAAGACGTAATTTTGTTTCTACATGTTGCTGTTGTATTACCTGGTAGCCCTAAGTGTTTTTTCTAAAATAATCTAGATCCTATCCCCATCGTTTATGGCTGAAACTAAAATAGATCACATTCTAAACCCAATCTAGTATAAAACCAGAACAATTTCACTGCCATTAATTAATTTCTCTTGTACCAGTGAAACCAAAATGTAGTTCATTATGGCTGCTTGCAAACATTAAAAAAAAAAACAACTCATGCTTTACTGGAAGAAGCAGTGTGTTACTTTGACTTGGGTCTGCAGCATCTCTATAGTTCAGGTGCTTCAGCAGGGCTTTTTGGCACTTTTATCTAATAGCTGATTCTATCCACTGATTCAATCAGACAACAGGCGAGCCTGTTCCAACTAATGCACTGCCTCTTCCGGGCACTGGGCTCCATGTGGGAATGCACCAAGTTTAAAGTAAAGAGCCTTTTTTGTTGTTGTTTTTGTTTTGTTTTGTTTTCTTTGGGGGGGGGTCATGTCTGCAAGCAGCCCAAGTTTACAATTAAGCATACATTACAAAAATTTCCCCTCAAAATTTTCTGGCTGCTTGTCATTTGATCTGTGGATAGACAAACACAAAATATAAATAAACAATGTTATTATTGGAACCTGATGATACTGTGAATCACAAAAGCCAAAATAATTCTGGGAAAATCACTTTTGTTCCTTTGGGTTTTGTTGTTGTTTGTTTATTTGTTTTACCTGTTTATGTTTTAAGACTATATTTAAGTATTAAAATATTGTTTTAAATAACAGAAACATAAAGAAATACAGTTGTGTTTTCTAAAAAATCACTTATGACTTTAGTAAAACCTTAGCTTCCTAAAGCTGCAATGATTTTTAAAACCTCATTTACTTTCACCGTAAGTGGGTTATGAACAGCCTGGCATGCCAGACTGAATATTTTTTTTCCTCATCTGATCTTGGAACCTAAGCAGTCTTAGACCTGACTAGTACTTGGATAGGAGACTGACTTAGAAACCCAGGGTTCACACATATATACTAACTTTCTGACAGTTAAGCCAACTTAAGTTTTTTAAGTCGACTTAACTGTCAGAGCATACACACGTATGTGGAGCAGAGTCGATTTAAATGCAATGCAAGATAATACACCTCTGAGGTGTATCATCTTGAGTCGCATTAGTTAAGTTGACTTAGCTCATAAGATAGCTGCCACCATGTCAAGGAGCTGTATGTGTATATACTCTGAGGTGGCTTAACTTAAGTCACCTTAGTTAAAAATCGCCTTATTTTAAGTTGACTTAGTACTTGTGCATGCACCCCCAAGTGCCGCAGATACAAACCAAAGAGTTTTGGCCAAATACTTTGCAAATGCTAAGCTGTAAAAACTGAATGAGTGGGAGGACGTCTTTCAGCTCCATCATCACAACTGATCTGATGGATGGGAATGCAAGGGTGGGTGTTTGTTTTTTGATTTGCTAAGCTTGCCAACAGCACTACAGTCAGCTATTAATTCTTCTAAGGTTGGAAGGACAAATGAGGAGGCAGTCTGAAGCTGCAGAGTTGCCATCTGCCTACATTTCTTGGGAAACCAGTTCTACTCAAAACAGGCATCCGTGGATATAGTGCAGATCAATACATTCAATAGCCTTCATGGAGATAGATGACAAATACTTAAAACTTTAAGTATGCTTCTTTCCATGGTCTGCCTCCCAAAATTCATTCTGTACAGTTATCTGTACGTGACTCAAATGAACATCCTGATAATATTAGTCTCTCTCAGATCTCTCCTTTACTCATCAATGAGAATCATCACATATTTGCATCTCAGTTTGGATTAAACCTGATAAATCTCAACAAACAAATGGAAAGTAGAAAGCGAAGAGATGAAATCCATGCTTGCTCTATCCATTGGCAGGGGAGATTGTGTAGTCTAATGTGTAAGGCATTTGACTGTGAGGAGACTATGACTTTAATCCTGCCTTTGTGTCTGACCAGCTGGGTGACCTTGGACAAGTCATTTCACCTCTGTGGTTCTGTTTCCCCTCCTGCCCTTCTTCTTATTTAACTAGACTGTAAGCTTCTCAGAGCATGTACTACTTTTTACTATATAGGGCCTAGCACAATGGGTTCCAAATCTTAACTGATAGATTAACTGATACATATGATACTTTAAAGCAGTTAATGATCATTCTAAAATATCCTTCTTTTCCCACCAGAGTGCCATTGTGGAGGAGGACCATGTGACAGCCACAATGGAGAATGTCTAGCAGAAAGCCTTGAATCTCCTACAGGAATAGACTGCCCAACTATCGGTAAGCAAAACTGCTTACCACCCAAA
>NW_017729026.1:25224766-25228722 GCF_001723915.1 Gavialis gangeticus
TGGAGGAGGACCATGTGACAGCCACAATGGAGAATGTCTAGCAGAAAGCCTTGAATCTCCTACAGGAATAGACTGCCCAACTATCGGTAAGCAAAACTGCTTATCACCCAAACTAAACCATTACCTAACCTTAACATATAGTACACTGTAAATATAAGTTAAGAGTTTGATTCTACAAGGAGCAGAGCATCCTGACCCTGATGCAGCAAAGCACTTAAATATTTTTAAGTGCTACCCTGAAACTGTCCAGGAAAAACAATTATTCAGAGCTGTGCACAGAGATACCTGAGCTACTGCTAGCGTCAGGAGAGCTCTGCTAAGTCACTCTATGCATTCAAAGCTGGCACAGATGCCTCTACATAGCATTGCTTTGGGGCATTAAGTGAATGCAACTTGTTGAATTGTCTTCTCTGGGACTGCTTGTGTGCTTGAACATGTGCTTGTTTGACTGAATAGCTGGAAGGAGCCTGGTTCTGTGTTCCAATGTGATAGACACTGCCCTGGAATGATTGGAACCTGGGTTTCAGCCCTTTTCTTCCCCTCAAAGGTATTTCTCCATGTTGCATCTAATCCTCATTAGTTAAAGCAGATAGACTAGGAGTAGGCAAAGTCCAGCCCACAGGCCAGACTGGACCCATGGCAGACTCCATTTCCCAGCAGCCCCCATGGCAGCAGCTCCTTCTGGCTCCTGCCAATGGACCCAGCCCCACTGCCTGGGCATCCTGCCCCATCTGCCCTGCATGCACCACCAGGGGTGGGACCCATGTGAGCAGGGCACACAGCTGGGCAACTGGAATGATGCTGCTGCTGGGAGCAAGTTAGCTCAGTGGGACCAGGAAGACCATGGGATCTTGAGAGGCTCAGGGCCAAGGCAGAGCCATGATCTGGTGCGTGCACATCCCTGCAACAAGTGCAGGTTTCGCGACCAGGGGCATGCAGGCGGCAGATCACAACTCTGTCCCAGCCCTGGCCCTGCACTGTCACCACCGTAAGATCCTGGTCCCAGCCCCAGAGCAGCTCCCCAAGCAGCTGTGCGACCTACCCATGCTGCTTCCAGATGGCCTCTATAGAGACCCTGGGAGTATGGGGACATGACAGTACAGGGCTGGGACTGGGGCTGGGGCTGGGGCTGGGGCAGAGCCCCAGCTCTGCATCCCTGCGCTGTCACAGCCCTGTGCTGTCATGGGCCCATCACTCACGGGGTCCCCATGAAGACCATTTGGGAGCCATGCAGGTAAGGGCTGTTGGGAAATGGAGTCTGGCTGCTGGCCAGATCTGCCATTTTGCCCACCCTGAGATAGACTGCAAAGAGGTAGGAGAACATGAGCTACAGTCCTTCACCTCAAGCCACAGAGCCTCTGCTCCTGGCTCTGCATATCTTACCCTCTTGGCTACCCAGTCAATCTGCTACACCAGGAGGGATGGAGGATGTTCTTGGCACCGACAAACCCATGGCCTGGTCATTAAGGGAAGTGTGAATTATGGGCTCAGACCTTCCCAGGGGTCTGGCTCTTGTATCTCCCACTCCCTGGTAAACATCCAGGCCACTAAACTCCTGAGCTAGTAGAATGTTTTTCTGAGCAGCTAGTCATCCCTAGCTTTTCTCCAGTCACCTTTCTGGGGATTAACACACAGTCATGTACCTACCCAAATAGAGTAGCATCACCACAAAGCATGGCTATAGCGAATCCATGCTGAGCATACTCAGAAGAACGAGTCCTAGCTGAGCAGTTATTAACAGGGTCTAAAAGCCATGCAAGGGACAAAAAATGCACCTCACAGCTATATTTAGAGGTGTAAATTACACTTAGTTTCCTATTGGAGAAATAGGATTTGACTCTCCAGTACCACTATGTTGTAACTGTTGGTAAATGCTCAGCCTCTGATGAAGTAGGCTGTTGGCTACATAAGCTTTTGCATCTCTGAATGAGTTAATCTTTTAAGATGTCACTTTACCCTGCCTCCTACATACTGTGCAGCACAGAAGGCATGCAGTGCAGCCAAAAGAAAGTTGACATTTTAACCTATACTTTTTCTCAGAGTTCTTTCTATTTCTCAGAGTTCTTTCTAATGCTCATGTATTGTTCAGGTAAGACTCTTTGCACATATTAATGATTTCATAATTAAAAATGACATAGTATTTTTTAGAGCAAGAGGCATGGCTATATTAGAGATCTAGGTAACCATAATACAGATATATTTATACTGTGCTTTCAAGAACTGACCTTCTAACTGAATTGTCAATCCAGAGTACAGCTGCTGTAAATGACTGCTAGTCAGTGAGCAGGGAGTACATCCTAATTCTGTTATAGCAATAAATATTAAATAAATGTTTCTATGCTGTAACAGGATAAAGTGTGTGAACTGACCCCAGTTTCTCATTCTCTGGGTCACAAGCACGTTGAGCCTTTAGGGAAAAGCCAGGAAATGCCTCATATGACCCCTCCCACTGTTCATGGAGCAGCCTTGACAGTTTTCTCAAACCAGGCCCATCTGGTCCTCCTCAGCTGGAAGCTTGGTGCCTAAACTGTGGGACTTTGAAAGTGGGTGGATTAAAATGAAGAAAAATGGGTGTCCTTGGGGCTCCATTAATAAGAAAGAGGAGGGTCTCTTGGGGTAAGAAATGCATGAACTGAATTTTTAAAAAGAAGAAGGAAAATGCTTCCTATTTAACTGACACTGTTCTTAAAAGAAGAATGACCCTATCTTCTCTTATTGTCAGACTGTGATAAATGCATTTGGGATTTGACTGATGACATCCGATTATCAGATCTGGCTATAGATCAAAGCAAATCAACTTTGCTGAGCATTTCCACTGGTGTCGCTGCTCACAGACGCTTAAATGAACTGAACTCAACCGTTTCCCTCTTTGAGGTACCAATTTTTGTTGGGTTTACTTTAATATTAACCCACCATTGCTTCTGCATTCGTATGTGCTTCAGTCCCCCTTCACTACTTCTGAAGCCCTTTGCTGCTTGTACTATGGCACAGAAAAACTTGATCTCCAGCTGCACTGAGCTAACACTCTTTCTAAATAAAAATCTCTTTTCATGCAGATGAAACTGTCAGAAAAAGAAAACCATTCTGAACTTAGGAAGATCCAGATGAATAATGCTGAGACTGAAATGAACAATCTCCTTGAAGACATAGAGACACTTGATGTACAGGTGTGTTTGCAGTTCACTTTGTGTCTTTACAGTACAGTATGAGAAACAGGTTTGTCCTATTCTCTATAAGACCCTAATGGAATGGAGAAAGGACCTGGAAGATATTTGGTAGATGTTTTGAAATTAAAATGTACTAATCTGGGAATTAGAACGGACATATCCAGTCTGTTGCCCTAAAAACGTAGGAGGTAGAGCTTCATTCAAAATCCCATAAAGTTAATGAGACATTTTCCACTCCTAAGATCATAGTTTCACATACAGTTCCCTATAGTTCTCCACAGAGGCCACAGTTACTAAACTGGTACTGCATTTGATCTGAGGTTGACATCCTGCATTTTCATTTCAAATTCTAATTTATAATTAAGTAAAGTAATGAAGATTAAAGTAATTTGGATGTATTTTTTGGATGTTTGGAGTGTATGTATTTTACATGGATGATCTCATAAAATTTAAATAAGCCTGATTAAATACTTCAAAGTGTGTTTCAAAACCCTTGGTTAAAAATGGTTTATCGGGTACCTACTGAGATGAGTGTCTGATCAGCACTCAAGATATGTTTTGACACAATTATAATCATAAACTCTTTATCTATGTTCAGTTGCAAGACCATAAAATTGGGGTTGTATTCTTGCAGCTCCTACAGCACATTCACTGCAACCTAACACAGCATTAACATAGAAATGGGTTTCAACTGCAGTCAAGAAAATGTAAATGAAATCCCAGGAGCAGGAGCCTCTCACATCTTAGTCCAAGGCCAGGTACAGACATTACACTTTTACCAGTATAAGT
>NW_017729026.1:25228733-25234936 GCF_001723915.1 Gavialis gangeticus
AAGGCCAGGTACAGACATTACACTTTTACCAGTATAAGTAATTGGAAACTGGTCTACACCCATAACAGAACAGAAGTTCAACACAGATAGACTGGTTTAAGAATGGCAAAACCGAGTCTAAGATTTGCCCTCCCCCACTTCCCCAAAGAGCGAATGTCTGTTCTGTTTGCTACCAATCTAAACTATGATGCTTACAGAAAAATGTGCAACTTAAATCAATTGTACCTTGGGCTTTTAAAATGTCTGTACCTAGCCAAAAAGCCTAATGGTCAGCTTGCTTGAGCAGGAAACAGGAAAACTGGCTCCTTGACTGCCCTAAATCCAGAGGTGGTTAGCAATCTTTTGATTTCCCAGCACAGTACTTTAACCACTACAACCACAGGTCAGGTATTATCCAGACCCCACTCCTGCCCTCTTGAGGCTGAACCAATTATCTTGCATTTATATTCATTGGAGAAATTGAATGGAGGGCAGTTTCTGTCTTACTGGGAACAAAGGCTCATCCAGAGTATCCCGAACAGAAGCCATTTCACTGAACCATACACACCCAATAACCCAGTGATTCTCAACCAGGGTGCCACAGCAGCTAGGGTGTCTTGAGACTCTTGCAAGGGTGCTGCAGGGTTAGCACTGTTAGCCCTGAAAACATGATTTACAAGATGAACCAGGAGGTTTCAACAGGAATCCATAGATTACACAAATATTGTGCCCTGTTGTGGTCTTTCTGAGTTCTTTACAGCAAAATAATTGCTCTACTGTTTTTCTGTAGTAAAAAAATCTAGTGGAAACTAAGAGCTGGCCTTTTCCAAAGGGTGCCTTGAGTCTAACAAGGGGTGTCTTAAGTCTAAAAAGGTTAAGACCTGCTCTAACCTAATTTCTTCCTCCTGTTGCCACATATCTCCCTTTCTTAGCTGCATAGGGGGGAAACTGCAACAGAAGGTCTGGATATACTTCTGGATAATACTTGACTTGTGGCTTAGCGATTAGAGTACTGTAGCAGGAAGTCGGGCTGCAGGCAGGGCAGGGTGGCAACTTAGAGGCTGTTTCAGAGAGACATGAGATTTCAAAATCAGCAACCTACTTCATCAGATGCTAGGAAAGGACTGGCCAGCATCCTTTCCTAGCACCTGATAAAGTATGTCACTGACTATGAAAGCTCATACCTCTCTGAAACAGTGAATCTCTAAGATGCTACCCTGTCCTACAGTTGGTCTGACTTTAGACTGACACAACTGGAAATCTGAAAGATGTCGGTTCAAACCCCCTCTGTGTCCGAGAGGGTCATAAAACCTGTCTCTCCTGCTTCCTAGGAGACTGAACCCATGAATTCAGCATCAGTGTGGTCCTTCTTCTCTGGACTCTCACTTGTGAAGAGTCTCACAAGAGAACTTGTGATTCCTAGGAAAAGGGGAAATGTTCTTCAGTAGAGGGAAAAGCACAGGTTTAACCCTGAAAACATCCCCTTTGTGCTCTTTTCAAGGTACTAACAATGAAATCAGTTTTGAAGCTCATGTTCCGGTTTAATACAAAACAGAATTACAAACTGAATGCAATGGTTGATTATGATAAATGTCATTCCCAATGACCCAAGCCTGAATGTAAGGCAATTATGGTAAAATATGGTAATACTCTGTTCTGAACATCGAGCTGGGATTTCAGGGAGTCCGCCTGTGGACTTCTTTGAAATTCCAGCCCGGCTCTGCATGAAGATCCTGGGATTTGTGTGTTCAGCAATGGCTTTCTTAATTTACACTGTTATCCTTTTTCTATCTCAGCAAAAATGCTGCTTCCCACCCAAAAGATATCACCAGTAATGTCATTCTAATAGCAGTCTTCAATCCTTGGGTTACGCTCACTGAATGCAAATAAAAACACCAGGGCTGGGAAAAAAGAATGAAGAGGGTAGCTAGAAAGGAAAAATATTTAAATGAAAAGGCTGCTATGTAAAAATTAAACTCTACGGCTTTGAAATAATAAAATCAATAGGAAATTCACCTCCAGAAACCCTGAAGGTAATACAAGAGTGCTTTCTTTTCAAAGGCAAAATAAAGAATCTGTATTAAAAAAAAATCCTTAACATATTTCTTTCATTAAGTAACAAACATTCATCTTCTATTTCCCAGGACTGGTCCTTACTCTGCTTCCACAGAAACAAGTTTAATACAGTGCAGTATCTGACTAAAATGATACCAACTTTCTGTCTGGTTTAAAGCGCCACCTGGTGCTTCCACAAGTGCAAACATTTATTTACAAAATATTTTACTATGCAGATATGAGTACAAGTCACAGCTGTTGAAACAGAACAGCTAGCATCACAAGACATGCCAATGGCAAAGCTATTAATAGCCCGAGGACAGATAAATGAAACTTAATTTCTCAGTCAAATGTAGAATTAAATAGGAACAACAGAATTTCCACACAGCTAACTGCAAGAGCAGACTTCAAAAATATTGACTTGTCAACTGAATGTTCAAATCTGAACCTGGATCCTAATTTTCAAGTGAAAATTAGCTCTTTTATAGGCCAAATCAAAATTCTGAATCCATGTATTTTGATACTATCAAGCATCAGGTGTTGATTTACATACAGGACAGGAGCAGTAAATAACATAGCAGTAAGCTCTTCTCTTCTTTTCTTTTCCTTCAGAGAATACCTTAGGGAAATTAAAGGAAATCTAATTGAGATCAATACATTCATATGAAACATGCCAATTCTGTAATGGTTACCCTTCATTTCTTCTCAGTCCTTAGCCAAAGCTTTACTCTATGACCAGCATTGGGAACCCAATAAGCTCATGGTCACATGAAAAACAAAATTTGCAAGGCAATCCCAACTGTAACATAAGACTGTCTTTCTGTCTGTCTAGGTATATAGGCTAGCCAGTAGTTGTCTGAGATTTAATAAGATGAAGAAGAGAGACACTGAGGATGGGGATCCTGAGTTAAACTGCACAATAGAGCAAATTAAACTGGCTCTGTTCCTCAATTTTTTCTTCTGCCTATGATCTGAATCACTGAGGAAATGTGTCTAGCAAGATCAGGCATTGGTAGTTGTCTAGGCAATCTGACATTCAGAAGTAAGTCTGATGAGAGGTTTAAAATGGTACATAATTTATGATAAGTTGATTGCAGCAAATGATGGGGAAATGTGGGGCCAATTCTAATCTTCTGTTCTGCTGTTCACAAAATACCGACAAGGCAGCTTTGGCACATCAAACACTTCTGTAAATATCATTTTGTGTGATGAATGGACCTTCACATAGTCATTGGGAAAAAGTGAAATGTATTTTTGTACTGCCTGTCACTATGCATGCACGTGGATTTAAAAAAAAAAATCTAATCTTGAACTCACATGGTTTATGTATAGAGAAATCAAGCATCAAGCAAAGACCTTCGGATACAGAAGGAAACCATGGCGACCATTCACCGTGCTACACAGCTTGCACAGCAACTCAGCAATATGAGGGATAACATCCAAGGTAAATAGATTTTTTTGGTTCAACTTAATGTCAAGCATACATTAGTGAAACATCCAGCAGAGATGTGTCATAGTACCATGAGCACTCTTTTAAAACCACCAGATGTAACAGAATGTGATTCTACGGTGAACAATTCCCTTTTAACATACTACTGAAGCCAGTGTATCAGGTACCTTCTATTATCCATACTCTTCTTTTCTATTCCTCCTGAGATTTCCCTTAGAAAGTGAAATCTACACTCAATAGCATATTGAAATCAATTCTATTTTTTTTGCAAAGCATATGAGGATAATCATATTTGCAATCTTTTTGTTTGCTTGCATGGATATTAGAGGCTTTTCTTTATCCTGCTATCCTTTATCTTGCCAAGTACTGATTAGGTACTTGAATAGTACTACAATAGAAGCCATATAAAGAGCTGAACAGCCAGATGTAAGCATAACGTTTTCCCTTACTGACTCTTCACACAGAACTGTAGGTCTGCTATCAGAGCAAGGGTTGAGTGGAACCTGTCTAACCTCTAGAATCAGTTTAGTTTTCTAAATAACAGGGTACATCTACATGGAAAGGCTGCTGTGATCTTTATAAAGTCTTTTGTTAATAAACAAAAGACAAAAATCCCATCATCAGGGAGTTTTCTTCTGGTGAGAATTCTGCCCCACAGGGAGATTTCACTGGGGCAGAATTCCACTCCATATTGTTATAAATAACATGTTTCCTTTCCTGATTGATATTGTTGTCTTAATTTTTGTGGAACCAGTATGATCTAGTACTGTGGGGGACAACCATTTTTGCAGGTGTGCCACAAGTGAGTATCATGCCCTCCCTGAGTATCACTCCAAACACCTACCTACCTCTGATCTTTTGCTCTGCTTTCTGCCCCATCTGCTGCTGTACTGCCTGTCCCCTCCCCAGTCTGCTGCATGGCATACACACAGCCTGCCCATGCCACTTGTGGGCATGCATGCTTCATGTTGGCCACCCCTAATTTAGGGGGCCAGATATGCCATCCCAAACACTGTCTTAGTGAGTGCCTTTATGTTTAACTTTTTTTGTATGAAACTTGTTCTGGTAAAGATTGCTCGTCTGGGTGATTCCAGGTAGATGTCTCCAAAGCAAACAGAACATGGCAGCCTCTAAGCAGGAGTGCTGGCTGGAAGGCAGAGTCCAGAACATCCCCCATCAGTCCTTCCAAGTCAGTTGTAGTCATTAGGCTGTGGAGTTTTCAGTGAATTTGGCTTTAGATACATTTTTTCTTAGCTATGGTTTCCATCTCTCAGAAATACAGAAGTTGAGAGGGAGATGCACATTTTATCACACTTCTTCCAAAGACAACATTGCATTTAGTGAATAGAAATACAGCATTGTAAACTATCTGACTCATACAAAGTATCAGAAACCACCACTGTGATGCTGTTTCATAATGGATAAAAACACGTAGCATATTTCATGTCTCCCAAAACTAGCACTGTGGTGAAGAGCTTCTTCATATTTAAATATCGTGACAACCTGTGGCCCACTGTCTCAAAGCTTTACTCATCTGTGCTCTAACTGACTGTTAAGGGATACAAATAGCACTTATAAAGTCAACCTCTGTGTAATACTGAAGCAATAAAAGCATTGCCATAACTAACAAAAATATCAAAATATAGGCATATTTACAACTAGAAAATAAACTATCTTATCCATTCATGGATCAAGAAATATTTTTTTGATTTAGAGACTATGAGACTGTTTGCATTTGCAAGAGTTTTTATTATCTTATATATCAAGAAACAAATAATAACAGCAAGCATTTTGCCAAGCACAATTGCAATGAAGAAAGACCCTCTAGTCAGAGATTATTATCCCTATTCCAGCATATCGGTGGTATATTCTTATCCTATGAATGCATTAACCTGAGATTAGACCCTGAAATATACTGCAGCCTCTCCTTTTGTATCTACAAGAAAAAAAAAACAAATTATATGCACTCAAAAGTCTCCCTACTCCTTCTGCACCTTCATCATAAATGCCCCAGGTCTATCACAGAACATGTTTACATAACATTAGCAATGACAGCCAACAGGAAAAAAAAGTATATTTGATGACTGAGAACATAAAGGTTAGACTGATTTGACCTGGCCTTTGTGCTGAGTAGTCAGTAATTAGCTAAGACACCATCTTGCCAAAGCTATGTGCTATGGAAATAATTTTATCTGATACCGTAAGACAGGGTGTCAAAGATATGGCCCATGAGCCAAATCACCCCTAGGAGCCACATCATCCAATCCCCAGTGCTGGCCCTGAGTCACAAGTTGACCCATTCATGACACATGTCAGGGAGTGCCTGACCAGCTCCACACACAGGGCCTTAGACATGTGGTACGAACTCCAGGACCCACATGGGGCCAGTGCTGGATCCCCCCTGCATGCTGGACCCAGCACTCAGGATGCCTACTTCAACCCATCTGGGAAGTGAGCTGCAGCTTCCACCCTGGACCAAAGAGATCAGGTGTGTTATTTCTCCAGTCCCTCTGGCATATGGGGGGTGGGGAGGAACATGCTCATGGATCCCCCTAGATGTTGGATCCAGCACCCACATTGGCTGGTCCAGGACCGTGTCACATGCATTCCCACTCCAGCCAGTCCAGAACCCACAATGCACATGGTAGACTGGTTGGAGCAGGCAGTGTGGGCACAGTATCTGGCAAGCAAGGAGGAGGGAGAGGAAGAGTGTGGGGGG
>NW_017729026.1:25234947-25236659 GCF_001723915.1 Gavialis gangeticus
CTGGCAAGCAAGGAGGAGGGAGAGGAAGAGTGTGGGGGGGGGGTAGTCCAAGGATTCAGTCTAGCCCATGGAG
Source organism: Gavialis gangeticus (assembly GCF_001723915.1). Lineage (NCBI taxonomy): Eukaryota > Metazoa > Chordata > Crocodylia > Gavialidae > Gavialis > Gavialis gangeticus. The sequence continues at coordinate 25,235,021 of NW_017729026.1, forward strand.
CCAGTTCCTCACTGTTCGTCCAGCCCATGGACCAGTTATGTAGGGCTAGATGGGTTTGACACCCCTGCTGTAAGAGATATTCTTCCTTTTACATCAGCACTGAATGAGTGGCCTTGCTTTTAAGAGATATTGTGAGATGATAATGCTGCTTTTGTCAGGAGTTGGGGCACCAAGCAGGCTAAATTGCCTCCTTTTGCCCCTGATTACTTGAGTGAGTCTGGCTGCCAACAGTCACACTACTTACAGCTGGCCTCAATTACCTGCATGGGCATAGCTAATACCTTATCAGCAGTAGCTCTTTCAGTACCCAGCAGACTACTCAAAAGGACAGATGCTTCTGTGTCTAGTCTTGGGCTTCATTATTACTTCCTGCCTGCTGAAGTTTTTGCTCTGGACTTGCCAGCTCATCATGTCCCTCTGCCCCATTACTCCTGACTCCAATTCAGGCAACCTGATAACAGCCAGCTCCTGGCTCACGGCTTTAACCTGGTGATCACCTATGTCTTGGTCCCTTACAGCTACAACTGCCTGCTTCAGACCCTTTTCACATGAGACCTAAGACTCAGATCCTGACCTGCTTTGCTCATCAGAAGTCCCATTAGCAACTTTTATGAAAGAAGCAGGGTTAGGTATAAACTGCATCATCCCAATTAAGCACTGTTTCCTTAGGTATATGAACTATTCTTTCAATTACTTTAGGTAATTACAATCTGCCTAGCGTAACCTCCTCTCTATCCTGTAACTTTAGTTGGATACTCCATGCTTTTTCATTTCTTGCTTGATTGTGGCAGTATGTCTTTACACTGTTGAACAATTGCTACCTTATACTCTGGAGGACTCAAGGCCTAAAGGCTAGGGACAGACATTCAAAAAGCCTGAGCATGAATTGATTCAATCTTTGCAGATTAGTCTAACCTGGCTAGGCTAAACCAGTTTTGTAACTGGACAGACATCCCAGAAATGCAGGCACATGCTTGCACTGGCTCAGGCTAGAAGCCGGGTGGAGCTAGAGCAGCCCTCCCTTCCTTCCATAGCATGAAGCTGAAGGGGGCATGGCCAGGCTCTGGCAGGAGCTCTGATTAGCCCAGCAGAGAACTGATAACAATGTTTATCACCCAATTAGGAAGACAACAGAGAGACATTACCAGCTACTTGTTGATTCTGCCTGTTGATTCAGCACCGACTGTAGCCAGCATGTGGTCTACTAGCTAATACATAGATACGTCTCCACAAGGCAGAGGGGAGGGGGGAATTTCTGCTTAGCAGGGGGTGGTAAGGGGAAAGGGGAAGCAGCCCAGTCTGTGGAGCTGTAGCCAGGGAGCAGAGGGGAGGGGCCAGCCCTGCTGCAGAGCAGAGAGCCCTGTCCAGGTCAGAGAGCATGCTGGGATGCTGGAGGTGTCTGGTTTATCTTAAAACAGCAAGGGGTCTGGGACAGACATTGCATAAACCAACTTGAGCCAAATCAGTTAAGTCTGATACTACATTCAATCAGGTTTATCTCAAACCAGTTTCAGCCAGCCATTCTCAAACTTGTTTATGTGCACTAAACATCTGTTCTGTTACAAGTTTAAACCAGTTTCTGATCACTTAAACTAGTTTATGTGTAATGTCTGTCCCTAGCTAAAAGGGCCTCAGAGAA
>NW_017729026.1:25241659-25251652 GCF_001723915.1 Gavialis gangeticus
TAATTGCAACTTCCAGCATCCCATCCCATCCCATTCCAACCCTACTATGTCTTTTGCTTTCTCTCCTCTATGACATTATTTTCTCTCCTTTGGTCTCTTTTTCATATGACTTGTCACAGACCCATCCCCTGGATGCCCCCAAGTTTCTCCCCACTCTCCTGCTACCTGTCTCAAAGAATAGACCAAGGGTTGCACTGGGATAACTCCTTATCCCCACAACCCTTGGCACCACTGCCCTTTACCAGACTTCACCTCTGCAGCAGGGGAATCTCTGACAGCTTCAGGTGGCTTCCAATCAGGTTGTGAACAACTGTTAGGTCCCCATTTCTGTAGAATGGATTAATCTGGAATATCGCTTGCCCAGGGATCACCACAGACAATCAGTAAGGAGACAAAACAATGAAATGATTTATTATATAGGAGGAAAAAAAATACAAGCGGAACACACTGTATGTTTGAAGACAGAACAAAAAGATAAGATTAGTTTCTTACCCTCTCATTTGGTCACAACCTAGCACTCCTGAGAGCCCTGCCAGTGTTTCCAGTCCTGCTGATCTCACCAGCCCTGTCTTCTGGGGACCTGTACTCTCTTCCAGCCTGGGAAAATCCAAAGACTCCTCTGTCTCCAAGACAACTCCCTAAATACCTCCAAGCCAGCACTCCCTCCCCGCTCCCCACATCAGCATTGTCTCAATCCTTAATGAGTCTCATGACTCTCTAGAAATTTCTTTCCTACCAGGGGCAGCTAAAATTCCTCTAGCTAATAGCCCATTACTCTGAGATACTTTAGCTATTGTAGAGTTGTTTTCCCATTAGAGGAAGATAATACCTTGGGTGCCCATCTCAGTAGTAGTCTCTTCTGCCTGTGATTGAAAGTGGCAATTGTTCTTGCTCTAATAATAAAATAGTGAGAGCTAATTGGTTCTTTTGCCTACCCCCTTTCGCTTAAGTATGCATTCCTCATTTCCCTTGGATAAACAATGTTCAAAATCATAAAGATATATACAGCCAGAGATAAGTGTCAGAAATTAACTCAGCATAATGTTGGTTTTTCAACAAGACCATACACAATATCAGTGAAACAAACATAAGAAAAACCCTATGACACCCCACAAACCCCTTGAATTTTACTGGGTTTTGTGACATGACTCTCATTTGCTTTATACCCCCATTGCCTATTTTTATTGCTTCCCCTTTCTGATGGAGATAAAAAAAACTCTAGTGCTGTGTGTTATATGTATGTATGTCAAGGGTTTAGCCAGGGCTAAACTTACTAAATGTCCTGGTCAGTTGATCAAAAGTATTTGTATTGTGCACACACAAATAGTAGTAGCATATAGGTTTATGATAGAACTTTCTGACTTGCTGAACATAGGTGAGTGTACAAGGTAGGATAAAAGGTGTACTTATATTTAAACACTGGGAAACATTTGTGATGAACTGACAAACAGAGGCATAGCAAGCAATTTCAGTGCCCTATCAGAGATGCTGCCCAACATGACAGCATAGGGATGTGAAGCACTGCAGAATGGTGCCCCATTCATCTGTTCCCTAGTTATGCTACTGCTGACAAATATATATATATATATATATATAGGTAAAAAGAATAAACCATAGAAGACTGACATTTCTAAAGTAGGTGCGCCAAAATATTGTCATTTTAGTTTGTGTCATCTACATTGAAATTTCCCTGGTTGAGGTGTGTATTGTACTTATACTACATTTTTTAATTTCATTGAGGACCAAAGAAAGAGGTTATTTGTTTATTTTTTAACTGCAAGTTGGGCTATAATATGAAACACAACAGAAATTATATCTTTTGGAAATCATCACCATAAGAGACACTGCCGCTTAGGTGACTATTTACAAAACCAAATCATTCCATCCTACTTAAAACCCAGGATTCAATTATTCCCTGTTACTGTCCTTTGTGGAAAGAGAAAGATTCTATAGTAAAGAGAGAGTGGTCGGCACACAAGCGTATGCTTGTGTAACTGGAAGAAAAGAAAAGGAAAAAAAGCAATGGAGTGATTGGTGGAGCAAAGGTGCTACTCAGTGGGCACATCTACACAAGATGCTAAATGCACAGTAGACTAATTCTATTGTGCATTAGTACAATATAGCAAAAGCCGTGCTAATGCGCTAATACACAGTAGATTTAGTTTACTGAGCATTAGCATCACTAAAAAGAGCATGCTCTAGTGCCTGTTATTACAGGTACTAAACTTAATGTGCAGGAACTATGGCACATTATTGCATGTGTAGACATGTCCAGTATGAGTAAGGATGCTTTTAGGAGCTCAGTCTCTACGTGGAGATTGCTACTAGAGACAGGCTTGAATCAAAGCCTCTAGATTCAGATAACTGAAACTATGTTTGAAATCCAGATCTGCAGTTTGAAACAATGCCTGTGTCTGCACTAAAAAATCTTAGCATGGGCAGCAACCTGCCACCTTCATCATGCTGTCTCTTCTGTGGACAGTTCTACACGAGATATTTATGTGACACAATTTGCACCCAAGTTTATTGTTCCTGGGCTTGTGTGCCCGGGGGAAGGGGTCAGTCTGCCAGCCCAGAGTTGTTCTGCCCTGGTTCAGCATGCTGCAGAAGGGTTGACTGAGGCACAAGGGTGCCACAGTGCAGGGCTAGCTAACAGAATAAATAACTCCACCATAGAATAGTACTTGTATTGGGCAGTATTATCCTACAGCAGAGTTAATTCATTTCCTTCGGCATGATAGGGGAACACATGTAAACAATGATACTATTGTGGAGCTAATTAGTTAATTATTCAATTAAGCATCTCATGTAGATTCATGTGGTGTACCTCAAACTCTTCAAGCAAGTATATTGCCAGAGTAAAGAGAGTTTCCATGTTGCTGTTGTTATTCTTTTATAAACAATACTGTTTTGCAAAAGTACATAGGAGTCAATCTTAGATCATGTGCCATGTGCTCCACAAATACAGCAAGATGATGTTCCCTCCCTAACGAGTTTGCAACCTAAGTAACACATCTAGTCCAGGCCCATTCACCTCTTGACCCATCTGATGAATCTTTGTGCGTGCCCAAAGGTGCTATTTGGAAATTAAATTGTGGAATTGGATCGATGGCACCAGTAGAGATCCCTAGAGTGACAGCAAGTGGTAACAATGTTCATTTGCTATCGACCTGGATACAGTACCTGGGGCTGAACATATTCCAGAATTGTCACTATATTGTTGGAGTGACCATCTGTTTCTTTGTCCTCAGAAATCAGCAGTAAGATGATATACTATAGAAGTCAACATGAGCTGAGCCCTGAAGACATCATTCAAAAGCTGAACATGGCAGAGGAGATGCTGAGGGAAATCAGAAGTCGCAAGCCTTTCACTAATCAGAAGAAACTTGCTGATGATGAGGCTGATGCAACACAAAAGTGTGAGCTTCTTTTTGTTTCTCTACCTGATTAAAAGATCCAGCATGACAAACAATTCTCCAGTAGTGATCAGATCATAGTAACAAGCGATTCTGAATCTATATTGAGCATCCTTTCAGAACTTTAGTAGTTACTGGGATACTGGAGCATTCATAACTTGATAATATGTGCTATCATGACAAGCATAGGAAATCTGTGAACCTATAAATATTCTTCCTTTATGGCTTACTGTAAATTATTAATTTTTGCTTGGACATGAGAAAACTATGTGATTTAGCCATGACTGCTTATTTAAAAAAGACAAATAAAAAAAGCAACATGAAGGGTGGCAGTAAACTAGTATCTGCTACAATAAGAACAACATCAATTTTAGATACACCTTAGATTCAGTATTACGGGGGTCTACAAACTTATACTAATGGAATTACTGATTTCAGTGAGGTTCCCCTGCTGATAATTGGAACTACATGGTAGGAAATCAGTGTTACAGTTATCTTACACCATTTCCAACCTAAGCTAGGTATTTTTTGGAATAAAGCAGTATGCAGTGTAAAACTCTTCCATCCAGAGAATAAAAGCATGAGTAAATGAAAGAGTTACACTGCATTAAAAAAAAAAACTGGCTGTGGTGCATCTGAATCTGGTGTAACTGTTTCATCTGTCCATTCTCAACCCATAATGAGTAACGCTAAACCATAATAATTTACTTCCAGTTTCATTCATGGGCAAATTACTGTGGATTAGGTTCACTTATCTCATGATATAAGCAGACAGACTGAACAGTTACAATGGATCATTTAACATGAATGTCCCCCTTTAAATAGTGGAACTGTCCAAGCCTTGAAAGTTAGCTGAAGCAACACATTCTAGAGAAAATAACCTAGAAAAAATACCTGAATTTCATGTCTCTATATTTCAGATGAAATTAAAATGAAGCAAGTTTTTCCTATTCAAAAGAGCAGGACTAATTTTAAAAACTAGGTGCACATTCAAATGCCCCGCTAGCAAATGTGATTTTATTGGCAACCTAGCTAAGGACAGCAAAGTCAGGTCATGATGTTTTCATGCTGGTATATGTAAACTTCATCTGAAAGTGTTTATCTTCATCTTCATCTCCTTGGACTATCATGGAGGTAGCTAGAAGCTTCTGCAAAGGGAGACGACAGTGGAATTCAGAAAGATTAATCAATAGCCTCTGTCCCTTCCTGTAGTGCTAAGGCAAGTTGAAGAGTGGCAGGTGTTATATAATGCCACCAGATCTATGTTCCCTACTGTACTGGACCAGATCAATGACCATGACATGAAGATCTCAGACTTACAGGAGGCACTGGACCAGGCTCTTGACTATGCCAGGCAAACTGAGGATATAAATGAAGAAAACACAGCCAAGTTCCAAGACTATAAGGTATGTACAGTCTGTATGTTGTTGTGTGTCTGGGCCATCTGTTTTCACTGATAAGGTCATTTTAATTTTTAGATTCTAAAAATGTGTTGTTTTGCCAATGACAGTACTAAGCTTTTCCTCTGCCTGAGACTTGTTGTTTGGTAAATTGAAGCTGTTATTCTCAGAGGCAGTGTAAATACTGGTTAATAGAACAAAATAAAATTCCATTTCCAGCTCCATATTTGGTTAAGCATGTCATCTTTACGTATGTTCCTTTATCTCTCTGTGCTTCTCAGAGAAGAACCTTACTTTATAGTTATGATTAAAGGACAATAGTTAAAGATGTAATTTGGCAGACAACAGAAAGAATTTGACTTTCTCAGTCTAGATGTGGGCTATATACCATGTACTATTATTTTTTTTATTTGTGAAGTTACAGTAAAAGGCAAATACCTTAAAGAAGATGACAGTGACATACTACATAACATATTGGCATTATTGCTCACATATATTTCAGACATCATGCAACAAAGCTAAGGGGGCTCCTTTACAGCACAGCAGAGCTATTCTAAATGCAATAATGACAGTGGGGGGCTGCTTCATATACAACATGCTGAGTAAAAACATGAAAGGAGCCTGTGTTTGTATAAGTAAATTGGCTTTGTATTAAGAGAAACCATGCAGTTAGCATTCTAGCCATGCTCATGGAGACTGACTTCCTGCACCTCCTCTGAATCCTTCTTGTGTCACTTTAAGTAAAATACTTACAGGTTCATTAAGCCAAAGATAGAGACTCTCTTATGACACGGGCTATCTAAATTGTAATTAATTCTTTGCCTGATTCAATGGGATTTGAATTTAGTTCTCCCACTTCCCAGATGAGAACCCTGACCAACAAACTAAAATTATTCTTACACACTGTCTGGTTTTATTAATATTTGTAATGTTTTTATACAAAGTAGAACAACAACACAGGGAAAGACTGGTCTCCTTATAGCCTAATGATTAAGATCCTCCATAAGGAGGGGGCTGTTACAGGTTCAGTTTTACCTGAAGAAATTAAATCTAGGACTCACACATTGTGGATTATTGGATAAATAGGACTACCTCCACTCAGTGGCAATGCATAGGGGGTGCATGGGGGTGCACGTACACCCCCTGAGAGCACTGGTGCACCCCCTGACAGGCCATGCTCATGGGCAAGGGAGTAGGGAGGAGCACCGGTGCCTCCCCCAAGCACTGGCTGGGGAGTGAGAGTACCGTGGCCACTTCTGGGAGCGCCACTGCCGTTTCCCACTTGCTGAGATTGGCCACGGTCGCTGACTGGTCACTGGGGGGGCACCAGTCACCCATGCCTCCACTAGCCCTTTGTTGCCTTTGCTTTTGCAAAGGTACCTGGTAACATGACCATTCCATGCAAAATGATGTCTTAAATCTTTTGGTTTCAGTGAAAAAAATATATAAATAATTTGGGGCCAAATGGAATGGATGAGTGACATGAAAAATCAATTATTTGCAAAGTCCTACCCAGGAATTTGCATGGCATTTCTGTAGTGTCCTTACATGGCCAGTAGGGCAGCTGTGCCATGAGCAGTCTTATGGCTTACAACACTGGTGTGCCCCTAAGCATTGTTTTGTCTCAAAACAAGCACAGAGATAGCTGCCTTCCTTCGAGCTTACCAGCAATAGTTGCCTCAGTTTCTCACCCTCTTTCTCACACATACCACGATAGCTCCTCAAAATTAAAGCCCTCGGAATGCACCCTTCTGTCCAGGCTGGAGATAAGGGCCAACTAAGAGGTTCAGGAGGATTCAAGAGGCTGCTGGGAAACAGAAAAGACCCTGAGCTGGGGGAGCAGGTGAACACTTGAAGTTAGCAAGCAAAAGGAGGAGCAGGTGCCAGCATATTTGTGTACACAGTGTGTACATTTTTATCTTTGAATTTTCACTTTGTAACTGTCATATGCACGTTAGTGGGATGCAGGAGTGAGCGAGAAATCAGCTGACTGACAAAAATTTCTTTCTTTTCCTTGTTTAATTGGCATGATTTTTAGACTCATCTTGTGACTTCTGGGTAGACCAGCTGTGAGAATTTAGGTCAATCTCATAATTTTCAAGGGGGATGATCTAGTATGAAACTGTTGGGGTTGGCAATTGTAAACACGAACAGTAATGTGGAAGGTGAGAAATAGCGCATAATAGTTGCATATAAAATTTAAGCAGCCTGGTTTTGTAAACTGTTCTAACAGAATCTTAGGATCCTCATGTACAAAGTCTCTTTTGTTCTTTTCTTCCTTTGTTTTATAATTACAGTGCAGCAGCCGAGCTGCAGCTCATCTTATATTTATGAAGGGAAGCCTGAAGTGTGCTGGATGTGGTCATAATTGTTCTCTGTTTTTAACCATTGTTTGATGTTCATGACTCTCCATAATCAAGGCAGATGCTCCACCAAAGAGACCATTCACATTAGCTTTCTTGTTGTCGTGGAAAACGTATCTATCATTCTAGATACAAATCAAAATCTTCCCCAGCTCCAACTATTCTACATGCTACTTGAAAAAGTCTTCCTTTAATTTGGCTCTAAACTGCCAGTGCACTTTTCTGATAGTTCATACCTTTAATTGCTCAAATTGTATTTCCAAATCGTGTTTATTTTTCTAAATAAAGAAAGGGCCTCTTACTCCCTGAGAACAGGAAATCTAAAAAATCTCAGAATATTAATACTGCACTTTAACAGTGCACAAAACATTTCTGAACGCAGAATATTTTTTTCTCTTCAGGAGCAAGCGGAAACAGTCAAGGAACAAACTGATGAGGTCAATAGTATTCTGCAAAGTGCCATGGATGCTTTGGAAGAGTCACAACAGATCAGCTCAGAATTACGTGATATGCAAAAAGTATGTCCCTGTACATATTGCTTTAAATGCTGTACTTTGGTGTTGGGTGGGGGTGGTATTTTGTTTTGTTTGTTTTCTACAGATCCTAGCCGCATCCAGACGAGTGCAGACATGCAGTATGTGGAGCCTCAGATCCGTCTGTGGAGCCACACACTGCACATGCAGGAGTTCCCCATGCTGGTAGCAGCACAGGGTGGGGGGTTTGACCCCAGGAGATTCACATTTGCTGGCTGCAGTTTCCCCTACCCCACCCTGGGTAATCTGCCATGTGCCAGAGCGTGTCTGGCATGGGCGTTCCCCAGGGACAAATAGCAGTGGCATGAGATGTTTGGCTTTTACTGAAAATAGAAACAAAAAGTAGGATTTTTGATGAAAAGAATAGAAACTTTTACTGAATAGATTTGGTTTCCATTTTTCCTGTTAAAATTAGAATGTTTTATTACCAATATGAAAAGAATCCACAAAAATTCATTTGAGTTGGAAAAAAAAATTGAAACCAAAATTTTGCTTTTCATTTAAATGTCATTTGAATTGGAAAATTGATGCAACAGAAAATTAACTATCTCTAAGCCTACACTTTTCTGTGGTGGATAATGCAATATGGATGTGTAATCCTAATTGTGCACACAAGAGATGCTGCCAGTTTGCTTTTCTCCTTTAATTGTTAAATATAAATACAACCAACACATTCTGGGAAAGGCATCCAGTTTCGTATCAATAAAAGACAAAAGACAACCGAACTGTCCCCTATGATGGCCACCCTACCTCCCACCCATGCTCAGCAGCATCAGCAGCTGGGCAGAAGCTGTTGCTCGGTGTGGGAGAAAAGCAGCCCATCCCACTCAGCACTGACAGGTCCTTCTTGGTGCAGCCACCTCAAGCCCACACCCGAGCTGCCCTCCAGTTCCTTTCCACCCCCGTCATCACTGCCTCCAGGCCCCTCACACACAACCTGGCTAGGAGAGCTACGATTGTCTCAGCCCCACCCCTTCCCCAGCCCCATGCCTTTGAGATGAAGGCAAACACATGGCCCAGCACTGGCCCCCTCCAGCCAGGGTCTGCCTGGCATGGGGGAAGACCACACCAGGGGTTTTTTGCTTCACTGTAGCCCAGCTCACCAGGCTGGGATGTGCTCAGCAACACCCCCACCCCAGCCTCCACCTGTGAGAGGTAGGGGTAGGGCATGGTGAATGCACTGGCCCAGCTGAGCACAGTGCAGAGGAGAAGCCCCCACTGGGGAATTTTCACCCCCTCATACCACGGCCCTACCCCCTCCCCAGGCTTTGCCTGTGAGAGGTGGGGGGTGGGAGGAAAACACACCACCCCAGCCAAGCACTGCCCCCTCCAGCCAGGATCTGCCCAGTGCAGGGGGAAGAACCCCCCACCAAGAGCTTTTCATAAACCCACAGCCCGGTGAGCCAGGTTGGGATGACTCAGCCCTGTCCCCTCCCTTGGAGGGGGCTGAACTGGTCCCTGCTTGGCTCACCAGGCTGCAGATTTTCACCACCCCATGCTGAACAGACCCCATCTGGGGTTGGCAGTGCTGGACTGGGCCAGTGTGTTACCTTCCCCACCTCTCACAGGCAGGGAGCTGGGGAAAGTGTGGGGCTGAACCCATGCCAGCCCAGCAAGCCAGGCTGCAAGGGAGTAAAAAGCTCCCAGTGTGGGCTTCCTCCCACCCCACACCTGGCAGACCCCAGCTGGAGGTATCCAGTGCCCATATGAGCCAGTTAATTCACCCCACATATCCCTCTGCATCTCACCTCCTGCCTCTCACAGGTGGAGGTTGGGTAGGGGGCAAGGTGGGGCTGAGCTGATTCCAGCCTGGTGACATGGGCTGCGCGGGAGCGAAACACCCACAGTGGGGGCTTTAGTCCTGCACTCAGTAGACCCTGGCTGGGGGTGCGGGGGCAGGACTGGGCCAGCCCACTGCATTCCCCTCATTCTGCCCCTTCCCCTCACAGGCTGGGGATGGGGCTGAACCTATGCTAACCCCATTCACCTGGCTGCTGTGGGGGCAAAAAAGCCTCCACTCCTTGGGCTTTCCTTCTTGTCCTGGACAGACAGGAGCTGGGGGGGGGGCATTCCCTTTCCTTGCCCCCCCCCCCATCCTGCTAGGCTGACAGGTGCTGGCAGGGAGCAGAAGCTTTAGTGCCTTAGCTCTCTGATAGCTGAGGGAGAGGCCAGCCCTGCTCTGCTGAAGCAGACAGCACAGCCCAAGGCTGCAAAGCATTCTGGTCATAGGTGACACGTAGGGAGGACACGGGGGGGGGGGGACATGCCCTCCTGGAAAGCA
>NW_017729026.1:25251771-25267975 GCF_001723915.1 Gavialis gangeticus
TGCCCCCCCCCCCATCCTGCTAGGCTGACAGGTGCTGGCAGGGAGCAGAAGCTTTAGTGCCTTAGCTCTCTGATAGCTGAGGGAGAGGCCAGCCCTGCTCTGCTGAAGCAGACAGCACAGCCCAAGGCTGCAAAGCATTCTGGTCATAGGTGACACGTAGGGAGGACACGGGGGGGGGGTACATGCCCTCCTGGACAGCACTGCTGCCCTCCCTGGCAGCGAGTGCTCTGGCTGGTAGGGGGCCATGGAGAGCACTAGTGCCTCCCTTGAAATTGGCTCCATTGGCAGCACATCAGCAGCAGAAGTGCCAGTGGCAGAAGTGCTGGCACTTCCGCTGCCACCATGCCACATTCGGTAGTGCTGGCACATCTGGGCACCACCATGGCACTGGTGCCCTCAGCAACCGGCCATTAGCGGACTCGCCCCCCGGGTCGCTGGCTGGCCGCTGGGGGACCCCCCGACTCAGGAGGCACCAGTCGCCCATGATTCTGGGATACTGGGGGACTGTGAGTTAACTTGAATCGGGAAGCGATCTGGGACTGAAGTTCTATAAACCAGTTTAACCTAAATCACTTAAGTCAGATACTACATCCAATGAGCTTTATCTAAAATCAGTTTAGGCAACTTTGAAAGCATTTTATATGCACTGAACTTCTGTGCTGTTACAGGTTTAAACCACTTTCAGATCACTTAAACTGGTTTATGTGTAATTTCTGTCCCTAGCCTAGGGATATAAGCAGGCAGCTAGGAATCAGATTGTAAAAGATATGAATGCAGGCTGATCTGGTGACCTGCATAGTATTTGTGTGGCCTTATGGAAGAGCAAGCTCTCCCATCAGGGGGGCACTAGAGGGCTGCTCCTTGGGCCACCTTCTTAGGGAAGCCCATTAATTGACAGGCTGTCTTCTCCCCTGCCTGGGAAGAGGGCAGGCTGTTAAGTGGCAGCTGGAAGTTATGAAAAGTAGCAGCTACCACAGACAAACAAGGAGCATTGCAGCCCTGGAAGAATGCCCTTCCCACATTAGCTGATTAGCTGGAGGAGGCACTCCCCCATGGTGGAACTCTCCTGGTTCATGCCATAGGAGAACAGCTATACCCCTTGCATTCCTCTGGGCTGACCCAGAAGAGTGTAAGGAGAGGCAGGGAGCATTCAGCTGCTGTGACAAGTCTTCCAGAGCCTTGCTGCTGGGGCAGAGCAGCCTGCTCCACCCCACACTCCAGGCTTACCAGAGCAAAAGCTTTTCTCCCAGAACAAGTGGAATGTCTGCATACGGCCTAAGACTGAACTCAATAAATGTATAGATAAACATAGAGAATAGTATTTTCTATAAGACAGTACGATTGGACAAGGAGTTCTTGGATCAACAGTCACTAGGTGTAATATAGGAGTTTGAGTATTTGCAATCAGTGTGTGGCAACAAGGAGGTAATTCTTGCAGTGAGGTAGATAACTGCTCGGACTAGGTGATCTGCTCAGGTCCCTTCCGACCCTAGAAACTATGAAACTGGCAATCCCATGTTTCCAGTCTTCCACTGGTTGCCTCTGAAGGCCAGGAAAAAAATTTTCCCCTTAGGAATGCTACCGGTTTTTGTATTTTGTGTTTTTCATCTTCCACTGAAGCACTGGGACTGTCCACAGCTAAGACTGGGGGTTTTGACTAGGATATGCTGATGCTTTTGCTGGTACCTAGAAAACTCACAGGTAGCCACCTAGAGTGTCTTGCTTTTCTGCTTAGGGTCATACCAATCACCAGATTTAAGATTGGGAAGGATTTTTTACTATAGATCTGTTTGACACATGGTGGGAATTTTTGCATTCTTCTGCAGCATGGAGCATGGTTGTTTTCCATCAGGATTCTGTCAGCATATAATAACCAATTGTTTCTCTGTCATAGCAGGGGTGGGGCATTAGGAGTGCCCTGGTCTCCCCTTCTCTGTTGAACTTTTTTCACAATCACTGTATTATATAGGATTTTCATAGTGTTTCACATAAGCCAGTTGTATGCAAGAATTTAAAGTAGCGATGCAGGGGATTCCTTAGGTAGAAATTGTGCCTGCCAACACAATTTACTGGACTGTATGGCTAAGAAAACTCCTTCCTATATCCGATGATTTTATATTATTTCCTTTACACTAGCATTGTCCTTGAGTAAATGTCTCTCCCATGTACCTTTCTCAAATATATCTCCCTATATATATCTTCACTTTCCTTCTGTGGGATTTCTGATATTTTGACTTATATTGACTCTTTCCCCACTCTTCTCATTCAGTTCCACCACTTCGTTACAATCTGTATTTCACCCACTTTCATCTCTTGCCTCTTTTTTTAATTAACATAAAATGTAATACTTAAACTATATACTAATTAACATATGAAAACCACACTGTTAAGAATTGAAGGATATTTTTGTTGCTGCTTTCAGTTCTTCTTTTTCTTCCTTATTGTGTTTAGAATGCATCTGGATTCTATGCAGAAATAGATGGTGCTAAAAAGGAATTACAAGAAAAATTAGCCAATCTGTCTCAATTTGATGATAATTTGGTACAACGGGCTATGGATTATGCACAGGAGCTTCAGGAACTTGCTAATGAGTTGGACTGGTAATATTTAACTACATCAGACTGTACTGTAATGATTCACGAGCTACTGGTGACACAGATAGGTGGAAAACATAAGTAAAAATATAGTGCATTTACATGTACTTTCTGTTAATAAACATTATACTAATCCCTATGAAGTATGATATCCCATGAATTACCAAGTGCCTTAGGAGCTGGTCACATTTTTTTAATTTTAGAGAAAAAGAAAAAATTCAAAAAACATTTTTTTTTTACAATTTTCCCTTCTTTCTTGATTCATTTCTTAGTTTTTTCTTCATAGTCTCAAAATAACATGGACATTTTGACAAAAAAGTAGATTGCTGTGAAATAATATGGTACTGGGAAATATAAGTGGGGCTTGCAAAAACAGTTTTTATGAATAAGATGCTTCATATTAAAAATGTTCAATAGACTACAATGAAAAGTGGGTCTGTTGCAGTTTTTAGTCAATGTACTACATGTGGAATAATTCAAATACCTAGTTGCGCATGTGAATGTGAAATTGGTCCATTTGAATACATAAAAGATGTTCTAGGTCTTTCTCTTTAAAATTTAAACTTTTCTGACTTTGCTAAGAAATCATCTTTAGATGGACTTGAATTATGGCCTTATTTACAGTCATGACTTCATCTAAGAAGTATTACTGTAAAAGAATCCTTACAAAAAGCACTTCACCAAACTCTACCTTTAGTAATTAAATAAAATGATTTATATGCATAAATGTTTGCAAGATCAAACCTTAACTGTCCATCAAATATCTAAATAAATGTTAATGGTCATTCTTGATTATATTTAAGCCCTGATTGGGAGTTGAAACTATAGAAAAAGTTATACAAAAAAACTTTCATTTTCTTTACTATACAATAATACAAAGAAGACACTTAAAACTATATATTCTATGATTTTACATAATCTATAGCAAATGACTGGCAAAAAAATTAGCATGTTAGGTTTGAGATCAGCTAATTCATGCTAGTGAATTTATTTAAAGGGAAGTGCCTCATGACATGTCAACATTTATAGATAGCCTTCAAGAGACTGCATCTCTTGAGAAAATGATTTCTCAAGCTCAAGACATTAGGAATTTAATAGAAAACAAATGGAAATATTTATAGATTGTGCAGATAGAAATCTGAGGTACTTTTTTATTGGAAAAATTATCCTGCAGTGAAAATGTAATCCTTTAAAACATTTATTCTGCCTTCAAATCATTTTGCTTTTGTGGGCTTGCTTTTCTTGGCGCTATTTTATTTGGTATAGTTTTGAAGTAGGTTTAGCGAGATGTTTCATAAATTTCATGAGAGCACTCAATCTGAAGATGTAATAAGGCCTGATCTTGCAAATGCTTACATGGGACCTTGATTTTATTACCAAGAACAAAACATTGGACTAGACATTTTAGTGGAGTCGAACATGTGTATAAGTATTTACTGGGTTGGGTTCTAACCCTGAAAAGTCAGGATAAGGTGCTTTAAAGTTCCTTTCTGAACCAAACAAGAGCTCTGAGAGAAATCACTTCGTGCATGAACAAGACTTAGCTATCCCTGTCTGTCCTGCTGTTTTCTGGAGTGGCTGCCTTCTTGAATTTTGATACCTTCTGTATGCAGACAGGTTTAAACCCACTGCCCAGTCCCATCCTGGAGGCCTGGTGGATTGCTTTCAATCTGCTCCCCCTCCTTTGATGGGTCTGACTTGGTAATATTGGAGTTGTATGTCCCACAGACATAGCTTTCAGTTATTGGAAAACATGAATCTTCCTACTATATATTCTCAGGAGAAGGACAGAGGATGATAGCTTGCTCAATTATTAACTGCCACTTGAAACAGTCATTAAAAAATAGGATTTTTAAAAAGGAGTCAGCATTTGCATGCCTCTGCTGTCAGATAAGCCATTGGTAAAATTCCTATTGATACCATGGAAGCAGAGTCAGACCACAGCTGAGTGCTTTTAAAAATCCCATCCAAATCCAGTCCTGTCCCTAAATCCTGGTTTCATTGAAATCTGATTGAAGTAAGGAGGCAGAGGTAGAGGTCAGAATACTGTTTGGGCCAAAGTGTTACCTATGTTTACAATTCTGTATTGTGATTTCAAAAGTAGGTAAGAGTTTGCAATTGTTTTGTGTTTTCCATTTGCTATCTTTCTCACAGGAATTTACACAACATTGATACAAATGGGTTGGTACAAAGGGCATTAAATGCTTCGAATGCCTATGAAAATATTGCTAGTTATATCAGTGAAGCTGATGAAATTGCATTACTGGCATTAAACACTACACACCGGGTCAGTGATGTAAGTAATTTTCAGAATATTAACTTGTACTTTGCAATGAGTTGGGATGTCAACATAGTATTGCAGGACTTCGGAAGCAAAACCCAGTTGTTGATCATGTTTTAGTCTTAAGGCTTCTTTCACACTTATTTGCAAGAATGTGGTATTAATCCCCGTTCCCTGAATAAATTATAAACTGGTTAGTTACTAAATCCCACCCCCACCATCTCCCCTTCCCCTCCATAATTTCAAAAGGATACAGTGTTATTCTTTACTTCTCCTCAACTGCTGGGTAATGTTTACAGGCTACTGAATTCACGGTAGAAGTGGGCTGCATGGAAGCTCCTTTAATCTTGCAGGTCCCTCTGTTGCTGATTGGCTGAGGGATCCTAGTAGCCCTGTTGCTTGCTGCTGACTGGCCAGGAGGCAAAAACAGTGCCATATCTAAAACCACAGTTTTCGCCTCCCTGCCGATCAGGAGTGAGTGGCAAGGTCCCTCTGCCAATCAGCAGTGGGGGTGGGGGGGAAGACACATGCAGGAAGCTGCAAGAGTAAAGGAGCTGCCGTACAACCCACTTCAGCCGTGAATTCATTAGGTCTGTAGTCATATTAATAGAGGCTGTTGAATAGCTGACATTTTTCACCACCAAAATGTCTATATAACATATATTTGAAGAAACAGAATGGAATTCAGAAGCAATGAATATGGTGATATCTGTTCATCTCTAGTGTCTCAATTTAGTTAAGCTGTTTAGCAAATGATAATAATGTAAAGAAGCCAGAGGCTGGGCAGAACTTGTCTTGCATGCATACCAGCCCAACCTCTGGCTTCTTTACTATTCATTCCATCCAGGAAGAGCACGCACCAACTCCAGACCCTTCCTAAGCCTGAAAAAGGGTTTTTAAATCTGAAAGCTTGCTAAGAATTTTTTTTTCCAAATATTTAAGTTGGTCTAATAAAAGATATTAGAAAGAACCTCATCTTCTAGTATGGAGGCTTGCTCTTCTGTACTCTTTCTTTGGAGACCATTCATGCTAAATAGTCCAGCTTCAAGATGCTGCTGCTGGGCACAGTAAGGATGCTGTTACAGGCACCTTTAAACCATTCTAAATCTGTGGCATGTTAGGTGGTGTTTAAGTTAGAACAGTTTCAGAGCAGTTGCACATTAAGACTTGATATCATCTCTGAGCTGCACAACTGTGGCTAGCCACTAGAAGGCATGATGAGCAGAGGCATGGTCAGGAGCCAGGAGGCAGGAAGCCTGCCTCCCCAGACTCTGTGCTCTGACCACACTTGGCACTGAGCAGTCCTTTCCCACTTCCCCATCAAGAACACAAGAGGCAGAAGAAGGAAGCATGCCCTCCCCCAGTTCTCCTTGATAGGGGAGAGCTGCCTGGATATGGGGCAAAGGCCTAGCCTATGAGAGGAGAGCTGTTTGTCTGGCCTCTTGCCCAAATGTCTGTGTGACAGGACCTGTGTCCAGGGGTGCTGTGGTGCCCCCTGGGTGAGAACATAATTCCTTCCCACTGTGACCCCTCCGGATGCCATTCCTTATTGTTTGACTGCCATGCTTTGATTTTGTTCCCAAAAAAGGTTGGGAGGCTGCTCCAGGGAGTCCAGAGAGAGTCTAGTCCTAGTTCAATTTGCCTTCAACCAATCCACTGTGGCCCTCCCAACCCTACTGATGCCCTATGAAACCAAGTGCCTTAAGGACTGTGTTTATGGCCTCTGTCTGCCCCCATAGCCATACCCATGCCTCACAAATATTACAGGTAATCACATAGGCTACGCATAGGAGGGCATGGGGGGGCATATGCCCCCCCAACTCAGATTGGCTGCTGACGCCGCTGCCAGCTTCTGCAGGCAGTTGCCACTTGCAACCCCCTCCCCCCCACGGCTGATGCTACTGTCAGCTTTTGCACCCATTCACCACTCCCCTGTGCTCCTGGCCCCGGTGGCTCTCCTTGGGCTCTGGCCTTGGCCCTCAACCTCAACCTGTCTCTGTTGCCTTTCCTGGTTCAGGCTTTGGCCCTCTCAACTCCCGCCTACCTGTGTCTTATGCCCCAGACCCCTGGCAGGGCCCCAAATCCTAAGTGCCCCTTGGACATCCCTGTGCCTCCTCTTCGCTCTTTACAGCCACAACTGGTCCAAGGCAAGTGATAACTTTAACATAAAACTTCCCCCATCCACTTGGGGTAAAACAAATATTTGACCAGCCATCCCTCCACAGCTCTCTCCTCTGTGTCTTCAACACATTTTGCACCTGCTAGGCTCTCTCAAGCCACCCTCCCTCCTGAGAGCTCCATCCCTTGTAAGGAACTGGCCCTTCTCCCCTGCCTTTCTCCAGGCGCTGACTTTTAAGTGCCTTGGAGTGCTTCCTTTTAGGTCAGGTAACTGTCTAACCCTGGCACAGATGTTCCTTTTTAGGTCTGATCGGCAGATTTTTCCTCCTGATTGCAGCTTAGCATTGTTCCAGCTGCCTGTTGATCTCCACAGCCCAGCTAACCAGCTGTGCTTTTCCCTGTCTAGTAACAGGAACCTTTGATTTCCTGTTAAAGACTGGTTCAGGTCTCCTGGGGTTTTTAGAGACAGTAGCAATGTGGGACAGGGCTCATACCCACTGGGGGAGAAGGAGGGTGTTGGCTTGATGCCAGTGTCCCCCCCTTGGATAGTAGAGCTTGGGAGGATGGAAAATTTGTTAGGGTAAAGGGGCTTGGAGCTGCACATCCTGGGATGCTAGATGACTACAAATTGGTCACTTTATCTCCATGGACCATCTTACACTAGGTAGAATGGTTCAAAGATAACCCTTATGCAAAGTGGCTTAACTTTAAGACACTTAGGCTACATCCAGACAAGCATGGCCATGCAGCATACGGCATCACAGACACGTCTGTGGTGCCACATACCACATGTTCAGCTGTTCTCTGCACTGCAAGGGAGCAGTGCAGGGGTTTTGACCCCTAGATATCCAAGCAGTGTGTGCTGCTCAAAACCAGAGCCTGGCTAGGTGGAGTCACACTCTGGCTGCCAGCCAGGTTCTGCGTGATGGGATCGCCACTGCTGCAGCCCCAGGAGGCCTCCAGGACCTCAAGTAAGGCTGACGGGGTCAGCACAGTGCTGGCCTCAGCCTCCCCTACCTCACCTAAGGCAACCTGACACACACCAGAAGGCATGTGGCACAGGCGTTCCCCAAGGACAACAAGCATCATCACAAGGTGCAGGGCTGCTAGTTGTCCCTTGGGAACCAAGGTGTGGATGCAGCCTTAGAGGGTGCTTAGCACAGTTTATCACACTTCAGTGTGTGGGGACTCCTGTTTTAAGAGCCTTTAGAATGGTTTAAAGGTAATTTGTAACACCACTCTAAGTTTACCATATTGACATGTCCTTTGGCACCTTCTATTTAACCTATAGTTTGCTCCTTTCTGAGTCTGTTGGTGGGGAGCTGAGGATGGCAGCCTCTTTTTTTTTGAAGGATAGGCTCTGAATAGCACACCTGCTTGTTAAGGTTATATTTGAATTGCCTAATATAGATGACATTTGTACTATTCTTCAAGCTGATTGTTCAGTTGACCTGTCTGGAGCAAACATGGTTTTTTAAATCTCAATTAAAATCTACAGAAAATTTGTTTTTCATACATTTTTTTCATTTAGTCACCAACATTTTACTTTAGCAGAGAAAATGAAGTTACAATGATTCTATAGTTTGTGCCTACATGAAATACAATGTCATCCAGAAATGCAACCATAGAAAGAGAGACATTTCATCTAGCCTGACTCTAACTCTTTTTTTTAAATGAATCTCCAGGCTGTAGTTGGAATTGACACTCAGATCATCTACCATAAAGATGAAAGTGAAAGGCTTCTCAGTCAAGTCAAGAAACTACAAGAAACAGCCAATGCTAGTAAATATACATTATTTTCCTATTTGTTTTGCTGCTTTTCAGTACTATAATAGTTCTGCATATAAAAATGGATTTCAGAAGCACATCATCAAGGAGGAAATGCTGTTTTGACAGAACAGTATATTGATCAAAGTGAGAATCCAATGCGTTAGAAGAGGCAAATGCATTGTTTAAGTAGCTAATAGGGTGCCAAGCTGCCAAAAATTTTCTTTTATTTACAATGAGAACATTATAGTACTATTGAAAAATCAGTCACCTGATTCTGCAATTATTTATTCATCTGGAGAACTTTACTCATGTGAATAGATTCTCTGAGTTCAGCATATAAATTTGTTAATGCTTGCAGGATTTGACCCTACAAATCTGGTAGGAATAAAATAAGATTTAAAGGATCAATGGGAATTACTGCTTATATATTTCAAGATGTCATGCTATCCATAAAAGCTTGCCTTGAAGGTAATCCTGCAATACATTAGTAGCTGTTAAAGGCAGCTCTTGATCACAGAGCTCTTTCTAAGAGGTGACCTTTGATGTGGACTGAAGAACATCTTACAGTTTCTTCTGAAAGAGCTCTGCCCAGTGAACAGTGGACATCAGCTGCAAGATTGCTTGACAATTTAGATTACCTGAAGGCAACATTGCTAGAAGGTATTATATTAAAACAGGCCATGAAAAGCACTGTAGTATCTAGTGTAGACAATACAATATAACTTTTCAGTATAGAAAAACTTTTAACTATTTTTAAGCTCTCTTTAAAACCATAGAGGCCAACTCTTTCTTCTGTTTTTTCCTTGCAGGTAATGATTTAACTGTTGCAGACACAGCCTGGCGTGTTAATGAAACTCTAGCTAGGAAGAATGACCTGAAAAGCCGCCTGATGAAAGCCATTAAGCAAATCCAATCAACAGAGCAAGGTTAAAGAAATATACCGAACGTTATCTTTTCAGACTATTGAATTTAAACTAGAAACCCACACTGCAGTTTGGAGGCAGATGACAAACTTTAAAATAAGACTTTTTGAAACAAATCTGACTTTAATCCATTCAAAATATGGAAAATTTCTTGGAATGTTTGTGAAAACAGAAAATCAACTTAAATTGTTCTGAAAAACACTCTCCCTCTGAAGCGTATGTTCTTGACATATTTGGGCACATAATACGCATTAACAATTGCTCCCAAAATTTCTCATTCATCAAAATTCAACCAAAATTTTGCCACCTGAGTGATTTAATCAAAACCAGAAAAATGCTCACATGACAAATCTGAGCAGTTTTTACCTCTTCAACCTGCAAATAAGATGATATACCAATATAAAAGGTGATATGGTAAGAAATGTATTTACCATATTTACTCAAATGAAAGACGGTGTTTTTCACCATTTAACATAGGGGGGAAAGCCCCTCATCTTAGAATCAAGTATGAGGTGGCAGGGAGAAGTGGGGGCAGGCAGCTGCTGTGGCTGCAGCTTCAACCCAACCCCAGGTCAGGACCGGAGATAGAGTTGCTGCCTTACCCCTTCTACCTTTGCTCCCCCTGCCGTTCCTCCCCTGCAGCCTGGGGCTCCTGCCATGCCCAGTCTCTCCCATGAACTGCTTCTCCCTACCCCCTGCCCTGCTTATTGGGCTAGGCTGGAGCCATGCTCAGTGCCTCAGGCTGCAATGGGGATGGAGCCTGCTGGGGACCTAAGGCTCAGGGCAGCAGAAGCAGCATGGAGAGGGAAGGAGGGGAGAGGATGGAAAGGGTGGTGGGGAACTTAGACTATGAGGGCTAGGCATAAGGGAGCTATGGGGGCATCAGGAGACAAACTGCATGCTTCCCTCACTGCTTCCACACTATTTGCCCCCTACCACCTGTCCCTTACTACCCCTGTTGCTTCCTCCATTACCTACCCCCTTGCTGCTTTCCCCATCATCCCACTACCTGCCCCATTTTTGCCCCTCACCTGCCTGTCTGTCCCCCAACTACCTGCGCCATTACTGCCCCCTTCATCAATTTTCCCCACCACCATCTGCAGTAGTGAGGAGACACATTTAAGACAGTCCCCCAATAATTAGATTTTATACATGGAAAATTATATTAAATGTATACATTTTCCATATATAGAATCTAATTATTGAGGATCGTCTTAAATTCAAGTTCATCTTAGATTTGGGGAAACACAGTAATTCCTAGGAAGTCATTCTGTTTAAAATAAATAAGAATATGAAAACACCCTTTAATACTGAAAGTGGAGAAACTCATTACACTGCACTTTCCACTGAATGATGAGATAATTTATTTTGCCATCTGAAGACACCTCAATTTGCCTTGCCCCTCAGATTATTAAAAACTGCTCTCTGCCACATTATTCTTGACATTAATGCATACTGAATAATCCATGCATTTGCAGACCCCCTGCACTGTTGGCTAAAACCTAATTTAAGTGTATATAATGCTTGACAGGTAGAATATTTTGGGAGTTAGCCATTAGTTTGTGATTGACTAGGTATCACCTTAGTTCTTCAAATATAGAGAGGCCACAGAGGATCCATCAAGTATTCAACAAGTCCTGAAAGTCAAGTGAAGAAGGTCAAAATTGCTTTAATTGAAACTTCATTTTTAAGGGGAAAAAGGGGGAACTTTTTCTGATCAGGACATTCTCATGTCTGGCTTTGTTGAAATGTTGGGCATTTTCATAAAATAATGGAGAAAACTTTTAAAAGATAAGTTGTCAAAAATAACACACTTTTCCATCTTGTTTTTCCCCTATAAAAACTTTACAGTTTTTCTTCCAGAAACTGTGTGGAAGACAAAATACATATTTATCATCTCTGGTCCAAGGTACCTGGACACACCATCCATTCCCAAAACAGTGAAAAGATTCAATTATAACACTCAAGAATTATAAGTTAAGAAGCAGTCATCATTAAAATAGCAACAGACAATGGGAGGTCTTGATCATTCCCTGTGGTATCTGAAAAATAAAACAATGGTTTTCTTTTGTCCTCAGTCTCTACACAAGACGCTTAACTGCGCAGTTGTGTAGTTTACTGCAAAGTAAGCATCTGCAGCTACGTGTTCACATGCTTACTATGCATAAATCTCGCTAATCACAAGTAAAATTGCTACCTGCAGATGCAAGTAGCAAATTTACTTTTGATTAGTAACTGTGCAGTAGTGCTTGTGTAGACTCTGGACTGGGAGCAAATCTGCTCCTGGTCAGCTGTCCACCAGGGGGTGGGAAATTGCTTCCTGCCCCTAGAAGCTGCCTGCTGCTGGGGCAGGCTCTGCCACCAGAACCCCACACAAGGACTATGTCTCCCTGCCCTGGCAGCAGGGAGCTCCAACTCCCTGCTCCAACATTGCGATCAGGGAGGGGAGGCTGGGAGAAACTTGTCTCCCAGCATTGGCTTTGCAACCACAGAACTGGCACTGAGAGATAAGGATCTCCCAGAGCAAGTCCTGAGGTCATGGAGCTGGCGCTGGGAGCTAAGGATCTCCCAGCTCTGGCCCCAGAGTGTGAAGCTGGCACTGGGAGCTCTCTGCTGGCAGGGGCTGGGGAGCATGTTCCTCACTCAACTCCACAGGTGGGGAACAGGCTGAGGAGCTCGTTCCCTAACTTGTTCCCCACCCAGCTCCGAATTCACAGAGCTGAGCAGGGAACAAGCTCCCCAGTCTGTTCCCCGCACAGCTCTGCGCTCATGGATCTGAGCAGGGATCAAGCTCCGCAGCTTGTTCCCCACCCTGTTCCCCACCAGCTCCCAACTCACTGAGCTGAGCAGGGCACAAGCTCCCCAGTCTCCACCCTGCATGCAGGGCAGGGACTAGGAACTGTCCTGGTCAGGGGCAGGTCCCAACCCCATGCCCTGAATGGGTGATCGAGGCCCAGGGCTTGGAAAGAGCTGCAGGAGTGGGGTAGGTCCCCTGCCCCAATCTGCCTGTGGGGCAGCTAGCAGCAAGCTAGCTGCCCCATAGGCAGATCAAGGCAGGGGACTCAGGCTTGCCCCTTCCCTGCAGCTCTTTCCAAGTCCCCTGCCCCTGATTGGAAAGCCGGAACCAGGAGATCCTTGCTGCCAGGACAGAGGGATATTGTCCCTGCCCTGGCAGCAGACAGGCCCTGGGAGCAGGGTATAAAGTCCAGTCCCAGCCAGGAGACAGCTGTCTCCTGGTCTGGTGCTCCCTGTCAGCCCCTAAGCTAGCACACAGGGGAGCTCCCCCTGGTGGCAGAAAGGGCCCATTGCAGGGTCCCAGGAAGTGGGAGCAGTTTGCTGCTGTTAGGGAATAGCCCCCACCCCTCCCTGGGAGTGTTTGCTCGCAAGTAGTTTATTTGCAAGTAAACTAATCCTGGATCAAATGCATGTGTAGGCATGCCCAGTGAGAAACAGCTCCAGCACTATTTAAGCATAACTCTTACTAATCTTGTTTTCCCTTTCTGAGGCATTAATTATAGGTACTATACTTCTCTAATTGGGTTTATTATTGCTTTTTCTCTCTTACGTAGGGGATGCTAGACAGCACTTGGACCAAGCTAAACTTATGGCTGATGAAGCATCACATACTGCCACAGCAGTAACGGAAGCTACAAACCCAATGGCTAATAATTTGAAGAAATGGTCTCAGGATCTTCAAAACTTTGAACATGATGCAGCTGCATATGACAGTGCTGTGAACTCAGCTGGGGATGCAGGTAACATTCTGTATTATGGTACATCAATAAGTTTTAATGTTACTTGACGCTAGTACTGCAAGTGTTCATCATGTGGTGTAGGTAGATCAATGATTGTATCCACTGCATATAGCAGGAGAAGTCTTCTCTGTCATTTTAGAACATAATTTTAATTACCAGTTAATCATAGAATCATAGAAAATTAGGATTGGAAGGGACCGCAGGAAGTCATCTAATCCAGCTCCTCAGCTCAAAGTAGGAGCATCCCCAACTAACTCGTGCTTACTTGAAAAAGAAACTTGATAATTCCTTGACAGTGTTGAGTGGATGGGCATTTTCAAGAGTGACTTTGGGCATGTCCACATTGCCTGTATGAAGAGCCAAGTGCCACCATTGAGAAGCATGCCCCACACACCACTTTAAGTACTGTAGTTGTTTAGCGTGATCGTCAATGCACTCTTATAACATGTTCATGTCTGAGGGCCTGAGTGTAGCTCTGGCCACATCCTCAGGGCTACACTAAACCAGTCACATGGCCTGATTTTCAGGCCTTCTTTCACACTGAGTGGGAGTGATTAGGTGGGGTTTACTTCTCAGCAGCATTCTCAGGCTTGCAAGAGAGGCAATGCAGGCATGCCTTTAAGCATTTACAATATGCCTAAACTGCATCCCTGGGGTTCATAGAGAGGACCACATTTGATCCATGTCACTGTCCTTGTATATGCCAAACCCTGAAATGCAGTGGTAAAGCTGTCCTGGGGACACCTTCCAAGCACACCAAGGGGAAGATTCAGGACAGGGTGCAGTTGCACCCCTGTTTAATTCTTGCTTCATCCAAACTTTAAAACAAACTACCTGGCAGTGGCAGCAGCATTTCTATCCAGACATCAGTGAGGTAGTCAGTTGAGTTCATGGCTCATTGTAATCTATCTGAACTCTGCTAATCTCTCTTTATGGCAGGTATTAATGGCCCTCTCCCCTTTTTAAAGGTCTTGAAGTTTCACTATTCAAACTATTCTTTCTTCTGAAATTTTGCAGTTTGGTAGCCATTCTGGGTAATGTCTGTCTTCTATGTCACACCTGTGTAGACTGTTTTTAGCTCTAGATGAAAAAAAAATCAACCCAGGTGTGTTAATACTAACGCAGGTATATGCATGACTGACAGTGAAGTACTGGAGGCAGAAGATACTCAAGAAGGCTAGATTTAATTTTACAAATAAGAGATGTTCATTTAACTATAATGACTACAGGAACACTGTTTTTTAGTATTTTTGCCTTATTTCTTTGTGTTTTTTAAACTTAATATATAGTCTGTCAAATTAATGCAAATTCCTATAAAGTTATATTGGTTTTTGCTTTGATCTTTAACTGAGTAATATAGTGCTAGGTCCCTGTCATATTAGTAAAATTTCTAATTTCTGTTTAACTGGAGAAACATGCGTTGTTGTTGTTGTGTGTATGTCTGTGTATCTCTCTATATATCTACTTTGGTTAGTCTATAAGGTGAAAATTGACCTGCTTCTGTATATGGTGATGTGCCATACCATCTGTACCCCACTTTTTAAAATACTTGATCTGCTCACAAACATAGAGCTTAGTAAGAAAGAAGAGTCCAATAGATCTCAAGAGCAGGGGATGCATGTGGAGTGGTTTTACTATTTCATTTCCATGTTTGGCACATGAGAGCCGAAATGGATAGACAGAGCATGTTTGAGGGCTATCTTCCATGGGCATGCCAGGGGTATGCAGTGCAGATACACCCTTGGAAGCTTCAGTCTTATTGAAAGTCAAGGGACCGTAATCTCTTAAGTGCTTAAGTCACTTCTGAAAATAGGATGAAGGCCTTTTGAACATTTTATACTACTTCCTAAATACATCTTGCTATTTTGTTACCTTGTTATCTGTAGCATCTATAGGCCAACAGAAAACATGGCCCCATTGTGCTGCACATTAGAGGAGGAACATCCCACAGCCTGAAGAGCTTAGAGTCTAAATAAGCAAAAGAACAAAGGCAAGAGAAAAGACTTATATAAGACAATAAATCAATGGATTGGCCTACAAATATCACATTAGTTTCATAATTTGGATGAAAAGGGGGAGAGAGGTTTTTATAGGAAAGGATCAATTCAACAGAAAGACAAAGGAAAAAGCAGAGATAGGCCCTGGAATGGAGTTCAAGGTGATAGAGAAAGGGAAGCATATAAGTGAGGCTAAAACAGAGAGGCTGGGAGAAGAAGAGGGAGAGGAAGAGTAAAAGAAATAGCCAGTCAGTATCGAGGAGAAAATATCTGGAATAAAAACTATAGAATGCAGCCTCATGACTTCAGTGGTGTCTTGCAGCTGCTTCTCCTTTAGTGGTGAAGAAATCAAACTTTGTGTTGTGGTTGAATCAGAACTGACAGAGCCAGCTTTTCTTTATTTAGGGCTATGCTGTGATCACAGGGAGGATTTCATACAGCAAGGGGAATCACTCACTTGTCTGTTTCAAAGGAATCCTTCCCCTCTCTAAGTTTTCAAGCATTTTTATACTTAAGACAGATAAAGAGAAAAAAAAATACGACCTTGAAGAAACTAAAACAAGTTTACTTAATTGGACCTCTGTGCACAGAGTAATAAGACATGCAGGATTTTTTGAACATACAAATTATATACTTCGTTTCTGGTTGATGGGCTATTCCTCACTTGCCTGGCAGCACAGTTTAAGCAACATTGAATTATCATAAACAGTAGGCATACTCCAATACAAACAACAAACAATATCAACAAACTATGAATGATGGTAGA
>NW_017729026.1:25267986-25268236 GCF_001723915.1 Gavialis gangeticus
GGGACTGTGATTGTAGTTTCCCCATTTGGACCTTGCCCTGGAAGTTGGCGTAAAGGCATAAACTGAGCCTTTTTAGATTTTAAAGAAGGGGCTGGACCATACTGGGTACCAGACCTTAAACAAGAGGAGGGGGTTGAGAGTTCAGGAGACAGATGCCATGCCTCCGGTGGACGTGGGCATGCCCCGGGAGCAGGTGATGGTTGTTGAGTGATAGTTTCCTGGCAAGGTGGGTTAATTCTGCTGGAAGAGC
>NW_017729026.1:25273236-25279850 GCF_001723915.1 Gavialis gangeticus
CCAGGGGAAACTGCCGGCTAAAATCATCTCTGGTATACCAATTCCATTTGTCTAGAAACTTACAACTTTTATGGCCATAATGTGTGTACATGTACAATGCTGGAGTCGCTTTTGGCGGAGCTGGTATGTCTTTATAGATTTCATAGATTTCATAGACATTAGGGCTGGAAGGGACCTCAGAAGATCATCGAGTCCAGCCCCCCACCCAAAGGGCAGGAAGTCAGCTGCGGTCATAGGATCCTGCTCCCCATATCTTTAAACTCAATTCACACAGGTATTTCATACAGGAATGGCTTATTTAGGGTGTCGGGTCAGGTTGTGAGATTTGCTAGCGGCACAGAGATGCTGTGGCTAATGTCCAAAGACAAAACTCCACCACAATAACAGCACACAATGCAGTTACTCACAGTTAGACATGGCTCATTATGAGGGTGGGGAAAGGGTAAACCTGTTCACTGGGTCACAAGGTTCCAGTTGGGCCCCCTTGCATTCAAAACTGCCCTTCCAGACAGTTTGGGGCAGCTGAACATAACCTTAGTCTCAGACCTGGTCAGTGGCTCATATTTCTCAATTCATACTCTCAATTCACACAGGGGAATGTCTGCGTTGAGGCACGAGGTTCAAGAGCATTTCTTTAGTCTCAGCCTTGGTCAACACTTATTGTGGAAAACACACACACTCTAAGAGTTTCCATTTTGCACCCTTGCTTTCAAAGAGCACACAGAACAAATCTGTTGTCTTTGGGGCGGCTGCACAAGTTTTCCACTCCTGGCCTCAGAGAGACTTCATAGTTCTTTACAGAACTTAACTCAATTCACATGGGGAAATACTTTCATTGACAACAGCAACACAGACTCTTTAACCTTAACTCTTTCTACTCACAGTTACTACCTACACAGTGGGTCCGACAGTTCTGGCAGAGAAAAGTTCAGATAGGGTGAACCTCAAGCAGTGAATCAGGAAGACACAGAGACAGCCTCTCACTGAAAAGCCCCAGTAGAGATTTCAAAAGGTCTCTTACCTTGGTTTGGCGCCAGGGCTTCAGTGAAGAGATGTCTGCATCCCAACTGATCACTCTGGGTGTCTCTATCTGAGTCACGGCACCAAATTGTGGAAGAAATCAAACTTTGCGTTGTGGTTGAATCAGAACTGACAGAGCCAGCTTTTCTTTATTTAGGGCTATACTGTGATCACAGAGAGGATTTCATACAGCAAGGGGAATCACCCATTTCTCTGTTTCAAAGGAATCCTTCCCCTCTCTAAGTTTTCAAGCATTTTTATACTTAAGACAGATAAAGAGAAAAAAAGTACGACCTTGAAGAAACTAAAACAAGTTTACTTAATTGGACCTCTGTGCACAGGGTAATAAGACATGCAGGATTTTTTTTTTTTTAATCTCAAAACATATAACTGAAATAAGCAGTATCAGCACTTCTGGTCTCTGTCTGTTTTTCTAGTCAGGGAGGCCAGAAGCCCGACTAAATTCACTCCTACAGTGGCCAGCTGAACCTCTAGCAGACCCTATTCAGGCATTTCTCTCTTCTTCAGTCTTACACAGTTTCATGATTTGGGGGGATAAGAGAGATAAGGGACTTTTAGGAAGGGATCAGCTGAATAGAAAGACAAAGGAAAGGGCAGAGAGGGGCCCTCAATGGAAGGAATTAAAGGAGATAGGAGACATACCTGTTCCCCATCTTATAGTTTCATATGAAACTATGAAACCATAAAATGGGGAACAGATATCCTATGAAAGGGAAGCCCTCCCTGCAAGAAAATAGTGAAGCAATTCTCACTTTTGTACATCTATAACTGGGAGTACTCTCTTAGCTAAAAATATGCTGCTAATTCCCTGTACTGTCATAGAATTTGTTTGGTTTGATATATGATCCAATGGTCATACGAATAGGACCATGCCTTATGCTACAGGGGGAGGTAAAAATCTCCATAATCCTTTCCAATCTCATGATGGAAAAAAAAAATCCTTCCTAACCCCAAACCTGTTGTCAATTTGACCCTAAGTACATGAGCAGGGTTCACTGACTGAGTATCTAGGCAGTTTCTGAATGCTGACAGGAACACTAGCACACCCCAACCAAACCTCCACCTGTATGTAAGCTTCCATCTTGAAGCAGTTCAGGAGTTCTGCCTCCATTCCTTTTTATGGAAGACCATTCCAAAATGTCATTCCTCCATTAGAAACCTTATTCTAATTTCCCTGTTTATATTTGTGCATGACCAACTTTTATATATTTGATTTTGTTCTTTAATTTAAATAGTTCTCCCTCCTTGATATCCACCCCATGAGCAAATTTACAAAAAGTAGTAATATCTCTTCTCAAGTTTCATCACAACCTCCAACACTGCCCCACAAGAATCTCCCCTAGTAGACTGGGGCAAGCCAAAGCAGGTATTGTTGACAGAGCTTAGTAGGCAAGAAGAGTCCAATAGAGTAGGAGTCCACTCCTACCCTTAGGGACAGGAAGCCTGTTAATACCATTCTTCCAAGAAGTAGGACACAAAAAAATATTCTATCACCAGAGAGGTAATAATATTAAATATCCAGATTTCTTTCTTTTCCTCTCTCAGACCTTCTTGGAACCAGGGGTTACTCAAGGTTTTCTTCCATGTGCTACACTGAGCCATTCTTTCCTGTGGATAGATAACCTCATTTACAGCCAATACAATGCTGCCTTCCAGAGTATACAGTGCCCAAAAGGAAGATCTTATTGTTGGCTGATCTTTTGATGGAAAGCTAAACTGCATCAGTAACTAACCTCATGTTTCAGGACTCCAGACTGAATTCAAGGATGACATAAAAATTGTCATTCCTGGTGTGATTGGTAAGCTATTGTTATAAACATATTATGGACATTCATGGGGCTTCTTGGTAGAGGCCTGCCCCCTTCTGGCCCCTGCTGTGATTTACTGTATTGGCTTAGCAGAGTATATAGTACCCACTCTAAATTTGACCTTCCATTTCCAATTTGTCACCAGACACTTATGGCGTGACTGATGTGTTCAAACTCACTCATATTGAAAGACTTTTTTTTAACAAAGTCTTTGTAAAAGTAAGCAGACCTAAACTAATTCTACCAGTACTGTTTTAGGTTACAAAAGGGCACATACAATTTATATAAAAACATGTGAATAACAGCCCAGCTCTTGTGTTAGCTTAGATCATATTGCATGCTGAAGATCTGCAGTCCAGGATGCTGGTTTTGTAGTATTTGGCTTATGTTGCTGAAACACTCAGGTTTTACCTACATTGCATATGTTTTAAGGAATAGATAGGCTTCAAAACAAAAAGGATGAGAATAGTTTTAAGAGAGAGAGGTGCATCAATATTGCTGTTATCACTTTTAATCACTGCTAGATTTATGTTTTTTATTACTAGATAAACAAGCTCAAGTGACATCATTAAGAGGACTCTTTTAATCTTTTCTTCCTAGTTCCTTCAACCTCTCAAGGACTAAAACTCAATATTTTTGTAGGATAAAAGGAAGAGATTTATGGGGAGTTTATCATAATACTACCAATAGTAGCACTATGAAAAAAGTCAGTTTGGTGTTTTCATTATATATCCATTTTTCAGATTTAATATTTCAAATCTCAATGGGTTATGTCTTATTTTTCAAGATATCAGCTCAGGTCCAGTTCCACCTCATCTTGTTGAAATAAGGAGCTAAACTTTGGTAGTAATGTTTGGATTCCTGATCTAAAAATGAAAAATGTAAATCCCTTTGCCATGAGACTGCTCTCAGTTTCAGATGCATGATATTCAAGTTGCAGGAAGTTTCTAAAGCATTTTTAAGCTAATTGTTATATTGTAATTTGTAAAACAACAACAGGTAAGGATTTATCTGCTCTCGGGGGAATCTTGGATGGTGTAAAACTCAACAATGCTGGTATAGAGAATGTGCCAAAAATGGGCAGACCTCTTTAGGGGCCACGGCTTGGGCATAGACATAGCACTCCAACCTAACTTCAGCCAGCAGCACAGGTTGTATGGGACCATAGTGGGTATTGGAGTTTTCAGAGTTGCTCTGAGTTAGGCTGGCAGTGGTTTTAACCCCTAGCCAACAAAGCACTTGGCAAATAGGAAGATAGCTTTGCTTCCCTTCCTTGTGAACTCAGAACCCCGTGAGTCTGTCTTCTGACAAATTAGTACTGTTAATAATACAGAAATAAGGAAAGAAGCCAAATTGAAGAAAAAAGCAGATGGGTGCCATACACAATCCACAAAGTAAAATTACAGAGGCCACAAATTCCTTCTTATCAGTTATACTGAACTATTGTTCTTAAAGAATGCAACATCAATATTAATTGTGCTGTCTTACTTGCATGCAACTTGTGGCTAAAAGCCCATTTAATTGTACCTAACCCATTGAATATCCATTTAATTAAAGATGAGAAATGCTGTGATATGTTTCTCTCACATTGGAATCCAATGTAATTAAACTGGATTTTAATTAGTTTTTCTTATTTGTTCTTTCTCCATAATGTTTCTGTCTGCCTATCTGCTAGCATAAGGCTTTCCATCTCTTGGAATGCAAATGTCCCAATGAGGGAACCCTCTTAAGAGCTACTCTTTTCTCACCTGCTCCAAAAGGTGAACACAAAACTCCTGCCTAGGTGTTTAAGTACCTAAGAGGCAGTGCTGTAGGTGTCTTTAGCTAAAAATGACTTTGTTCAGCTGCTGTACAAACTCAGAATAGCTGTCATCTTGGCTCAGTGTTTAGGTGTCTAAATGCCACCTAAGGCTACTTAAGGTTCATAAATGAGGTGGTAATGCATCTACTTTTCCTCACAGTCCTGAACCAGCAAGTATGCTTAGATCACATCTAATACACACTAAGTTCAGCACCCATGATCAATTTAATTAAAAAACTGTGGTGATGGTGACAGACTTCTGCAAAATGGCTCACTAGTTAGACAGCCCTCTAAAGTGAGAAACCTGGATTTAGTTCCTCCAAACCCACATCTCTCACCCTGACCCCTAGACAGGATGCAAGACTGGGGACCCCTTGTGTTGACGCCATACCACTATGCATTCATGAGTGTAAGAGTCACAGGGGCAGGACAAGAACAAGCAAAAGGGAACATGACTCTGTAGCCTAGTGCTTAAGGGAATCCCCTCAAAGAGACTGGATTCTTGTCCTCACAATTAGGGAGAATTTTTGTGAATTGCTCACACGGACTTAGGTGGACTCTAGGAATCTTGTAGGCACTAGCTGCCAGTTTCTATTCCACCTATTGGATATCTAAGTATATTTAAGAACCTAACTGTGATTCTGTTCTACACTATATCAAGTCCCTAAAAAACCATGAACATATCTATTTTTGTAACACACCATTGTCTCACCCTTAAAATTGAATCACAGAAAATCAGGTTGGTAGATGACCCACCCACCTGTTGCATTAACAGTTTTCCAGGGACTTGAGTTTCTCTATGTCTACAATGGGGGACAGCTACCCCATGGGTGTACTGTGAGGTTACATTCATTAACATTTTAAAGTCCTTGGAGACCCAGAAGAAAGATGTTACAGAAGTGAAAGGTTATTTTTGCTTTTGTTGTTCATACCTCACTAACACCTAGAGACACCACCAGAGATCAGAGCTCTGTTGTGCAAAAGCAGTCCTTTCTGAAAAAATTGTGCAATAGTAGGCACTGATCTTGCACACCAGTGGGGGCAAAAGCCCTAGGAGACCACCAGATGGGGGAACTGCACGGTAGCCTGTCAGTTGTGCCCCCACTAATAGCCTGCTAGCCACTGCCACCCAGGGCATAGAGATGCCCTGTGACACCTCAGCTGCAAGCTGCTCAGTGAGGTGGGTCCCTGCACTTACAAGCAGTCTCTTTGAAGTCAGTAGAGTTCTGAATGGATGCAGAAGACCACCCATATGAAGCAGTTTGCAGGATCATGCCCTTTAAAGGCAAGAAACAACTGGCAGATGAAGCAAAGAAATACTAATGAGCAGGAAGGGAGGCAGAACAGAGTTCCACTGGTCAGCTCCAGTATTACATGGTGTTTCCTTTCTGTTTGCAGTGAAGAATCTGATAGAAGTCTTCCCTCAGCTCCTGGATAAAGTACGGAGGGTAGAGCAAAAGTCACCAGCAAATAATATTTCTTCCAGCATTCAGCGGATCAGAGAACTAATTGCTCAAACTAGGAGCGTAGCAAGCAAGGTAAAACTCTTATATACTCTATACTTAGATCATTGGTTTTCAGATTGTGGTCTAAGGCAGCATTTTTCAAGCCATGGGTCACAACCCAAAAGTGGGTCATGAGAATGTGTGAAAGGGTTGCAAACAAACTTTTAAAATAGTTTCATAGTTTCATAGTTTCTAGGGTCGGAAGGGACCTGAGCAGATCATCTAGTCCGACCCCCTGCCATGGCAGGAAAGACTATTGGGGTCAAATGACCCCAGTAAGGTGGTCATCCACTGCCACCCCTGCATCCAATGATTTACTGACCTGGTCGTAAAAGGCCACCAGGTTGGTCTGACAGGACCTGCCGCTGATGAACCCGTGCTGGTTGCCCCTGAGCATGCAGTTCCCTGCTGGCCGCTCCTGGATCTGTGCCCGAATAATTTTATCGAACAGCTTGCCCA
>NW_017729026.1:25284850-25287673 GCF_001723915.1 Gavialis gangeticus
GTGCCAGAATAATTTTCTCGAACAGCTTGCCCAGGATCGAGGTAAGACTGACTGGCCTGTAGTTCCCCGGGTCCTCTTTCCTCCCCTTTTTGAAGATGGGAATCACGTTGGCCCTCTTCCAGTCCTCCGGCACCTCTCCAGAGCACCACGAGTGTTCATAAAGCCGCGCCAGGGGACTTGCAGTGACCCCTGATCTATTTTTCAATAGATCAACTTGAAAAATAGATTCTCCTTTGAAGGAGAAAAACATGAAAAACCACGGCTTTTCCCTTGCAGGCTGGAAGAGTTCCAGCCTGCCCAGGGCTGCTTGAGGCCCCCATGCCCTACGCACCCACCCCCTGCCCCACACACTGGGGTGCTCAGGCCTGGGGGTGGGGGGCAATGGGTTGGGAGTGAGGGCACTGGGTCAAGACTGGCTATTGATGTTTACAAATGGGTCCTCGTACAACAAAGGTTGAAAACCACTGGTCTAAGGGGTCTAAGGTGTTTGCAAAAGATGACTATGATCAATCAAAAGTATGTGAATACTCATACTTACAATTCAAAGGGATCCACACCTCCATTCAAAATTTTTAGGGGTCCACAAATGAAAAAAGGTTGAAAACCACTTATATGGTTAACTGCATCTTACTAAAGCTTCCATTTCCTTGGGCCACATTGCAGCCCTGAACATTTCTGATATGTTATCTTTTCCTAGTAACTTAGGGCACGTGCAGACATAAAAACGAAAAACCAGTACTTTACTTTAAACTCAGTGCATTCTCGTGCCAAGCCCCACGCATACCCAAAAGAGGCAGCACGTTATTTCAACCTGGTTCACCTGATGTCTGTAAAGGTCAGGCTCTCATGCTGATTCTTCCTGTAAAGCATGGGGAGGTAGGGGGTTTTAATATCTGCAAGCAGCCTGAATGAGCACTGGACAGCAGTAAAAATTACAATCTTAACAGTGACTATTTGCAAGAAATTAGCATTACCATTGCATTCATAGTAGAATGCCACAAATAAGGTGGTAATGTTAATTAGGCAATTGTCACCATGTTAATGGTGGTCAGGGTAGCAGAATCATTTAAAGCTGAAACTAATGGTATCTACTGCTTTTCATTACTCGGCTGCCAATACTAATTACAAGCAGCAGCAATCATGGCATTTTTAAGCCAAACATTGCAAGTTTGCAGTAGATTTTTTTTTACATGAGAAAGACTTCGTCTTATATATATTTAATATGGGGAAATCTCATTCCTATAGTGATATCAATCACTAGTAACAGGAAAATTGTAAACATTTTTGCCAGTAAACACCATTGAACAATGTTGATTTTGAGAAGGAAAATGATGTGTCTAGCTGCATTTGGAGGATTTCTAAGAATCCAGTGTAGAAACACAGGTGTATAGGTGTTGTTGTATTTTGTCTATACCCATTAGTTCAAAAATGCAAAACTCAGTCAGCACCTATATAATATTTAACTGCTCTATAAAATTTATTTTAGCTTTACAGTGCATAGTGCTTAAAATCTAAAAGCACTGCTTAGAGTATGTTTAAAGGAATCCTGAATTACAGGCATCTAGGTATGATTACCCATAGAAAATTGTACTCATACTAGTCTTATTGTGGTGTAGAGTGTAGTGGAGCGCACAGACTGCAATAGATTTTCTACTGATTTACATCCAAGAATGAGAGAGGAGAAACAGGAATGCTATTTTCAAAACAAAGTATTAGGAAGGAGTTTTAAAGAGATGCAGGCTGTTTATTATGCACTAGTGCTGATTCAACTGAGCAAGTCCTATAAAAGCTAAGCTAAAGTTAAGCATGTACTTAAATGCAACTGAACAAGAGCTTTAAAAAAAGGGGTAAAAAAAATGTCATTCAGTATTTTCTCTTAATTTTTCCATGTGGTACACTGATTTGGGTTGATTTAGACATTCCACTCTTGTCACTATTAGTAAGGGAAACTGCTGACAAATTCGCTGTTGGCAAATTTCCCTTGAACAGAGGAGCGGGTTTTAGGGAGTGGGGTGGTGATCCAGTCACACCTGCTTTCTACTGTGTAGCTCACTGAGGTATCCAGGAGACATGCTGGATGTGCTGGTAGCTTCAGATGTGTGGAGCCCTGAACTTCTGGCCCTCCAACAATCTGGGAAGGAATTCAGTTTGGACCATAGAGGAGACTGGGGGGGTGAGGCATGGCTGGCAGCCCCAAACTGTTCGAGGACATTGGGTAGTGCAGGCAGGGAGCAAGAGCAGGAGGTAGGGACCAACTCATCACTGCTGCTGTCCCTAGTTGACCCAAGGTGTGCAGAGCCTCCTGGCTGCTCCTGCCCTGCTTCAGCCAGGATCTGCAGGGAGTGGCTGCATAGGGTGTGGTGGGGGTGGGAAGAGCAGCGGTGGCAGACTTTCTGCACCCCAACACAAAGGAAGATGTGAGAGCTGCAGGTATAAGTTGCTGGAAAAGGGCTCCACTAGCTGCAGCATGCCTCAAGCTGCTGCTGTAATTCTGTGGCTGCCCTACAGGGAGTAAGGAAGAGGCTTACCCTCCACTGACCCCCAGACTAAGCCCCTTTCCCCAGGTCAATGGTGGAAACTGAGGGGGAGGAGGGGCAGACAGAGAGCAGTAGCAGGAAGGAGGGATCCACTGCTATCACAGTGCTTGACTGACTCAGGGCCAGGGCAAGACCTAGGGCTACTCCAGCCAGGGACTGTAGGAAGCTGCTGTTCAGTGCTGGACTTGGCTGGAGACAGCAGCAGCGGTGGGTGAATGTCCCTTCCTGTACCTGCTCACTCTCCAGACTCCGCTCTCTGAAGGGGGAGATCTATGTCTGGAGCATG
>NW_017729026.1:25292673-25295250 GCF_001723915.1 Gavialis gangeticus
GGGAAGAGGAGGGAAGAGGAGAGAAAAGAAGTGGGAAAGAAAAAGGGAAGGAGAAACTGAGGGGGAGGAGGGGCAGACAGAGAGCAGTAGCAGGAAGGAGGGATCCACTGCTATCACAGTGCTTGACTGACTCAGGGCCAGGGCAAGACCTAGGGCTACTCCAGCCAGGGACTGTAGGAAGCTGCTGTTCAGTGCTGGACTTGGCTGGAGACAGCAGCAGCGGTGGGTGAATGTCCCTTCCTGTACCTGCTCACTCTCCAGACTCCGCTCTCTGAAGGGGGAGATCTATGTCTGGAGCATGAGACTGTGTGTACAAGGCCTAGGCCCAAGCTGAGGCCAAGCCAGAAAAATCCTGTGGCTCCACTGCTCTCCACCTAGCAGTCCCTGTCTGAGCCCAATGGGCAGATGCACAAGGGAGGGTGGAGAGAGGGCAGCACACTTTACATTTGATGCTCTCCCCCACCCCACTTGAACCATGGCCAGGCTGGGAAGCAGCTGTGTGGCTGAGATGAGAGCTGGCCTGTCAGGAGGGGAAGAGAAGGCAGCTGGGGCAGGAGGGAGTTGGAGGTCTCAGGCCAGTAAGGGATGTAGGGACTTTCAATTCCAGCCTGACCACCATGCTGCTCTGGACAGAGTAGCTCAAGCTGGCAGTAGCCATGGGTCAAGTCAAGATAGGGCAGGGGAAAAGGGAGGGACCCAGGGGGGTTGTCACAGCCTCTGGAGTGCCAGCTGCCTCTGCCACACTCCTCTTTTCAAAATCCTAGATTCACCTATGATTGAGCAATATCCCCAAACAGAAACAATGCACCTAACACAAAACATTTGCAACTGTAGGTACAAGTGTCTATGAAGTTTGAAGGCCAGTCAGCTGTGGAAGTCAATCCAAAGACCAACATAGAAGAACTCAACGCTTTTACATCCATGAGCTTGTACATGAAACTTCAGCAAAACCACCCACAGCTGGCAGTGAATCCAGACAGATTTGTCCTGTATCTTGGAAACAAAAATGTAAGAGAATAATCTAATTAATTATTTTCTGAAAAAAGATAGCAGTGGAAATACGTGAGTTGGTTTCTTAGCAACATGTCTCCATCTTCTAACATAAAGGATTTCCATAATGATGGTCATAGATGTAGTAGTGGCATGCAAGTGCTAATGATTCCAAGGCACTTGTCTCTATAATTTGTCACTCCCTTTAATCTTCTGCAAATAGCAAATTATGCTGCCTGCAGAGAGTAACATGGAGGAACATAGCTGTAAACTATCCTTGCCATCCACATTCAGCTGGTATTGAGCTGCTCTGAAGCAATTATTGTCCTCTGTCAAGCTCTTTTGGGTCCATTTTAATCAGCATTGACTTCTGACGGTGTGGATTTCAAGTCTCAGGTTTCACAGGTCATAGAGATAAGAATGTTTCTTTGCCTGTGGCACCTGCTGCTGCTAAGTACTCTCTGAATTCTCTGCTCTGGAATACCTAGAGGGCTTATGTTCTCATTATCAGAAAGCAGTGTGAGAATTGTGTTTTAAGTTCTGTCAAGTAGGAACAAAACAAGCACATCTCTCCCAAAGCCTATGCAATCCTGAGCATGCTGCTAGTTAGGATGGCTTTGATTTTTAATCTCTTCTTAAGATAATTTCCATGTGCCCCATATATATAAATTAAGAACAATCTGGTAAAGAGAAGATTTAATTATGCTGCATCATACTTTTGCCCTGGAACAAGCATGCATTCCCTTTCATGACACTGACTAGTAAACAGTAGAAGACCACCTTCTCCATGAAATCCACATTCTTTTTTTGGCAGAAAGTGTCCTAGAAACGTTT
Organism: Gavialis gangeticus; assembly: GCF_001723915.1. Taxonomy (NCBI): domain Eukaryota; kingdom Metazoa; phylum Chordata; order Crocodylia; family Gavialidae; genus Gavialis; species Gavialis gangeticus. Next base: position 25,294,498 of record NW_017729026.1, read on the forward strand.
AATTTCATAGATTTCATGGACATTAGGGCTGGAAGGGACCTTATAAGATCATCGGGTCCAGCCCCCTGCCCAAGGGGCAGGAAATCAGCTAGGGTCAAAGGATCCCAGTAAGACAAACGTTCAAATGTTTCTTGAAAGTGTCCAGAGTAGGTGTTTGCACCACCTCTGGGTGAAATTTGTTCCAGTCCTTGGGGGCTTGGACAGTAAAGAAGTTGTTCCTTATGTCCAGCCTGAAATGGTCTTGCAGAAGTTTGTGACCATTGGACTTTGTCATCCCTTGGGGTGCTCTGGTGAACAGGTGTTCCCCCAGATCCTGATGCATACCCCTTATGTATTTGTAGGCTGCCACCAAGTCACCCCTGAGCCTGGAATTCTCCAGGCTAAAGAGTCCCATAGCTTGAAGCCTCTCTTCATAAGGCCTATTCTCTTGCCCTCTGATCATGTGTGTGGCTCTCCTCTGGACTCTCCACATCCTTCCTAAATTGTGGAGCCCAGAATTGGATGCAGTACTCCAGCTGTGGCCTCACCAAGGCTGAGTACAGTGCGAGGATGACATCCTGGGTCAGGCTCAAGATGCATCAGTAAATGCAAGCCAGAGTTTTGTTCGTTTTGCCACCTGCGGTATCGCATTGGTGGCTCATATTCATCTTGTGGTCAATCATAACCCCCAAGTCTCTTTCGGTTGTGGTGCTAGCAAGTGTAGCATTGCTGAGTCTATAAGTGTAATGTGGGAATTTTTTTCCCCCTGAGGTG
>NW_017729026.1:25300250-25312634 GCF_001723915.1 Gavialis gangeticus
CCAAGCCAGAAAAATCCTGTGGCTCCACTGCTCTCCACCTAGCAGTCCCTGTCTGAGCCCAATGGGCAGATGCACAAGGGAGGGTGGAGAGAGGGCAGCACACTTTACATTTGATGCTCTCCCCCACCCCACTTGAACCATGGCCAGGCTGGGAAGCAGCTGTGTGGCTGAGATGAGAGCTGGCCTGTCAGGAGGGGAAGAGAAGGCAGCTGGGGCAGGAGGGAGTTGGAGGTCTCAGGCCAGTAAGGGATGTAGGGACTTTCAATTCCAGCCTGACCACCATGCTGCTCTGGACAGAGTAGCTCAAGCTGGCAGTAGCCATGGGTCAAGTCAAGATAGGGCAGGGGAAAAGGGAGGGACCCAGGGGGGTTGTCACAGCCTCTGGAGTGCCAGCTGCCTCTGCCACACTCCTCTTTTCAAAATCCTAGATTCACCTATGATTGAGCAATATCCCCAAACAGAAACAATGCACCTAACACAAAACATTTGCAACTGTAGGTACAAGTGTCTATGAAGTTTGAAGGCCAGTCAGCTGTGGAAGTCAATCCAAAGACCAACATAGAAGAACTCAACGCTTTTACATCCATGAGCTTGTACATGAAACTTCAGCAAAACCACCCACAGCTGGCAGTGAATCCAGACAGATTTGTCCTGTATCTTGGAAACAAAAATGTAAGAGAATAATCTAATTAATTATTTTCTGAAAAAAGATAGCAGTGGAAATACGTGAGTTGGTTTCTTAGCAACATGTCTCCATCTTCTAACATAAAGGATTTCCATAATGATGGTCATAGATGTAGTAGTGGCATGCAAGTGCTAATGATTCCAAGGCACTTGTCTCTATAATTTGTCACTCCCTTTAATCTTCTGCAAATAGCAAATTATGCTGCCTGCAGAGAGTAACATGGAGGAACATAGCTGTAAACTATCCTTGCCATCCACATTCAGCTGGTATTGAGCTGCTCTGAAGCAATTATTGTCCTCTGTCAAGCTCTTTTGGGTCCATTTTAATCAGCATTGACTTCTGACGGTGTGGATTTCAAGTCTCAGGTTTCACAGGTCATAGAGATAAGAATGTTTCTTTGCCTGTGGCACCTGCTGCTGCTAAGTACTCTCTGAATTCTCTGCTCTGGAATACCTAGAGGGCTTATGTTCTCATTATCAGAAAGCAGTGTGAGAATTGTGTTTTAAGTTCTGTCAAGTAGGAACAAAACAAGCACATCTCTCCCAAAGCCTATGCAATCCTGAGCATGCTGCTAGTTAGGATGGCTTTGATTTTTAATCTCTTCTTAAGATAATTTCCATGTGCCCCATATATATAAATTAAGAACAATCTGGTAAAGAGAAGATTTAATTATGCTGCATCATACTTTTGCCCTGGAACAAGCATGCATTCCCTTTCATGACACTGACTAGTAAACAGTAGAAGACCACCTTCTCCATGAAATCCACATTCTTTTTTTGGCAGAAAGTGTCCTAGAAACGTTTAATTTCATAGATTTCATGGACATTAGGGCTGGAAGGGACCTTATAAGATCATCGGGTCCAGCCCCCTGCCCAAGGGGCAGGAAATCAGCTAGGGTCAAAGGATCCCAGTAAGACAAACGTTCAAATGTTTCTTGAAAGTGTCCAGAGTAGGTGTTTGCACCACCTCTGGGTGAAATTTGTTCCAGTCCTTGGGGGCTTGGACAGTAAAGAAGTTGTTCCTTATGTCCAGCCTGAAATGGTCTTGCAGAAGTTTGTGACCATTGGACTTTGTCATCCCTTGGGGTGCTCTGGTGAACAGGTGTTCCCCCAGATCCTGATGCATACCCCTTATGTATTTGTAGGCTGCCACCAAGTCACCCCTGAGCCTGGAATTCTCCAGGCTAAAGAGTCCCATAGCTTGAAGCCTCTCTTCATAAGGCCTATTCTCTTGCCCTCTGATCATGTGTGTGGCTCTCCTCTGGACTCTCCACATCCTTCCTAAATTGTGGAGCCCAGAATTGGATGCAGTACTCCAGCTGTGGCCTCACCAAGGCTGAGTACAGTGCGAGGATGACATCCTGGGTCAGGCTCAAGATGCATCAGTAAATGCAAGCCAGAGTTTTGTTCGTTTTGCCACCTGCGGTATCGCATTGGTGGCTCATATTCATCTTGTGGTCAATCATAACCCCCAAGTCTCTTTCGGTTGTGGTGCTAGCAAGTGTAGCATTGCTGAGTCTATAAGTGTAATGTGGGAATTTTTTTCCCCCTGAGGTGGATCACCTTGCATTTCTCCATATTGAATGCCATCAGGTTTTCATCCGCCCACCTTGCAAGCCTATTGAGGTTAGCCTGGATCACCAGCCTATCCTCAAATGTAGAGACTCTTCCCCAAAGTTTAGTATCGTCAGTGAACTTGGCCAGTCCATTTTTGACACCAGTGTCCAGATCATTTATGAAGACACTAAAGGGTACAAGTCCAAGAATGGAGCTTTGGTGGACACCACTGGTCACTAAGTGCCATGCTGATTCTGTTCTCTCAGCTATCACTCTCTACCAAATATATGACAGCAACCTTTTCCCTATTGTCCAGGTGATAGGTCACCTGGTCATAGAAGGAAATGAGATTGGTCGGGCAAGACATACCCACAACAAACCCATGCTGGCTATCCCTCAGAATGTTGCCTTCTGCTTGCCTGTCAAGAATGAAACCATTGATTATTTTTTCCAAAATCTTCCCAGGGATTGAGGTCAAACTGATTGCCCTGTAGTTTCCCGGGTCCTCTTTCCTGTCTTGAAGATCGGCACCACATTGGCCCTCTTCCAATCTTCAGGTACTTCGCCCAAGCGCCATAAGTTCTTGAATACCCTCACCAGTGGCTGAACTATGATGTCTGCCAGTTCTTTTAGCACTCTTGGGTGTAACCCATCCGAACCAGTGGATTTATGGGGGTCCAGCCTCTCAGGATGCTACCTCACAAGATCCACACCAATGGCGGGCATATATTCATCTTCAACCCAGTCATCCTGCATCATGTGAGACAGGGCGGTCCCTTTGGGCTGGTGAAAAACCAACGCAAAGTGATCATTAAGCAGATTGTTTTTTTCCTGGGTGTTGGTAGTCAGCTGCCCCAGTTGGTTTAACAGGGATCCAGCATTGCCCTTGTTTTTCTTTCAACTCCCCACATATCTGAACAAGGACTTTTTATTGTCCTTGATTCATGTAGCCACATGAAGTTCAGTTGCAGCCTTGGCTTTTCTAGTTTGCTCCCTGAAGGTGTGGACCAGTGAAGTATACTCCTCCTTAGAGGTGTTTCCTGTCCTCCATCCATTATACGCCTCTCTTTTTAGATGAAAAAGGTCCATGAGTTCTCCGTTGAGCCAAGAAGGTTGTTGAGCCCTTTTATCACCAGGTGGGATGGACTCCCCTTGTGCTTCTAGGATCACTTCCTTAAGGAGCAACCACTCATCATGAACTCCCCTCCCTATGAAATAAGGACCTCAAGAACAATCCTCCTGAGCTTATGAAAGTCAGCTTTCCTAAAGTCAAGGACTACTGCATTGCTGGCTGACCTGCCTAGTCTGCGATGGATAGTGCAAGTGATCAACTTGTGGTCACTGTCACCCAATTTCCCTTAGAGCTCACCCACACATGTAAGGAAGCTTTGTGACTGATCAGATTTGACCGATTGCTCATCTCATGAGATACCCAAGTAGTTGAAGTCTTCCATGACAAGCATGCACCAAGAGCATGCAGCCTTGGCCAGTTCCCTGGCAAATTCTTGGTCAAGCACTTGTTCCCGGTTTGGAGATCTGTAGTAGACTCCTACCATTGTATTCTCTTCACTACATTCCCCTTGTATTCTAACCCAAAGGGTCTCCAGTCATCCTTCTTGGGAGCCAATCTCAGCTCGTAGGGATGTGTAGCTCTCCTTCACATAGAGAGCTACACCCTCACCCCTTTTTTCATCATGATCTCTCCTATACAGGGTAGTCCAGCCATAGGAGGAGTCCCACCAGGTCTCCATGATCCCTATGAGATCATAGTCATTTCTGTTTAGCAGAAGGACCAGTTCATCCTGTTTGTTCACCAAACTCCTAGCATTAGTGTACAGGCTGTAAGTGTGCCATTAGAGGCCCTAGGCTTCCTTGTACTCATGGAGAAGCTCTGTTCATGGGCTGGGGCAGGAGTGGGTTCCCTTGAGCATCCTAATGTGCTGATTTTGCAGTTGATGCTTGGTGAGCTTGCTCTGGTGGCTGTCCTCCCATCCCTGGCAAGCTTAGTTTAAAGCCCGGTTGAGGAAATCAGCCATTCTGGCTGAGAAGAGCTTCTTCCCCAGTGGAGTGAGGTGGAAGCCATCTCTTCCCAACAGACCACTGCCTCTCTCTCTGAAGAGCAGACTGTGGTTGTAGAAGCCGAAGCCTTCACAGTGGCACCAGCACCTTAGTCTTCTGTTTACTGCTCTGATTTGACTCTCTCCCTCTTCTGCCCATAACCCGTAACTGGAAGGATCAAGGGAAAAAAACACCTGCGCTCCCAACCCCCTGAGCCCTGCTCCCAGAGACCTATAGCCACTCAGGACCTGGTTGGGATTGCTCTGAGCCATGTCATTTCTGTCCACATGGATAAGGAGCATAGGGTAATGGTTGGAAGTCTGGATAAGTTTTGGGATCCTCTCAGCTACATCCCAGATATGCGCTCCCAGGAGACAGCAGACCCCCTAGGCTAAGAGGTCAAGGCGACAGATCACTCCCTCTGTTCCCCTCAGGAGGGAGTCACCCACAATGACCACTCTCCATTTCATCTTAGGGATGATACCTGGTCGTGTTTCTTTATCACTTGCAGTAGCTGGCAGCTCTCCAGGCTCTACTGGTGCTGCAAGAGGTTCATACCTGTTGCAGAGATCCAGGGACATGGTTACCCTGGTACAGTGAGCCTTAAGGCCGGAGACAACCTTTGTCCAGCCCTGTGGCTGGAGAGTACGGGAGTGCCTCTTGGCCTTCCTTGTCCTGGCAGGTGACCTAGGTCACTCTTCTGTCCTGGGGTGAAGGGCCTGGCAGTAGGAGTCAATCTTCTGTTCGCCATCCCTGATGGAACGCAGCCTCTGCACTTCAGTCTGAAGCTCCACTATCTGGATGTGGTGGATGCTGTTCTGCATGGGAAGGGGGCTGTGCAGCATGGGGAGGCTCCCCCATTTTCCTAGCATCTCCTCCCTCCCTTAGAGTGGATTTGCAGGCCAGACAATACAGCCCTGCAGCCTTGCTGCCTGCACAGGATTCAGGCACCCTTAGAAGCCCATGCTGGGACTCCCACCTGGGACAGCAGGCAGGCTGGGACTGCATCTGCCCCCAGCACCCAGCATGGTTTTCACTGCTCCACCCATCTCCATCCTGGGCAAGTGCCTGGCCTCTGTGCCAAACACTGTGGGTGGGAGAGGTGACATCAGCTCCTGGGGGCTCTGCATGGTTCAGCCCCGGCAAGCTCAGTGCAACGCAAGTGGAGGCTTGGCTTTGGATCAGGTGGGCCAAGGAGAGAGCTGAGCCCCTGCCTGCATTGCACCCAGCCTGCCCAGGCTGAGCCATACAAACCCCCAGGAGTTGACATTGGGCTTCTAAAGAAACCTGAATCCCAGGCAGGCAGCTAGGCATCCTGCCCCTACAGAGCTGCATTGCCTGGACAGCAAACCTGCCCCAAGTGAAGAGTCACAGAGAAGTCACTAGCAAAAGCCCTGCCTGGGCTGCATTGCCCCCTTCCCCTGCAGAATAGCACCCACCGGCAGTGCCCAGCGGCAGCACAGAGACCCACAGGCTCAGCTCCTGCCCACTCAGTCACATAGCATTAATGCACCTTACGGCTACACATGGGTTAAGGTGCCCTAACTAATCACACCATTTGATACTTGCTTTATGCAGGTATTAAATTTAGGCGTGATTAGCTTAAGAGTATTAAGAGTGTACACGTGTAGATCCATGCCTTAAATATGGCTAATGCACCTTAAATCACCACATGTAAATGTGTCCAGTACCTTCTACGGAAAGAACATAAGTAGTGGAATAGCTTTGTTAATTGTACATAACTATTTCATTGTGTATTTAAATGTCTATCAGCTTTTTACATTAACTTTCCTTCAATGATTTGTCCTGACTTCCTGATTTATTGGTGTTCTAGGCAAAAAGTTACATGGGCCTTGCAATTAAGAATGACAACCTAGTATATATTTATAATCTGGGAGATAGAGATGTGGAAATACCACTGGATTCCAAGCCAGTCAGCACTTGGCCTTCTTACTTCAGCATCATCAAAATTGAGAGGTAAAATGTTTATTGAAAGGTGGCATGATTCTTATGAGATCAGTCTGGTTTGAATATTCTACAAGACAAACTCGATAGTAACTGTTATGCATTTGCCATTAAATTGTAGGATTGCAGGGATTATAGTTAGTGGAGTTGTTTTAGCACAGCTTTGAAACAACCAGCTCCATCAATCATGTCCTTAATTCAACCAAAACAGTCCATCATCAGTAGGAGTGGACATCTCTTGAAAAATAGTAATGCATTGAATTCAGTGTGTTTCTATTATTTTCATTCCCATATAGGCACCTCTGTTGGAAAATTGACAAAACTCCCTTATACTTCATACCCTAAACACAGTGAAGGCAGAACAGAGTTTTTTAATCAACTGAAGGAAACAAAGAAAGTTACTTCAGGAAATATATGACTTTGGAAAGTATTTTGAAAAAAGGGAAACTGGAAATTAATATTTGATGAGCTGGAAAGGAAAAGACTAAAAATTAGGTGTCTCTTCCACAGTGAAAAAACTAACAACTGCTTTCCATCTCTCCATTCCCTTATATCTGATCCAATTCAAGTATTTAACCCAAGAAGTCAAGAAAGATTGAACCAAATTCTTCCAGTGGTGGAACTTCTCCTGATTTACTATTAATGTACGGGTGATGGGTCTAATCCTGCCCCCTCTTCACTAAAGGGAAACTCTCATTAACCCTGGAGGGGCAGGACCTCATCCTCCTACATAAGATGAGAATCTGAGCTAAAGTCTCATTTCCTCTTCTTTTGGTCCCTATCATGATGGGGGAGACTTTTCTGGTGGAGAAAATAGTGCAGTGAAAAAACCTTTTAAAAATCATCTTTGCCTGTTTCCTTCTTGTAACCATCATATAAAACTTTATTTTTGTCCAAAACCCTTCAACAGGATTGGAAAACACGGCAAAATGTTTCTAACAGTGCCTAGCCCAAGCAGCACAGCTGAAGAAAAATTCATCAAAAAGGGAGAGGCTCTTGGTGCAAATTCTCTCCTGAATTTGCAGCCTGAAAATACTGTGTTCTATGTTGGTGGGGTGCCTCCAGATTTTAAGGTAGGTTTATATGTAACCTATATATTCAGACTTAAAGCTAGCCTGTATTGATGGACTTCTTAAAGATCTGTTTATTAGCAGAAATGTTTGGCTACTAAAACATCCTTCATGAATCATACGATTCCACCTTTTGATTCCAGTTTCTCGTGATTCTGCATTAAGGTCCCCAGGCATTAGTTCCCAGGCAAGAGCAATCTGTTTCTCTAATACAGTATTTCTTTTAATAAGTAGTTGAACAAATTCACATGGGCCATGATATAAGTTTCTGACATGCAATTAGAAAAAAAAAACAGTTATTGTTATAGATGGACATCTAGGAAACCCAGCTGAATGATGTGTGGTTTCTGCCTGACTCTTTCAATGATGAATCCCTGATGCTTAAAAAATGTTTCTTCCCACTAACTTTCACAGAGGTGAAATATAATTTACTATTAATATTGTAAGTGCATGGACCTCTGGACCAAGAGATCTATAGGGCTGCAAGTTTGGGAATTGGAAAACTGGTCTGCTAATATATTTGTTTTTGTTCATTTATAAATGGAAGTAGGATATTGGCTTAGTTGGTTTAGACAGCCCAAAAATTAGAAATGCACAGCTGCAGAGAAAAAGGAGGAAAGAAAGAAAATAATCCAGTGAATGAGCCATCCAGATCAAAACTTACGTTCTCCTTAGAAATGATCCATAACTATGACTTTATAAGCATCCAGGTGTCTTCTCCCTTAGAAATGTACAACCTCACATTTTCATTTATTTAGTTTACTGTCTTATTCCTGAGACTAAGTGGCTTTGTTCCCCTTTTAAACATTTTGTAATTAATTCAATAACTTTCAGACTGAAAACTATTTACCAGAATACTAGTAATAAAAGGGAAACAAACAAATAGGATTCAGTTTCAAAAAAAGCAAAACAGAAGGATGCTATGCTGCAGTTAATAATTCTGATTCCCTTTTACAACTACTTGTTTTCAACACCTTCTTATTTGTTTCTGGTTTTTTTTTAATTAGACTATTAAAGCAAACTGAAAGCAATGAAAGGGAAAGGTTACTGGCAATGACTGCTGTTGGAAATACACAATGCGCTGATGAAACATTTGCTAATGTCATGCCTAATCTACAGTGACGAGATTTTTAATACTGGGAAAGTGTTGCATTATCTCTGTCAACTTTGCTCTTTCATTTTGTTTTTAGATACCTTCATATTTTCCTTTCACTAACAAAGCAATTTAGATTCAATTTGCAGTGACCCTTGTTGAAAGAAAGCAGCAGCTTCATCCTGTTAGTTGTTTGAAATAATCTCTGCTGAATACTAGCTACTGGCACAGACAGGTTTCACAAGTACCAAAGTATCTACTAGATTTAAAGTGCTTGATTTTTTTTTAAATTTTCTTCTAGTATACAGTGGCCTTTAAAACTCAAGGAGATGTCAATACAACATGTACAAAATATGGAAAATATTTCTAGTCAGATATTGTCCTTTGGCTAAGTCCCATACACTGACCAAGAGAGATGTGCTGCTAGTTATAAAAGGCCAGATTCAGGTGCCTAAATTGGGCTTAGGTGGAATTTAGATGCCTAAGCCATGAAAAGCCAGATCAACCCTGGTCCAGCAACCACAAATCCCCCTTTAGCACTTGAAAAGATCCTAGGTTTCCAGATTTAGGCTTCTTAGTTTTGTGTTCATGCTCAGGAGCACCTGAATCAGAGCAGACAGAGATACCTAATACCCTTCTAAATTCTGTTGCAATCTAGAATGGAGCTGGGGAGATGCCTAAATTTTGCATAGATCCGTTAAGTATGAGCAGGGCATGCCTAATTCCCTGCAACAACACTGAGTTCAGCACAAACCACAGGCCTTGTTACTTGAGGAGGAAGAGGGGCAGTAGTGTAACATGAGGTAGATGAGCCAGACATGTGCCCCAGGCATCGCTTGATGGGTGGGGGACCAGAAGAATGGGGCTGGGGGAGAGGCACCTCATCCCAGGGCTATTGCTCGTCTCCCTGATGCCTGCCCAGTGCAGGCAATGTCACATGTCATCGAGCACAAGGTGTCTTGGGAATCATAGTGTTGTAGAGAAGCAGTTTGCTGCTCCCCCATTTTTTGCTGCCAAATTTAGGATTTTTTTTCTGAGCATGGGCTTCAGTGGCAAAATAATGGGGTGAAAGGGCCCCCTTAGCAGCAACCGACTCCACTGCTAGCCTAGAGAACTGTAATTCCCATCCTGCACTCCATGATACATACCACCCAGCTCTCTGTGCTCCCTGATTCCCATAGTTGCAACTGAGGCTGTAGGAAGAGTGGAGGGGAAGGGTGAGAGATGGTACCCCAGGCACATTTTTTTCCATGCTATGCCTCTGAGGAGGGAACCCACACTTTTTGCACAAAAGTCGAACTTGGCAAGTGGAAGACCTGGGTTCAATGCCTACCTCAAATCAACATCTCATTCCCAAAAGAATGGCCTAACCACCAGGCTGTAGTGCTTCTTGGATTGTATATGCATTTTTCATTTAGACAGTCCTTGGATTAAAAACAGCAGGGACTGGAACCGAGGCCCTCACCTCCACACCCAAACTAGGAGATTATCCACCTCAGTGGGATATGGAGTCAAACTCCCTCTTGTTTTGAGCCCATGATTGACTCTTCTTTCTGGACAGTGACCCAGCTTCAGCCAGGGGTGCTGAGAGTGCTTTTCCCTCCTCCAGACTGCTCTAGTCCCTCTGCTTTGGCATTCTCCTTAGAGATGTGAGTCAGAATCCCTTCCGAATGGGGCAGACCTAGACACCCAGGCACCTACTTTCTCAATGAGTGCTGGAACCACTAGATTACTAGGGAAAAAATGGGCACTTCCCATAATTAGGCATCTACCTAGGGGTAGACAAGGTACTCTGGATCCCAGTGGTAGATGGAGGCAAGATATACAATGCTGAGTCTGGCATCTATGCTCCAAGGAGAGGCAGGGGTTCAGGTATATCCTTATGCCAGCTACAAACTCGCCCTAGGCACCTCTTTGCTCAGTGCTTAGGAGCTATGGATCATCGTTTGAGCCCAGTTTTCTCTCTTGCCCAGGGCAGAGGGTGAGATTTGGTGATCTGCAAGGTCCCTTACGACCCTACTTCTATGAATCTATGAATCCTTCAGAGGCACTTCATTCTGCCCATTCATTGCATAGGACTTTTAGGTGCCTACCTGTCTATTTGCATAACGCCCATGGGGTAGGGCACCTATTTTTCTAGGCATGCGCAAGCATAAACTGGAAGTACCTATGGATCTGGCTCTAAATCATTATAGCGTGAAATAGCCCTGAGATCCTGGTGAACTTAAGATCTAATTGTCATCCTCTTGCCCCTTTATGCATTGTCTATAAAAGTATTATAAAAATTCTCCTTTATAGTAGTCCTATCTAGATGTGTCCTTTCCCATTAATTCACTTCTCCAGTGCACATCACAAAACAACTGCCTGTATAGGACTCCAACACTATCTCGTTGTTAAGATGCATCATCTGTCAAATCCAGCTCATAACATAAAAAGCATAAAGACAAAATTGACCTAAAGAATTTGGCAGTCCTGAATGAATTAGATATGCTGACTTTTGTCCTTGTACCTTTTGTTTCTTCAAATGCACAGCTCCCTCCCAGTTTAAATCTGCCTGGCTTCATCGGCTGCTTGGAACTTGTCACCCTGAATGATGATCTCCTCAGTTTATACAATTTCAAGCACATCTACAACATGAACACCGCCACATCGCCACCTTGTGCCAGGTAGAGGAAAGTTCAGTTGTCACACTGACTGCTGTGCTTTGAGAGAGCCTGCAGTGTTTGCAGGCCAGAATGCCCTAAAAGCATATATATTCTTAATGCATCAGTCTTTTCCTTTAAATATAAAAATATCAGGATAATATTAACTTGGTCCATGCTGAAGAACATTTGCCACATTAAACTATTATACATACTAACTAGTTTGATCTAAGATTTGTATTGTTATTTTCCATCTCAATAAATTATCCCAAATTATTTATTAATTTGTCTGAAACAGAAATACTAGAAATGCTAGAAATAAATGTGTGAGTTAAGGAGACTGAATAGAGCAACCAGAATGTAGGTTTTTTTCCCCCCTTGATGTTTCTTACATAGAGTGGGTCTTGTGAATGACAACCCAAGTTCATTTCAGTGCTAGAATAGTGTATGAAACCCCAGTCCAGCTTGATTAAAGTCAACAGATTTTAGTCGACTTCCATGGAAGCTGGATGGGTTCTTAAAAAGCATATCTTTCCCTATCATGAGAAAGGCCTGTGGCCCTACAGGTTTGTGAGAATGAGCCAAAGAACTTTCCTATCCCAACATGTAACTTAACCTCAGCACAAATCCTTGATCTCATGATAAGAGAGAGAAATATACTAGCAAAGCCATACATAATTTTTCAGGGAATATTCTCAGATTGCAGTAATTAAAAAGATATAAAATCAGAAGTCTGAAGTCTCATTCCTCCCAGGGATAAATGAAAAAAAAAGTTTAATACAAGACAGTGTTTTAAACTTTGATGCCCTGTTTTTCTTGTGTGAATATAATGATGAAAATACAGTCATATCATCTCTGATTTTTTTTTCACTTCTTCTCTTTTTCATACTAGAAATAAGCTGGCCTTCACCCAAAGCCGGGCGGTGAGCTATTTCTTTGATGGCTCTGGCTATGCTTTGGTGAAAAATATTGAGAGAAGAGGAAGATTCAGTCAGGTGACTCGTTTTGACATAGAAGTTCGAACACCAATAGACAATGGACTTATTCTCCTGATGGTTAATCAGGTGAGTACAAACTCTACTCTCATCCTGTACCTGCGCTCAACCCGTGCCTTCTTGTGCCTATTCTGCATGATTATTGTACAATATTCCATATATTTAGAAATTTATGTTTCACTTTGAAAAAGAACTGTATTTGTCTACTGCATATGTTATTGTGAGACACCTGAAGAGCTGGACACAAAAGCCCTCAAATCCTCTAATTTGCTCTTATTTGATCTGATTCTGCTCACACACTGGTGCAATCAGGATTTGAA
>NW_017729026.1:25317634-25318290 GCF_001723915.1 Gavialis gangeticus
AAATGTGTAAAACTTCATGTCAACCACTACACATTGCATCTATCTGCACAGTAGCCTGATACTACCATGAAGCAGCATCATCTGGCAAAAACCCATGCTGAGATGCTACTGGGCAGTAGTATTAAGATACTTTAAATAAGACAAGAATCAGGCACAATGATTGCATGTTTTATTGAAACATAAGTGAATTGTAAGAGCCAGTGGACACGTCTACACAAGACACTACTGAGCAGTAGTCTTGTGTAGACGTGCCCACTGGCTCTGACAATTCACTTATGTTTCAATAAAACATGCAATCATTGTGCCTGATTCTTGTCTTATTTAAAGTATCTTAATACTACTGCCCAGTAGCATCTCAGCATGGGTTTTTGCCAGATGATGCTGCTTCATGGTAGTATCAGGCTACTGTGCAGATAGATGCAATGTGTAGTGGTTGACATGAAGTTTTACACATTTGTCTTCTTGTAGGTATATCTGACGCAATTGTATAATTGTACATAATTGTATAGTTACTATCATAGCCTGAAATTAGATATTAGCCCAAACCAAAATCTGCATCCAAACACCTTTACTTTTTCAAAAATTTGAGAGTGATTCCTACCTATGCAACCGTCTGACACAGTCTCCCCCATACAAACATCCTGAAGCCACAAGAA
>NW_017729026.1:25323290-25326090 GCF_001723915.1 Gavialis gangeticus
TCTGCATCCAAACACCTTTACTTTTTCAAAAATTTGAGAGTGATTCCTACCTATGCAACCGTCTGACACAGTCTCCCCCATACAAACATCCTGAACCCACAAGAAGCTTTGAATATGAACTCAGACAAGTGTCTGCCTCTACCTCAAACTTTCAAGCCCTATGTGAAGTATAATGAATGAATAAAACAACAGAAAGGGATTTGCTGTGTAGACACAGTATGTGCAAACAAATCACTGCAGTGGCAGTTACTGTGGAATTACTTCTGTGCTCATTAAAAGGGTTACTCTCACTCTTGCCTTTGGGGATCCTTCTAGGAAAGATTACTGCAGTGCAAATTGTTCTGTAGCACTGCAGGCCACCAATAACCTTAGCTTTCAGAAGGTTCCTGAGAAGCAGGAATTGTTGCACACAGACTTCTCTGTACTGGATCCATAACTGGTTTCTTCTGAGCAGAAATTTCCCAGTTTTTTCTGAATTATATGTATTTTTTTCTTTTATAATTAATGATGAAAAGTGTATTCAGATAGGACATTAGCTCTGGAAAACCAGTTCTGCTAAACTGAACAAACCAGCTGCCATTATTCTGTTCCATTTGAACAGCTGCTAAATATGTAAAATGAATGCGTTTTTTTATTTTGTTTACAAGTTTGGGGAGGTCCATGACAAATACAAACTGCAGTGTCATTTAAAAATACTGAACTAAATTCTTCCCTCAGTTATATTAGTTCAGCTCTGTTGATTGCGGTGAGGGGGGGAAAACAGTATAACTGACAGCAAGTTTAGCTGACCGGCCTCTGTTGATTTTCAGTGACTGGTTTTTTTCTTCTTTGAGGATTACTGTTCTCATGCCTGTGCTGGAGACTAGTATTAACAACTGAAAATTATAAAAATATCAATAGCAAAAAACAAAAACAAATACAAAAAAATCAGGGCAGGTCTCCATGTTCTGTAAACTGCCCCCTGGGACTCTCTGAAGTTTATATTTAGTTTATAAATCTAATTTTATGCTAAAGATTTTGATTTGTAAGGACAACTCCATTTCATAGTCCACTTGTTTCTGGCTCTTTTTCTCCCCCATGTTTCCTATACCTTCTTCTGATAGATTCAGTTCCCTGGTGGTATAATACTGTTCCTGTTTATAAGCTAGATCTAGCCACAAAAGCCAAATTTGTGTGATATAGATAATCCAACACACCCCCTGAAAATTAGAATTAAAAAGCCTATACCTGCACTACAGACTTCTGCCTGCACAGCTCTGTTGGTTAGGGTTATAAAGTTCAAACCTTTACTGATTTAGCTATGCTAACAAAAGCTTGGTAGTATAAACTGGAGCAGCCAAACTATGTTTCTGCAAAGACACCTTGTTTCTTTTAGGGTCAGTGATTTTACTGTAGTGGGACTAAAAAACATAGCTTTACAGTTTAGCATTGCTGCATCCATACCAGCAGCACTTTGTTGATATAGTATACTAGTACCCCTATGCTAATAAAGCACTGGTTGTATAGACAAACAGTTCACCAAAATCCCATGTCAGTACTCTTTACCAAATAGTTATGAACAAAAACAGAAATCCAAGAATTTTTTTGTTTGTTTCTACAATGAATAAGTTTTTTTCTGCAGTGAATAGTACAGCTAGCCAGTTGTGCTATACATGAATTTCTAAACTGCTTTCATAAGGAATTGTATATGTGTTGGTTTTTTTTAATGCCGTTTGTTTTGTATAGAGTATGTTCTTCAGTCTGGAGATGCATAATGGATTCCTGTCTCTGCAATATAACTTTGGCTTCAGCAATGGCTCTGTGCTTCTTGAAGATTCAATGAAGAAGGCTCAAATTAACGATGCAAAATTCCATGAGGTATAAGCTGGTGTAGAATTTCTTTGATTTATCAAGCCTGCCAATCACCATGAGGCAGAGTATAGTTTATCCACGTTCTAATGAGAGAATGAAATGATGATAGACCAGATATTGTACAGCACCAAATGTGATCAGGAATCGAGGACCATGTTACCAGACCCACAGGGGGAACCTAAAGTCTGAGTCTAAAACACAGGCTGAGTCAAGGTTCAGGAATTAGATACCAGATTACTAGATTCTAGGGCAGCGGTTTCCAAACTGGGGGTCATGACCCCAAATGGGGTCGCAACATCAGCAGATAGGATTGCAGGGGTGGGGGGCTATGAGTTGGGAGTAAGGGGCCATGCTGAGGAAATGGGCCCATAAATGGGGTTGAGCTGTGCAAAAGTACTGTTCTGGGAGAAATCCAGGAGCAGAGCCTGAGTCACAGGCTAAGTCAAGGTTCAGGAGTCAGGAGCCGGTGCCAAGGTCAGGATGTGCAGGAAGTCCAAGCTGAAGTCAGGGTCTGCCGGAAAACAGATCTGGACTCAAGGTACACCAGGGATCAGAATTGGAGTCAGGGTGGGCTAGGATTCAGGGTCAAAAGTCAGGTACCGCATTACCAGACCCCAGGGGAGTTTCCAAAAAGCCAGAGTTCAGGAACAGAGGCAAGCAGGGTCAGAAATCAGAGAGGTTTACACACGCAGACCTTCAGAGTTGTTGGCTGGCCTGCAGCCTGCTGCCACAGAAGGAACTAAATAGGGAGGCTGCTCTCCCCAGCAGCCATCAGGAGGCCCAAACACTGACCAGCTGGTCCATTACCTGGGGTTGGGTTGCCAGTCAGAGCCCCCAAGCAGATGTGGTCAACCAGGCAATAAGCGCAGGTTCCCTGACAGGCAGGTTATTGCTAGGGACCTACCTAAATTGTGGCGGAAGTGCGCTGCACAGCGACTGCTTTAATCTT
>NW_017729026.1:25331090-25345490 GCF_001723915.1 Gavialis gangeticus
TCAACCAGGCAATAAGCGCAGGTTCCCTGACAGGCAGGTTATTGCTAGGGACCTACCTAAATTGTGGCGGAAGTGTGCTGCACAGCGACTGCTTTAATCTTGCTCTTTTTGCCATGTGTCTCCCATCCCACCACTGATTGACAGAGGGGCGTCATCGGCCCCACTGCTCGCCACTTACTGCTGATCAGCCAGGAGGCAAAAAACAGTTTTAAACATGCTGCCGTTTTTGCTTCCCAGCCAATCAAGAGCAAGCAGCAAGGCAGCTCGGGCCCCTCAGACAACCAGCAGCGGGAAGCCGAAACTGTGGCATATTTAAAACCAGCTTTTGACCTTCCAGCTGACTAGCAGCAAGTGGCAAACAGTGGGGCCACTCAGTGCTAATCAGTGGTGGAGGAGTTGCATGGCAAAAAGCACGAGATTAAAGGAGCTGCTATGCAGCACACTTCTGCCACAATTTAGGCAGGTCCCTAATGCAGTTTAGGTTTGCTTGGAAGTGCAAAAGGATCAGCTGACATATTTTTGCAAATATTTAGTTGGTCTAATAAAAGATATTACTTCTGCCACAAGTTTTGATTCTTTTCCCCCCTTCAAATAGCATACCATATTTTCTCACATCAACCAGGCACTTTTCCACCCAAAAAGCTGCTAGAAATTGTAGTAAGCATTATATGCATGCAATATGGTAAGAACTGTTTCTGCCAGTTAGAGCAGGGGTGGGCAAAGTTCAGGCCTTGGGCCAGATCAGCCCCAAGGCAGAGCCATGATCCGCTGCCTGCATGTCCCTGTGACAAACATGGGTCTTGCGGGCAGGGGCATGCAGGCAGCAGATCGTGGCTTTGCCCCAGCTCCAGCCCCATGCTGTCACTGCCACAAGATCCTGGCCCTGGCCCCAGAGCAGCTCCCTGCTCAGCCTCATACCCTGCCTATACCTCTCCGGGCCAGTTTCCATAGGGACCCTGGGAGCACAGGGTTGTCATGACGCCATGCTATCATGGCCCCACCACTCCCAGGGTCAGCATGGAGACCAGCTGGGAGCGGCACAGGCAGGGGTTGCTGAGAAATAGAGTCCGGCCACCAGCCAGATCCACCATTTTGCCCATCCCTGAGTTGGGGAAAAAGTGCAAATAAAATCTGCATGTGATTCACAGGGAGCAAAACAAGGAGCAGGCTCTGCTTCCTAGCTGCTGCTAATCAATTACTTACTGCAAGGAAATAACATTTTTTTCTTCATTCTGCCTTTCAAAACCAATGTATATAGTATTATACTGATGTGTGCTGCATGTGAGATAATATAGTCATTATTGTATTTAGCCATAACCCTATTCCATTAGGAAGTGACTTACACAGAGGAAAATTCAGTACTGGTTTTTGATCTATAGACACTTGTTTATAAATTTCAGTGACTCAGAAACTAACACTGTACCTGCAGCGGGTGTACCAGAGAATTTGTTTCAAAGCAGTTTAACTCTGACAATAGCAGTAATAAATCTGAACTATAACTTCATTTCCATGATGTAAATGCAGAAACTGATTGCTGATGTTAGTGGGGTTACAGTGCTTTTTAACTTGTATGAGAGCAGAATTTATGTATCACAATAGAAACAGTTTTTAAGATATATGTCCATATTCTTGTTTGGTATAAATGGGAAAATATTTGAAGTCATGCACATGTCTTATTTATACCATCCTGCAACTTAGCCAATGTTAATATTTTCTAGAAAGTAAAAGGTCCTGTTTTTAGCCATTAACTAGGCTAAGTACAGACAGTCAAAACTTCCAAGGCTAAATCAATTCAATCTCTGCAGTCTAGACTAAGCTGTGTAGATTGAACTAATAAGGAAGTGAACAGACATTCACTTTTGATTCCAGAAATGTAACCACATGCCAGCAGTGGCCCAGGTCAGAAGCTGAGGGGGCCGGAGTGTGGCGGGGAGTTGGGGCATTAGACCACACCTCCCTGCTTGGCTGGAGCAGACAGCTTGGGCCAAGTCTACCTCATCTGCCCTGCAAGGAAGAGAGGTTGTGGGGGAGGTACAAAGCATCTTGGGATGCTGGGGGACTGTGAGTTAACTTGAATCTGGAGGGGATCTGGGACTGAAGTTCAGTAAACCAGTTTAACCTAAATCAATTAAGTCTGATACTACATCCATGCAGGTTTATCTTAAACTGGTTTTGGCCATTTTGAAAGCAGTTTATATACACTGAACATCTGCTGTGTTACAGGTTAGAACTGGTTTCTCATCACTTATATTGGTTTATGTGTAATTTCTGCCACTATCCCATAGGAATCATGTAATCAAAATAAGCTCGCTTCTAGTCATCGGGCATTTATACACGTACCTTTTCATTCTTGGATGCACCAGAGATCCACCGCTTCTGACACACCGTGCTGTGCCACTTGAAGTTGTATAAGCAGCAAAATGCATGTCAGAGGAGAGAAAATGGCAGCATTTTCTCTATTGACTCACAATTTTTTTGACAAATTAGAATGGTTAAATTTAGAAATAACAATAGACAGTAATTAAAGCCATGACAACTTCTAAAAGGCATTTTTTTGAACATTTCTTGTTTACATGTGAATTTTTCTTTCAGATTTCTGTTATTTATCATAACTCTAAGAAAATGATTCTGGTGGTGGACAGACGACACATAAAAAGTGTAGACAATGAAAGGACAGCAATGCCATTCACTGATATCTACATAGGGGGAGCCCCTACTGAGATCTTACAGTCCAGGTTAGTTTACAATCCAGGTTCAATCAGTACTTCTTTTTAACTAAATATTAAGGTTGATGCACAGTTGTTTTCAGTCACGTGTGTTTTACCCCCTTTATAGCTCCTGCAGCTCCATCTTTTATTTTTGCTTAAGTACAGAGTTCTGCATTTGTGCACAGATTCAAGAGGCTGTAGCTCTGCAGCTCTGCTGGTGATTGAACTTGATAAATGCTTAGGACAAAAAGACATTTTTTAAAGTGTGTATGAAAACATAATCCCACCTTTTTCTGTATACAGGAAAAACTATTCCCCCCCACCCAACCCTTTGTTTTTAAAAAGTGATCTTCGCTGCAAAAAAGTGTCCTTACAGTATCAACTCAGGCATTAGATACCATGTTTTCAATTAAAGGGATGATTTTTTTCCCGCTTTAATTTTCAATTCTAATAAGTCTCTATTATCTACATGGACGACTGGTGCAACCTTAGTTCCGGGGGGCACCTGCGCCCCCTGTGACTTGTCTCACTGACTGGGGAGAGCAATCCTGCCAACTGGGAAGGGGTCCTCCCTGGGCAATCCTGCAATGGCCAATTGCTGTGGCCGATCACTGCAGCCACTTCTGGGAGTGGCTGTGGCCGCTTCTGGAAGCAAGCACTGGCCGATCACTGAAGCTGCTCCCAGTAACGGCTGCAGCAATCGCAGCGATCAGCTGGCACTTGCAATGGGTGCACTGGTGCTCTCAGGGTGTCCACCGGCACCCCTGTGCCCCCCCTACAAGTCACCACTGATTATCTATGGGCTCAAGCTCAGCTGGACTTGTATAGATGTGAAAATGCAAGAGAGAAAGACACATGAAATTTTTTCTTTCCCCTTAAGCCATTTGATAAAACTCCTCCTTAGTCCCATAAGCATATACAATCCTTGCTTCCTGAAATATGTAGGAACAGGACCATGGCCACACCCTGTTCCTCTCTTAGCATTAGCTGGAAGACCTGATTAGACATATTCAGAGGTGCACATTGCATTGATGTAGTGCATGTATTCCTTAGGTAAAATAAGCTAGTATTTTCATCAGTAGTGCAACTGAGGGGGCATGACCAGGCACCACTTTTGGAGGAAGAAGGGGTACACAGAGCTGCCCCGTTATGCCTCTGATTTCCATGAGGGCTCCAGCCGCCAAATAATGTCAGTACTAGCAACACAAATATCCAGTATTTCCTTAAAATTCACTTGTATGCCAGAGGAATTGATAGTAAATGTGCGGTTTATTAAAACAATGGTAGGGGAGATCTTAGAAATTATAGATCAATCCCTGAAGCCCTCTTTCAAGACCATCTTAACTGTCTGAATAATTAATTAATAACAGGTAAAATGCTTTGATTAACATTATGTGATAAAGACAAACTGTCTCTCAAAAAAAATTATGCCTTTCAAATCTACTAGAATTCTCTGACTCTGAGGCCATCTCCACATACAGGTAAAGGAACAATGGGATCTAATGCATAATCCACATAGTCATGCCTCCTGTCATGCCACACATGCACGGCAGGAAGCATGATTGTGGGATCACAAATCAAATCCCATCATGCCTTTTTCCCAGTGCAGGGGAAACCTGATTCCAGGCTTCTCCTTTAAAGGACAAAAACATGGGAAATCATGGGTTTCCCTTTGCAGGCTTGCCAAGTTCCAGTCCAGCCTGCAAGGGTCTGAGGGAGGATGGCAATTGGAGGCTGCCGGTGTCATGCACACATGTGCATGCACGTGCATGTGGCAGCCAAGTAACAGTGGAGAGCAGCTCCTTCCAAGTAAGTCTGTGGTAGGAGGGGAGGGGCACAGGCCATGAGCTGGGTGGTGGAGGACGTACGGCTTTCCTGCATTCATTTTTTATCATCAGGGATCCAGCTTTTCTGCTTCCTGCAGAAAAATTAGGATTTTCCCCTGTAAAGGAGAATATTGCAGATTTTCCTATGATGTACATGCTATACCTTAAGTAGAACATGTAGATGGGGGGCATATGGCTTTCCTAAAAGTCTTTCATAAAGTCCCTTACAAGAGGCAGTTTAAGAAACTGGTGTGAAAACTTCCAGAGGGACCTAGAAATGTAGGTGACTGAGCAGCCAGGAGAAAATAATATAATGAATAGTTGCTGGTTAAATGAGTATTTATATTCTATACATTAAATTAAATGCATCCCCTGCCTCCAGTTGCCATTGCCCCACTCCCCCCAGTCCTAATCAGCTCCTTGCAGGCTGGAAGACTGCTGGCCTGCAAAAGGAAATCCTCAGTTTCCTGCTTCAAAGGAGAAAATCTGCAATTTTCTCCTTTAAAAGGGGAAAATCCTCATTTTCCTGCAGGAAACAGAAAACCTGGATCCCTGGTGATAAAAAATGAATGCAGGAAAGCCGTTCACTGATGTATGTTAAGTCAACTGTATGTTGACACAAGTACAGTATGGTGAACAGCAGTACTATAAACAAAAAAAAACTTGTAAAGTATACAAGTGCAGTCAGTACATATGATTGTGACAGCAATCTCAACCTGACATGAACGGGATTACTGAAAGCCATATTCTGGTTACATGTACAGTACTTCAATTCCATTCTGGAGATGCCTGAGTGTTATCTCTTATGAAGTAAGTTGCTGACTATGGAAAAGAGAATGGAAATAGACAATGAGGTAGTTTATTGGAGGACAACTTAAATATAACTTTAATTATATAACTTGTTCAAAACAAATACAAAAATCACATCATGCCTTTTAATTACAGTTGCTGTTTTAATATTCTCATGGTTTCTCTGCTTGATTTCTTCTCAGTTCTCACAAGCATTTATCAGAATTGATGCATCTTAGCTTTTCAGGATATAAAATGTAGGTAAAAAGTCACTTTACATGAAAGAGATGGAAACTGAGTATCACTGGGGTAAGGGAATTTTGGCCCATTTTTTTTCTGAATACCTTGTGCCGCAGGAAAAAAACCCACTGAGTTAAGGGTTTGACTTTGTTTTCCAGCCATGTTAGCTCACATCTGACAGTAAATACTGGTTTTAAAGGCTGCATGAAAGGTTTCCAGTTTCAAAAGAAAGATTTCAACTTGTTAGAGGAGCCTGGAACCCTGGGAATCAGCTACGGCTGCCCAGAAGAATCACTGGTAAGTTCAACACCATGCATAAGACTACAACTAATGTTTTTATTCTGAATGTGACTTAACATGCTTTATAGACTAGGTAGGGTAGGGTTATAATTCAGAGAGACCTCAACAACTGGAGGATTGGACCAAAAGAAATCTCATTAGGTTCAATAAGGAGAAGTCCAAAGTCCTGCACTTAGGATGAAATAATCCCATGCACCAGTACAGGCTGGGGACTGACTGGCTAAGCAGCAGCTCTGCAGACAAGGACTTAGGAGTTATGGTGAACAGTAAGATGAATATGAGTCAGCGTGCCCTTGTTGCAAAGAAGGCTAACAGCATACTGGGCTGCATTAGTAGGAGCACTGCCAGCAGACCAAGGGGAGTGATTATTCCCCTCCATTTGGCACTGGTGAGGCCACATCTGGAGTACCATGTCCAATTTTGGGCCCCCCACCACAGAAAAAAAAGTGGACAAATTGGAGAGTCTAGCAGAGGGAAACAAAAATGCTGAGGGGGCTGGGGCACATGACTTCTGAGGAGAGGCTGAGGGAATTGGTCTATAGAAGAGAAGACTGTATTTAGTTCATAGAAGGGAAGACTGAGTGGGGTTTGAGTATCAACCTGCAACTACCTGAAGGGGGGTTACAAAGAAGATGCATCTAAACTGTCCTCAGAGGTGGCAGATGACAGGACAAGAAGCAATGGGCTCAAGCTGCAGCAAGGGAAGTATATGTTAGGTATTAGGAAAAACATTCTCATTAGGAGGGTAGTAAAACACTGGAACAGGTTACCCAGAGAGGTTGTGGAGTCTCCATCCTTGGAGAACTGACCCAACAGAGTCTAAAGGAAAATATGCTATTTATCTTTTTGTTACTAACCTTACTGTATTGCTAAAAATGGCACATTGTGTGTATTGTACAGTATAATAGGAAATTGTATAGTATTGCATTAGTACTGAAAAGTATTTTAAAAACACTGTCTACAACCCACTTGTGACTTTGTTTACTTGACATGCAGATGTCCCGCAAAGCATATTTCAATGGAGAGAGCTTCATTGCATCCAGCCAAAAAGGATCTCCCTTTGATGATTTTGAAGGAGGATTCAATTTCCGAACCTTGCAGCCTAATGGGTTGCTATTCTATTATACTGAAGGAGTGAGTATACTTTTCCTTGGTGTTTTCTAACTTATCCACATTTGCCATCTAAACTTGGAAACATGGAATGTAAATATGTTGAGTTAACCAAAACAGACAGCCTAAAGTATCAGAAAGTGTCAGTTCTGTAAGGAACCCTACTGTAAAGAAGTGCTGTAAAGTAGTATAAAAGAAGAACCCAAAATCACAAATGGAATGCAAGCATTGCTAGACTGATGGAGATTGGGCCCTAAATGGGAAATAATGGAGTAACTATTTAATGAGTGGCCTAAATATCAGATCCAAAGAAACCATTTCTCTTCTAACTGGCACACTTTGCCCCTGCAAAAAAACCTAGGGGAACAGCAATAATATATATGTGACAAGCAAAAGGAAAAAAAAGGTATTACAGGAAAATTCACAGAACTTTGAAGCTTACTGCAATGTGCTTGTCTTTGAAACATGTTTTTGGTTTTTTTGTGTTTCAGTCAGATGTATTTTCCATCTCTATGGATAAAGGTGCTGTAGTTTTAAATACAAAGGGAATCAAAGTTCAGTCAAAAGATAGCAATTACAATGATGGTAAAACTCATTTTATCATTACTTCTGCCTCACCAGAAAGGTAAGGCTACTCAGCATGTTTTAGTTCACCACCATCACCACTATCTGATATATAATGTTTATACGGTGCAAGTTGTCTATTAATGTTTTTGTAAAGCAGATTTCAAAGCCACTGTTTTAGAAGTTTTTTCCATACTAGACCCTTCTTGCAAGGGATAAACAATTAAAAAATACAAACCTCAAATCTATAGTCTACTCTGCTTGACTGCAATATGCAATTATTTTAATAAAACTTTGTCAGGGGGGAGGAGGGGTACTATTTTAAGCTTGTGAAGATTATTTTTTCTTCTCATGGAAAAACACTGATAACTAAAAGCTGCAAATTGGCAAATGATTAATTCTTCAGAAGAACTGACTGCTTGCTTTGTTAAAACACCCCAAAAATCTTAAATTAACTGAGTCATCTTTGCTTAGAAATGTCATTCTGGATATACATAGTAAAAACTGTCCATAATACC
The DNA here is from genome assembly GCF_001723915.1 of Gavialis gangeticus. Lineage (NCBI taxonomy): Eukaryota > Metazoa > Chordata > Crocodylia > Gavialidae > Gavialis > Gavialis gangeticus. The sequence continues at coordinate 25,339,146 of NW_017729026.1, forward strand.
TTTATTGTTGCCTGGCTGCAAAAATTTTAGATTCAAGATGGCAGGGAACAAGCCCCCACTTGTAAAACCTGAAATATTTGTTTCATTTAAATCTGTTCACTTCATCACCATGCTCAATTTAAAAAAAAACTCTTATAATTCAAGACCAGGTTTTCAAAGTCTTCCTTACAGTCACTTGCCTATGCAGAGAAAACCTATTCTTGCTCATTTTTCAGACTCACATGGAGGTTTGCATGTGTGACCTGTGATTTATAATAATGTTAAAGACATATTTTTCAAAATGTTGCATATCTATAGGGGTGGACAAAATATGGCTTGTGAGCTGGATCTGGCTCGCCAACTGTTTGTATCCAGGCTGCAGGTGGGCAGCTTCAAAGTCATGAGAACAAGGCCATGAGGAGCCAGTGGTTCTAGCTGCTGGGTTGTGCCAGGCACATCCCAGACCCTTCCACAACTTACACTAGCTCCTGCCCTGTGCACCAGAAGCACACATCAACACATTAGCTGCAGTCCCAAACAGCCACCCCAATCCGCACTAGGAACTTGCCAGCAATGTCCACAGCTGGCAGCATCCACAGCTGATGCCAGTGCCCCTCTGGCACTACTTTCAGCATGCAGGGCAGGAGCTGGTATAAACAGTGCAAGGGGCAAGGACATTGTGGTGATGTAGCTGTGGGGATGGTTAGGACAGGAAGGGGAGAGAAAGAGATGTCAGGGTGTGTTGTAGCTGTGGATATAGTTTGGGCTAGGACCCAGGGCACAACAATGATCCATTCCCCACATGCACCGCCCAGAGAACTGGTGCCTGACACAGGAGCAAGGGGCAATGGATCATGGCTTTGCTTCATGCTTGGCCAGGATGGGGCCATAGTTGGTGTCTGGGGGAGCGACATCCGGAACAGGTGGGGTTGGGGCTGGAATCATGGGGCCCTGGCCCTGGCCCCATGCTGTCACTGCCCTATGATTCCAGCCCCAGCCCTGCCTGCCCATCCTGCTCCCAGATGCCATTTCCTCAGATCCCATCCCAGCTGAGAGTGGAGCCATGATCTGCTGCCCACACACCCCTGTGATGGATACTGGTTCTGACGGTAGAGGCATGCAGGGACCCGATTACAGCTCTGCCCCGGGCTCTGGCTCCATGCCGTCACGGGTCCATAAACCCAGGGTCTCCATGGTGACTGGCTGGGACCCACCCAGGCAGGGCACAGAGCCAGGCAGACAGGATGGGGCTGCTAGGGAGTTTTGGTGAGCTGCTGCACAAGGGTGTGGGCAGTGTTGACTCAGCCTGCAACAGCTCACTAAAATTCCCTATGTGTCCTGTGGCCCAAATAATTGCCCACCCCTGATATATACAGGGGCACATTTTGATGCATTAGTCCTGAAATAATAATGATGATTATTGGGAGGCTTTGTTTTTGATTTTAGGATTTATCACAAAGGATCAGAATCTAGAAACACCTAATCTAATATTTTATTGTTATTGACCAATATTTGCTGTTTTCAGATGTAGGCAATATGACATTGGAAAGGTGGGACCCTTTCTGCCTTGTGTTGCAATCTTCATGTGTTAAATTGCACTTTCCTTGTAGTCTCAGTAATCATAAAATTTCATAAACATCTCTAGTGCTGTGGGCCATTGAACCTGAGCTACCATCATAGCCAATTTTTTTGCTGCACAGCTGGAAACAAAAGGGTTCCTTTGTGATAATACTGCTATTCAGTGAATCATCTCCTGATCTCTGAATTATGCAACATATATGCAAACTGGAATACTATCTGAATAGACTGCTCCAAAAAAATCAGTTGTTAAAAGGATATTTACTCTTTGCAGATACAAGCTGATTGTAGATGACAAAAATTACAGCAAAAAGAATCCAACTAAGGACAAATCAGGGCCAAAGCCTGAAAGTGCTAAGAAATTCTATTTTGGTGGCTCTCCCCTCAGTACTCAATATGCCAATTTCACCGGATGCATAAGCAATGCCTACTTCACTAGGTATGTAACATCCTTACAAGTATACTTCCAGAAATCTATATCTGATGGCACAGAGTGTAATACTAAAGAGAACTAATTATTTTCACAGTAAAAATATTTTTTCTTATTTTCCCAGTATGTGCAAACTTCTGTTTCTCTTATTTACCATCAAATCTGTCAGAACTGCCCTGCTAGGTCAAGAAACTGTTAAACTGGAAATAACTGCTGATGTAAATCAGCTTTTAGTATTGCACCTGCTATTTCTCTGGTGCAAGACGTAATTTGCATAGCTGTTAATTTACATTTTTATTATGTAATTTCCAGGATTGCCTCTGAAATAAATGGATGATGCATTGCAGGGTCCTCTTGAGTTGTAAGCTCTGTCTTAGGAAAACCATCAGGTTTTGCTCTATTTTGCAAACTGTTTCTATATAGTTTTTTCCAGGGGAATGTAGGGCAGAGAACTGAAGCCAGTTTTGTGTGTACAGAACAGGTACAATGCAGACAGAAATTGTGCAAAATGTACAGTATCTCACCAGTATTTTATCCTACAAGGACCATCTGTAAGGGTGAACAGATATTTCATATTTTGTTGCTTGCTGAGAAAAGTACCGCCAGATGGGAAATTGCTTTATTATATAGGCACCTGCCCCCTAATAACTATAATTAATATGTACTCAGATTTATTTTTCCAAAATAAATTTATTCAAAAAGTTTTATCCAAACCAGTAGTGGTATAGCACATTAGGGTCCCAAGGATGGCCATGACATCTCCTTGGTGGCTCCACAACTGGTACCCACTCCACCCCTAGGGCGTCTTCCTATGTCACCGAGCATGCCTTGATGGTATAATAGTTATAATGGGGAGGCTGCCCATGGGCCTTTGCGTGGCCCTGGTTCAACTGAACCCTTGCTAGGGTTCCCTGGCACCCTACTGGTCCATACTATTCCCCAGGCCCCTTGCTGGACCTCTCAGGTCCCAGGCACCTCGCTGGGCTGCTCAGGCCAACCGTGCCCTGTAGGGCACCCAAAGCCTTAGAGGCTAATTTCTTGGCTCCAGATCCTCCCCTACACCATGCCCCAAGCCTCATGGGTGTTATTATACCATTGTTCTCTTGTTGGCACTTCAACCTCCTAGGCCTCTACCCCTTCACTCTTGCTAGGCTTTCTAGCCTGGGCCCACTATGTTGGACCTGGCCTTGACACACTAGCTCCAATTTGTCCCTTTCAGTCACCAGACCCCTGGCTCTTGTCTGCCAGGCCTCATGCCCCTGTGTGGTTGCACCCTTCCTCAGGCACCAGGCTCCTGGGCCCTGCCTGGCCCTGTAAGCCTTGCAGTATGCCCACTCTGGGTCAGTAGTCACTTGGGCTTTGAGCTTGCCCTTGGCAGGGATCAAGGCGATCACATGCCCCTCAGGCAATAGTACGACCTCCGTAAACCACCCTTATAGTCCCAACCCAAACCACCAGTCTAAATATAACATGACATAAGCCTCAGGGTTATAACATAACCAGCAACAAAGGAAGCAGCCCTCTACCCCTTTAAGAGGGCAAGCCTTCCTTCACCCCTCATGCTCACATACTTCCCAACCTGGGTTCCTTGTGAGCTTCCCAAGCCACACTGTTCCTGAAGGCTAGTGTTGCCAGGTGTACAATAATTATGGTATTTGTACAATAATTTCAACCATTGCACAATATACAATCAATAATAGTAAAAGTGTTCAAAATGTACAATCATTTTTGAGGCAACTAAGTGATATAACCTATGCAAAACCCAAGTCACTCTTAAGGTGTCTTAACCAACTTTTGGGTTTGCTGCCAGCACTTTCTTATGACTGCTTGCCTTGAAATAAAGCAATGCTTTAACTTTGATAACCCAGTTCTCACTCACTCACTGGCGACTTACAGTGAGCAATATGAAGTAAGTAAGAAGAGGACTTATTTGCATATTTTTTTCAGTGTACAATAGTTTTTCAGCAAATACAATAATTTTGAGCTTCCAATATGATCATTTTGTATTCAAGACCTGGCAATGCTGCTGCCAGCAGAAAAGCAGTCAGTCCAGTGTCCCTGGGTAGCTCTCTGAGGCAGGAGCTCCTAACCCTGCAGCTGGCAGGGCTAGACTGGCTTGCCAGCCTAAGCCCCAGGTTTATATCCTCCCAGGGCCCTGCCCCATTCCAGTCAGCAGGCTGCCTGCAGGTGCTGACTAATTGCCTCATTTACCCTGTTGCCCTGGCAACTGGCAGCTGCTGTATCCTGCCTAGCCTGCAGTGCTCCCTGGCTGGGCTGCTTTGACCTTAAAGGAACAAGGAGCCCCAGGCTCTCTATTACAGATGGCTATTGGAGAACTGGAACCATGTAACAATTATAAGGCTCCTTGGGCACATCTGCACATTCATTTAATGCACCACAGTTACTGCGCATTAAGTTTACTACTTGTATAATCAAGTACTAAATCAATGCATAGTGCCGGAGCATGCCTTTTTAGTGACGTTACTGTGCAGTAGTCTAATAAAACTGAGCAGTAGCATATCAGCACCGTTTGTGCTGTGATGTGCTACTGCACAGTATTATAAGGGTACTGCGCAGTTAGCATCTCATGTAGACACGCCTCTTGAATAATAATAGCAAGCCAAATTTTGTCTTGCCCAGCACTACCCATACCACAGGTTGTAGCAAGAGCAAGTTCCACACAATACGTGAACTGGTGGGCAGGGAGTGGGTAAGACATTTCACAGTCTCAGTGAGGAAGTGTTAAGAGCAGAATGGATATAGGCTATGGTAGATTGGTTTCCCAATAAAGATAGATAGATATGCTTCTGAGGCAGCACTGTTATATGCTGGCCCTTACTCAAGGAAAAAAAATAAGGTATTTGCAACTTCACACAGATTTGTTTTCAAGGATTTTAAGTCACAAAGTCTTTTAAAATATCAGTTTAAATATAATGGAAAGATCTGTATTTTTCACAATGATACTAAATAAAACAACAGCTATATATTTGACATTAACTTACTATGGATGTTTTAATCATGTTTTAGTTCTACTATGTAGAAAAAGTTTGCTCACAAAATTTCTGATAACTATTCATAACACCTTCTTCTCTTTGAAACACAGGTTGGATCAAGAAGTTGAAGTCGAAGATTTCCAGCGGTACCCAGAGAAAGTCCAGGCTTCCTTTTATGGATGCCCTGTTGAATCCCCTCCTGTTGCTCTTCTCCATAAGAAGGGAAAGAATTCATCGAAAGCCAAAGGAAGTCGTAATAAAAAGGTTAGTTAGCATCAAATTACTTGTGACTACTCTGATACCAGCTTCCATTTGGCCAAAGTCCGCAGTGTATCATGATCCTAAATTTGCCAGATGGTTGTGGTTCCAAAAGAGGTCATTTGAAAAGCAACAGAGGATGGGACTTGATCCCTTTGAATATGCCTTAATTCCAAACAGATGCTCTGCCTTTGCCAAGATTCTCTAGCCCAGTGATTTGTCTGGAGAAAAGGAGATATAAAAGCTGTACTAAAAGTCAGGGAGTATTGTAGCAGTTGCAGAAAAAGAATATAGTAGTTCATTGAATCCCAGTACCAGGAAGGACATGATATAATTTCCCCAACATAAAATTTTCAGATACAAAATTATTTTACACTTGATATCTTAGCAAAAATATCTACTGTAAGTCTTCTACTGGTAGAGAGCTACAGATCAACATTAACCTAATCCCATCTTCAGCTGCATTAACCTCAGCTTTCCTGCTTTCATTCGAGGGGTTGGACCAAATGAACTCTAAGGTCTTTTCCAACTCAGTGATTCTGTGATTCAAAGAATAGTCACACCTTTCTGTTGTGCCTTAATTTTTGAGGTGTCCTAACAAGTGTGAGGGAATGGGCGTTCTCACGTTTTCTCTGCAGTTTGAAGACACTGCTTATTTCTGCTTTCAGCTTCTTCCATGCAGTTTCATTAAGTACAGTCAGCTTTATACTGTATTATGTATATCATCATTATTATTACGAATATGCATGTCTGCATAGCACATATATTATTATGTATACTAATTAGTAATATTGCTGTTATTTACAATAAGAGTAAATAACAGTAAAATGTCGTCCCACTATATTAACACTGAACTGAACCATAATAAAGCTTATATCATTTAAAGGAAAGAAACTCAAAGCCTGGGCTTACATAGGCAGTTACATAAGAATTGTCATGGCAAGTTATTATTTGCCTCTATCTGCTCTTCTTCTGTGTCAATGCTACATATGAAAGAAGACGCTCATTATGACAGAACTATTTTATTTAGGGACATATATCGCTTAGATTTGGAACAACTCCAGGTATTTTTATAAACATTTCGTTAAAATATTCCCCACTGGCTAG
>NW_017729026.1:25350490-25352764 GCF_001723915.1 Gavialis gangeticus
GTTATTATTTGCCTCTATCTGCTCTTCTTCTGTGTCAATGCTACATATGAAAGAAGACGCTCATTATGACAGAACTATTTTATTTAGGGACATATATCACTTAGATTTGGAACAACTCCAGGTATTTTTATAAACATTTCGTTAAAATATTCCCCACTGGCTAGATAAACAATATTGTTACTGCTAATCATATCCACATCCACTTGGAAACTCACTAATCAAGAGTTTTTCTGTATAAAGGTGGGAAGAGACAAAGACAGAATCTCACAGGTTTTAACTGACTTCAAAAAATTAGACCAAGAAATCCATGCACAAAGAGACCCTCACTGCCACTTGTCCAAGAATCCCAAGGCAATTGACCATGCCTATCAATTTGGAGGAATAGCAAATAGCCGGCAGGAGTTTGACTACCTACCAAAGGATTTCAATGAAAGGTAAGATAATAGACAGCAACCCTAGAAATGAAAAACAGCTTACAGTCCAGGAAAAACAGCACTGGAAACAAAAACCTGGAACTAATGAAATGTATTTCTGTCATTACTTGGATTATATTCTGTAGCCCTTTCATGAGTCCTTCATCTGTTTTGTCTCTTGATATATCTTGTTTCCCTGTCTATTCATTTGGCATCTAAGCCATTCTGGTTGCTAGTACAATATAAAACAGTACATTCTAAAACTTTGGAGCAAGCAATCTTCATCCTTTTCATATCACAAGGCAGTAAGATTTGGGCTAAATTCTGCAGTTTCATTTAATCCTAACTATTATGCCTGTTCACATCAACAGGTGCTTAGTCTCAGTAAAAAATGTGGGACCTGATCCAATATTAATGATATTACAATATCATATTGTGACATAAAGGACTTCATTCAAAAGTATGTTATGCAGGCTATATCATACCACCAGTCTCCACCCACACACAGTAATGATTTCAGAGAAAGAGGCATGGCCTTAAGTGAACATATTTGTATACAAATCACTATACCTTCTACTGAAGTATAGTCTAGTCACATCTCATGTGGGTTATAGCAGGTTTTATAAAGCTATGCAGTGAATTAAAACATCAAGCTATAGACACTGTGTCCAATTCAAAGAGCAATGGAAAAGTAAGTGAAAAGGCCTGGGTAGTAAAGGTTTTTAGACTTCACACATTCACAAAAAGTGCCATATGGTATTTTATGACTATAAATGGTCAGGATCTTGGCTTAATTTTTATACGTAAGACAGAAAGTTCAACACAATGCTATGTAGCAGCAATAGTAGGGTACTGTCTCAGAGGCAGAGTGCCATATATTGACTTGCAAACAATGGGACTATTAAATTTGATTTAATTTAATTCATTGTTTTCCAAATATCTATTTCAAGTCTGATGCTGAAATTAAATGTAATGCATATGAAAAAGAGGGATCATAAACCCAAAGTGTAGCAGAAACATTCATCCCTAATAGCTGCTTTTTGTTTTAATGACCATGAATACTATTGTGTCATAATGTTATTGTTTATTTTAAAATAGCTATGACTTTTGACATTTTTAAGTCTTTCTGGGTTATTAGGTATTTTTTGTAAAAGCAGGTCAGCAAACGTAACTGAGAACCTTGAGAGTTGTCAAGCTAAACCTTGGATTAGATGAGAAACTATTAGAAAGCAGGAACTCAGCAATGACATTCTGTAACGCTAACAATCAGGCCAGTAAACTCTCATTCCTCCACTACACTAAAAGAAGAGTTTACCATTGCCCCAACATTTTTCATATCTCCACTGCTATTAGCAATATTGGGAGGCCAAGGGCACATAACATTGTAATCACCATCCCAATTAGACCTTCGGCTTTGATATGCTTTTGTGTGCAAGAAATGAATATAATATTAATTCCGATTGATCTGTATGGAATGATCTATATCAGTGGTGCCCAACCTATTCAGCCCAAGACCAGATGAGAAGCATAGGGCCAGTCCACAGGCCAGATTCTACATGCAGGTTTGGTCTTTGGCCCGGATCCAGTGTGGGATCAGTCTAGAATGCGATCCAGCACACCAGCCCAGTCACATGCACCAGATCCAGCTATAGAGTGACCCCACATGTCCGATCTGGCCATGGAGCAACCCTGAGCGCCAGCATGATCTGGGCTTTGTTCATCTCCTACTCATGTCATCCAGCCCACAGGACTCCCCACAGTTCTAGAAACTTGGTGATCGGGAAGCAGCAGAAGTGTTAATTAATGCTTCCACTGTTACCCTGCCACTAAATTTCCAGGCCTGTGAGGAGCCCCTTCTGAC
>NW_017729026.1:25357764-25363371 GCF_001723915.1 Gavialis gangeticus
GACTCCCCACAGTTCTAGAAACTTGGTGATCGGGAAGCAGCAGAAGTGTTAATTAATGCTTCCACTGTTACCCTGCCACTAAATTTCCAGGCCTGTGAGGAGCCCCTTCTAACAGATAACACAGCCCCACAGGCCAGATACAGCCCATGGGCCATAGGTTGACCACCATTAATCTATGTGCATTATTCCCCCCTAAGATTTTGATTTGGTTTTCAAAAGAATTTAATTTGGTTAGCACCTGCTCTGGCTTCTAGTAAAAAAACCATATGGAACATACATCAAAAATATAATTTCTATAAGTAAGGAAAATATCCCCTAGCACGAAAGGATAAATCTTGATTTTCCCTCTCTGCACAGTGACACTACCCATTACAAATTGACAAATATCTATCTAGTAACATGACATTTTTATTTGACAGATCTCAGTTCTCCATTAATCTGAAAACTCACTCATCCCATGGAATGATCTTTTATGTCTCTGATCAAGAAGAGAACAACTTCATGACCCTTTTTGTTGCCCATGGACGGCTCATTTTTATGTTTAATGTTGGTCACCAGAAGATAAGGATGAAAAGTCAAGAAAAGTACAATGATGGGCTTTGGCACAATGTAAGTCAAAGAAATGGTTGTTAGTATGACATATGCTTTAGAAACTATAGTTATAAAAGTGATGATCTAACAATTCATTTTCAGCAAAAGATTAATCTTTGTTCTGAACCACATATACATACCTATGTGCTGAGAAATTTCTGCTAACATTTTAAAATCTACTATAAATCTTTTTCTCTCTCTCTGAAAATGTTGCTAAGTCATTAACTGGGAATAAGGTGGCTAGCTGCCAAATCACTTATAGTCATCCAGATATTTACCACAACAACAGCTGCATGGAGGAAGTAGAGATGACCAGATTTGAAAGGTCAAGTATTGACCAAACCGAGCAAAAAACAAGCAAAGTTTGGTTAGGCTTAGAGCTGGAGGGGAGGGCTGTGGAGAACTAGAGCAAGTAAAAGGAAGAAAAGAGTTGGAAGACAGGTAAGAAAGAAAATTAATAGTATGTAAAACAACTAGTTTGCAACTTCTTGCAGAGGAAGAATTAGATAACCTTCTTTTCTAACATTGTGCCATTATCTCAGGTTGTAGAGTTGTCTACAACAATTATCTTCTTCTGCTGTATAAATGGTTTCCTCAACAGTTTGATTATCCTTTGGTTAAACAATTAACATGATTTTAATAGGAATTTTTCTCCTGCTTAGGTGATATTTATTCGGGGAAAATATATTGGTCGTTTGATAATTGATGGACTTCGAGTATTGGAAGAAAATGTTTCTACTGATAAAACCTGGCAAGCCAGTGAGCCACTCTACATAGGGGGTGTGGCTCCAGGAAAAGCTGTGAAAAATATCCAGGTAAAGTAGACATGCACTATTTAATAAGATATATGTAATTAAAATGTTGACTATACAGATCAACAGAGGCAAAAGCATATTGTAGCATTGATCCTGAGGCATTGCTGTGGAGCACACAGGGTACATCAGGAGTTGGTTGTGAAAACTGGGTGTAAGACACATTTGTTCTGTGATGCTGGTGAGTGGGGCTTGACATCCTAGCAATGCTGAGGACACCAAGGTGTCATTATGACAGCTACAAGTATCTGAGGAGGAGAGACATGCCCCCTGGTCAGACTGATGGGAAAGGATGTTGAAGAGGCCATCCCATTAGCTATGCATCACTGGAAGATCCTCCTTCAAGGGAATGATTCTTACTTGAATAATTAGATTGGCATTAGTGCTGATTTGGAATTAAGAGTGCCTCACAAGGGTTCTGTTGGTGTTCTATATTAATCCTAATCTAAGGATTAGGGGAATTGTCCCCATCTAAAAATCACATCACAAAATAGTATGGTGTTTGTCTACAACTCCAGTCTTGTAAATTTGAGCCCCAGTCCAGAACTGTGCCCAAGGTTGCCTCTTCTCTTCTCAATCCACCTGTAAATGTATATCTGATTATACAGGCAGAATAGTCAAAAGCACCCAGACTAGATACTAGCCACATTGTTCCCTTGGGTACTACTGTCTACTGAAACTGATATATTTTAATCAGGATAGTCCTATGAGCTGCTACTTCCGGGCAGATCTTTGACGTTTATTGTGATAAAATCCAGAAACAATGCAAAGATTATAAGTTTTTCCAGAGAAGACGGATGAAAGATTTGAGAAGCTATTTATTTATTTTGCTGTCAATTCCAATGTGCTACTTCATAAAAATAAAAAGGAAGAAAAAATTCAAATGGGCAAAAACTACACAAAATTTACTTCTGCCTTGAATAACACGATCCTGAAGAACATGCTGAGTACATGGCACTACAGTTCAGTATCAACTTAAGCAATTTGAAATAGAAATGGAAATAAACTACCCTTTAAAATATCTTTCTTTGAGAAATTTTGGGAAATAAAGAATCCCAGGAATAAGTAATCTTTGGTTAGAATATTCTCATAGTTTGGAAAAACTATTTAAATTCCACCAGAAACATGGACCTTACCTCATCCTATACAGCAATGAAACAACATGGGATTTTGTAACACCCTTAAAACTTCTCTCAAGAGGGGAGACTTTATCATCTATTTTGTCTCTTCTAATGCGATCTCTAGGGAAAGTGTTACCGTAGTACCTGAGAATCTCCTGAATACTCCAAAAACAGATATAACAGTAACAGTGGACCCTCTACTTTCTCGCTTCTCTGGCTGAACTACAATAGCTTGCTTCTGAGGAAGGTTTTAGAAATGCAGGGGAGATGGGGGATGGATTATGTATGCATACACTGTGTGCATCAACATGTCCTATTAAGATGACTCAATAAACTCTGGTGCAGTTGTGCTGGAGTCAGCTGCTCCCAGGCACAGCATCTTCATGTGTCCCTGGGACTGCAGCAATTTGAGCTGGGGCAGAGCAGCCCCAGGCCAGCAGGGGGCTCAGGAGGCCAGCCCTGGGCTCCAGGTGGCAGTGTTGGGTGGCAGAGGGTCTGGCCGGAGCCAGGAATCTGGCCCTCAGCTGGCTAAGCTAGCAGGCCCAATTTGCGCCCAGCGGTTACCATCTACATGTTCATTTGATTGCATGTAATGAGACTGCTGTAAGATAGTACTGTCCCCAACTTTACTGTCCTACAGTGGAGTTAATTAGTTTACTGTTCCTTGATAGCAGCACATGTGCAGATGGTGATGATGTACAGTGTAATTAATTAGTCAACCCCACAGTAAAGCCCATGTGTAGATGCACCCACTGATTCAAACATTAATAAGAGAAAACCAAAACACAGAAATGAATATTATTGACTCTCTTAGTGTCATGCTGATAAGATATAAATTCTGAAATGTGCACATCAATTGTGAAGGTTTTAAGCAGACGCTGGTTTTCATTAGTATTGTCTCAGGTTCTTGAGAGGTTTGAATTAGACCAAGATTTTGCCTTGCAAATGAAAGATGCATTATTATTAGGCCTGTGCGAAGCAGCTAGTATCCGCTTCGGATTCAGACTCAGCCAATTTGGAGAACTGTGATTCGATTCGGTGATTCAAATCACTTTCCCGAATTGATTCAGCCGAATCTCCGAATAACCCAGGTTGGGCTCATCTCCAGCCCGCTCTCCTAGCCCCAGCAATGGCTGCCCCACCCACCCCAGCTCCCGGCACTTGGGGAAAAAAAGCCCCAACTCAGCGGGTACTGCCGTGCGGGGGGGCAATTCCTGCTGCTACCCCCACTGCCCCATAAAGATTCAGAGAGCTTTGAATCTTTACAAACCTTTTAATTGGTCCCTTGATTCGATTTGGATTTGGAGATTCAGCCACTGAATCGGGCTGAATCTCCTTCAAATTGAATCACCACCCAAAGCTTCGCACAGCCCTAATTATTATGTATGTTGAAGTCGGGTGACATAGCAAAAACTGAAGCAACGAGGATTCCCTTTAGGGAGTCTTTGGTTATATGAGACAAAGAGGAAGCTCCACAACCCACGATAAGTGGGAGTGTTTCTGGTGTGCCTGGAGAACTGCTTCTGTGCTCTGGCTTTTTCTTGCTTCCTCTAGAATCTAGCTAAAGAGGTGGGGCATGAGAAATGAGGTCACAGTTGCCCAAGAGTTTACCTGAGATTTTTTTGAACTAGAGGGTGAACAGGGCCCAGAATAAGAGAAGCAAAAAAGGTAAACCCCCCTTGCCCATGGTGTCCTGATTCTTTTCCTATGGGGAGATAAGGGGAGGAAAAAAGACTTGCATGCCTTCCATAGGCATTTTACTTAATAATCTCACTCTTTCTTTTCTCAGATTAACTCCGTCTACAGCTTTAGTGGTTGTCTCAGCAATTTACAACTCAACGGCAAATCAGTCACTTCTCCTTCGCAGACATTCAGTGTAACACCTTGCTTTGAAGGCCCATCAGATACAGGAACATACTTTTCATCAGAAGGAGGATATGTAGTTCTCGGTAACATGCCATTTAATGAATATATCCCATAATAAGACTTGCATATTTATTCTAAGGCATGGTAATATACCCAACTCCCCTCCATTGGGCTAGAAATGCCCGACCCCCTTATGTGATATAATTTCTTTGTTTCCTACTTTTCAATTTACTGTCACAAACATATTTTCAAAACTAATATATTTTTAAAAACAAAGTAAAAACAAGAGGTCACTTTTAGAAGCATATAGTCTGCAAAGGTCCATACCCATCATTAATGTAGGGATGGAAATAACATACCCCACAGATGAATAAGATATTTTTCTTCCCACAGATGAATCCTTCAGTTTAGGCCTGAAATTTGAAGTTGTTTTTGAAGCACGTCCTAGAAGCAGCTCGGGAATCCTGATGCATGGACACAGTGTGAATGGCGAGTACCTAAACATGCACATGGAAAATGGACAGGTAAAAAAAAAAAAGAAAAAAAGGTCACTTTCCTTTCTTTGGTATGACTAGGTCCATCTGCAGCCTGCTTGGATTCTGTACTAAATGAACTTTTCTTCTTATACATTCACTATTACCTGAACCTTATTTTTCTCCTCAATATGTTAACCCACTAAACAAGTAGCTAAGCATAACCCAGATACTTCTTTTAACATACATATCAACTGCTGCAATCAAGTCACTTTCATTGGTTTCAACAATAAATATTTAATATACAAATGAAAGAAGAACATTGACACATTGGTGTTGCTCTTTCATCTATACATTAAAAATGCGTAAGTTACAGGGTAAGGGGATCTGATTTCATTTTCCTGTTAGCAAACAATTTTTTTATTTACTTCATGTTCAAAGAAATATACGAGCTTGTGCTGTTGTTTTGGCAGGTATCTAAAGGGGTTCCACCTGCTTGTTGGGCTGATAATCAAAGCTCTCTGTCTTTTGTAAGACTAAAATAAAAGCAACAAAGTTAATTGTTTGGACAGTTCTTGCTATAATTTGTGTTACAGTAGCACTTAAGGCAGTGATTTGCAACCTCTTTTGGCTCAGGGCACTCCTTCATAGCTTTTTTGAATTTGGCAGTACCTTGGTTGAGAACCACTGCTGTACTCTTTTAGCTTGCCTCAGTGGTTCTCAACCGGGGTGCTGTTGCCAGCA
>NW_017729026.1:25368371-25379080 GCF_001723915.1 Gavialis gangeticus
TGAATTTGGCAGTACCTTGGTTGAGAACCACTGCTGTACTCTTTTAGCTTGCCTCAGTGGTTCTCAACCGGGGCGCTGTTGCCAGCATGGCTGGGTGAAACTGCCCTGCATGCCTTGTGTGGAGTTAGACCACCAAGTGGCTGTGGCAGAAACAAGCATTAGGGTTATGTGGTAACAGTAATGCATGAAGAAGTACCCGCTCCTGCTGCAACCCTTCTGGGCTGACCCCGCATGCAAGCCCAGAAACAGAGGCATATGGGGCAATTCCACTGCCACCAAGTAGAAGTGTCCTGAACACATCTCTTTCCAGAAGAAGCATGCAGAACTGGACCAAGTAGGGCTGCAGCAAAAGCAGGCACTCCTGACTGCATAAGGTTTATCAGATAATCCTAATGCAGGCAGGAATGCGCACTCCTGCTGCAGCTGCTTCTGGATCTGGCTCCACACAAATAGGTACGGGGCAGTTTCACCTGGCTGCAGAGAGCATGGAAACAGCACTTGTGCTGCAGCACCCCTGAAAGGATCTCACAACACCTCAGGGTGCCACAGCATCTTGACTGAGAAACACTCACCTAAAGAATCCAATCAAAACACAGATCCCGTTGTGGGAGGTCCTGGACGTACACATACAAGAAAACAGCCACACCTCAAAAAGTTTGCAATCTAAATAGACAGAGCAGGCAAAGACTTGAAGAAAGGCAGAATCATTTTCCCCACTTTGTAGATGGAACTAGGCACAGACAGAGATGCTTAGAACTGTAGCAAGTTTTTCTCTTTTAAATTAACAGGGGAAAGCTTATGGCAGCTGCTTGTGGTGCAATTCTTTGTGCTAACTAGTGATTCTCATAAACTGTTCAAGTGTAGGCAGGAAGAGGATGAGGACTATCTCAAATTTATTTCTTGGTGGTCTAGAGAGAAAAATAAACACTCTTCCTAATCATCATTGATGTTACAACAGAAATCCTCTAGAACAAAATTTGAGTAGCTGCCTTGCATCATTTTCAGGGGACAATCTATGAACATTCATAGAGTTATAGAAAAATAGGACTGGAAGGGACTTCAGGAAGTCATCTAGTCCAATCCCCTGCTCAAGATAGGATCATCCCTGCTTAAATCAGGTTTGTCTGACCTAATCTTAATGATTTCCAAGCATAAATATACTGCAACCTCTTTAGATAATCTGTTGCACTGCTTACACAGGTCAGTTCTGGGAACTTTGCACAGCCAACTTAAATGGGCAGTCCGCACAAGGAATCTTGCACTCCACAATAAGACACAACTGTTCCAAGACTATTGTTGAAGCCTCAGAGAGGGAGGATGCTGCTGTGAATAAAGGATTTAAGAGAATTGTTTTCAGTTCCTGAGTCTGCCACAGGTTTCCCATGTGACCTTGGGCAACTAACTTAATCTCTGTGCCTTGATTCTACATCTGTATAAAGGAGATACTAATTCCCTACCCAGTCAACTGTTGTTTGCCTCATCTGTTTATACTGCAATGTCTTCAAGACAAAAACTGTCTCTTATGAAGTGTCTACCAAGACAGGACTTGAATGTCATTTGAGGCCTCTAAGCACTAATGTAATACAGAAATCAAGAGGACAGCAATTCTAAAGTATTTGGAAGCAATTAATTGAGCTGTGGCCACATCTACACAAGATGCTGACTGCACAGCAGCTCATTACTACTGTACAGTAGCTTGTTACTACTGCACAGTAGCACCACGTGGCACAAAGCATGACACAACACTACTGCACAGTAGTGACAACCTAGTGTGCAGTAGTAATGAGCCATTCAGGGCTGCTACTGCACAGTAACTCCAGTTACTGCACAGTCAATTAGTACATGTGTATGCAACTAACAACTGCTCAGCCAATGTAGACATGGCCTGTGTTTACTTTTAACCAAGGATCAAAAAAACCCATGTTCCTATGTTCAGATCAGAAACATCCCAAAAGCTACTGAAATGAGAAACTTAAAACTTGGTTTAGTTTGAAGAATTCTTTGAACATGATTACGAAGAAAAGTGGCTAAAGTTGTAAAAGTTTAAAGTAGGAACCTTGCATTAGTGCAAAAAAAGGAAAAGAGAAGCAAAAGTTGGTTGGAAAATATTTAGCAGTGTAAATGCATTGTTTTCTCACAGGTAATAGTGAAACTGAATAATGGAGTCAGGGACTTTTCAACTTCAGTTACACCAAAACAGAGTCTCTGTGATGGCAAGTGGCACAGAATGGCAGGTGAGTAAAATCTGATCTTACCCATAATGATAGTGGAGCTTTGTTCTCCCTTTATCCCATCTCTCCACGTGGGCTAAGGTAGTGGAAGCAAGGTCATGCCATGTCTATCACTTCTCACTGTTTTTCTCACTATTATTCTCACTTCTCACTGTTGCTTGGGTTTAAACAGTCCCTGAATCAAACCTATTTGAAAGAAGCAAATCTTGGTTCTCCCCCAAGCACTGTAGTGCTTCTGAGGCTTTCACACAGCAAGCAAAAGTAGGACACATCTTACAAAAAGGTCAGAGACAATCTAATAGCCCATGCTATACAGCAGACTGGTTCCCTACCCTCTGCTGGCCTATGGACAACAGTTCAAACAAGTAACATGCTGTGAGCAACCTCCCACTTTATCACTACAGTTCATGTTGACAGAAAGAGCAATGGCCTCGGTTTTGACTTTCAATTTCCTGCAGTCACAAGCAACACGGAGATTCTTGGCTATATGTTGCTGTGATCCGGAGATTGGGAACCAGGGTAAATAGACATTTGTGCACGTTGTTTGTTCTCAATTTGATTTATTTATTTGGGGGGGGCTTTGTACCCCTTTTAAAGTTTGTTATGCAGCTGTGTATCCCTGTTATTCTGTTACATATATGAAAGGAACAGTTGATGTTACTATAACCACAATGTGATCTCTCCAGTAACCTAAAGCAGGGTTATCAAACTCATCCTGCTCTGTGGACCAGATAAATTGCAGGCCACATTAGGCCCACAGAGTACCCCAATGTGCTGAATCCAGCTGGATTAGTCCAGTGTGGTACCACATGTGGTGCATGCCCTGGCATAACCGTGCATGCTACCTGCAGTGCTTGCCCCAGACCAGTCCCATACACAGGGCTGGTCTGCATCACCAATCCGGACCAGACCAGGATCCAGCAGGCAGGGCCAGTCTGGCACAAGCACCATATACAGCATGCACCCCAGACTGGCAGCATGCACTGACTACAGCATGCATTGGTCTTCGACCCACAGGGCGCACAGCACATGGCGCTGATCCAGGGCACATGCTGCATGTGGCATGTGCATTAGACCAGGCCTGTGTGCTGAATCTGGCCTGAGCAGCCATTCTATAGGCCTGATCCAGACTGGCTTCAGATACAGCAGGAAGGACCAGTTCAATACAGGCACCACATGCAGTGCCCTAGACTGGCCCCATGCTGTGTTCAGCAGGTAGGGCCTGGGCCAGCACATGCTGCTTGCAGTGAACCAATTGGAAACCCACAGGTGGCACTGCAAGCTGAATGATAGGGCTCCATGGGCTGGATCCAGCCTTTGGGATGCATCTGTGACACCCCTGACCTAAAGGATATTGAAAAGGGGATTTTTTTTCATTTTTTCTTTGTCCTTCATTTATATTTTCCTTTTCCCTTCTTCTACTTTCCTATTTCTTCCTCTGGCATACCTTCTAGAACTTTGCTGCATACTCCGGGGAGCACATGACCCAAGTTGAGACATACTATTGTATATTGTACAAAGCATAAATGATACCGTTTATAATTAAAGTTCTTCATCCACTTGCCCTTTGCATTCCAGTGATAAGAGACTCTAACGTAGTGCAGTTAGATGTGGACTCTGAAGTAAACCATGTCGTGGGGCCACTAAATCCCAGAGCAATTGACCACAGGGAACCTGTGTTTATTGGAGGTGTGCCAGGTAAGATATCAGCTTTCTTAAATCTATGTTCCCAAGTTCATAGATTCATAGATTGTTAGGGGCTGGAAGGGACCCGTTCCAAGTGTTTTTAAAAAGAAACTTAGAAGTTTACTTTTCTTTGAAAGAGAGAGTGGGGAAAACATACCATTCCTCTGTAACCTCTGTCTTCCTGATGTAGTCTGAAGTTTGGAAGTTCAAGTAAAGCTGCTAGAAATTTTTTGACTGAACAGAATTCCCTCAGAGAGGCCGTTCCAATGCAGTTGAAGCATTCTTGGCAGTGTGAGAGCCACCAATGCAGTCAGCTTGCTACCCCATGGACTTTTCACTTTAATTAAGAATTGAACTGTAAAGTTTTCCATGGGGTTAAAAGCCCTACTGAGATATAGTTCTAGTCTTAAAATATAGTTGCTGCTAACCTGCTCCCCCACCTTCTCCAAGCCTGACTCCCTTGAGTACTAATTATGAATAATTATTAAAAAATTTTAAAAATCTGGCTCTATCAGTTTCTCATGTGCAAGTGTTGGTTAATATGACCTTGTGAGTCACAAAGCATCTATGTGATGGGGCTCAAAATTACTAAATTTACTCTTCCTATTCAACAGGCTGCTTCTCCACTGAAAGTTTCATATGCCAGCTATAACCAATAGGCCTGTGCGAAAAGGGAAGTATTTGATGTAGATTCGGCCGATTCAGAGGACAGTGATCTGATTTGGAAATTTGGATCACTGTCCTGAATCAATTCAGCCAAATCAGCTTTGGAAGATTTGGCGCTGATTCGGAGAGATTCCGTGATTTGGCCATAGACTATAATGGGAAATTACTGAGATACATATAACATCATTTTCTGGCAGATTTGGATGAAAACAGCAGGGTGGCAGCCCCTTCTGAGGGCATGAAGCCTGCCAAGTTTCAAGGAGATAGATGCAGGAGTTTCTGGGAAACTGCACCTTAAACTCCTGAAAGCAAAACTCATGTCACTTGTGTGTGTTAAGGCAGATTTGGATGAAAACAACAGGAATGATAGCTTGTAACAGGGGGCCTTCCTGGTGCTGGTTAGATTTCCACCTGCCCACCTGTTTCTGGGCCATCCGCCTGCCCCTCTTTTGCTCAGGCAGAAACAGCTTACAAAAGGCACAGAAAGACTGAAGACACAGACTTATGTGCTTTTTCTATGTCCCTCGCCAAGAGCACTGATTGGAACGGGACTCAGAGAAATACCAGAGTCACTAGCCGGCTACTGATGTCAGTCTTTCCCCCGCTACTCCCACTCCCTCTTCTCAGTTTCTGTTCCCCTAAAACAGTGGTCTCCAAAGTGGGGTGCGCAAGATGATCCATTGGGGTGCAGGAAGAAAATATTAGAACTTCTATTTATATTTATATTTATATAAATATACATATATTGGGGGTGCGTGCTCAAAAATTTTTTACTGATAGGGGTGCATGATCAAAAAAGTTTGGAGACCACTCCCCTAACAGGTTGCTTTTTGAATCTCCAAATCTTTTTCTGAATCTTTTCCAAATTGATTCAGAGGGTTTTTTTGTCTCCCAATTCAAGTCGGATTCGGTGATTCAGCTTCCAAATTGGGCTGAATCTTCTCCGAATTGATTCAGTGACCAAAGCTTCACACACCCCTAATAACCAACAGTACATGATTTGACTTTTAAATCACTTCCTATACAATCTTCATTTCTCATTGTTTTGGAGGTACCTTCAACATCAATCAAGAATAACACTAACAATCCAATTCATAATATTGCTTATCTTGGATGAATAGCTCAAGAACGTGATGTTCTATTCCATCCCATGCTACAAAGGGGAAAAAAACAGTCTAAAGGGAATGATAGCATCTCTGTGCATAAGGCTGATCTTCCTATGTTTCTAAATCAGGATATTATTAGAACTTCTATATAATTACTGCAAAACCCTGTCCAAAGAGGGAATATAATGTGGTAACTGTGAATGTTGTTCTGTCCCATAATAATAGAACTTTATAATTCCACATTATTTACAGAACACTAGAGACATCACACATTGGCAACATATTGGAACTGGCATTATGCACATTATACATTTAGCTGGTATGCATGTAAATGGAGTATATTGTATTCCAGGGACTTCAAACTCATCTGGCCCTGTGGGCTGAATGAGTGGCATGGTGCTGATCCATAGGCCAGATTGGGCCCATGGACCCTGTCCTGCTGCATGTCAGATCCAGTACTTGTGGCACACGCTCCAGGACTGCGGCACCTGCTCCAGGTGATTCAGGAACCACACTGCATGCAACGCCCACCTTAGAGGAACCAGAGTGGGTACTATATGCAGCACCGTCCACATGCAGTGCAGTCCTGGAGCAGGCACCACATGCAACATGGGTGTATGGCTGACTGCAGAAAGCACCAAATTAAAGCTGCATCTGATGCCTGGCATGTGGGGCAGTCCACCGCATGTCGCATGCAGTGTGTGGATCAGTTATGAGACCCAGGGACAGCCCCGAGGGCTAGATGACAGGGCTCTATGGCTGGATCCAACCTGAAGCCCATATCTTTGACACCTGTGTTCCTATAATGAGACAATAAGCAAGACATAATGCTAACTTAAGTCATATAAATACAACATACAAATAACTAAATATAACCTAGGAACATGGATATAGGCCACATCTACACAAGTGGCAGACTGCGCAGTTGTTACTCCACAGTCATTTGGTACTTGCATAAGCTTATGAAAGTACTAATGACTGTGCAGTAACCAGCGTTACTGTGTAGTGCCATCTCCACAGTTTTTTTCCCCCAACACTACTGTGCAGTAGCAACAAGCTGTGCAGTAGCAACAAGCAACAGTAACGTCACCACATGGTTAGTGCCCAGCAATGCTACTGTGCAGTAGCAACAAGCTGTGCAGTAGCAATGAGATACAGTGCAGTAGCTTGTAGCTACTGCGCTGCAGTGTCTCATTTAGACGTGCCCATATACAAGTAAACATGCCATATGTCAGAAGACATTACAAAGGCACAGCCTGATATTCTTTTCACATGCTTTTGCATATGCAAAAATGCAAGACAGCCTTCCCATTGGTTATAAGGTATCAAGAAGTTGGGTGTAAGTGCAAACGATATGATACCATTTCTCATACCTACTCTAAATAACCTTTTTGGAAATTGGCAGTGCTTCACCCATTTTGAAAAACTTCAGAAGATAGGTCAGAGCTGAAATCGGTAGCAAATTGTAAATAAAGGTTATTGTCTTCTAGAAAGAACAGAAAACAGATTCCAGATTTATATTCAGGGTAACAAAAGCAACTTGCTCTTACTTTGGAATTTCAAAAAGGGCAGTGCTCCAATGTATTACAAAGCCATCATGATATATTAGCTTTAGTCCTATTTCTTGGTCGTTTTACCTGCACCCAAATTGTAGGGTGCACACATTGACAGAGCACTAAACTAGAAACCTTGGTTATGTTGCTGGCACTGCCACTGGTCTGATGGGTGACACTGGGAGAGTCAGTTCACCTCTGTTAGTTTCCCCAGCTATAAAACTGGGATAATGATACTCATCTCTTCTATGAAGTTACCCACTGTGATGAAAAACGCTGTATAAGAGCAAGGCATTTATTAATAATACTGCTTTACAGATTTTGTGTCGTCTTATCATCGGTTAGCTGCACAACAACTGAATTTGCTTTGGATGTAATTAAGAACAAAAGTTGGTCTCGTCAATTTTGCTAGAATAAGAGCTGGTCTTATTGAAAACCATGGGTAGATATCGGAAATCTTTTGTTCCTCCACATGGTCTCCCCACCAAAAACTGACTTAAACAACTTCCTTGTTCTGCCTACTTCCCTTTCCTAAATATAGAAATCAAAATATGTCTATGTTGAAAACTATGGTTTTGGTAAATATTTAAAAAGACACCAAAAAAACCACGATTTCAGAAAAAAATAGCTTGAAAAATATCTTTAAAATAGAACATGGATCTATTTCAAAGACTGTAAAAGTAAATAACTCATTTTTTTCTCTCCAAAATTGTTATTCAAGTTTTCAACCTGCTTTATTTAAAATTCTTATACAGTTTACTTCAGTCGTCATTGGTTCCAATTACCCTTTATTCTTTGTTTCTTTCAGAATCACTTCTAACATCCACCCTGACCACACGAAATTCCTTTACTGGCTGCATTCGTAACCTGGTGATTGATGAAAAACCAGTGAGTTTTAGTAAAGCAGCTTTGGTCAGTGGTGCAGTGAGCATCAGCACATGTCCAGCAGCCTGATACTGCACGTCGGCAGAACTGCAAAGGTCTTTACAGCACTGAAGGATAAACAAGGCAAAAGGGTCTGTGTTCTAGTCCTCTGCAATGCTGAGAAATAATTAAACTATATCATTCCAATCTGTATATTTAGGGTCACTCACTTCAAACACATTTATGTGTACAAACAAAAAACCACTGAAGAATAAAGAAATTTTTTTTCTGCAGTGCTTTTGCTATATAACACAAGAGTTTACAGTTACTACAGTTTCTGTGTTGCAAACCCTACTGCCCTTTTACATACCAATGCTGATGGATTACAGAATAAAGGAAAGTGATTTTAATATGTTGCTTTCCAAAGACCCTATATTTTCATTCCATGCCATACAAATGCCCTAAGCAACTTCTTGTTTATTTTGAAAAAATGGTAATATACATGAAAGAATAAAGGTAGATAATAGACTTTGCAAATAATCGTGTTTAAAGATTATTTTACCTCACATTCAGCTTATTTATGCTGCATAGTAAATAGATCATTTATTTAAACTAGCTAGTGATTAGAACACCAACTGCTAATACAGAGAGCTCTGAGTATATATATGTGTGTGTGAGAGACAAAATTTCAACATTTTATAAAACATTTTCCTTTAAAACTGTATACATACAAAGTACATGCATAAATAACCCCAAATGTCAAAGATGCAGGACACGATTTCTGATCTAATTTGTCCTAGTAGAACATAAGTAATTCCACTGACTTCAGTATGGTTTCCCATGATTTATGCTAGCATAAACAAGAGGAGATTAACACCTACAGTACCTGGAGAAACTATATCACAGAATATAATCATCATTCCTTCCTTCACCCCTGCCCCTGCTTAGCAATTGCTACAGTACAGTGGTCCAGCACCTTTTATTCTGATACAGTACTCAGTCACAAGCCAAGTGTACAAAACTCAGAAGCAAGCATGAAAAGCACTTCGGCCAGCTACAAGGCCTAGTGATATCTAACACCTTATGGATCTCAATATGCATTCTGTCAAGTGCCTTCAGACTCAGAATTCTGCTCAGCTCCCCTAGAAAACCTTACCCTCGTCAGATGCTACAAACTGTCTCAAAATATTCCCAGCCCATCTGATTTCTAGCCTTCCACGCAGGAGGTAAAAGAATGGTAGACTCACTGCTTAGTCAACTCACCATAGGGGTTCCTGAGATTCCTACCCAAGTTGTTGGTACACTATACAGAGAAAAGGAAAAATGCAGTCCTATTGGTACCTAAAATGCATCCCTGAATCAAAAGGCATGCTTAAATGAGAACTCATAAATATTTTAATTCTCAATTGACCCCATCTTAGTTTGGTCTAGTTTAGGTCTCAATAGACCCCATCGAAAGGTAATTCATTGGAGTGGGGTTTGACTCTCCTCCCCCTTTTGAGAAGAAAATTTCCATAAGGTTCCCTCCTCAGACTTGCATCCTGCCAAAGGTACACGCTTACCTCTCCAGTGTTTTGAGGGAGGCTAGTGCCACTAGAAAGTTTCCTGTACCCTAACACTGACTCTTATCTTAAGAAGGACCCTTGGTCATAGCCATTCACAGTCAGGGGATTCCAAGAAAAAATACCATAGCCCAGCGCTCTATTAACTGTGTCCGCATCCTACAAGCTCCTGGTGCTTGTCACTGACAATCCCTGAATCTTAAGCACCAAGTTCTGAAGTACACAGAGGGTTACATATGCAGAGGAACCCTGACTAAGCCCATGTCTTCAACTACCTGGGATATGGAAGACAATACACCCATTGTCTTTAAGACAGAACGCTTTCCCTGTACCATCTTCACTATTTCACAGGCTACTCCAAAATAGACATTACGCTTTTATCATTCATTCCTCGAGATCCTTGCATACTCCTGGATCAACCCTCTGCTCAACACGGCTAACTTGGCCCGATTCTCTAGAAATGGTGAGAATATTAAAGGAATGCTTGGACATGTTTTTCCTGGACACTTCAAATATATGCAAATAGATAAAACATCCTTGCACAGCATACTGGAAGGATCATGGGCCAGGTAAATGTGCTCACCTGTGTTGGGCATTTTATAGCCATACAAACACCATTTGAAGCCAGGAAGCAGCTCCCTTCCTCCTCACACATGGAGCAGGTGGACATTCCAAAGACGACAAAGACGGCTGAAGAGTTCAGGGTGTCATAGTAATTCTTTGGAAAATAATGATGTTGTAAGGTGAACTAAGTCCTTAAAGCAAAGCAAAACACAGCTTTAGTATGAATCCCAGGATATGGTTCCCATAGCAGTGTGAGGTGTAAGTAGGTAAGTGGCTGTTGCCACTCTTTAGTTACAAACTATACCTTACTGTTGTAACCTGGCGGGGGGTCGGGCTAGAAGATCTACTAGGTCCCTTCCGACCCTAAATCTATGAAACTATGAAACCTAATATATTAGTAGGATTTAAAAGACTAAGATATGATGGTTTGTGCCAATATATTACTCCGTCGATTACTGAATAACTCACTCCTGGAAT
>NW_017729026.1:25384080-25390572 GCF_001723915.1 Gavialis gangeticus
AACCAACTTCCAAGAGAAGTTGTGCTGGCTCCTACCCGGGGGGTCTTTAAGAGGAGGCTAGATGTACCCCTTGCTGGGGTTGTTTGACACCGGTACTCTTTCCTGCCATAGCAGGGCGTTGGACTAGATGATCTACTCAGGTCCCTTCTGACCCTAGAAACTATGAAACTATACACTATAATACAACATTATTACCAATTGAAAAGTCATTGAGAAAATAATTAGGAGTGAAACATAAGCTAGAGTTAGACTGCTGATTATATAATTAATTGCCAACAGTCACTGAAGTATAATAAAGACATTTATATAATTATAGTATAAGTAGATTTTATATTTATATAATTACATATTCACAGACATGTTAAAGGCATCTTTTTTTCTTTGAATTTGTAACAAAACAATGCAAAGTCAGTGCTTGTTCTGGATTATGTCTTTTACCCAACTAAGCTTTCTATCTACTTCACTGTACATGTGCACAGGGAGAGCGAAGTTTATATATCAGCCCCCTGCCCTAAGGCCGCTTGCTAAAAACTTGACAGCAATGTATAGCATACAAAGGGTCTATTACATTTCTGACTTAGAATGCTTCCAACTTCAGGGCAAAAGATGGCTTTAAATCATTTGTTTTTTGTCCAAACTGAATAGAAAAATAAGATATACAGAGTTAAAATTGACTTTTTATTGAGTTAATTCTGCACCAGATGAGTTTGATACCCCTAGCACACAATATACTCCACTTGCTAGAGTGAACCTATATATATATAAATAAAATTGTATCTTTTTAACTTAGTTTTTTTTTTAAATCAGACCTTTCTTATTGTATAGGCTTTTGTATATGTTCACTCCTACTGTCTCTGAGATGCAGTTTCACCCTTCTGCCCAGTTTTGAAAACATGGGTAGACAAAGCCAGCTGAGATGACAGAGCTGGCGATGGTCTTGCTTTGGACACGGGGGCCTGGGCAACCTCCTGAGGTCCACTCCAACCCAAATTTTCTGTAATTCTACGATCGTTTGCCACAGGACGCTAGTTTGCAGGAGGCAGCAAAATGATGTTAGGAGGCAGCGTTGTCATAATGTGAAGCAATATCATCCAACTTGTGATGTCATTACGTTGTGATGCAACAGCATGTCCACATTCCTAAAATGCCTCTCAATTCACTCCCCATTCTACACAAAGATACTATCCCCTAGCTTCTACTACCAGCAATTATTTGCCTGAGAAACAAAGGCATTAAACTGTGGCTATAGGGGGCAGAAATCATTTATACTTTAGAAATAAAGCTTACACCACTTCCATTTTCCTGCATAATTTTTTTTTTGCATATCTCATTTTGGGTCATTGCCATAATTAGGGGCCCTCGCAGTGTTACTCTCACATCGATCTAGTTGAGGATGGTCCTGCTTTGAGCAGGGGGGTGGACCAGATGACTTCCTGAGGTCTCTTCCAACCCTCTTTTTCTATGATGATTCTACGATGGCAACACCTGGTATCACCTCCAATTCAAGAAATTTTGAATGAGAATTTCAGTGAGTCTGTAGAACAGCAGTGCTCACACTGTTGGCCCAAAAGGAATGCCATGATTGAACAAAGATTAGGCCACAGGAGCCACCTCCCACCAGTCCCACTTACCAGTTCGGGCCCAGGAGTGTCTCAGCCCCATAAGGATGGCCTGGCACAGCTCCTATGTGCCATGACCAGGTCCTGGTGGCCTCCATCACTTTCACCCAGCCCTGCACACCAGGATGGGGGCTCTCCAGAGATTTGGCAGCAGGAGCCTGGTGCCACTTCTCTGCTACCCACGAGGAGACTACAGACACTGGGGGTCATGCCCTTCTCTCTGGTGTGGGACAATGGCTGGTGTAGAGATGGGGAGGGAGTTGGCAGGGATCACTGAGTCAAGAAGCAGCATTGTTAGGTCTTAAATATGAAATTATCATATTGGAAGCTCAAAATTCTCGTATTTGCTGGAAAAGTATCTTACAGTAGAAAATATACAAATAGGTCTTATTTACTTTATATTGCGCATCGTAAGGTGGCAGCGAGCAAGTGAGAACTGGGTCATCAAAGTTGAAGCATTTCTTTATTTTGAGGCAAGCAGTCATAAGAAAGCACTGGCAGCAAACCCCTGGTTGAAATAACCATACAAATACAACAATTACCGGATAGCCAGCAACACTGCATCGAAGCAGGGCTGGGTGGGACCTCCGGAGGCCACCTACTCCGAGCCCCTGCAACCATCATCTACTGCGTGTCACGGACGTGATGCGCAGAAGTCCGGCTCACCCCTAGACTCCAGGGCAGGGACCGCAGAAGCGCCAGCGACAACGCCCCGCCCAGCGCCTCCAGCGCAGCCCCAGGGAAGCAGGGCAGCGCGGAGTCACGTGACCAACCCCGCCTGCATTACATTTGCATTTGGAATGTTCCATCTGCTGGGGTGGCGTGGGGAGGGAAGGACGGCTTTGCGCGCATGCGCTCTGCGTGCAAACCAGCAGCGTCCCTCCGGCACCGCGCGGTTGGGAGGCCCCGCCCTCTTTCAGGTGAGGGCGGGGGAGCTGCCCCGGTGACTGAGCGCTCCGGCCATGACGCAGTCGGTGATGGTGCAGGGTGAGTGGGGGGAGGGGGGAAATGGGGTCTCCTTTTCTCTCCCTGTGCCCCCTTTCACTCGCGTCTCTTCGCCGCTTTGCAGTGGGCCAGTGCGGGAACCAGATCGGCTGCCGCTTCTGGGACCTGGCGCTGCGGGAGCATGCCGCCGTCAACCAGGTAACTGCCGCCCAAGGGCCGCCGAGCCTCGCGCTGAGCGGGCGGGGTGGAGCGCCAAGCCCCGCCCCCTCACGACTCGAGCGGAGCGGTAGGGGCGGGGCCTCGCGTGAAGCTGTGGGGTGGCTCCACGGCCTTGAAGTAGGGCCGGTGCCTTGCCTGCCCGTGGGGTGAGTTAGTAGGCAGTGGGACTAAGGGCCGACTTGTCTCGTCCACTTCTCGCCTGCCTGCTGTGAGCCAGCAGGTTCCAACCCAAGGCTTGTCCTGGGTTAGATGTGCCTGTGGCTTCCTTTGTGAGCCAGGAGCAGCTGCATAGGAGACCCGTCAATCCAGAGTCTCTCCTAGATGTCTTATGCTGCGGGGTGCACAGGGAGGCTCAGAAAAAATTAACCTGGGTGCATCTCTGTGTGCCATTAGGGGGCAGCATATTACCCATTTGTACGTGCGCCCTGGTTGGGGGCACATTGAGGCAGATTGCAGTAGCCCCAGCTGGGAACGAGTCCAGGGGGTCAGCCTGCCAGCCCAGGGCTGCAGAGGGGCTGGCTGGGGCCTAAGGGTGCTTCAATGTCAGGGCAGCATGAATTGTAGCTCTCCTGCTGCCAAATTTCTGGACCCGTGGGGAGCCCGGTGGGTCAGATGATAGTGCTAGGTCACGCAGGCCTGTGACTGGACCTGGATGCAGGGTTGCTGCTGCTGGGTGTCATTCAGCTCACCACATCACACCTGTGGATCGGCCCCACCTGCTGAATCCAGCTCACAGGCAGAAGGTTTAAGTAAATGTGCCAATTCAAGGTGATTTTATTAAACTGCCACTAA
Source organism: Gavialis gangeticus (assembly GCF_001723915.1). Classification (NCBI taxonomy): domain Eukaryota; kingdom Metazoa; phylum Chordata; order Crocodylia; family Gavialidae; genus Gavialis; species Gavialis gangeticus. The sequence goes on from NW_017729026.1 coordinate 25,387,656, forward strand.
GCTCCCATGTGGGCCCCTTAGTACACAGTGAAAGTGGCATTCATTTTCTTTGACATCGTCTGCTTTGGAAGCAAAGCAAGTTAAATCAAATGAAGGCCCATTTAACTCAGAACAAGTATGTTTGCACAGGCATTTAATAGATCTATTTTAAAAACAAATTCAGATTACCTCTTCTGAGCATCCTCATAGAGACAAGCTGTGACTATCTTAGTAAAAGGAATACTGTGACTCAAGTAGAAGTTGCTGTATTTTGATGCCAGGTGTACTTTTTGGATAATGTATACCACAGTGCAATATCATCCAGCCCACAGAGCTCCTGGATAGACCAGGAATTCAGGAGCAAGGTTGAGACCTGCCATCAAATTCTAGAGTACAGACCTGCTGGTGAGGGTTGCATGTCAGCAATGGAAGGGTGATTCATAGATTCCTAGATGCTAGGGTCAGAAGGGCCCTCAACAGACCATCGAGTCTGACCCCCTGCCTAGGCAGGAAAGAGTGCTAGAGTCAGATTACCCCAGCCAGATGCCTATCCAGCCTTCTCTTAAAGACCCCCAAGGTAGGGGAGAGCACCACCTCCCTTGGAAGCCCATTCCAAATTTTGGCCACCCTTACTGTGAAGAAGTTTTTTCCTGATATCTAGCATAAATCTGCTCTCTGTCAGTTTGTGACCATTTTTCCTTGTTACCCCAAGAGGCTCCCTGGTAAACAGAGCATCTCAGATCCCTTTCTGTGTCCCCCTAATGAATTTGGAGGCAGCCACAAGATCACCTCTTAGCCTTCTCTTGAGGCTGAAGAGGTCCAGGTCTCTCAGTCTCTTCTCATAGGGCTTGTCTTGTAAGCCCCTAACCATATGAGTGGCCCTCCTCTGGACCCTCTCGAGTCTATCAACATCCTTCTTGAAGTACAGTGCCCAAAACTGGATGCAGTACTCCAACTGTGGTCTGCCCAGTGCCACATAGAGGGGAAGTGTCACCTCCTTGGTTCTATTTGGATCACCTTGAGAGGCTAGACACCTTCAAGTCAGCTGGTCCTGACAGATTACACCCTAGAGTACTCAAGGAGCTGGCAGGTGTCATAGCCCAACCATTGGCAAAATATTCAGAAACCCGTGGTGCTCAGATGAATTACCTGAAGACTGGAAGAAGACCAATGTGGTACCCATTTTCAAGAAAGGGTGGAAAGTAGATCCTGGGAATTACAAACCAATCAGCCCGACCTCAATCCCCGGTAAGATTCTCGAGAAAATTATTAGAGGTCCTTCTTGATAAGCTGGGTGAGGGCAACATCCTGAGGGACAGCCATCTCCAGTTTGTTGCGGGTCAGTCTTGCCTGACCAATCTCACCTCCTTCTATGACCAGGTGACATATCACCTGGACAAGGGAGAAGAGATTGACGTCATATATCTGGACTTTAAAAAAGCCTTTGATCTGGTGTCCCATGACCTCCTCATGGAAAAATTGGCCAACTGTGGCCTCAGCTAGACCACCGTCCGATGGCTAGGAAATTGGGTCTGAGGTTGGACCCAGAGAGGTAGTGGTAGATGGTAGTGAATCATTATGGCGCTGTGTGACCAGTGGTGTCCCCCAAGGCTCTGTCCTTGGACCGGTTCTCTTTAACATCTTTATCAACGATGCGGACATTGGTGTCAGAAGCATACTGGCTAAGTATGCCAATAACACTAAACTTTGGGGCATAGCGTCCACACCTGAGGACAGGCTAGTGATCCAGGCTGATTGGATAAACTTAGTAAGTGGGCGGATACAAACCTGATAACGTTCAATACCAGTAAATGTAAGGTACTCCACCTCGGGAGAAAAACCCACAGTATATTTATAGGGTCAGCAGTGCTACGCTTGCTAGCACCACTGCTGAAAGAGACTTGGGGGTCATGATTGACCACAAGATCAACATGAGCCACCAATGCAGTGTCACAGCTGGTAAAGTAAACACTCTGGCTTGCATCCATAGATGCTTCTCAAGTAAATCTCAGTATGTCATCCTCCTGCTGTACTCGGCCTTGGTGAGGTTGCAGCTGGAGTACTGCATCCAGTTCTGGGCTCCACAATTCAAGAATGATGTCAAGAAGCTTGAGAGAGTCCAGAGGAGAGCCACACACATGATTACAGGGCAAAAGAATAAGCCTCATGAAGAGAGGCTGAGAGCCATGGGACTCTACAGCCTGGAAAAGCTCAGGCTCAGGGGGGACCTGGTGGCTGCTTATAAGTACATAATGGGTGTGTATCAGGATCTGGGAGAATGTCTGTTCAGAGTGCCCCAATGAAAAACAAGGACCAACAGTCATAAACTCCTCCAAGACCATTTTAGGCTGGACATGAGGAAAAATTACTTTACTTTCTGAGCCCCCGAGACCTGGAATAGACTTCCTCCAGAAGTGGTACAGGCACCTACTCAGGACTCTTTCAAGAAGCGTTCGGATGCTTATCTTGCTGGGATCATTTGACCCTAGCTGACTTCCTGCCCCTGGGGCAGGGGACTGGACTTGATCTTCAAGGTCTCTTCCAGCCGTAACGTCTATGAAATCTATTTGTCATGCATCTGCTGATGCATGATAAAGTGTGGTTAGCTTTGCTGATGATTTCATCACACTGGGGGACCAAGGGAGTGTGCTGACCATGGTTTAAGCCAGTTATAGTGGGCTTCTCAGGCAAATGGCTGTTTGTCTTCTTTGAATGGTAGAGAATTAAGCGTTGCAGGACATGCCAACCACTGTCCATGTGCAGCAGTTTCTGCTTTGTCTGCAGCAGAGATATCTAGAAGGAAAAAAGCTCTAAAACTGAGAGATGCTAATCAGTTTCAAGGCTGCTAATAGCCCCTCTGAAATTGATGATGTCTGAGAGCCCTCAGTCTCATTGTCATCTGAATCAGGGGTGCCCCGTGGCCTGCAATGTCATGTTA
>NW_017729026.1:25395572-25400710 GCF_001723915.1 Gavialis gangeticus
AGTCTCATTGTCATCTGAATCAGGGGTGCCCCGTGGCCTGCAATGTCATGTCATCCAGCCTATGGGGCTTCCTACGGGTCCAGAAATTTGGCAGCACAGGAAACTTGCTCCCCTCAAGCCCTGTGCACTAGATCCAGCACCTAATCCAAGTGCTCAGGCCTGGGGAAGGGTGATTCCAGGGCCCAATAGCAGCATGGGAGGGGGCAGTACTGGGTCTCGGGGCCCAATCCTGGTATAGGGAGAACAGGAGGAATAGTACCAGCGCCCCAGAACCCAGTCCCAGTGTGTGGGGGCGGGGGGGGGGGGGGGGGGGGGGGGGGGTAGCACTGACCCCGCCCAGGAACCCGGCTTGGCATGAGGTGAACCAATCGTGGTGCACAGAGCAGGGGGTGGTCCCAGGTTTCCAAGGCCTGATCTGGTCTGCAGATGCATCCCACTCCATTCATCTGGCTTGTGGGGCCAAATGATTGAGCCCCACTGTTGTAAATGATAAGGTAACACTCTGAGGAGGCACATAGTAGTGTGGACAACTTTGCATATTCTGCACAAATTAATCTAGTGCATCTTAGGTGGTACCTTTAATGTTGAGGTCAATAGAAGATGGCAGACAGCTTATACTATTTGCATAATAGCTGTCCACCTTAATGATAGACACCTTAAGCAGTTTTGTCTGCGTATGGTTATAAATGCCCTCTTAATCCCTGAAATTTTACCTGTGACAAATGACTGTCAGTTCACAAAAAAATGCCATTACAGATTAGGGATGTAAATATTGATTAAATAAGTATCTGTTTAAACCCCACTGATGTTATGGGTTAAGTGGTTATCTGCCAGGAACTGGCTGAAGTAGGTCTCGCTGCTGCTGCCTTCAGCCAGCCCCTGCCCCAGGCAGGTGCATGCTGGCAGCAGCAGTGGTCTGGGGTTGCAAGCAGCTGCACCAGGGTATGCAGGGCCCTGCCCAGGCTCATTGCCAGCAGCAGGTGCACACACCTCGGGGAGGACAGCAAAGAAGGAGCCAGGGCTGCTACAAGAAAGATCAACAGCCCTTCTCAGCTTCCTTGCTGCTTTCTTGTCATACTAGGTACTAGTCCTTCCCCTCCTCATTCCTCCCTCACTCTATCATGTCTGCCCTTTTGCCTTCCAGGGCACTGCCAGAATGCTTCCCATCCCACACTAAACAACCAGTAAGGTATTACCGGTTATCAATATCAAAGTTTAACCATTCACATCCCTATTACAGATGCCTTTTTATCCTGAGGCATTAAAGTTGTTCCCTATAAAGCAGGGATTTCAAAGATACTGTACCCACAAAGACCAGTATCCAAGCCACAGTGGTGCCTGTGGGTCTCTGACCAGCCCCACATGCCATGTGCAGCACATGTATGAGACTGGCTCCATATGCTGCATGCAGTGCCCACACAAGCTCCAGCCTCACCTGCTGCTTGCAGCATGTGGGACCAGTATGTGGGCCTAGTGCAGCCTGTGGGCCCAGTACAGGCTGACCTCATGCCCCTCATCCAGCCTACTAGGCCAGATAAAATTGATACCCCTGCCATAAAGAGAATTTCAGGACAGGACTGATGGATTGCATGTTGCCCAGCTATAAATTTTTACCTCTTTTGTATAATGATAACTACAGTTAGAGGTAGACCCCTATGATCTTTTTCATAGGCAACTATGTTCCTTTTTCAATCTTGTACCTTCACGCTCATTAAAAGTCATTTTAGCCTTTGTGGACTGCTGGAACATGGTACAGCTACAGATATAAGCACTGATATAAGCACTCTCAAAGATGTGCCTGCGTTGGCAGTACTGATCTAATGCTGACTTGTAGTGCTGCTGCCTTTTTTTTCCACTGTTGCTGTAGTCTGAATGGATATTAGCATTGCACTGGAAAGCACCCTCATTTAGAAAACATGAAGACCTTGAATGAAAAAGTTTTAATTCTTTGACTTTTGGATATGCCACATGAATGCAGCAATTTGATAGAAAGACTCAGACTTATGTGCCATTGAAGAATGTCTTCAGGCCCAGTTCTCCCTTGCCTCACTTTCATGTTAAGTAGCCCCTACAACCTGAAGTACAGTAGCTATGGATCAGAATCAGGGGAATCATTCCTTAGGTCACGGGGTTGCCAGTTGGGTATAGAATCTATGCAACCTGTCTACCCTGCTTCTTTTCAGTTTCTGGGCCAGTGTGAATGCCTGGAGAAGAAATTGCTATTCTTTTCTTCTTGTGAGTTAAGTAGAATGCAAGTGATTTAGTATGGTAATTCCTGTATTTCTACTACCGTATAAAGCAAGGATGTCAAATTAGCTGGCAGACCATATTCCCTGCAAGCACCCGTTGGGTTGATGCCACTGCTGCTGCTCAACCCCATTGCTGATGGTTGCTAACTTTCATAGCCAGCATTGATCAAAAATAATAAATCTGATAATAGGAAAAGGAGGGCTGGACAGTAAAGTGTACCAATCTCTGCCAGTGGCTATGCTATGCTTTAGATTAGAGGCTGCTCACACCAAAATGGCAACTCTGCCAGCCACAGTGAGGAAGTCCCATGGGCCGGATGGCCTGCCTCCACAAGCCATGGATTTGACACCCCAGTACATATCAACACATCTTCATTTTCACTTTACTCTTTAGTGAACAGCTGTACAATATGTATGGACCAGGTGCAATAACATAGATACAACATGGAGAGCAGTAAGCTAAGTTACTGCCCTGATTGATAATGTTACTGTGTTTTCCATTATAAAAAAGGAAAGCTGAATGATGATATTCATGAAGTCTTTAGCTGACTAAAACTATCTTTTGTTATCAAAAGAATTGTTTGGTTTCTTAACTTCAGGTTCTGTGTGTGTGTTTGGGTAAATATGATTGTGCACCATTGACTAGAAATGGCACTGAAAATCTCTGAAGTTGCATACATAACTTCTCACACAATGTTTCCGTTTTTAGAAAGGAATTTATGATGAAGCATTAAGCAGTTTCTTTAGAAATGTGGATACCAGGTGAGCTTTATTGTTTCTGGAGAGCTTTTTGAAGTTTAACTTGGTAATGTTTATTTTAATTGATTTCATTATTTGCTCTTGCCCTGAACAGGAAGTGCAGTTTTATCTTTGTTTCAGGTCAAATTGCTATTTTGTGATAGAAAGTGTTCCTACTATGTTTTACTTTCTACTTTCTGTTTGATACATTGTGTTTCTCCTCCTCTACTTATTACTCTACTTCCCTTGCTATTCTAATGTGTTGAAAACCTTTTTTCCTTCTCCCTCCTTCCCAAAAGAAAGGCAGTTAAGACTTGATGACTCTGCAGGCCTTATAAATCTTCATTTAAAAAAATTATTCTGCTACCATCTGTCAGGTCCAAATAGAAATAATGGCCTCCAGCATTTATTGAAGAATTTTATAAAAGGAATTCACTTAAGAATCACTTTCTGTGTTGCAGAAGTTGAGAGAATTTGCCTGACCTTTTCTGTCTTGAGCACAAAGGTAGTTAAGGTAGAAAAATGCTTTTCCCACCATGTTGCCACCCTGCTATCTTCTTTCTGTCCATTCTTACAAGCCCTGTATGCTGCAGCGTACTAAAAGGACTAAAGTAGTTATGCACTTATTGCTGTAGTAGGATATTGTCAACTCAATTTAGCAGTCATTATATTATAGGTAAGTTTGTATTACAGAGTACAATTGCAACATGAGCTATAAAACTTTGAGGGGTTGGCATTGAAATGACAAACCAAAACCTAGAACATAGTAGGTGCATCTGCACATGTGCTTTACTATGGAGTTGACCAATTAGCTCCATAGTAAAGCATCATCATCTACATGTCTGCCCATATTAGGGTGCAGTAAATTAACTCCATTGTAGGATAATACAAGTACTGTCCTATGGCAGAGTACTTTACGCTGCCACAAAACATGTGTAGACAGTGACTGGGGCTGGCTGAGGCACAAGGGTAATACAGTGTGGAGACTGTAGCCAGCCCAGACGCCACCACCCAGAGCCTGGGGCTGACCCCTGGGGCCTCTGTAAAAACTCAACCCAGAAGCAGCTGCCTGTGGCACAAACTGCTCTGGAGTTTATTGCATCAGGATAATTGCACATATAGATGCACCTAGTGAGTGGTTGTTTTGAGTACTTGCTTGGATTTTAGATCATTTCAGTTTTTACCTCTTCCTAAAACAGCTTAAAAGCTTTTGGACCCATCCTTTGGTTACGCTACTGCTGCTTGTGTGTTGAATCCTCAAATATCATTTATATTATTAGTGTTTGTCTACAAATTGTAGTTTAGCCTTATGTTTGTAATAGGAAATGTAGGCCATGATGAGGCTGATATATTTTAATTTGACACTTCTACCACAGTACAAGCATCATTTCTCAGTTATGTAGGGAAGTATATGAAAAGAGTTCAAATCTTGTAGTTTCAGTTCAATACCCTACCTGGCAATAGTTTTGAAACCAATTTAGAAAATAATTTAGGGAAAAACTGCTAAATGCTCCCTTGCCCATTTAAAAAAATGTTGACACGGAGCTTATGCAAAGTAATTGTAGACGTAGAACCCAAGTCTTAACACGGGAAACTGCAGTCCTCTGCATTGCACTTCACAGTCTTTCACAGTCATTGCACTAATCCGGGTTATCCTGTCTTTGATCACTGTAAACCACACTGCTCTCCCAGAACCAGGGATAGAATCCAGAAATCTGATCAGGATTGTACTAATGAGTTCTGATTCTGTTACACATTAGTAAACTGCTCTTCTTCTGTCTGGTCTGGAAAGGAGCTGGCAAGTATTTACTTGTTCAGCTTTTAATGGTATTAAGCCAGGGATCTGAGGTGCTGGCAATTTTAATCTAAGTCACAGGTTATCAACCATTCGTACGTGTACCCCCAGGGGTACTTGAGAAGACCCTAGGGGTTACGTGCAGATGGGCAGGGATGGAGTGCTGCCACCCACCACCCCATGCCGCCACCTCCCAAGAGCAGGGCCGGGGGACTGGTGGGGGGAGGGCAGTAGCGCTCCCCTGCGGCCTGCACAGGTGCCACCTGGCTAGTTGGCACAGCAGGGCGGTGGAACTCACACATAGCCCTGCCCATCCTCCCTCCCACTCCGTGTCCATCCGCACCCCTCTTCAGCCC
>NW_017729026.1:25405710-25407222 GCF_001723915.1 Gavialis gangeticus
CTAGACACCTGTTTTCCCACACTCCTGCATCTGTAGATCAAAAATATTCTCTATCCCTTTTCTTACTATGAGGTTTGAAAATATGAAAGCTTATCTGTGGTATTTTACATGTTCTGTGCCGTGAACCTCCTTCCCCACCCCAGCCCCCCATGTCCGGCCACCGGGGGTACACTTATTAAACAAGTTTGAAAACCCCTGTTCTAGGTGGAAAGATGGTGTGATTGCATGTAATTTAGACAGTGAAGAGACCACTTTTAAAACAGGTTTTTCACTTGCTATAAAATATAATAATCTGTAAATAACAATCTTAATTTTTATTCACATTTAACATTCCGGTTGCTTCTCACACATTTTGCTTATGTCAGTGAATGTATTATGTATTCTCTTTCATTCCTTCTCTATCAGAGAATATGAGAATGTGTACGCTACAAAGCCACTGTTGCTATAGCTATTTCAGCAGAGCCACTTAGTGAAGTGGCATCATATGCCAACAGATATTTTATGCCAACATAGCTATAGCACTTCCCCTAACAACATGAATTAAGCCAAAAAAAACACCCTTTTCCTTGGATACAGTAGTGTCTTATACAGGGGGGGATTTTGTTAGCTTATCTGTCAGCCAAGAGGAGTGACCTTTTCATACTTGTCTTCTAGAGCATAACGGTAGTGGCAAAACACTGTTGTGTTAACCAGGACTGGGAATGACTATGCATGAAATTAATTTAACTGACTAAACTCTGGCGTAGTTCATAACAGTGTTTATTGCTCCCAGGTGTCTTGTTTACACATGTGCCCAGGATTGCAGCACATTGAGCTGTATCGGAACAGCCCTAGCTAACAGTGGGCCTGGGGGATCTGCCTGCCACCCAGGGCTGCTATAACCCAGCTCAGTATACTGTAGAGGGGTTGTCTGGGGCACAAAGGTGGGTGGCAGCAGTGCTGGGAGGGGGCTATGGGAGAGGCTGCAGCCACTCCAGAATTCACCGTGGCACCCCCCCAACCGCTCCTCCCAGCACAGACCAGACCAACACCCCTACTGGGATCAGCCTGGCATAGGCCCAGCCCGCAGTAGCAGTCCAGACCACCCTGCATGCAAATCCGGGGGCACACGCTACCCCATGCCCTCCTGGGGTGCACACAGCAGTGGGAGCCGCTCCTGCCCTGCACCCCCTGGACAAGCCACTCATGCCTCCGTTCTCCACTCCACCCCAGCTGGGCAGTACCTGCCCCAGCCCCACTTCTCCCTTACCATGGGGTCCTATGGGAGTGGCGCCAGGGGTGGAGCTACAGCCACTCCAGAATTCACTGTAGCCCCCTTAACCCCCAGCCCAATGCCACACGAAGAAGAGCCCAGTGCTGCCCCGGCTGCAGCCCACAGTACTAGCCTGACCCACCTTGCACACAGATCTGGGGACATAAGCCTCCCATGCCTTCCTGGGGTGCACATAGCAGCAGGAGCTGCCCCCCTCAGCTCAGTTTTGTGCCCAGCCCTGGCTGGGCAGCCCCTGCCCC
>NW_017729026.1:25407371-25413261 GCF_001723915.1 Gavialis gangeticus
CCCCACAACAGACTTACCAGCTGGACCTGGCTGCGCTCGTGGCCACCCATGTGCTGTGCTGCAGCTGCACGCACGCACACGGCAAATATGGCCACATCAGTTCTGCGTACTCCCTATGACTCTTTTAAGTACCCCTAGGGGTTCGTGTACCCCTGGTTGACAACCACAGCTTTCAAGTATACTTGTAATTTCTACCAGATTTTACAGCTATATTGGTTTCTGATTTGTCTGGTCCAGAGACAAATTTAGAGGTGGTTTAGAACCATCTCTGAGCTCCTGCATTGAGAATAGTTCAGTCCAGACCTGCAGTTCTGGTCCCACAGCTATCAGATATGAATTGGAATTCAACACATTGCTAATCAGTGCTTGTATTTAGTAGAATATAGAGGTGATTCTGAGGTACACTTTTAATAATGATCTCAGCTTCTGGGTGACGTTACCCTTAAAATATATATCATTGAAATAATATTCTGTTGTTGCTGTTTATAGGGGAAATGTAAGATTTTAGCTAGCAGCATGTTGTTTGTGAGCTGGTTTTGTTGGTTTACATTGAAACAAACCTCCTTTGAAAAGCAGAAGTCAATGCAGAAATGATGTTATGGCATTTGTTGTCTTGCTTCCTATATAATGGTTTTGATCGTGAAAAACACATTTTCTTTTCCAGAACTGATGGTGATGGTATTGATATTTACAAAGGAAAAATCTGCTCTCTAAAAGCACGAGTAAGACAAATTTGAAAGGTCATTTCTTATATATTGCATTCTCTGTCTGATAGGAAAGGAGTCTTGCTTTGAGCCTTCTGCCTTTCTCCTTTCTCTTATAAATGTGTACAAGTCTTTCAATTATGCCTAAAGCTGAAATTTCCCACATTGTTGTATCTGTATTAGAGTGCAGCTTTCAGTAGTGATTTCTAACATAATTTTGTAAAATGATTGTGCAGATTATAAGTGAGATTCTTGCTTGGGGTTTAACATTTTTTTAAGTAAAGTTTGTTTGTTTTTTTATGTGAGACCGTTAACCAATGTTTAAGCAGCAGCATATGGTTAGTTTTCTTACTGAGTGCTTTTCATTATTACTTTTGGTCTTTAAGATTTTAAACAATAAAAAGAAAAGTTATAATAATTGAAATTGTGTTTCACTACATTTTTGTTTTCTAACAAAGGCAAGCAGAATGAATTTTTTTGGAGTTGGCTCCTCAATCAATAATGTATCTTTTAAGAAAAAAAATCTGTCTGTGCCTGAAAATTTGAAAAAAAACAAGACCAGGTTTTTATCTTGATAATGCATTCATTCTCCTTATACATTTCTTTAAAAGAGTGGCATTCTGACTGAATGGAAATTCTTTTTCTTTCCCAGGCACTCTTGATTGACATGGAGGAGGGTGTAGTAAATGAAATTCTACAAGGGCCATTGAGAGACGTGTTTGACAGCAAGCAGCTTATCACAGATGTTTCTGGATCAGGGAACAACTGGTGAGAATAAATTCTGCAAACACTTTTTTTCATAAGGCATTTTTAACTACTAATTAGATGGCAGCTGAAAAGGGAACGATAGCAATAGCTGTCTAGTGAATTCTATTGCACCTGGGGGAGCGGCAGCATATTATCGGTGAACTTTACAGTTGCTGTTGCCTTGAAGAGAGCTTTGAAAAGCTTTTTATATAAAGATCATTTTGCTGATGTATCATTTGGCTGTTTCTCCTTCCCCTCTTGAAACAAAGCACGCTGGGATCATGAAAGTACCTCTGTTTCTTAGGCATCCATTTTCTCCATATGCTCGTTCCTCACTGAAAGTTATAACGTGGTTTGGGACACTGTAAAACAACTGTAGAAACTGAGTGTGGAACGAGTGACAGGAACAGATGGACTCCTGAATTCTAAGTAACATAGTTCTTCCCTTTGTCCATACACACTAAATCACAAAAAAGGAAAAATTCAGAATAAAATAGATTAACAGAAAATATTTTAATTTTTTTTCTTGGATGATAGCAAATAGTTAATAATACTCCAGGGCATTTGTACATTTTTTTTTTTTTTCCAGTGACGCACCAAAGATCTGCTGCTTTGGAGAAGACTCTATTAATCGATTCGGCTCTGCATGTGAGCTGCATGTGCGCTGCATGCAGTTGTGTAAGCGGCAAAATGTGCGTGAGCACGCAGAAAATGGCTGCAGTGCGCTTTTGAACTAAGGCAGACAAGGTTCTTTGGGTGAATCTGATATCTTTTATTAGACCAACTTAAATTTAAAACACACCTCCAAGGCGTTTTAGTTCAAAAGCACACCGTTGCCACTTTCTCAGCGTTAACACATTTCACCACTTATGCAACTGTGTGTGTTCAGTGCCAGGCACTTTTCAAAGGATCCAGCACTGCGATGCATACATGTGTAAAAATGCTCCCATACACTAATGAATGAGTGTGTATCACCAAATATAAAAACCATAGGGGTAGTGAATCCAATAATATTCACAAAATGAATGTGTTAGCTGTAGTAGAAGTGACCATGCTTTTACCAGACTTAATGTTTGTTGACTACAAATTCTCTCATTTTGCAGCTCTTCTATTAAAGATGAATGAAGATGATTAAACGTATTAAATAGTCCTTTCTTATAGATGTTGATAGGAATAGGTTGAAGAGAAAAGCTGTTTCTTCTTCCTGATTTGTGAATAAAAACTAATAAACTAGACCAACAAGCATCCATATCGGATCCAATTTCATAATTTTTCACACAGTTCAGTCTTCTAACATTGCAATTTGTTTTTCCTTGAGAGCAAAATACTGAGGGCAGACCCTGAACAAATCTGCAGCAATGCACACAGTTTAGAACAGGAGAAACCAGAGTAAAAAAAACTAGGTTAACTTAAGCACTTTTTATATTTCCAGGGCTGTAGGTCACAAACTGTATGGCTGTCAGTACCAGGAGAATATTGTGGAAAAGCTGAGAAGGACTGCAGAACATTGTGATTGTTTGCAGTGTTTTTTTGTAATTCATTCCATGGGAGGAGGTAAGCATTTTCTATGGTCAAAATGACTACCAATGTTAGAAGTAAAAAGGAAACCATATCTTGAAAACATTTCACTTTAATAAGCTAAGATTCTGATAAGGATTTTTTTAAGTAAAATCCCTATAAGACTATTCTAATATAATTTATCTTAACATCTTGCCTCCAGAGCCTGAGTCATGGACCAGAATTGCGTCATTAGCACAGATTAAAATGTTTTTACAATCTAAGTGTGGTACATCCCCATTATAACGAACCCCGCGCACAATTGTGAGAGTTTATTTAAAGGAGTTTACTATAACACAATTAATTTACTGCATCATAATAATGAAAAAAATGGTTCCCACTGTTGTTCAGTAGTGTCTGTTGGAAGATGGGGGTTGTTATAAAAAGGTTTTGTTATACACTGTGTAACCTTATTATAAGATAAGAGCGAACAAATAGATTCAAAAAGACATGGGAGTACAAGGAAAGAATGAAGCAGTATACCATATTTGCTCAAATATGAAATGCTGTCCCCCCCAATTAGATTCTTTACTTGGAAAATGTATAAATTGTTATAATTTTCCAGGTATAGAATCTAATTATTGGAGGTTTGCCTTGAATTTGTCCCCTTCCCACTGCTACAACAGGGAAAATAAATCTGGGCGGAAAGGGGAAGTTAGGTTCCCCTCTTGCTCCTTGCTCCCCCAACTTTTTCCCCTCTGTAACCCCTTCCCCTCCCTTACTGTCAAACCCTGCTCCACCTGAGCACATGGAAGTAAGGAGCAAATTTGGGGGGGGGGGGTGTATTATACAAATTATACATGATATTCGTTCAAAGCTAAAAGGCTTGTGACTTAGCATATAGTTCATTGGGCTGGACTCCAGCAGAGAGATTTCAAGCTGTGGTGATCCCATAGCTCAGCATTGCTTAGTATGTGAGCACTCCAGATGATACCCCCATCAAAAGAGCCATGTGTTAATTAGCCCCGCACTCATGCCAGGAACTAGGTGTTCCTCATGCTGATTGTTGGGGAATCTCATCTTATATTTGAGTAAATATGGTAATGGTCAATGTGATAAGCAATGGTTTCTGGACAGCCTTACAACTGTCAAGGAATTTTTTGCATGAAAGGAATGTTTTAAGGAAAGTTTTGAAGAATAATGAGGTAGATGAATTTTTTCCCTTCTCCTTCCACAACAGGTTTTCTTACAACATTTTTATATTTTTTTAAATCATTAATATGAATGAATTTTTTCTCTTAATACTTTTTCTTTATAAACGAATCCCATGTAAACCTCATTTTAACAGCAAAATTGTCACTCTATAATGGTACCAAGCCAAAGAAATCTTGAACGCTTTCAGTGCTTTTACACTGAGTAAGCATTTTAAAAGGTCATGGTTTGAAAACTGACTGAAATTGCAAGCCATATTGTATGTTTGTCCACTGTGTCTTCAGTGCCATCTGCTTAATTTGAGAGAACCTGTATATTATTGCTGTCAGCACTGGAAAAAAGCAGCTATATTCTTTTCATCCTTCAGCCTAATCATTGAACTTGCCAGCTGTTGAGATTTCAGAATATTAGCTGTCCAAGGCAGAAAATTCACTGTTTAATTTTTAGATCTCTGATATGAACTTAGTGCTGTCTGAAAAAAGAATAAAAATAAGTTCTGACTTGAAAATTGAACAAACTTAATAAGTAAGCCACTGAAAGGAAACCTAATTTGGAACACCAAACAGTAGCGTTTCCAGTCATCTTGTTATTGTGCATACAAACTGAATTGTACAAAACTAATAATGGTGTTACACTGATTTACTTCCCCTTCCCCCCCCATCCACAAAGATGATGTATCTACACTTAAAAGTTGAAATGCTCTTTGAACTGCCCTAGTGTACTACTTGCATCTGTGTTTTAGGCTTGAGGAAACTATGTTGAACTGCTCAGCTCTTATAAAAATTACAAAACCAAATCTTTTTATAACTATTCATGCTTACATTTTGGACACTAAAGTTAGCTAGACAGCAGAAATGTATCAAGGGAAGCTGTGGTCCCACAAGGAATGTTCCATAAAACATTACAGGGTACCTTCAAAAGAGCTTGCCACTGAGGCTGAACAGAAAGCTTTTAGTGTAATGTTTGTGTTAAAGTGCCAGTTCTGGGTTTGCAAAACTTTTATTTGGAAACAATAAACCTTAACATATTTCCAGTTTCAAAATTGTCAAAAAGAGATGTTTCAACATAGTAAAAATGAACTCTGTGGAGCGCAGCAGTGCCGTGGGGGCTTGGAGGGCTCTGGCCCACTCCAGACCTCAGTGTTGCCACGCACAGCCTGCCGCAGCTCTGCCTGCCCCGCAGCACAGCACCCTTGCTGGGCTCCCCAACATTATGACAGGGCCAACAAGGACAGCAGCAGCAGGACGGGGGCACAGCCAGACGGGGCCCCTTGGCAGGTGGGGAGGGGAGCAGGGACAGGGGTAATGCAGACCCAGCTGCCAGTTGGGGCAGAGGGGAGACTAACTCTCCTCCTGCCCCCCTCTGTCTCGGAGGTCATGGTGCCCTGTTGCTGCAGCAGCGAGTGGGGAACGCCTGGCAGACCTGACTCGGGTCTCTGCCGGTGGAATAGAGAGATGGGAATTAAACCCCTCTTTGGCCAGATCCCCTGCCCCTGGCTGTCCCTGCTTGGGCTGGGGAGCAGAGGGGCGGTGACCGAGGGTGGGGGGGTCCCCCCACAGCCGATCCTGCCAACCCGCAACTGGCAGTGGCATGCAGCTGGCACTTCCAAGTCAGTGGGATCAGCCATCTTAGTACTGCTTCTCCTGGTGCACTCCCTGGCCAGTGCTCTCAGGCGGGGCACCAGCACTCTCACTTAAACCAGGAAGGGGTCTGGAACAGACATTGCATAA
>NW_017729026.1:25414201-25422918 GCF_001723915.1 Gavialis gangeticus
CTCTGGGTGCGGCCCTCCAGCCAGTTGGCGACCCAATTGCCTGTGACTGTGCTGTTACAGGTTTAAACCTGTTTCTGATCACTTAAACTCGTTTATGTGTAGTAGTGTCTATTTCTAGCCCAAAAGTTAAGCATGTAGATTGATTTGAACTATTTTTTTCTAGATGTCTGATTTGTAAGCATTTTTTTAAGATTTTTGTTTTAAATTCCCATTCCAATTTGAATAAAAAAAATATTTTGCAGTGTCAAATTTTCACTGGACAGGAAAAGTATGTCCTCCCCAGCTCTACCTAACACCTGTAGCTCAGATCTCTGCCTGCTGAACACTCTGAAATCTGGGCTGGAAATTAATACAAAAGCCATGTCTTACATATGGTGACTTACCTAATCCAGGATGTTGTTTTAAGTATTGTGATGATTTTCTTACTTATCTTTAGGGACAGGCTCTGGTCTTGGTACTTTTGTACTAAATGTTCTTGAGGATGAGTTTCCAGAAGTATACAGATTTGTTACTTCAGTTTACCCTTCTGGTGAAGATGATGTTGTTACTTCTCCATATAACAGCGTTCTAGCTATGAAGGAACTTAATGAACATGCAGACTGTGTGTTGCCAGTTGAAAATGAAGTAAGAAACGGTATTAATATGTTTCTCTTGCTGTAATCAACATGATGTCAGAAGTGTTTCTCCCCTGTCTGTGCTGATAAACAAGAAAACAAGTGTTAGGATAAAATGCACCAGTGTCACTGTTGAAAATGCCACTTGGGTCCCTGACTCCATGTGAGTATTTTTGAAAATTTTACTCATGGGGGGGAGAAATAAGTAACCAGTACTTCAGAAATGGGCTATAGCAGGAAATTTCCCTATGTCTGCTTGTTAGATAAGTGGTAAAAAAATATTAAAGCAGATTTTAAGGTCCTTTTCAGTAGGCGCATCTACACATGTCCCTACGGTACCGTTATTACTGCACCATCATTTAGTACTTCCTTTTGCCCTGAGTCCTAGCACAGAAGTCTTGAATCTTCTCTGCTAGGTTGTAAACTACCGTTGTAGTCAACTGGAAATAGAAAGCACATCAAAATTAAAACACATCAAAGGCATCAGCTTTGAACTTGTGCTAACATATTTAACTTTAATCTTGTATGTTCTAAACTTATCTGAAATAATAGGCCCTAAATTTGAAAGTGTGAGCATGTAACCTTCTTGTAAGCTTTCTATTTTTATTATTTCTTTTCCTCTCCAAGTCTTTATTTAATATAGTTAGCAAAATTCATCAGATGACCAATTCTGGAAAGCTGAGATCAACTGTGAAGCAAAACAGCTTGATAACTTCAAGTGCAGGTGGTATAAGAACTGACCAGGCAAAGCCATTTGATGCCATGAATAATATCGTTGCTAACTTGCTGCTGAACCTGACAAGGTAAACGTATTGAGTTTTCTGCCATGAAACTAATGTTTTTGACATGGTATGCACAATAAAACTTATGGCCCCTGCATTTCAGAAAATATTGATCATTCTCAGTTTTGATATTTGTCTATAGTATAAGATACCAAGTAGTTGTTCAAGTTGCTGTTGAAGAACAGCTGACTACAGAATTCATTTTGCTGAGCAATCTGGCAAAACAGCTTACAAAGAAACTATAAAGAAGGACAGTGGATGGGTGAAATTCTGCTTTCCACTAAGTCAATGGGAGTTTAGTCACTAACTATTTAGTACAAATGAGAAGAATAATATTCTTCTGAGTTGCTGGCTTAACTTCTCTATGATGAAAACTTGAAAATGTATTCTTGGCACAATCAACTAGTTTATTCAAGCTAATACCCTAATACCCTAATAATGTGGCTTTATTTATTTATTGACCACTTAATCACTGGGGAAACTGATTACTTACTAGAGGTAACTAGAGGTATGTAGAACTTTGCTGAGCTCTTCAGGTACTGGATGCTAGTGATCTATGGACATACACAGATAACACACCCATGTAAACTACGTGACGCTGGTGGGGAATAGGGGATAACAGACAGATAATGCACCCTTCTAAACTGAGAATGTCACCAAGTCTGGTGTAGTAAGAAGTTCTAGAGATGTAGGTTATGCTGATTAAGGTGGCTATCTGTCCATTCATGGAGCTGATGTTTGCTGAAAGCAAACAAGCTATTGCCTTTCCCCTGTCACCTTATGCTGAAGCACGGTAATAACTGCCTACTGGCTGCAGCTACCTTGGGTTAGCTCAGGGGTGTGCAAAATGCGGCCCGCAGGCCAGATGCAACCTGCCAGGCATTCTATCTGGCCTGCAGGACCCCTAACAATTTAGAAAATTAATATTTATCTGAACCTGGCTGCCTGTCATGCAGCCCTCGATAGCTTGCCAAAACTCAGTAAGCAGCCCTCTGCCTAAAATAATTTCCTGCCGCTGGGATAGCTGGATGCTAGTCAGGTCCTGAGATCATGGGAATTACAATGGTCATTTCATATCCAAAACTAATTGCTTCAAGAGCCTCCTGTTGAAATGCTTTTTTAAAAGTATGAATACACTTTTGATTGCACAAGTCCCCACACATTTTTTTATCAAGCTAAGTCAGAATAAAAATTAGTTTTTACTTTCTCCTAGCCTGTGAATAGTTTGTGACACCAGGTGTCCTTGATGGTTGCTCCCTCAGTATCACTTTCTTGACCTTTTCTCCCTTTATACCTGCAATATGATGAGTGCAGCTCACCAAATGGGATGAGGACATCACTCCTCAGCTCATCTGTCTCCATTTGTGTTGTCATTTGTTGATTTGTACAGTTCAATCCTTTTGGGTAAAGCAAATCATTAGGAACAGTCCAGCATGCATGTGTGTGTGCATGCTCACCCTTCCTGTGGATTAATATGACACAGTTGGCATTTAGACCTTGCTAAATCAAGAGGTCAGAAGGCTTTTTGTATGCATTTATGCCAGCTAATTCCCTTTGTTCAATACCATGACTGATTCTAACCTCTTAATTCCCTGTTATGCTTAATATTGTGGCAGCCTCTGTTGTCTAAACCTGATTTGCCAGTTATGGAAAATGGTCTGAAATGATGATTACTTTAGTAAAAAATTTCTAAGTTCTAACATGCAAATTAGTTTAATTTTTAGGCTTATCTTCAGTCAAATGACACCTTGCTGAAGAGTGTATGTTAATCAGTAAATAGCAAGGCTCATTAGTAGTCAGTGCATTTGTTATGGAAAACCAAGGGTAGTTTGCTACTCTTTGAAAAATCAGTAGCTGTCATGTTAGTGACTGAATTACAGTTCTACAATTGGTAAAATGTCATTTTTGATCTCCATGTTGCTCTGTAGTTTGATTGCACAGAACAATTGTCAAGAATCTCCAAAGGATATAGGAGTAATGTATCTGACTTCCATATATCTTTTAATGATTTTATTTTTATAATGGCATTATTAAATTCACAGTTCTGCCAGGTTTGAAGGTTCCCTTAACATGGATCTTAATGAAATCAGCATGAATTTGGTTCCCTTTCCTCAACTTCATTACTTGGTTTCCAGTTTGACTCCTCTGTATACATTGGCTGATGTTAATATACCTTCTAGAAGGTAGGTAAAACAAACTATCATGGAGTAATGGTACCTGCTCCACTATTTTGCATGCCTCAACACTACCACTAAAATAAATTTTGCGTTTTATAGAAGTTTTGGAAATTTAGGGGAAAAATGAATAATAGAACCCATAGGGCTTTCTAAAATTATGATGCTGACTTTGAAAAAATGTTTAATCTTCCATTTTATTGAATATTACATGTCAGTAGGTCTCACCATAGAAAATTAAAGTATGCTTTTGTTAGCCTTGCTTGGGGCTGTCTTACAGTATTTTATAGAGGAATTGCATAGATCAGTAACATAAAAAGTTTGTGACAGCATGTTCCGCAACCGCAAACTTCGGGTCACACTAAATAAAAAAGCTACAATTAACTATTTATTGGGATGTAACTTACTGTCACTTATTAACCATTTCTGAATTTGACTTACTGAGTGCATCTACATGTACATCAATGCATTTTTCCTAATGCACATCAAATTTGGTCCCTCTAATAAGAGGCAATAAATAAATGCACATTAGGGTGTGCTAATGCACAGTAGTGCAAGCATACACTTTTTAGGTGACATTTAATGTGCAGTAGCCTTTTCTACCGCGCAGTAACTTATTAGCATGTTTTTTTACGCACCGCTTCAATGCACAGTAAAATAGGCTAATGCACATTAAAATGAACATGTAGATGTGACCACTGAGCCTAAGCTTGTGTAAATCAGAAGGCTTAGGGCTGAAAGAGAGGTAACAGGGAAAACAGTAGGTTGTTTTAATGTTCTTTGCTTTAACTTGGATGAATCTGTTTGTTAAAGTGCAAGGTATCCGATCAGTGAAGAATGTGAGCTTATTATAGGAGCTTGTTTTAATGTAAGTAGATGACTCTCTTCTTTTGTTTTAGGTTGGATCAGATGTTTTCAGATGCTTTTAGTAAAGATCACCAACTAATTCAAGCAGACCCAAAACATAGTTTGTATCTTGCCTGTGCACTCCTGGTTCGAGGAAATGTTCAAGTTTCAGACCTCCGTAGAAACATTGAAAGGTTTGATCTATTTAATGGCTTATTTATACCTACTATTAGCTTATACAAGCTACTGGCAATTCAGAGCCTTTTTATACACTGCACTTCAATGACAAATTCAAGGGAGAGTGGCATTTTATAGAGGGGATGAATTAATATATGACAAATGGAAAGTCAGGAGCTAGGATTCTGCCTGCTTTCTAGTAGCACTTTTTTAGTAAGCGTTGTATATAATGAAACTTTCTAATTGTCAGGTGAGTCTTTCCAAGCCAAATCAATTTGCTTAATGATCATATGGTTACAAAATATTTACGTGCATGCAGTTAAAATAAAACCTTATCATATGTATGCCATAAAAACATTTAGTAAAAATATGGGCCAGTTAAACACTTTCCTCTTTCCCTTTTAATAAGGATTTGCTGAAATGTGATGAAGAATTGTTAATGACAACAGTGGTTGTCATTGCATTGTCATTACATCATGGTAACAATAAGGGCTGGATTTTAGAATAAAGTGAATTGACTTAAATGGGTATGTAATATTTTACAAAATGTTTATCTGGAAATTTGGTAAAGAAGGTGGCTGAAATTTAGAACCAAGTTGTACTCTCACTGTATTTCCCATAGAATGTGCCCCTATTTATATGTGTGTGAACACTCAGTTATACAGAAGTAAAATCTCTCATTCAAAACTTGACCCTTGCATGAAGTGTCAGTGCTTTTAGCAGCAGACACTTCAGATGTTACTACTTATTAGTGACGTGTTACTACTTCCCTAAGCAGGCTCAAAAGGTTAGAGAGCTCTGTCTATTATTACTCCCCCAGAGCACTCTAGCTAAGCTTTAAGGCATCAATAGGAACAATGTTGACTTTTGAGTCCTTTGGTAAGTCCTTTCTCTATGAGTGCCCTGGTAAGCTGAGATTCCAACCCAAGGATCTGTATTATGTCAGCCAAAAGGTCAGATACCCGCATTACAGCACTCTGACCTTGTAGGGATAGGAAGGAGTACTACTTACAGCAATGAGCTAACATGTAGGTTACCCTCTCTATCTGCCAACTTGACACAAGAAATTAGCTGTAGTCTGATCATTTTGCTGAAACAAGTCAAAGGTTCTGACTTGCAAAGAGCTCTTCTAGCACTGACAACTGCTGAGAGCAAGCAATAGTGTAACCTGGTAAACCTACAGATCAATTCCTTTTGGTGCATGTTAATTCCATTCTAGTCACTTTCTCAGTGCTGTGTTTCAGTACCCTGGGCACATACAGAACTAGGTAACTTCACCCAGGACTCCAGTGACAGCCCATCCCAGCCCAAGCTGGGCAGCACCTGCCCCAGCCCCCTCCCGTACTGCAGGGGCCTCTGTCTGCCCGCCCATGCCCCTTCCCTCCCCTATGCCCCTTCCCCACCAAACAGACTTACCAGCTGGACGTTGCTCTCCAAGCTGCCGGGCTGCATGTTGGCAATCGGATTGGTATCGGCCGATATGGGTCATTAATAATTGGCCATCAGTATTGGCCTAAAAGATCTTTATCAGTGTACCCCTAATTATTAGTATTCTCATGGTATCCTTAAGTTTAAATTAGATAATTGATAGATTTCATACCATAAAGCCTGAAATGGTCCCTGAACAATATTAATGGCTTTCTTATTCCTGAAAATCTTCTATCTGGGTCCCCCTGAGATTGCTGTGGAGTCAGACCTTTAGACCATGTTCTGTAACTTTCTATTGCTTGCTTTTATTTTAGCTGTTAAATTATTTATTGCAGGTTGAAGCCTTCCCTTCAGTTTGTGTCCTGGAATCAAGAAGGCTGGAAAACAGGCCTGTGTTCAGTACCTCCTGTGGGTCATTCTCACTCACTCCTGGCGTTAGCAAACAACACTTGTGTCAAACCCACCTTTATGGAGCTCAAAGACAGATTTATGAAGCTCTATAAAAAAAAGGTATGTGAAAAAAGGTGGCAACTCAAGGTATTTTTAAAAGAGTACTTGTTTTGAGTAGTGGATGGGAATGCAAATGTCGCTATGAAAAAATGGTCAAAATTCCAACTTTGTATCGATCCTGTTGCAATTACAGGAAGTACAAACTCTTATCAGCAAAGTTGGGTGCTTACCACAGAATATTCTGTCTTAAATTGGTTTCTCTTTACCACCAAAATAAATATCTTCATAATGTTTTTATACTTCAGCTGTCTGTCACTTGTTGCTGGATACTTGGTACAAAAGTATGATGATTATTAAATTTAAGTTATTAAAATTCATTATTTAATTAATTTAATTATAATTAATGACATGTAATAAACATGAATAAAAATGCTTTAATGAAAGCTGGTTGTTTGTCATGGCAACACAACAAGAAAAGCTGGGACTTTGTGAAAGCAAAAATATGAGTGAATTTTAAATTATGGCTCTCAACTTTTACTTTTTTGGCATTAGAAATCCTGGAATTTTGGTCAATGATTTTAAAAATAACTATTTATTTAAAAACAGTAGCAATACAGTCAAACTGAAACTATCTTGTTCATAAAGTAATATTCTGAGATTTGCTTTCTGTCATGAAAGTCCTGGCTGTGATATATAAGAAGCAAGACTTCTTAGTTGAAGAAGAGCTCTTTGGGTGCTGACAGACATGGAGTGGGGAGAAAACCTGCATTCTACCGGAAACAGCAGCACATTACTTTGACCCAGCTCCACAGCATCTGTAGAAATTGGGCATTTCAATGAGGCTTTATGCCACTTTTAGCCGAAGCCGATTCAATCGGCTATTAGAATAAAGCACCAAAAAAGCCCCACTAACGTTCCTGATCTCTACAGACATTGGGCAAACCAGGTGCAACTAGCACGCTGCGTCTTCTGGTCATATGCTGGGCTTGGTATGGGAGAGCACTAAGTTTAAAGTAAAGCACGTTTTTTATTCTTCATGTCTGTAAGCAGCCTTCTTGCCTGAATGCTTGTCTAACATCTCTTCCAACTATACAGTTGGTTTAATATAAGATATCCGCAAAAAGCTTGGCTTCTTGCATAAATTCTGGACCATCATGGCTACAACAGCATTCCAACTCCACTACTGGCTGTGATAAATACTCAACTTAGTTTAACTGAAGGGTTGTTTTGTTAACTGTTGAAACCAAGAGGGACAGATAATACAAAAATATGAAGAAAAGATTAGAAGGAAATGGAATCAATATCAAGATAAAAAGTAGTTCTGTAGTACCTTTTAGAAGACTTTTTAAAAGGAGCCTAAAACGTAAGAAGATAAGTACAAACAAAAACAGTTTTGAGCAAAAGTGAAGATAGCCAGTAAGACACTGCAAAGCTTTTGTCCCCGATTTTGATTCAGTAGAGATTCAGCCTGATTCAGTGGCCGAATCTCCGAATCCAAATTGAATCAGAGGACCCTTTAATCTCTCCGAATTGATTCAGAACTCTCAGAGATTTGGTGGTTCAGACATAGATATAGCTTTAAATGTTTTTTCTAAATACCTCTAGGAAGCAGGGGCTCTGAACGCTGTGGTGCTGGAGCAGATGCAGCATCCCACAGAAGGGCTCCCCAGCAGTGCTCAGCAGCAGACCCAGAAGTGGACCAAAAGCACTTCCGGTCCACTTCCTGGTCCACCAGGGAGCACACAGAGGAGTCCCCCTGTGCCACCCTGGCTCAGCAACTGGTGCCTCCTGGGTCTTGGGGGGGGGGCACCCGGGGTCCCCCTGGCAGCCGATCGCCGAGCTGGAGGGGCATGGGGGGGCCCCCAACATGCTCCCCGGTGGACCAGGAAGTGGACTAGAAGTACTTCCGGTCCACTTCTGGGTTCACTGCCAAGCATGCTGGAGAGCCCTTCATGCTCCTGTGGGATGTTCAATGTGCCCTAGCACTGCAGCAATCACGAGCCACACCTGCTACCTCAAAGTATGTAGAAAAAACTTTTAAATCTGTGCCTGTATCCAAATCAGCACTGATTCACCAAATCAGCATAGAATCTTCGGATTCAGATTTGCCCAAATTGAATCCGGGACAGTGATCTGAATCAATGGATTGAATCGCCGTCCCCGATTTGGGCCGAATCCGAGTCCAAATTGAATCTCAGGAGCCAGAAAAAGAGCACCTGAAGTAGATGCTCTTCTCAATTAGAAAA
>NW_017729026.1:25427918-25434798 GCF_001723915.1 Gavialis gangeticus
TAGAATCTTCGGATTCAGATTTGCCCAAATTGAATCCGGGACAGTGATCTGAATCAATGGATTGAATCGCCGTCCCCGATTTGGGCCGAATCCGAGTCCAAATTGAATAGGGCCCGTTTTGCACAGCCCCACTAGCCAGCCTTACCACACAGTAATAATGGCCTGTCAGCCTGATGTGCCAACTGAATGCAACCTCTAAAAGAAGGTTGGCCTATAAAAAGAATAGAGATTTAAAACTGCTTTAACCCATCTTTGTGCCTTCTAAATATTAGGCTGCTCCAGAGACCAGAATGGCCCCTAGTTTAATTTGGACAAGCCCTCAGATTTGCCACGGTCTGATAGCAGTCTACTCAGGTTGCACTGTAAACTGTAGCATGGTCCAGAGTTTCTACAGCATACAGCACTGCTGCTCAGATGCCAGGACCTCTTCCCTGCAAGATTTTTGAAAATGTATGTTATAAGCAAACTTCCACTTCAAATGCAGCCAACAGTCCTTCAAAACTAAGGAGTAAATATATGCTGCATGCCGAACAAGTGGCAATTAGTAGAGAAGCCCTACAAACTGGTAATTACAGTAATAAAACATTGTGGACTCAATGGTATTTATAAGTTAGCCATTATTACCTTACTGCTTTACATCCTTGAACCAGATGAGAAAAGGTCTGTTCCAGAAGTGACACAAGACTTTTAACTAATGCATTGGTGAATCTCTTTGCTACATCACAGCACAAAAGAAGCAAACCTCCTTACTTATCTTTATTTATGTGATAAATTATTATCTTGGGGGATGAGGTGTACCTGGCAGAAATGTGTGACCATTTGTTCAAGTATCCACCAAAAGAGGCAGAATATGTAATGTCCACTGCATGTGAAAAAAGGGATATCAGCTGTGGTCCCTTAGAGAATTGCCACACAAAGTTGCTAAGTAGCATTTTAGCAAAGAATACAAGTGAAGGTGGTCCATGTATCTATTTTTTAGTGCTTCCTGTTTCCCCTTTAGGACAGCCTTCATAATTCAAATTGAGCTAAGTGAATTAACTTGTGCATACAGAAAAGAATATGGTTTAGTTTATTTTTATTGTTACAGGCTCACCTTCACCACTACCTGCATGTTGATGGGATGGAACAGAGCTGTTTCTCAGAAGCTGTATCATCTCTGACTGACCTAATAGAGGAGTATAACCAGCTAGATGTTAGCAAAGGTGGGCCTAGAACAGATCCCCCAAGACTGAAGATAGCCATATAAGGATTTGGTGTATTTTGGAACACCAAATCACCTAGGTTCACTGGATGGCTTAGAACCAGTGAAGGGCTCCAGAATGACCCTGGCTTTGAGCTGACTGGCATTGTCACATGTTATGATTGGTTCAACCTGTGGGAAAGAATCACAGACACATTGCACTCTAGCATTCAGTTATGGAATATTAAATTGGAGAGCTCATATCCCTCTAGCTGTGGAGTGAATAAAGACCATGATAGAGAGACTGAGGAGGATTATAGCAGCCCAAAGTGTAGCTGAACTTCTTAGACCGTAAGTTCAACTAATGAAGTACAAGCTCTAATTCGCTACATTAGACAACTGTGGGATATTTTTCCTAATATTTTTCCAAGTTACCTGAGAAGACGCAAAAACATATATGCCCCTCCCAAACATAAAAGCAAGCATCTAGAGAGTCTTGTCAATTTAAACTTTGCAGGATACTGGGAGTTATTCCAAAATATTAATCTAAATTGTGTCACTTAAGAGGGAAACAGAGAAAGCAGAGCACTACAGGATTCTGGAGGACATATGGGATGCTTCCAAAATAGTACCTCTTTTAAAGAGGTATTTTGGAGTGGTTTAGCCAGTTTTGGAGAGTTGCAAAGCTCATGGATCTTTGCATAGCTGGCCCTTTGAAACCTTTCAAAGGCATCTGAAACCTTTCAATTGTTACTCCTGTCCACACTCTAGGTTACACTGGTGCTAATGAATGCACTTCATCAGGGTCATGTAGAATATCACTTTTTGCTGTAACTGATAGTAGCACTGACAGCTTTTTTTGAAGAATGAAGATTACGTTCTTGAGAAACTTTTATTTTAATTGTGTTCTTATGTATATAATTATTGGATTGAAGAGACTTGTGTATTTGTAAACACTTGCCTTTATTTTTATAAAATAAAATATATAACTATTTTGAGTTTATCCACAAAGCCTGACTCTGTCTTAAAGCTGCTGTAAACTGCCACAGTTCAGACTGGAGTAATGGCATTTTAAATGTAAGTGTCAGTATAATTAGACACAATAGCATAAGCTCTAATTTTCAATGTCTGAGGCCAGAAATATCCAAGAAAATTAGATGAAGTAAATTTTTGACACAGTTCTTGGAGGGAGAGAGAGAAGAAGCATTCTGAAATGAGTTGTTCCAGTGAAATAACTTACCAGATCTATTATTTATAGATACTTTTGGTGTGAAGTGCACAGGTAAGTCTGGCCTTACTGAAATCTGTAGGAGTTTGCTGTTGACTTCAGTGGAGCAAGAACTTGACCACAGTTCCAATCCCCAAGAATTTACAATATAGGATAAATAAGACACAAAACAAAAGGAACAGATGAAAAGGCAAGAGCATTATATAAAGACATGGGATTACTTTTCATTTTCTGTATTTTAGTGGGAGTTTTAAGTTTGTTTTAGTAAAAGCTTAGACAAATTGTTCTTTGAGGAGATGAATTAGGTGATCCTTGTCTTGACAAATATATTTTTATTTGTGCCTTTGTAAATGTGTCATTTATTCACAACAGTGGGGAGAGGAGAACTCTTGGACAGAGCAATTCAATTAAAATTCATTTTTGCATTTGAAACAGTACTAGGATATATATATCTAATATATATATATATAGTGTGTGTGTGTGTGTATATAAAACATTGCTAGCAAAAAACACTGTAAAAATATCTGTCTTGTGAATCCAGAATGAAAAAGAATTGTTGCAACAAGTTAAAATTCCTTTTTCTAGTAGGTTACTTGGCTGTTTCTTTAATTTAAACTTACACATTCTTTTAGCCATGGAGCAAGACACCTGATTATATGAGCTTTTTCTGTTTTCTGTATTAAACAGCTCAATGTAGCACTCCTTTCTGCATAAGAAAATGACAAAAAGATACCACTCTATAATGGTTTCAGTGTTGGATACATTTAAGTCTTTTTAATGCCTGGCTTTACGTATATGTTTCCAAATAACCCTTAGCAAAAGAATGATGAACAGTTCAAAAGTTAGTTTTAGTGGAAAGGTTGCCCCTTTAGCTAACACTCCAAGCTGTGACTGTGCTTCCAACTTTGCAGTACGGTGCTGTGGTGTAACTTACTGTAAAAGCTTGAGTTCAGAAAATATATCTCCTGGATCACTGCACATCCTCTGACAAACACAGGATGTGATCCACATCATCTTCCACATAAAGGAACCTTCATTAGGGCAATCAAACTGTACAGTGATCATCTTGGACTTGTTAGGTGTGCAACATCTCTTGTCCAGGCACACACCACAGAAAGTAAGTCTGTAGCTTTGTGTGCTTGAGCATCCAGAAAAGGCTAGCTTCTCTGCTTTGGAAAGCTGGAATGTTGGTTGACAGGTTTCTCCTCTTGGAATCTTAAAATGTAAAACCAAAATTTAAATTTTCATGTGCAAAAAAAATCAAAAGATGCTAGAACAAAGGCTGCTAGTGTGGGGTGATCATACAGTCCTGGTACAGCTAGCTGTTTAAAAACAAATAGTTTCTTTGAATACTACCTATCCCCTAGAAGCACTCTTATTTGTCTTTGTAAGTCAGAAGACTGAACATTATGCATATGCATGTGTGTTGCCAATATAATTTAGCAGGACAGCACTAATGATCCTCAGATTTTAGGTGTAACTTATTATTTTACTTAAATTACACTTCTGCAGCTCACTGCTATAGGCTAAAGACAAGTTTGATCTTGTATTTCAGGAAGGCTTATACAGGAGAGAGGAAGGATGGTGTTTTGCATTAGAAATTACCTTTACAGTTTTCAGTATATTGGTCTGACAAGGTTGAATGAAACACAGCCTGTCTTCTTTTCTCATTTCACATTTACTGTTTTCGTTGGTCACTCTATTGGAGATGCCTATACCACAGGTTTTAGAACAAGGGGTCCAAGGAGTTGCCTGTATTAAGCACTTCTTCTTTAAAACAAGTGGTAGACTCTTGTAAGCTGAAAGAGCAACATATTATGCATGTGATGATACAAGATACATGCAGAATTCTAGCTTTAAAAAGCATCAATTAAAAACAATAATTAGCACTTGTTTTCTATTTGGGTAGTGGTTTGTTCATTTGTTTGTTTGATTGTTTGTTTTGATAGGTAAATCTAAATGGTGAAGCTGAAAGGTGCAAGGCTTCCAAAAAGATATTTGGACCCTAAATTTTTATTTAACAAATAAGCAGAAATAAAGCATCTAAATCATCTAGTTTTAGACATTTCAGCCGACACTTGATATATTATAGGACCTTCCAGGTTAAGGTTATAAGAACCGACAATCCTTTATATATATATATATATATATATATAATGTCCACAAGAGTGGCAAACACATTTACAAAATACAAGAATACAAGCCAGCTAAAGCTGTGAAAATTGAATTTAAATCTACCTTGGTTAATTTGGCATAGTTTGGGGAGGTGGATTGGTCCTACTAGCTCCCTCCATAAAAAACATCACTTCCAGTTATCCGCTGCTAATAAATGTCATTCTTTACTTAATGTGAGGACTAATAGAGAAAGCCTTAAAATTAAAATTTAGTGTGCCAAATGTAGACATAGTCTCCAGGATGAGTGGCTGACAGGATTTGAAATCTGACGTATAAGTAACAGGCAATAGCAGAATTATGAGGATACCTGGAAGGTAAACAGCAGTTTAAAGCTCTCATTGCAGGAAGCAGGTTAAAAGCCTGGCACAGATCTGCAATAAATAAAGGGAAGTTACATAGTTGCTCATATTTAGTACATTTTTAAATATGATTGAGAAGCTGTCTTATTGTGGGAATTAGCTAAACAGAATTTTTAAAAGGAAATCTGAAAGTGGTTAAAATAAAGCTTAGCATTTGTTATCAGCACTAACAGAAAAGAAAAAAGTATTAAAACATTGTGCAGACAGGCAGTCAAGTTAAAGCAAGTTAACAGGAGATAGAGACTTACCACAGAACAACTGCTGCACAGTAACTGTTTATGTGCCAACAGTTACCTGGAAGGTAAGGCAGGCTGAAGCAGGGACGAGATGCCTAATTTTAGTTTTCATTAATTGTGAGCACATAAACAGTTACCACCTGTCAGCTGTTCCATGGGATGTTTCTGCCCAATGTTAACTCATATTTACTCGATCCTTTGTCTGTATGCTAGATTTAACAAGCTGTGGCATGACTGCATGCAAGCCACGCATACACTGTACTTCATTTGTAGTCTACTTTAGAATAAGTTAAGGGGAGTACATCATTTTGAAACCATCTTTCAAGGTTTTTCTGAGAAAAGGGAAATAAGTTCTACAAACAATTTCTGCTGCTGTTGTTTTCGCCTGTTCCCTGATACTCATTCTCCATGTTGTCTCAATTTTATTTGTGGATTTCTTCAATCTCAGTCTGCGCTTTTAAGCGCCATGTATACTTCGAGTTCTATAGAAGTAATAAGACATGCACATCATATAGCCCTTAACCAGTAAGAAGTACTTGCTCTGAAGTTCTCACTCCCACGTTGAAGTGTGGCTGGAGGATTTTGTTCAATTTGAAGTAGCTGAAGATTTTTGCCTTGGGGCCAAGGCATTATATTTGTGTCATTTTCTATTTATTCCAGCCCAGAAAGCAAAGCTATGGGAACAATAGCCAAGTCTTTAAAATGGTGGTGACTATTGAGCAAGTTTGATTATTAAACTTCCATTTTGAGCCCACCAGTCAACAGATATTAGTGATTATCAGGTTTTTTCTTTTTAAAAATCACAAATTCGCTGATTAAAAACTGCAAATTCTATGATTAAAAAATCCAAGATCCATGTTTTTCCACAATTAAAATGAAACACCACTCTATATATAGGCATCAGTTAACCCTAATGTTTTATTAATATATTTACAATTTTAAAGCAATTTGGAAGCCTACCAGTGCCTCAATCTTTATAATAAAATACATTCTAAACATCTGTAAATCTTGGCATTTGATTTTTGGTTTTTTATCATGGAAAATCAGAACTCCCCCTTCACTCACCAGGATGTGGGTCCAGCTGCAGCTTTGTAGCACTGAACAGCCTTGATATGCCAGTGCCCTGCCTCTGCCCATGCCATTGCCCCTCACTCCCAAGGCACAGCCCCCTCCCTGGCCCTGCCAGTGTCCCTCATTCCTGGCTCACAGCCCTCACAGTCCTGCTGGTGCCCCTCAGTCCCGACCCACTGCCCCCTATTCCTCTATGCATGAGGAAGGGAGTGGGTGTGTGGAGAAGGTGGGGGCACAGGCGATGCAGTGGGGAGCACATGTCCCCCAAGATTTCTGCACCCACGGCGGGGCACGGGACTGCAGCTGGGCCAGACCAGTTCTGGACAGGAGCCACTTCCGTGGCCCAGCTCCCTCCATGGATCCAGTGCTGAAGGGAGCACTGCACTGCAGTGGTAAGGCACAGCAGTGGCACTGGCAGTAGTGTGGAGATGTGCCCCTGCTACTGCCAGGTAGGCAGGGGGTGCCATGCCATGGTAGCAATGGCAGCACGGTGCTCCCTTCTGTGCTGGGTTCCCCCACTAAGCTGCAGTAACTGCTCCTGGCCAGAGCTCATCCAGCCCCGCTACAGCCCCATGTCCCACTGGGTACAGAAATCTCAGGGGCGTATGCCCCCCCCCCCGGTGCATGGCCT
>NW_017729026.1:25440074-25453198 GCF_001723915.1 Gavialis gangeticus
AGACTTACCTGGAGGAAGCTGCACCGCTGCCTGGCTACTACGTACACCTACACATGCATGTGCATGCACACACATGCACACAGTGTCCCCTGCTTGATCACCTTCCTTCCACAGCCCTTTGCAAGCTGGAACTCTGTCAGCCTGCAAGGGGAAACCTGCTGTTTCCCACATTTTTCTCCTTTAAAAAAAATCCGTGTTTTACCATAGCAAATGGAAAACCCAGATCCCTGGTGATTATCTTGAGTCACTTCTACTTTGATGTAAAATCAAAGTTTGAAATCTAAGAGGAACAGGAATGTTACTGTAAAATTCTTTTTACATTCAAGTAAATCCTTATCTGGATTTAATTGGATTTAAATATCCCCTTGGGGTTCATATTGTGATAATACATGAAGGCCAGATAGTCTAACTAATTAGAAGCATAAATGACCCCACCCAGGCTGTGTGCTTTCCATCAGGATCACATGCAAGAAAGTTCTCCACAAAAGCTAGCTTATGAAATTAGAATTTGTAGTTTGCTGGGCTCTGCAAGACAACAAGCTCCATTTTATTGAAACACAGAAGTGTTTTGACATACAGGAAAAATTCTGTTACTCTTCTTACCTCATGCAGACCTGCTATGGATTTACAGACTTGCCTAAAGTTCTATGCAGAAAATGCACCTAGTCTGGGGAAAATGCTGTTTGTTTCCCTGACATCAGGGGCAAAGACAGCAATCAGAGGTGCTTTGTGACCGGAAGAATGACCTGGTTCCTCAGTATGCATCGGTCAATTATCTTTTTCTCCTCCTCTTAATAAAGCAGGGGAGGGCTCAGCCTTCTAAAACAAGGGCCAATTTGAAAACAGTTGCTTTGTGAATGATGATAAGCTTTTTCTTGTATTCCACATCTTATACAAATATTTGGTATTTCTGCTTTCTCAGTAAAGATTGTTAAAAACTTGGTTTCAGATTTCAGTTATATTAAGATGACAAAAATAAGTAGTTTCAGGTCATCGTACTGCTTTATTGATGCATTTTAACCAGATGAAATGAGTGTTTCGGACATTTAAGAGGTATTATGTCTTTTCTTGATTAATTTAAGAACAGTTTCTAGAGTGTGCAATGCATTCATTTGAACTCAGATGCTTTTCTGAGTGGCTTTCTTACCGAGTGTGGTTTTGTATACAACTTTAAATACATTCTGTGAAAAGGATTTGCTCTCCTTTGCTGCTGGTCCAAGTACTAAATTATGATTTGGATGTAAAGCGAGTTTCCATTTCTTTAGGATGGTTTGCTAAAAGCTTGTCCAAACTGACCTCCAAGTGCAGAGTGGGGAGGAGGCTGGCTTCCTGCCATGCAGCTGCTTATGCAGGAGAGGGTCCAAAGAGGTGCAGCAATATGGCTGAACCGACCTTCTGCCACTACTACTACTGCTCCAGCTCAGCTGGGCACAGAGGGAGCCCCAGAGCTGCTTCTGTCCTGTTCCAGCCATGGGCTATGGCTTTGCAGGGTGCCAGACTCAGGAGGGATCAGCGGCTCACAGGTTCCTCCTTCCACTGCCTGCTCCGTGCCTGCTCCTGCCTCTGGTTGGGAGCAGGCACTGGAGGGAGGAACTTGTGCACCACCACTGCTGATGTCCCTGGCCAAGCCCAGCTCCTGTACAGCTGCCCCCTACAGCACAGGGCAGGAGCAGCTCTGGAGCTCCCCCCTGCCAGTAGGTCAGCCAGCAACAGCGGCAGCAGCAGGGTGCAGGTCCCCACTTTGTGCACCTGCTCCCTGCCCAGCTTCCTGGTGTCCCATACTGGCCAAGGGGTCCCAACCACACTTCACCCCTATCCCCCTATAGTTCAAGGGGTGGTGTGCTGCACCCCACTTTAGGAAATCCCGGGTCTTCCCCATATACTTAAGCATCCACAGTGCATGAGAGTGGTTAGCTGTTGAGTCTTGAGCTTAGTTTTATTTTATTCTTTTAGTGCAGTGTTTCTCAACCAGTGGGTCATGACCCAAAAGTGCATTGCAAGAATATATGGGTGTTTATCGATGTGCTCTGGGAGGCGGGAGGGTGCTTTAATAAGCGCCTGGAGTGTCACATGTATCAGCTTCCCCACGCTGAAAAATGGTGACAGGGCGCTTTAAAGCTGGTCAAACAAGCTTGAGTTAAAACACCCCCGCTACCATTTTTCAGTACAGGTAAAATGATACACGTGATGATGGAGCACGGTAATTGCCATGCTCCAACAGACTCAATTAACTGAGTCTTCTTCAATGTGCTGTAGTTACAGTGCATTGGAGCAGCCTCCCTGCACCTGTATAGGAACCTTATGAAAGGGTCACAAACAAACTTTAAAAATGGATTCTCCTTTAAAGGAGAAAAACTTGGGAAACTGGCTTTTCCCTTCCAGGCTGTCAGAGTTCCAGCCTGCGAGGGCCTGCCTGGGGCCTCCCATGTCCAACACACCCATCCCCTGCCCCACACACTGGGGGGTTGAGGCGTAGGGGCAGGAGGGCAGTGGGTTGGGAGAGAGGGGCACTGGATTGAGACTGGCCATTGATGTTTACAAAGGAGTCTTGGTACAACAATGGTTGAGAACTGCTGTTCTAGTACATAGAAAAATAAGGATGACTTTTAAAAGTGAATGGGGATTTCACATTGATAATGCTACAAGTGAGCCATGTGAAAGACAGACATGTTGGTTAATAGAAGAATATCTATAAACTTGCCCTTTTAAAAAAATGTATTTTTTAAATTTATCATTTATAAAAAGAAATTACCATTCTAGTCATGCACACCTGGCATTAATCTGTAACCTGTTGATTGTAGCTGCTTCTGTTGTCCAGGGCCACAGGTGGAAGGTCCAAACTTTTTTTTCCCTTTGACTGTGGTGCATGGACTTACAGCTGATTTGGGAGTGAATACGGGGGTGCATCCAATTGCACCACTGACACACAGACACTTATAAAGAGGGGAGGGTTGGAAAGCTTGCCCATTAGGATAATGCACTCCATTGAGCTCGCATCCTACAGCTATCATATCTGAAAAAGGTTAGACAGGAAAGTTACTTAATCTGCCACAAGCTTTAACATACAGTTAATGTGTACAGAATTGTAATGAGTGTCCTTTTCCACCTGTAGTGCTCCTTGCTATTATAAATTCTGCATCCAGAACTTCCTTTGATTAAGTTTGCAGATATGAGAGTTGAGTCCAACTCTTCCTTGTCCATATGCACTTTTTATGTATGAAAAAGTATGTGTATTGGCTGTTTTTTCTAATAAACATGCCTATATGTAAGGGTGGATATACATAGCGGGCTAGTTTAATTGATGTGTAGGGCTGAAGTTGCATATTACATGTAAGACCATGCTAAATCTGGAATGTTAAGTGGTATTAAAGTTAGAACATACTGAGCATGTCTATATGAGATGCTTTACTGCACATTAGACCTGGCTGGGATGCAGCGGTCCTGGTTGCCAGGACAGCCCTCCCCTGCCCTGTGGAGATTGGGCGCAGCCCACATGCCCCCTGCCAGCCCTGGGCTGGCACTCAGGGGAGTCTGGAACTCCCCCTGGCTGCTGCGGGGGGTACAAAATAGGGCAGGAGCAACCCTTGAGTGAACCACTCCCATTGGGAGCAAATTTGTTCCCAATAGGTGCATGTTCACATGAGTGCTGGGGCACAATTTAATGCCCCTGAATTTTCTGCAAAGAAAAATTCACATGTGTAGATGTGAGCAGTCTCATGTTAACAGTTAATGCTGTTTCTTGCCTGCACAGTTCTGTCTTGCCACTAGAGGGCTGGTGATTAGAGGCATGGCTAGGAGCCAGGACACCTGAGCTCCAACTTCGCTGGGGGTTGGGAGGCAGCTGGAATGCTGGAGAACTGCAAATTACTACCTTTATTTCCCCTAACACAAGCTAGGTAGCCCAACCCAGAGTTAACCCTTGCCGGAAGTGGTGTAAGTGAGAGACACTCAAAGGGCACTTAAAAGCTTTAATGTGTGGATGCTCACATTTTAAGTGTCATTACTATGATCTAAGTGTAATGTGTAACTTCACCCTAAGTAAGTTTAAGGGAGATACTGCCTTAATCTCAGTATCGTGGCTTTACACACTGGAAAACGGGTGGGGAACTCCAATTTGGTGTGACATAAAAGTATGAATTGTACATCCCAAACAAAAGAATCTTATTTTCTGGGGCACATGCAACTGTCCCCACCCTCTCAAGTGTCAAGAATAGGATACAAAAGAGTAACTTACATGCACATACTCCTGTTTCATACCTAGGTCTGTCTGCAGAGTAGTCGCAGTATAACCCTTTGTGAGGATCACAGATATCTGCTTCATTACATATCTCTCCTGACTGCTTGGCACAGATCTGACAGCAGCCACATCCATCCTTTACCAAGCTCATGCCAAGGGTGCAGGTTGGCTTGGGTGGGCATCTGCATGGCCAGTGACAAAACACTTTACGCTGATGTACCTCACCGGCTTCTTCAGACTTTTCCCCAGCCTTCACTTGCAGTTGACTGTTACCTTGTGCCCTACAAAAAAACTTGGACATAGTTGGATTTTTTGAGGGCTGGAATAATTTAAAGCTGGTTAATATGCCACAAAATGTAATAAGGCTGAAAGAAGCCTCTTAAGTCACCGCACAAAGGTTTGGAAGATCAAAAAGGGGTTTATATGAGAGACAAAGGACCAAATTCATCACTAACTTCAGCACACTTGCCCTGCACCACCAATGAGTCCGGTCACCTATTATTTCATGAAAAGGTCTGCGTCTCAGTAAAACAAAACCTTCTAGTCACAAAAAGACTTACCAGTTGACATGGGGGAGGGGGTGGCTTCTGTTCTTTCTCAAGGACGTCATATGATACATACTCAAAAAAAATCAAATCCTCTTCTTATTATACAGCCTTGTGAGCTTAGCTTGGTATCTGGAAGCCCACCAGTGTTCTCTCTCTCACTTACATAGCCACAAGTATTCTGAACTTAGAACTTACTTAATGATTTGGTTGCCTCTGCTATACTTGTGAAAATGTGTTCGTAGCAACACAGGAGCTGTTCCAGTGTGTAGAGAAGCTTTGTTCCTATGCATAAATTTACTCACACAAGTGTTTCCACAAGACAGGGCTTAGTTAAAAAATGAATCTTAATAAAATATCTGCAGCAGCAACTATTAGGACTGAATGATAGTCTGAATGATCTAAAACAAAGATCCTGTATTTCATATGAAAAAGTGAAACCATTATTTTCCTACAATTATGCAAAGCTTGAAAAATTATATCACATGTTTATAGCAATGGAGTATCAACTCAAGAATCTAGTGACAATTTAAATGATCTGTTATTTCTAGACATTCATCTATTTCACCGTCAGTCCTTTTAACAGAAATACAAACTTTAATGTGCCTATATGCTAGCGCTGAATAGGTTGATACCGAGCTGGAGCCCTGCCGTGTGGCTACTTGCTACATGGGAGTAAGGTTTGAGAACTAGAAGTGCTATCAGCTCCATCAGCACAATTCAAAGTAACTTCTAGTTCTGTCAGTAAAGGAGGACAGAAACAAGATACAGCCATCTTACAGTGACAGACATAAGTTATCAGTGTCACCTAGGTTCCAAAATTGTAACTCATTTTCCAAATTTTCCTGGGTACCTACAGATCATCTGTCTGCTGTCAGGTTCTCTGTCTTGTTACAAATTCTGATATGTAGCTTCATGCCAGCAATATAAAAAAAACCCAGCTTTTGACACTGACTATAAAGAAAATTGAATGTAATAGCAAAATAACAAAGGTTGCTGTTCTCATGCTTATTAATTACCAATTTATTTCAACTTTCTCTTTTTAAACTGGAAGAAAGTGGAAAATTTGCCTAGTACTTTGCCTGGCACTTCAGTGAATGCTCTTGCACTGTAATTGAATTCTAGCTTGCTACAGAGAATAGAGGACCTGTCTCACAGGGTTGGGTTTTTTTTTTTTTACCTCTGCCACCAATTTACAGTCATTTTCTAGCCATATCTTTAATTTTTCAAACAATTTTTAACATTTTACAAGGTTCCAAAGTATGGCTTCCAAGCTCACTTTCCTAGAACTAATTTTAAGATACTTACCTATTGACCAACTCCTGTGGGACCTGAGCTATCATTTGGCTTTGGCTTTGGCTGTGCCTCCATGGCATGAGATCTGTATATCAGACGCAGCTTTACAAATGTGTTGTTTTGCTTTCTTTCGTTGTTATAGTATTTATTCCTCATTAGCACAGCAGTAATAAATCTCTAGCACTTAAAACTTTTAAAAAAACCTACTAGTATTAGCTTTTCATGTATTCTGCAAAAATAATTTGGTCTGTATTTCATGAGTTGATAATTTAAGCTTCTTAAAGTTTTTTTCTGGAAGAACGATATGAAGGCAGCAGGTCACTTTATATAATATGCATGGTATGCCCCATATTCAGCCTGACCCATTCAGCCTGTGGACTGGCCCCCTGATAAGTTTGATCCTCCTGTCCTGAAGTAACCATCTAGTCTCTAACATTGAATAATTTTTGTGTGTGCATGTATAGAAAGAAGGAAAGAAAGAAATTATTTAGATGGGCTAGATGAGTGATGTAGGGCCAGTCCACAGGCTGAATCTAGCCCACAGACCAGCCCCAACTGCCACATGCATGTTGGTCCACTCTGAAACCCATGTGCAACATTGCAGTCCAGATGATAGGGCTCCAAGGGACCTATCTTTGACATCTGTGATTTAAAAAACTCAAAATTAACACTATTCAGCACTTGCTCTAATCTTGTGAGCCAGCATAATTTCTGTAGTGATTTGCATAGATTTTGGACACTTCCTGAGTGGCTAAAATCAGTTTTTGCATGTCAAGGTGCATTTGTAACAGGAAATATACTAGGTGGTTCAGCAGATTCACTTACGTTCATGTAGTTATTTCAGGCTTTTGTGTTATAAAGCAAAATGTGCTTTGAACTTTCAGCATGCTACCTAAACTAAAAAAAATGGAAAAGAGGCTAATTCAAAGTGAAATGCTGAAGCTTCACAGCAAGAAAAACAAAATATAAGAAAACATCCACTGGTACCATTACCTCTGCTACCACTGAATAACTCCGTTTACTTGAAAGATCTTCAAAGATCCATCAGGTTATGATAAAAATTTAAAGCCTGCCTGTAAAGTTTACAGACCAAATATTTTATAATTCTTGCTTCCTTAGCTTTCTGTAATGATGTGTCCACATCACACAAACCCACTGCACATGTTTTCCCTGGGCAGACTCAAAAATGAGTCCATTGTATAGCAGTGCTTGATGGGTCATTGGTTGGTTTGTTTTAAAATTAAGGAAAGAATGTTTGAGGTAAATAAGTTAATAGCAAAATACATGACAAACATATCTTAAAATTTCAGTTGCTTTTAGGTCTAGCTATAACTATTTAAAAAAGCTTTATCTGAAAATGCTTTGTTTGGACATTTAGCTTGGTATTTAGAAGAGCAAAACAACACATTGTTTCATACAGTTTTCAAGCTTTAGGTTTTTCAATTAAATTAACGTTTGAAACAGGAGTAGATTTTAGAAAAGATTCCATTTAATATTATCCCACAAGTCAAGACCAAACATAAGCAGCACTCAATGCTAATTCGTAAAACTAATCTGTAGAGTCCTAGAGCCAGATAAGTGTATATACCTGGAGTAGAAGCAAGGAAAAATGTTTGCTTTTTTACACTGCCTCAGACAAGATTTTGTACATAAAGAAAAATAAAAGGCAGAGTTGCTAATACTTTACCCCTTCCCCCACATCCCATCCAAATTTTAATGAGTAGCATAAAGAGGAAAATAACAAAATTCTGCCTGCCAAAATTTCACAAACAAATGTTACCCTGTAGTGGGAAATGGCTTTCTATTCTGCATGAGGCAGTTCC
Source organism: Gavialis gangeticus (assembly GCF_001723915.1). Classification (NCBI taxonomy): domain Eukaryota; kingdom Metazoa; phylum Chordata; order Crocodylia; family Gavialidae; genus Gavialis; species Gavialis gangeticus. The sequence goes on from NW_017729026.1 coordinate 25,447,976, forward strand.
TCGAGTACATTTTATTTAAGCTTTAGACCCTAGAGGAGGGGAAAAGTCCTTCAAAAGCTTACCTGTTGTATGTAGGTGATGACAAGGACAGTGAGGATGAAGAGCCACTGCATGTTCCTGCACAGCCAGAAGTGAAACAGAGTGACGGAGAACAGGCTGAGCTGCGTCAGTTAGTGCTGTACACAAAGCTCTCCTGTGTCTCCACTGCAAACCTTACTTTCTTCAGCACATGCACAAACACATACACACATTCATACTTGAAATACTCCACTTCATACATAACCAGCTCCATGCTGGGATTTGCAACAGATTTCTCTCATTTTCTTCAGCCACTTTTTAGTACTACATTTAGCTCCCATCCAGCTGATTTAATTGAGGTCAGGTTGGGTAAGCATCTGACTCCTAAACTTTACTGCTGGAAGATCATGCGGTGATTCTTACCTTGCATTCAAATCCTTGCTACGTGGATCTTATGATTGCCTGAAATCCCAGAAGACAGAGCCCCAGTAATATACATTCTTGAAGCAACAGTCAAGTGTTCTAAGATTTAGTGCCTGCACAGGGTGCCTATTGGGACTAGACCTTAGGATCTGGAAGAATCAAACTCTATATGGTATGTTATATGCTGCAGTGTGCACAACACCAAAGACAGTACTTGCTGAAGCGCGGGCAGGAATGCAAGCAGTTATAAGGAATCCTAAAGAGCAGAATGGGTCAGAGGTAGGCCACCAGCATTGTCAAGTGATTTATAGCCTTCAGGCTCAGTTGCAGAAGAAGCAGGGAGTTGTGGCAGCTGTCACAGCTGGTTTAAGGCAGCCTTGTAACTGGGATGAAAGCATTTGGTTGGATCCAAATTCCCTAGACCCTAGTGGAGGTAGGGATCTACCTGAACATGCAAAAGCTTTGAGTGCTTATGTTCCTTTGAGGCAGGAGTTGCATGACATGAAGGAAAAGGTGGAACAGTGTCCTATGGCTCCAGTAGTGACACAGCAGATTATAAAGATGTATCAAGCTCCAGCTGCAGGGGGAGTAGGAGATGGTAATGAACTGGATCAGCAGCAGCGCAGGGTAGAACAGACTGTCACTGTTACTGCTCCATTAGCACCAGAACAGATGAGAGCAGCAGCCATGAATTTAGGTCCATTGAACAGGTATACAGCAATTCAGTGAGTTGCAGAGTGTTTGGATCAAACAAGATGGACTGTTCCTGACTGTTGAGATGTAGCTTGAGCTAGTTGTAATTCAGAGCACTGGTCAGTGATTAAGACAGCCTTGGATGATGGACAGCCAGTTGAAGATAACTTATACAGATGGACTAGGGAATTCTGACTGAACTTTTAGGTGCTTGGATAGTGACCTGGTTGTACTCTAGGGAAGTGCAGAAACCTGGAGAAAGCCCTGAAGCTTATATCCGGAGGAAGCAGTTGTTGGGGTTTAATTCCTCAGCTGGGAAATGGAGATTATAACTTTGATGAGTTGGGATTTAAGACCACCCTAATAGAGGGGTTGGTTGCACCAGTGAAAGTTATATTAGGACATGTTGATGATGCTATACAGTGGCCTGAGCTGAGGACTCAAATTCGAAAGGCAGGATTAATATACAGGAAGAGCAGTCCTAAAAAGGAGGTATGGAATAAGGGTAACAAAGGAGAACCAATACAGGGTGTCACATTTAGTACCAATGGACCACCTTTTTGGAAGTTTGGTACTCCTCAGCACAAGAGGGGATTCGGGGAAAGAGGTTCAAATAGGGGTCGAGGACCCAGAGGTAGGATGGAATACAGAATCTGCAGAGAGGGTCAGAATGAGGAAGGTCCTGATTCCTTCTGGACACAGGTCTGGAAAAAACTAATGTCTGTGAGGGAAGACAGAAACAAGTGGAATGGGGCTCCCACTAATGCACTGATGAAGAGATTGGTAGAGCTCATTCAGACAGAAGGGCTAGTGGAAGGAGCAGAGCCAGACCCACATCGGTCGGTTCAGCCTTCAGCACCTCCTAACCCACAATATAGATGCCCCACTCCCAAGGCACCCAGGGGGCATGAGTCTGCTTGGACTACGTCTGCTTTGACTACTGGGGGCGCCCAACCATTCAAGTTTTAGTGGGAGATGAGGGGAATGTGAAAAACCCCCAAATGCTGATTGATACTGGAGCCTCAATCAGTGTTTTGCAACAGAGATGGGTTCCAGATGGGGTTTTAATGCACCCCAATCATTTGCAACTAGAGTCCTATACTGGAGAGTTGGAGAACTCACCAGTAACCCAACCTGTTGTGACTCAAATAGGAGAGGGAAGTTTCGGGGAAAATATGGAATATGAAAGGATAAGCCAAGAGGAGACGGTGAGAATGGAATTTTAGGAATGACTGCTTTGCAGCAGGGAGGAATACTGCTGGATTTAGCTAGCGGGTGTCTGTGGAAATGGCCAGTAGAGGAAAAGAGTGTGTTGATTTCTGCAGTGCATCGGTGTGCAGCTATCAAGGCTCCTGCTATAACTGATTAAGTTAATCAGGATGAGTGGATGCAGGCATTTCCTAAGGCTTGGGCAAAGGATAAGTTAGAATGTGGCAAGATACGGGTTTATGTCTTGATTAGGGGACCAGACCCTCCACCACAGAGGCAATATAAATATCCATGAGAGGCTGAAGCGGGATTACAACCCACAATAAATAGTTTAAGTCAGGAAATAATAATACAGAAGCCTAGTGTTTGCAATTTCCCGATTTGGCCTGTTCTGAAAGCAGATGTGAAAACCTGGAGATTAACAATAGACTTCAGAGCTTTGAATGCAGTGACTCCTGTCACAGCTCCTGTTGTGGTGAAATACCCTGAAATTCTAGCAGCCATAGCAGGGGGGTGCAAAATGGTTTTCAGTACTGGACTTGGCTAATGCATTTTTTTGCCATTCCCTTGGCACAGAAATGCTGGTACAAATTTGGATTGACATTCAGGGGACAACAGTATTGTTTTACTTGAGTGCCCCAAGGATTTCACAATGCCCCAGCAATACGCCATGCACATGTGGTAAGGATATGGGACAAGCTTTCTCCAGACAGTCAAAGTTGTGTGTTGTCATATGTAGATGACATACTGATACATGGAGGCGATAAAGAGCAAGTAGTAAAAGTATACGCTGCAGTATGCGCAACACCAAAGACAGTACTGCTGTGATGGGAAGACTGACGCTCTACTCCACAGCATGTCACTGAAATGCAAACATTCCAAATCTACTTTATTGCAATGCCACCCTGCTATTGGGAAACCATAAAATCCCTGTTTTCTCCTTCCTCTTCCAAACCCTTGTTATCTGGCACCCAGAGGGAATGGAAGGTGCCGGATAACAAAATATGCTGGATAACTGAGTGGCCTGAACAGGCATCTTTGCCTGTTCGGGCTGCCACCTGTCCTGCCGCCCCTCCCGCCGCATTGGTGCCCCTCCCACCGTATTGTCACCCCTCCCACAGGCCCCGAGAGACAAGGAGGGGGGACCCACACAGCCTGCTATGCCTCCGGGCCGTGGGAGCTTGGCAGCGCAGGCTGCTTTCCCCTGAGCTGTGGGAGCTCCGTGAAGCCAGAAGTGCCACAGTGGGCCCTTCCAGTTTCACTTTCCCTTTACAAGCCGGCATGCTGGTTAACAGAACATGCCGAATTGTAAAATGCTGGTTAACAGAGCTTTTGCTGTACCTAATTCACAGGAATTTGATCTACAAGTGGTGCTGGGAGTTCCAGGTGGGGTGCTCTTCTCTATTTCCATACTGAACCAAGAACCCAACCTGATATTCAGGAGTTGCTTCCTTACTGGAAAATGTTGCCTTCCTATGTTAATGAGGAAAGACTGCTACCGTCGGTAAAAGGTCTGGGCCTGAATATCTTGATTAGATTCTAGTACAAGTAATTGCATTCATCTATCAATCTCTAATACTACTAATCTTATCTATTATCGCATCTCTGCTTTGAGATCTTTTTAAGGGTGCCGTGGTGCTGTGAATGTTAGCGTTGTCAGGTATGCAAATATCCCCACACAATTTGCCAGATAAACCCAGAGATTTCTAAAAGGACTCCATAGCATCAAATATATTCTAACCTGTTGTGGCCTGAGTTCTGTGCAACAGAGGAGTTGCTCTGTTATTTTTCTGTACTCAAGAGACAAGTGGAAGCTAAGAGCTGGCATTTTCAGAGGGACGCTTTGAGTCTGAAATGGTTGAGAACCACTGGCTTAAACCCCTTTCTGCCCTCTCCTCGGTGCTCACACATCTGAGCTTCACCCAATTCCTGATGCTTTTACTAATATTTTTGTCTTTTGTTCAAGGGCTTCACAAACACACCCTAAGCTGAACTCATGTTCTTTGTACAGATTAACTATCACATAAATCACACACACAGCAGTAAAGCCCTATCCAAGCCATATGTAGACTTTAGTGGTACCTTAAATCCACAGAATCCGACAAGCCTCTCTCACCACTATAAAAATATACGTAACCTATTTCCTTTCAAAGCACATACCTTTCCCCCCAACATTAGGCTTCCAAAATGGGCAGGGAATGTCTTAAGCAGGGAAACTGATTTCCTCCCCAGAATAAACACCCTACTTTGATTCCTTCTCCACCCAAATTTTAAAACCAACTGCCTAGCAGCAGCAGCAGCAGCAGTTCTGTTTAGGTAGCTGAGAGAGTCAATCAACTTAATGGCTCATTAGTCTTCATTCCACAGGTATTAACAACCATGTCTCCATTTTAATGGTCTTGATGTTTTGCTAATCAAGCTAACCTTTCCTCTGGAAATGTTGCTGTCTGTTAGCTATTCCTGTGGGTTTTTTTCTTCCTTTTGGCAGCCCAACAGACTGTTTTTAGCTCTTTTCAAACTTATAGATCCACCCACATGCGGTTACAGCAGCTCAGATAGAAGCGGTGCAAAGTTGAGCCGGGGCTTTTTGTCTCAGCACACGTGCTTGGACATGCACTTTGTTGTAGAGCAAATTGTGCCACTTAGAGCAAAATAACCCTGCCTGGCTCCTCCCAGATCTGCATCCAGGGGGAGCTAGAGCCTGGGGCCAGCACCTGTGCTGTCCCCATCAGTATAAAGAGCTGCCCTGTCCTGGCCACAGCAGTACAAAAAGCTGCCCTGGCAAGTAGCTCAGGGCTACTCACTCTCAGGACCTTCTGGGGCCCAGCCAATTGGTACCTGGGGACACTACCCCTTGTGCCAGCTAGACTGCTGAAGCAG
>NW_017729026.1:25453233-25453443 GCF_001723915.1 Gavialis gangeticus
GCACTGGAGCCCTGGTGCTGCAGCACACTGCCTGTGCTTCAGCACCAGGGTGAGGGCCAACCACAGAGATGCTCTGGCAGCCAGAGCATCTCTGTGGAGGACCCAGGCTCTAGTTGCCTCAGGATATGGTCTGGCACCGTGCCCTGCCCCGATTTTCTTAACTCTATTTTTTTTTAGTCCCCTGGATATCCAGGGGTCTAATTTTCTCCC
>NW_017729026.1:25458443-25458692 GCF_001723915.1 Gavialis gangeticus
TGGGGACTGCACAGCCAGTAGAGGCATCTGCCCCTCTGGGCCAGCTCCCAGTTGGCCTCTGTGCGGCACTGCTGTCATGTGTGCCCCCTGCCTGGCCATCTGGGCAGCTACCTGGAAGATGTTCCACATGTGGTGGCCTGCTTTGAGCTGTCAAAAGAGGTCAGCCACAGCCAGCTGGGTCCAAGGTGCCAGCTCTGAGCAGGCAGGATTCTGCCACTGGCCTGCCTAGCAGGAATTCTGGTGTTCCCT
>NW_017729026.1:25458963-25459285 GCF_001723915.1 Gavialis gangeticus
ACCACTATAAAGAGAGAGAGAGAGTGAGACAGAGACAGCGATCAGTTGGACAATGTTTTATTGATATATCTTACAGTGTTAAAGCAATGTGGAAACCTACCAGTGTCTCTATCATAATAATAAAGTGAATTCTAAGTACATGTATTCATGAAACATGAATATATAATCTGCTGGCCTCCTACAGGGGTTATGGCCCCCCAACAGGGGTTATGGCCCCACACAGGGGTTACAGCCCCCCAACAGGGGCTATGGCCCCACACACAGGTGCTATGGCCCCACACAGGGGTTACAGATCCCACACAGGGGCTACGGCCCTACACAG
>NW_017729026.1:25460003-25466836 GCF_001723915.1 Gavialis gangeticus
ACTCTATTTTTTTTTAGTCCCCTGGATATCCAGGGGTCTAATTTTCTCCCTGTGCTGCAAACTTGCAGAACAGGGAACATTTTTTCATTCCCGCACGTGCCTCTTTCCCTATCTCAAAGGGGTTTGAGACGGGGTAAGAGGCACATGTGCGCTCATCTGGACGCACCCATAGAGACCAATCTTCATCAGTTACTAAAGTTTGAGGTTCTGGATGAGCAGGAAAGGGAGGGCAAGTGAGCTGAAATTAGGCTGTATCCCTGCTCTGTGCAGCCATAACACCAGAAAAATCTTTTTTTTCTCCCTTCAGTCTGCTTTCCCAAAAACAAGGTGCATGTCTTATTTGGGGGAGTATGATATACAAGAAAATAAGGCTTGGGGGTTTTTTTGCTTTTATACATCTTTACATAGATATTTTCGATAAGGTGAATGACTTTATTTAAGTTGTCTGCTCAGTGATTCTATGTTAGATCATTCAATAATCACGACATTAAGCAGTAATTCACTCGGTAGAGATTGTTTAACTTGTTGACTATAAATGGGTGTGACCATTTCTGGAATAGCAATAAAAGGAGGGCTTTTTGCACTATTGCTTAGAGAAGTCAGCTGTTGACTATTAAGTTGTGATAAAAGGTAGAGGGTGATATAAAAAGGAAAAATATCATCTAGGTTTGACTGTATTTACTTCAAGAAACTGCTGAAAACTATGCTGAAGAGTGAATTCACCTGCATAGCTGTACCAGTCCACCTTTCTTAGTATAAACACAGCCTACAAAGACTAAAGAAATCCTGTTTCCACATTGCCTTGTAATTCTTCTCTCCTTAATGACTGATTCTTGACTGATTTGTCCCTTCTCTGCCTCTCCTCTTTGCCATTCCAAACAAGCTAAAAACAATCCTGTGCTTTACCACCTTGCAAGCCCACAGGCAACAGTCTTAATGGTTACTGCTGCAGCTGTGCCCAAGACCAGTCTTAGTTTTATGGTGGCTGAAAAAAACTGAATGATAAGATCCTAGCTGAGGTAGAAAATAGGAGAGTTTTCTATAAAAGGATTTAAAAAAAAAAAAGCTTTACAATCTTATTCAAAATCACAATATTAACAAAATTGTATCCTGTCTCTTGTTACACTGGGGAACAGAGAGGTTAATAGTAAAGTGCAAGCATAGGTCAGAGGCCTAGAACTGTCCTTTATGGTTAACAACCCAGGCACCCAAACATCAACAAGTGGAGGCTCTTTAAATGTTAACCAAGTAGTTAACAGAATACAGGCTAGAAGCAAGCAGTTAATTTTTTTATCATCCGTGAAGGAACAATGAAGCCCAAAACATGGTTGCAGCTCTAAGTAAGCCTACCAGCTTAGAGCCCTTCATGGCTTCTTGCAATGGATGCCCTTAGGGCTGACATTGGTTGCGAGTAATATTAACTGTACTCACATACATTTTTTCAATCCCAGTGGTGAGATCCATGGCATAGGAAAGTTTTGCTGGGCAGAATCAAAGGCAACAGATCACGTACGTTTGATTAAGTTGTCATGGCTTATCAAGCGAAGTGGCCTGAAATAGTTATTTGAGTCAGGGAAGCAGGAGTAGGTTTGCAGTTCCAGTTTTAATAGAAAAATCTTAAACCCCAAAGGGGTTTGAAGCCACTCTTAGTAGAAACATTAATTTTGACAGGTGACAGTGGCAAAGAGGGTTCGTTATGGGATTGTCTACTGAGCTAAATGATCTAGACTAAGGAAACTATTTGAGGGATAACAATAAGCCATTTAGGGAGGTATGAGAAGCTTATAGCAGTAGTTCTTCCTTCTTCATTCACCCCCTTTTGTGTCTTCCAGAGTGAGAAGGACCATCAGAGCTACAGAGGACTCCTCTAAAGCCACTTTCCTTCATGTTACTGGAAAGGCCCCCAGGGCACATTAAGCTGAATTATCACAAAATACAGTTTTGAAGTCTGTTGAATGAATCCCTCATTTTGGGATCCGTAGCTTCAGTTTCACCCCAGAAGCAAAGCTGCTGTGGCTCCAAGAAGGTTCCATTTGAATCAGCATAAAGTTGGCTGGTAAAAGTAACAGTTCCAGGTTTTTGCCAAAAAGCATCACGGGGGGGAGCAGGATGTCCTTGTAGGTTAGAGACAGACAGACAGACAGACAAACAGACAGACTTTAATGGAATTCAGTGGAATCCTCTGTAGAGCATGAAATCCCCTCTCCAGCACAAAAGAGCAGGATGGTAAGCCTGAGAATTAGGATTCAACCTTTATAAACTATCACCTAAACTGAACTGTGCCTATGTTCCAATCCAAGAAGGATTCACGGCAGCCTCTCTGTCCCCACACGCTGCATAAGGAACTTGATACCAAACACAGGTTTCCGGATTGCACTCTCGGTTCTGGATTCCATGTCAACATATGACGTGATTTTCCTTCAACCGATCACATTTCCATTGGAAAAAAAATCATTGCCATTTCTTGCATCAGCACAGACCTGTACACAGAAGGTTTATTTCCAGAGTTGACTGAAGTCAGCAGTAGAACGTCTTAGTAATCGTCCGTTCTGATTGCATTGGGGCGATACAACCAGCTTCTCTCTCACCAGATAGGACAGATAAGAATAAACTTCTTGAAAATCATTCACACTTCAGGTTTCACATGCTCTTCTTCCTGTCCCCACTGTGTGTGTGTGTCTGTGTCTCTTCCCTCTAGCCCCCCTGTCTACAATTAGTGGACTTTTCACATTTTTTCACTCTGTGCTGCTAATGGGGTTATTTTTCCCTTCATGACTCATTCCCTCATTCTGCCTTCATAGTCTTCTGCTGAGCACTTTCCCTTCTGATTGCATTTCTATCATCCTCACATCCATTAGCAATGAAATTCAAAATAGACAGAACCTGTTTGGTGTCTTTACACTTTTTTACAGCATGTGAGATCACTGCAAATAGAACGACCTTCAAACCTGTCGCGTGAGTGACCAAAAACCCTTCACACCAGGCACAGCACAGAGACCTTAGAGCTGGTTCTGGTTTAACAGTAAGTGATAGCAAAGTTCTGGAGACAGCAGTAACAGACTAAATTAAATACCTTATTGTTTTGGATGAGAACATCTATCCAAGCCAGACTAAAAGCCAGATCTACTGTTCAAAGTTCTTTACCTAATCGACTCTGTTTTAATCTTCAAGAATTTGCAAGGAAACCTCAAAATATTAAACGAAGTAAAATACAGGCTGTGACTTCTACCCTGAGGTTTGTTTCCATTTGCTAAATTAGGTTCTGACAGGTAAGTGAGAAGGTAGGACATGCCCAAGCCAAAACCAAGGTATTGCAGGTAATGCCAGTTTCCTTTCCATCACCAAGACCATATTATAACATTGGATGCTGTGTTTTTAGAGGCATTTGGCCGAGACATAAAACTGAGACCAGGCTGTCTTGTGATTATTACAGGTCCAATGGTACTCACACAAAAATCAACGGTGTTAATTTGTGACTTAACCTGGGTGTCATTTGACTGCTCACAGTCAAACAGTGCTAACAGCTCCCCTGCAGATTCAATTAGATAAGATATTATTCATTTCCTGAACTAAAGCTGGCCTGTCCAAAAGGAACATACTTCAATAGTGTGAAGTGATCCTTAGGTACCATATCTAAGGCACTGTATTCTGACAAACATCTTTGTGTCTGAAACGTGTTATGTAAATCCATTAAATCATCAAAGAGAGAGATGCAATAGTTCTTAGATTACCAGACATAAATGCATAATGTCCCATAAATTACCAGTCCCATAAATGCATGAGGGGCTGGCAAATAAAATATTTAAAAAAAACTTTATTAAAAATAATACATGGTACGATATTGTTACAAGAGATGCAGGACCTCAGGCACAGTCCCCTACATTGTTACATAGTTGATGGGACGTGGAATGGTCTTAGATGGTAGTACATTTAACATGTGGCCTACGTTTGCACGAATAAACAGCAATGCATATGGCTTTTATTGGAATCTATTGCAGGAAGGTGGGGAGGGGGGGTTGTCCCTTTCAGTCTGTCCTCATTCTCACTTGTGGTAGGTGGTCTTGTTTGACTCTCATCATACTATCATAGAGAAGTAGGACTGGAAGGGACCTCCATATGTCATTTAGTCCAATCCCTGCCTGAGATAGGATCATCCCTATCCAAACCGTCCTATACAAATTCATTGCCTAACCTGTTAATAAAACTACACAGTCAACCTTGACACAACACAAGACATAACACCCTAACCCACCACAGGCAAAGCAGGGGGATCATGGCAGCCAACATTCTGTGTCTGTACAGCTTGTTAATATATGCTAAAAAGATCCCAGGAAGAGGTCCACACCTCCACTACAGAGGGAGACAAAAATCCCCACAGTCCACAGCAATCTGACAATGGGGTAAAATTCCTTCCTAACCCCAAATATGGCAATTGGTCTGACCCTGAGCAGAGGGCCTAGACCCTCTAGCCAGGAACCTCTGGGTTTAAGTGTCAGCAGGAGCAATGGCAAGTAATATGTTCTATGTAAAGGGCCTATAACCATCTGATGGCAACCTATACCATGAGATGCCTCATCAGCTTGGAGTAGCTTGGGTGTTCTGCAGGCTCTTAGAATGCTCTCATTGCTCAGGTTTCTACATGTTGAGTGCATGATGATTGGCCTCTGCACCATCACACTGTACCCCTTTTCCCTCAAGGTATCAGCCAAAGGAGTACATTTGAGCTGTCAAAAGAGGTCAGCCACAGCCGGCTGGGTCCAAGGTGCCAGCTCTGAGCAGCCAGAGGTTCAGCTTTTACTCTTGGACTTCGACAAAAGCCTGCTGCCATTTCTTACATGGGATGGTCACAACAATGATCGGGGTTTTCTTAGTATCTTCATTCCTGGTGACAACTTCCAGTCTTAGCAACCTACACAGCCTTAGATAGCATGGTTCATGGCTACCATTTCCACTGACATCAAGATGACTTTGACTATCCAGTCCTTTACGTTGTTGTCATGTTTTTGCAAGATGTCATTCTCACCTGACCTTCACCAAAATGCCAAGATATGAATTTCATGATAATTGCTTAACAGAAAAATATGCTTTTTACCTGAAATATGCCTGAAGATTCTAGGTTTAGGCTGTGAACAGAAAGCATATTTGCCCAGGTGTAATCAGTATTACGCTAGCATTAAAAAGGAATGTAAACCTGTCATGCAGCCCTACACTAGTGTAGCTTAGTCAGCTAAGAGAATTATCCCAGGAAAAATCATGGTAAAAACTGCACCAGTGTAAGTTACACTGAGGCACATTGTGTGTGTTCACAGCTTATCCCAGGCTAGCCATTTGCTCAAGGCAAACGGGCTTTTACCTGCCCTCCTGCCACCTAGTAAATAGGCAGTGTAATAGTGTCCACTTCACACAGCTACCCCAGGATAGTTGCTTTCTGTCTGTTGCCAATCCCAGTATAATTTATACTGATGTATACCATTTAAGTTACACCAATCGAAACATGTCTTTTTAGGCCTTAGGTGCCACCTACATACAAGAAAAGTTGAAATTCAGAAGGTGAAATGAGCCCATATATTTAAGTGCCTTATTTTGCATTTAGGAGTCCCTTTTGGGGCACTAAAGTATGAAAGTTCTAGCCACAGTTTTCTTATATGCTGGTGTTCACAGAAAGTCATCTCTAATTGGTTTGAATCTGCCATATATAACTTCTCACTTCCAAAAAATAAAGTGAATAACTAAAGACACACCAAGCGATCCTGAGTTATTGTACTTGGCTCACATTTGGAATTCTCCTGCATGCTATTTACTAATTCTGGCTTTGCAAAGAAACCACCCTGTTCATGACAGCTGTGCTCCAAGAAATATTTACATATTTCTTCAAAAAACAGCATATCTGTATTTGTGCAGATTTCACATTGGGTAACTTCTCATTGGCTCAATTCATGCCCACCTAGAAGAGAGAATCTTTATGTCTTATAATGTGTACTTAAATGGGCACTGAGGAGTGCACTTAATATTCCAGCCCTCAAGCTATCATGGCATAACAACCATAACAACCTTTGTAAATTATTCCATTGCACGTGGCAGTTTCATCTTGAAGATGCAGTGCTTGGGTGACAGGCTTTTTCTGATGGCTATTCACAAAGTATTTCCTCAAATTCTTGTAAAGGCGGGTTGTTGTTTCTTTTTTTTTTGAGCTTAATAATTTGGTTTCAGATATGGGTCACACCTGAAGAATAACGTCATTCTTCTCTTCCTAGAGCTTCTGCTTTTCATTATTCTATTGGCACTTTTGAAAGAATATTTAAGGAGAGCAAGGGCTAAATCTTGATTCTATAAAAATCAGTGAAAATATGGCCATGGGCATACCTAGGCTCAGGAATTCATCCCAGAGATTTATTTTACCCTCAATGACCACTTTACAATGACAAGGTCATTTTTACAAATTGAGGTGTGCTTTGCACAAGGGCTTCCATAATATCACTCCACCCACTTAGCCTCCCCCACATCCCAGTCATGCAGGGAGAAAACACGGGCTCGAGCCCCGAGTTTGTCCCTGAGCTGAGCTTTACAGGCTTCAGGAACTGGAGAGTTCCCGAAAAAGAACCTCGAAGAGTCAATTGGAGGGGAGTTTCCCTCCTACTCAGGGTTCACCACTTCAGCTTCCTTTATCAAGGCCACCTTCTGTCCCAGGTGGATCACAATATCTTTCAAGGTTGGGTTAACCACTATCACTGTAACCAGGTCTTGGTTGAGCCCTTTTGTCTCAATCACGCCATCAGGGACCCTCAGTGCACCGAGTCTCTCTCTCCCGGTGGGGGTCTCCACCACCAGCAACT
>NW_017729026.1:25475460-25476060 GCF_001723915.1 Gavialis gangeticus
AGGTCCCTTCCGACCCTACAAACTATGAAACTATGAAACCATTTGCCACATTGCATTGACATCGAGTACAGGATGGACGGCAACTTTTTCAATCTGTCCCACCTCCATGCCAAAACCAAAGTTACTTCAGCTTCTGTTGTGGAACTTCAATACACTGATGATTGTGCTGTTGTTGCACATACAGAGGAGGACCTACAAATGGCTCTTAACTGCTTCTCTCAAGTATACCAGTGCCTGAGACTTATCTTTAACATCAGAAAAACAAAGGTGCTTCACCAACCTACTCCAGGCCATTCAATTCCTGCAGCAAAGATCCTCATTGACGATCAGGAGCTGGAGAATGTTGAATAGTTTGCATACTTCAGCAGCCATCTTTCAAAGAAGGCCAACATTGATGAGAAGATCTAGTATAGGATCCAATGTGCCAACTCTGCCTTCAGAAGACTGAATCATCATGTGTTCAACAATCACAACATCAGGACTCAAACAAAACTCCTACTGTATAAGGCTGTGGTAATCCCAACTCTTCTCTATGGCTATGAAGCTTGGGTGACCTACAGGGACTACCTGAAAAGCCTGGAATGCCATCAGCAGTGCTGC
>NW_017729026.1:25481060-25482483 GCF_001723915.1 Gavialis gangeticus
TCTCTATGGCTATGAAGCTTGGGTGACCTACAGGGACTACCTGAAAAGCCTGGAATGCCATCAGCAGTGCTGCCTCTGGAAGATCCTTGGCATAAAGTGGGAGGATCATCACACAAATGCCAGTGTCCTCACCAATGCTAACACCACCAGTGTGGAAGCATTGATTGTTCAGTATCAGCTACAGTGGACAGGGCACTATGTGCACATGCCTAAGGCACATTTATCAAAACAACTTCTATACTCCCAACTCAGCCAAGGACAAAGGATATGCAGGGGCCAGAGGAACTGTTTCAAGGACACCCTCAAGGCAAACATTAAGAGGTGTGGCATTGACACCACAAATTGGGAAGACCTAGCCTGGGACAGGGCTACGTGGCAGCACATTGTGAGAGAAGGTACATCATACTTTGAGGAAAACAGTCTCACCCTAGAGGCATAAAAATAACAGAAATGGAAGGAAAGGAAACATGAGTGAGAAATCTGTGGTCTGACGCTCCTTTTAACCACCACCTGTGACATTTGCCAGAGAGTCTGTGGCTCTAGAATTGGCCTTCTTAGCCATCAATGGACTCATTTATAACCCTTTATTTGCCCCATGGGAGCGATCATCCTCAACCGTGAGGGATCACTACCACCACCACCAATGACAATACTCACTCATTACCATTTGCTTTTACCACATGCTCAAATTCAGCTTTAATTTACTTATGCCCTACTTCCACACATTCATGTCTTTTGGAGGTGCATTATCATGCCTGTTCCAGGACAGAGACCACCTGGTTTCTGAAAGGCTGGAATAGGAAGAGTCATATGTACTTTGTGTTGAATAGCTCTGTGCAAATACAGATGACCAAGCAGATGAATAATTTGTCTACAGAACAGAATGCAAAAGAAATTTTAAAATGGGCTGAGGCACTTGAGCAGCTGGGATGCCCTGTATTTTGTCCACAGGGGCTTATTTAGCAAAATAATTTTAGCTTTTGGTTTCTAGTCCTGGCTGCTTACTTATTTTATATATGCTTCCTGTAACTCTTGCACTCTGCCCCACATATATGGAGTACATTTCAATGCTGCATCTCCTGAAAGGCCTGGCACCCAGGAGGAATAATAATGTTGGGGACCAATGGGAAAACACACTAGGGATACATCTATAAGGTGACCTAAAACATGCTTATCTTAGTTATTTTATATGCTTTGCAATATTTCTACCTTTTTTTTTAATTGGATGTGCAAATTTATGTGGCAGAATATATTTGGCTCAACTGAAATAATAAGCATGGAGCAGCTTTTCTCATCATAGTCTGACTAGGGAGAGGTAGTGAACCAGTCAGCCATTGACTACACTAGCTTGCTCTCACAGCTATGGGTTAATGAGGCTTGCACTGTTTGCGGCTTGCAGAGTACACAGTTAGCTGCTTCTCAG
>NW_017729026.1:25487483-25488184 GCF_001723915.1 Gavialis gangeticus
GTTAATGAGGCTTGCACTGTTTGCGGCTTGCAGAGTACACAGTCAGCTGCTTCTCAGTTGAGAGGCACCATTAGGAGAAATGTTTTAGTATGGCAGCTAATCATGCATTTTATGAGACATGCAAAGCTTCTGCAGAGGCTCAGATGACTCTCTCAAAAGGTTTCTATTGTTAATTCTAAAAGGAAACAGTAAAGCAACTTCCAAAATTCCCATGCTATTTACACATTAGTTTGTGTGCCAGCTAAATACATTCCCACTGGAAATAAAAACAAGGTCACAGCCAATGTTTTAACCAAATCTTCCTCAAGGGGAGGAGCAGACATAGAAAAGGGGTTGTATTTTTTCCACAGCTCAGATCTATACCATCAGTACTGGTGTTTTTTTATTAGTAGTAATATTATTTTTATTATTTCTAGCAGGTATTTTATTAACCTTTTTTTAAAAGATCCAAGGTATGCATTGATGCTCTCCCACCCACCCCTATCTCCAGGATTATTTTGGCACAGAATAACTGTGAAGGGAAAACTCAACTGCTCAGCCTAGAGGAAAAAAACATAATGTCCTTCTGAAAACTGAGAAAGCTTCTTAACCTTTACAACTCCGGCTGGCCCTGGCACTGTTTCACACCAGCTGATCTGGCCAGTTCCATTGCATATGAAACATAGATTCATAGATGTTAGGGTCGGAAGGGACCTCTGTAG
>NW_017729026.1:25488586-25496326 GCF_001723915.1 Gavialis gangeticus
TCTCCAGGTTATCCACATCCCTCTTGAAGTGTGGCACCCGAAACTGGATACGGTACTCCAGCTGTGGTCTGACCAGCATAACATAAGACTGCTGTGATAAAGAGAAGGAGCTTGTGTTGTGCTGAGAGGAAGAGCCGGTTAAGAAGTGCTGCATCAAGAGAACTCTGACCCACCTTCCTCCAGCTGGGAACTCCATTTCAATCACTGGCCTATGTGAGAAAATTGTTCTACCTCTCCCAGCCATCAGGATAGGCCCCTCAGTCACAGGGAGAAAGCAACTTAGGGTATGCCTGCAGAACATCTCTGGAACATAATTTTGGGTCTATCTTCCATAAAAAGGAAGATGTCCTTCTTTCAGTCTCTTTTTAATAGGCTGTAAAAGGAGGACTGGAGTGAAGGCTCTAACTAATGTAGTTCTTATTCCATCCCAAAGCACATTGTTTGGGCTCTAAAAGTAAAGAATGATAAGAATTTCCAGTTTCTTTGTTGTACCTGATGAAAAACCAGTGTGAAATTCATTTCACTTCATACAAACCTGTGTGTCTGTGTCATATTAAATAAATTCAGGTGAAGCTTAGCCAAAAACTATCAAATCCTGTGTTTCACAGCACCTAAAAGATGCTACAATATGTAGGTTTGCAAGGGCCTTTTCTGTATATTCCATCTGATTCATTTGCTGTACAAGGCATGGTTGAAGAGGAAAACATGAAAACTGTTTTAAAGACAATGGTCTTAACCTGAATTGTGGCCTGGCCTACTGTTCTGGGATCCAGGAAAGCCAACAGGAGATTTAAAGAGAGGAAGGAAATGCTGGGGATAAAGTACAAGAGTCTCCTTTGTGTCCTGCAGAAGTAAACATTTCCCTTTGTTCTCTATAAATGGGTAACTGACTACCAAAAAGATTGCAAAATTCTCAATATTTTTTTTTATTCAAATTGAGCAAAAGCCTGTGGCCCTGTTTATTCTGTTCCATCTAAATTCTGATTTCATCTGCTCTGGAAGCCCTGATGGTCACTGGATAACTAGTCTTCACAAAAGACTGACAATTGAAGAACTGCAAAGGAGAAAAAATGGTTTAAATGTCTTCAGTCAGAATCTACCTTGTGTCAAGTTTGCACTTAGTACTCTAGGGGTCCTAAGCTGCCATACATAGAGTTGGAACTGCCAAAAGGCTGTTCTACAATAAGGTACCATAGAGTCCAATACATTAACCCCCTTTCCCATATCAGGCTGATCTTCATATCACCAAAATACTCCCTATCCAGAATAAATATGGATGTGGGAGATGTTATAGAGTTAATTAATCCTGCTCCATACTGCCTGAGGATTGCCTTCGTTAGGGCACCTACTACGTTGAGTGCACACTGATAAGGAAGCACAAAAGACGAAGACAGAAGTAACATTTTTCATGCAGTCTGGCCCCTGAAAGCACTCTACAGCTGTGACTTAACGCACAGATATGGCTGCAGAGCGTTTAAAATGGCCAAGCGTACAAAATATTAACCCTTGTCAAATCATGTATTAAATTAAGGCACTCTGCTGTAGAGCGCCTTGGGGAACTTGTGTTCCCTTGAGGGTTCATTTTTCACACAGGGGTGGGGCTGTCAGTAGGGAGGGAGGGGGAAGTGAGCAGCACAGAGCTGCCAGCTTGCCTGGACTGAGCTGAAGGTGGGAGGGAATGGGCTGGGGGGTGAAATGGAGGCCCCCGACCTCATGGAGCCCCCCACCTACCACAGCTCCCCACCAACTGGCCTCCCCCCCAACCCAACAGGTGAATGTCTGTTGGGTCAGGAGTGGGTGAAGGGGGGCTCTAACTTGTAGTCCTTTATGTAAAGCGCCATGAGTTAAAGTGGGGTCCTGAATGTCTATAGGTGCCCTAACAGCTGCAGACAGGAATAAGAACCTTGGTCTTCGCTTTTTAGCATTTACCTGATACCTAACAAAAACTTTAGAGAAAAGTATCTTTGTTAATGATTCAACATTCCTTTCCCTTTAATTAGATGTGCGTGCTCACAAGACTTTTCCTCAAATAAGCTCTCCAGAAAAATTAAATTCTAATCTTTCTTCTAATAAACAGATGGGAAAGAAAGAAAGACTGACTTTAGGACTTTCTTTATACCTAATAAAAAAGGACACAAACCTGATTTTTAAAATGCCTTTTATAGGCCACCTAACATATCTTAACTCATTTCTGTCTCTATATTGTGTTAGGCTCCTAGCTCTGGGAATGTAAAAGACTGTCAAGGTTACAGCCCTAAATAGTTTAAGGCAGGAAAAAAGCAGAGGGCATCTGAGGAGTATTTAATAGGATGTTTATTTTAAAATACAAGCATTTGAGAAAGCATCCACTACTCCGAGATGAGTCAAAGGCTTAGTTAAAGTAGCATCCAGACACATTTAACCAAGGACAGCTGTGTTTATGTATTCAAGGCAGAATTTTGCCCCCTTTCTAGTCATAGATGCATATTGACTTTAATAAAGCTGTGTAATTGCATGTGAGAGCAGGATTTGGATCTAAGCATTGAGGTTTTTCCATTAGCCTAAATAGGCTTTGGATCAGGCTTTTATTGTGAGACAGCTGGGTTCTGTGGAAACCCAAATAAAAACAGCTTAAAGTGGTTTCACCTAAAACCAGTAGGCAATTCAGCAATGCCTGTTTGCCTGTGCTCTGAATACCTTTACAGAGAAAAAAAAATGGAGGGTACTAAGCAATTTTTTTTAATCTAGTAGAGAAAGGCATCACAAGAACCAGTGGCTGGCAGCTGAAGCCAAACAAATTTGAATTACACACAAATTTTCAACAGTGAGGTTGATTAACCATGGGGGAAAATATCAAGGGAAGTGGTGGATTGTCAGTCTGTTGATATCTTTAAATCACGACTGGATACTCTTCTGGGAGATATACTTTAGCTAGAAACAGATAAGTTATTGGACTCAGTACTGGGATAACTAGGAGAATTGTATTGTCTAGTTTAATCTCTGCATAATACAGGCAATCTGATTGTCTGTTTTGGTCTTGAACTATAAATCTATGGATATGTCTACACGGTGCTGTGCAGTATTGATCTAGTAAATACCTCAAGCTGGCTCTGCACGTACTATATCTTGAGGTGGAAGCAGTATGAATACATTGGTGTGACATTTCACTAATATGGCTACACTGCTTCTGCTTCCAGAGTTAGCATGAGGGATCTCTGCACACTGCTGCTTTGCACGATTAGAGATATACCCCATAAACCTTGCAATGGCATAGCACAAGTGCTGTAGATAGGATTACAAAGCAAAAAGTACCATGCCTCTCTACATTGTGCACAGCCCTAGCTGGTGATGTTGGTCCCTTACAATAGGCAGCACCCTCAGAAATCTTTAAACAGCAAACCCATACAGAGGCGTATCAGAGAAACCCTCAACACCAGGGAAACGGGGACAAGCCTAACCTCAGAAAAACATAAAAATTATTGATTTCTCCAATTCAACCCCATGACTATTCTGAATGCACTTACGTTATGTAGGCTGCCTTGAACAGAAGGAAACAGATAGTTTGCTAAGCCATGTTTAGCAGATAAAATTATAAACCATAACAAGTGCAGTCATTGATGCGGACATATTTAAGATTAGACAAACCCATTATTTCACATTTATGAAGCTATGAAAATGCAAGTTTTAAAAAGTGCTTGCTCACGATGGGTCTTGCAGTTAAAGATAATTACAAAATGAAAAAAAAATAGCTTCCTTAAATATGCTAACAGAACTTGAATTTTAGAAGTGATAACAAATTCACAGTGGAGAGCTTTCAGTGCACACATCCAATTTCATATCACAACTCTCATTTCTGCGTCAGAACTTAGATTTCCTCTGTGAAAAATCAGCAGGGAACGAAAGGAAGCTACTGCTGATAAAGCCATGTGTTTTCTGTGCCATCTCAGAAATGACAGGAAAGCCGCATATCTAGCCTACATTTGAAAGACTTTTTGCTGTTCCAAACCCCCAAAACCAAAACAAAAAAGATTTCTCTACTACAGGTTTGAAGAACTGGTTCAAAATAGCTCAAAGAACCTTGTTACCGTGCTCGACTCTTGTTGATTTCTGACACAAATAGTCAGGATCTGATGCAAATATGCAAGCTGTGCTTTCTAGTGCTGTGTGTCAGCTCCTACTCTCAGATATACATCAGAAGTATGCTACGCTGCAGTCACAGAATATGTTTACACTATAAGGTAGCTAAGGAGGGGAAGGGAGGTCAACCAGGGCAACTGCTCCAGGTGCTGAGTGGGTGGGAGGAGAGGGGAAAAAAAACCAGCAACTGCTGTACTGCCAGACTTGCTCCAATCAGAGGTGGCCTAGCCATTGAGGCTGCCCTGTGCAGTGCCAATACCCATAGCACAGATGTGTCCAGAGCTGAGCTATAGCCAATGGCAATTTAAGTTCAAACTAGTTAGGTCAGGTGTCAGGGCATCAGGCAGGCTAAATTGGCCCTGTTGGCCCAGATTACCTAAATGAGCCTGGCTGTCAAGAGCCTAACTACTTCCAGGTGGCCCCAGTGTTGTTTGCCTGGACAAGGCTGCCTGCTTATCAGTAGCTGCTCCTTTAATATCCAGCAAGCTGCTCACCAGGATCAATGCTTCTCTGGCTAGTGCTGGGCTTCTGGCTCCTTATTCTTAGCCTCCCAGTGCCCACGTGCTGATTCCTTGGTCCAGCCTGAAGCCTTTATGCTCCTGACTCCAGGTCAGACCCCTGTTTTTTTATGGCTGGCTCCTGTGGCTTGTTGCTTTAGTGCGGTGATAATCTAAGTCCCAGTCCTTGTAGCTACAGCTACAAACTCTGAACCCCCCTTCAGCTAGTGAGTCTGGTCTGAACCCTTGCATCCTGTTCCTGAACCCCCTGGCCGGTGTCTTTACCCATGTTTCAGTCCCTTACCTGACCTGCCTGTTCCTCATCTTCTGTCTCCTTACTTTAGTTTGGACCTTATTTGGTCCCCCGGCTTGTGACACGCAAGGTCAAGCCCCAGCTGCCCATGCTCCATTCAGACCCCTGACTTCAAGTCTTGCTGGCAATGTGATTGTAGCAGCAAGGAGCTCAATACGGGTTTCAAAGCTCAGCAACAGGAGTAAGGGGATGGGAGATTTCTTTAGGGAACTGGTGTACTTTCAAAACATTTTCATCCGGCATTTCACAGGCTACATTTTAAAAACTGATGAGTATTTCAGGGCATCCCTGGGAGCCTGCTCTAACTGGGAGTTCCCCCCAATGCTGCAGTGGCCTAAAACAGGGTTTCCCAAAGTTTTTATGCTGCGGCCTGGCAAACCGCGGCCCGGAAGCAGCTGCAGCCCAGCAAACCACAGCCCAGCGGTCACAGCCAACCGCAGCTGGAATATCCGGCCAGCAGACAGGCAAGGGGTGGACCAAACCCAGCACTGCCATGGGCCCCGCAGAAGGAGCCGCAGCCTCTGCACCCAGCTCTGGGGGCCCACAGTTTGCTGGTCTGCGACCACTTCCAGTCCAGCAACCGACTGTGCTGAGGACTGGCAGCCGACCCACCGTGGCCTGGCACTGGGCTGCAGCCCAGGGATTAAGAACCTGAGAGGGCAGTTCTGTCTCACCATTACGAACTTCATATGGGCAGCAGCAATAGTTCATCTAGCAAGCAGTAGCTTTGTTTTTTGGTCTTCTTTTGTGGCTGCCTCATGCCACCAGGCCTGGATATCACAATTGTCAGTTTTAAATTATATTGCAACAGTCAGATATATCATAGTTGTGATTGCAGTTCTTTGAGTGGGGCAGATTTGGCCCATCCCCACAGAGCTGCACGGGCCGGGCCAGGCTGGACCCCACCTCAGGTGCCGGTGGGCGCCCCCTCCCACCTGCCACGGCCTGAATCTGTGGAGCCCTGGGGCAGCCCGTTCCTGCCCAGCCCCTGTTCTCCTACGGCTGCCACCTTCACAAAGGCCCAGTTGGGCCAGCCTGCCTGCAGCACCTTCTCCTGCACCTGCTTCCCCCTGCACCACCCAGATCCTGCCCCAACCACCTAGCCCTGGCACCCAGTGTCCAGTGCTGCTGCTGCCTGGGTCGGATGGGGCATCTGTCTGCCCGAACCCTGGCCAGGCCCTCCCTCCCAGCCTGGGGTCCAGGCTCCCCCTGCTCCAGCACCACTGGGGAGGCCCGAGTGCCCCAGCCCTGGGGGCTACTTCTGGGATGTTGCTGCCTCCCTCTGCTGGGCACTGCCATGGACCAGCGGGCCTGAGCTGCAGCCGGTAGTGGTGGGAGACATGGCAGTGAGGGACACACCTCTCTTTCCTTTTTTTCTCTCCCTTTTTTCTTTTCTTTTTCTCTCCTTTCTCTCCTTTTTTCCTTCTCTTTTGTCTTCTCGCTTTTTGCTCTCTCCTCTCATTTTAGCTCTTTTCTTTTTTATCTGTTCTTTTTTCTTCCCCTCTTTTTCTCTCTCTCCTTTTCCCCTTTCCCTATTTTTTCTCTCCTCTCTTTTTTCTCTTTTGCTCTTGTTTCACTTTTCTTTCTCTTTTTTCTATTTCTTCTCTCTTTTTCCTCCTTTTTCTCTTCCCTTTCACCTTTCTTTTTTCTCTATTCTCCCCCTTTTTCTTTCTTTCCCTCTCTCTTTTTCTCTTCTTTTTTTTCCTCTCTCTCTCCCATTACAAACTGCTTAACAAAAAAAGAATACGCAAGAACAAAGGTAGCATATGAAGTTTTATTTATTGTCACCAGGTTTGGAATTTTTAGAACATCTGTTATTTACTGTAAAAAAAGAGCAACATTTATGATTATTAACTATATTAATATGCCATTTGTCCTGCCATGTACCCCCCATCCCAGTTTTGTTTTTCTGACATGCCAGCACTCCGGCACCTTAAAAGGTAGACATTGAGGTTTTTTCGGCGCTCCAGCCAAAACGTTGCTACCCCAATATACACACACACATACACAATCTGTTACTCCAGTTCTGCAGGGACTTAGGCCTGTGCTTTGCTTTATGCACTCTGCATAATCCTATTGGTCATAGGCACCACTCATAGTTAAGCCATTACCAAAATCTTTGCAGAATTGGGGCCTAATTTGCTATAGTAACTGAAAGTAATCATGGAGAAATTAGATTTTGATTAGGTAAAAAAATGAAGCTAGGAATTCAACAGTGCCTGAAAGCCATTTAAGTAAATTCTACCCCTGTGAAGTAGAGACCCTTACTTCACCATAAAGACCAATATAGAAGCAAGGGGTATTTCTGTGATAGTTTTTATTGGATCACCTGTATAATTGGAAGATATTTTTGACAAACTTGCAAGCACAAACAATACTCCAACCCTACTAAACCAATAGACTTTAGTATCCCTCTGCGTCTGGGTGATTCAGAAGATGGAAATTCCACTACCACCATCACATTGCTATATCACATCCAAGTAGCTGTATAGGTCTCTGGATTTATGCCTTAGAGCATCATTCAGACTTTTATAGGATTTAAACTATAGTCTGATATCCTGTAGTATACAGGTATTTAATTTCAGCCAGTCACCCTTGTATACAGCTCATGACTTCTGAAGGACCTGGAGCAATTCTAAAACAGATCCTGTCTAGATTTGCAGAATCCACCCCTGTCAGAGGTAAGTAAGTAAGGAGTTACTAAGTAGTTTCAATGTTTAATCAGCCTCTCTGTGGGTGGTGTACCTGATCTTAATTTATTAACTCCATCTTTCAGAATTCCCCACCTGGAGCTTTAATAGGCCAAGATGAAGT
>NW_017729026.1:25501326-25503058 GCF_001723915.1 Gavialis gangeticus
AAGGACGTGGAGCAATTCTAAAACAGATCCTGTCTAGATTTGCAGAATCCACCCCTGTCAGAGGTAAGTAAGTAAGGAGTTACTAAGTAGTTTCAATGTTTAATCAGCCTCTCTGTGGGTGGTGTACCTGATCTTAATTTATTAACTCCATCTTTCAGAATTCCCCACCTGGAGCTTTAATAGGCCAAGATGAAGTCTCCTTTTTGTCTTCTTTCCTGAGATTCTGTTGCTCTTGTTTTGCAGTACTTACCCATACATTCTCCTATTGTTTGTGCTCCATTATCTTGGCCTTTTTAAGACTCCCTCCCCCACCAACTTATTCTTTGATAGCAGTCAACTGCTGCAATGAATTTCACAGGACAGCCCTATGTTGCATGAAGTATTATGTACCAAACTCCACAGCCATCACTTTCGTTGAGTGACCTCTTGTTCCCATTTCATGTCCACAATGGAAGCATTTAAGAAGTGCTTTTTTTCTTAGAAGAGAAATGCACTCACTTTCCTCAGGAGGAGCTGAATGTACTTGCGTTTCTTCCTTAGCTCTTTTTCTTCCTTTGCTGGGACGCTTCAGTAATTTTGAGCAAGTTGGTGAAATGGTGGTGTCAGCAGGCTGAATGCCTGGGGAGGACTTGCCACAGATGAGCCTGACAACCTTTCTTTTAGGTCTCAAAACAGCAAAACATTTATCAGTAAAAACAATAAAAGAACAAAATGCTTTGTCGTTACTTCAAGCCAGTGCCCCAGATAATAACCTCTGTTCCTCAAAATACACTAGAGCTTTTTCTCCCTTAACTGACTTCCCAAGAGCCCTGAGCAGAAGTGAACCATAAAATGCTGGACAGGCTGCTGCTTCTAGTGTTTTATGCTGCAGCAATGTTACTTTATTGCCTTAGTTCCAGCTAGCTGCTGATTGCCACACTAGAGAGCCACTAAATTGGCTCCAGCTGGGCTGGCTGAGGTCTAATGGCAGTACAGCTAACTGCTTCACTGATCCAAGACTTTTCAGGATCACACTAGGGAAAGAAAACTTACCATTTATTTCCCACATAGCACAGGGGAGGATAGAAAAAGGTATGGGGGTGTGAGTGTGTGTGTAGATGAACTGAAATGCAGAGTGCTGCTGTTTTCAGAAAGAGATGGTTAAGCATCTTTCATGCTCTTTTATTTCTTCACAAAAGGATTAGCATCCAAGTGGGATTTTTTGGTGCAGCTGCTTCAAATTCACTCTTACATTGTAGCAACACCCAAATGCACAACCAGTTTCTAATTCACTTCTAGTCACTGCTTCCACCTGGGGCACTCAATATTGTGGTTAGCACCCTAGGCACCTCTACACTGATGCCAGCTCCTAAGCCTTGTGAAATCACTCTTGGAGTGCACTCACCAGACCACAGAAGCCAATGTCTTCTATATGAAGCATTAAACTCAAAGGATAGGGACAGACATTCAAAAAGCCTGAGCCTGAACTGATTAAACCTTTGCAGGTTAGTCTAACCTGTCTAGGCTGAGTCAGTTTCCAACCATACAGACAATCCCTCTGGATTGAGGAAATTCAGGCACATGCCTGCAGTGGCTCAGGCACGAAGCCAGGGGGTGCTAAAGCAGTCTTTCCTTCCCTTGCTGAGCTGAGCTGAGCTGAGGGGGATGTGGTCAGGTCCCAGCAGTAGGCTCTGATTAGGGAAGGGTGTAAACCCCCAGCCTGCCTGTAGTCCCAGGCTTTTCTTGGCTTGCT
>NW_017729026.1:25508058-25508915 GCF_001723915.1 Gavialis gangeticus
AGGCATGAAGCCAGGGGGTGCTAAAGCAGTCTTTCCTTCCCTTGCTGAGCTGAGCTGAGCTGAGGGGGATGTGGTCAGGTCCCAGCAGTAGGCTCTGATTAGGGAAGGGTGTAAACCCCCAGCCTGCCTGTAGTCC
This sequence comes from Gavialis gangeticus, assembly GCF_001723915.1. Lineage (NCBI taxonomy): Eukaryota > Metazoa > Chordata > Crocodylia > Gavialidae > Gavialis > Gavialis gangeticus. The sequence continues at coordinate 25,508,195 of NW_017729026.1, forward strand.
CAGGCTTTTCTTGGCTTGCTGCTCAAGGGGCTGGAGTGTTGTCAGCCCCCAGCCACCAGCTGGCACTGTGGCAAAGGGAGTACGTACAGTGCATGCATCTGTTGATGATATGGAGCTTTTCAATCTCCCATCCTGCTTCTGTATACTGTCTGCAGCAAACTGACAGGCAAGCAAGTCGGGGGGCAGGGGGGATAACAGTGTCACCCCTATCTCAGTGTTTATTGCTCCATTAAGAAAACAGTGGGACATTACCAGCTACCTGTTGATTCAGCATGGACCCATCATGTGGTCTGCTAGCTAGTACACAGATACCTTTCCCACAAGGCAAAAGGGAGAGGGGAATTCCTGCTTAGCAGGGAGTGGTGAGGGGGAGGAGGAGAGCAAACAGCTCTTAAGCAGTTTTTCCAAGGAAGGACATTAAGCTAGCTGCTGAATAGCTCCAAAAAGTCTCTCTGCCTCTGTTGTCTCCCACAGCATGGACTGTAACCAGCATGTGGTCTGCTAGCTAATGCTGAGGTGTCTGTGAGGGGCAGGGGAATGCCTGCTTAGCACAGAGTGGGGAGGGGAGAAGAACAAGCCAGGCAGATGCCTGCAGAGACTGCTGAGCTCTGGCAAGGCAGTAGAGCGGAGGGTCCAGCTGTGCTGTGGAACAGAGAGCTCCACCCAACCAGAGAACAGGCCGGGATGCTGGGGGACTCTGATTCATCTTAAACCAGCAAGG
>NW_017729026.1:25513915-25514136 GCF_001723915.1 Gavialis gangeticus
GCAGGGGAATGCCTGCTTAGCACAGAGTGGGGAGGGGAGAAGAACAAGCCAGGCAGATGCCTGCAGAGACTGCTGAGCTCTGGCAAGGCAGTAGAGCGGAGGGTCCAGCTGTGCTGTGGAACAGAGAGCTCCACCCAACCAGAGAACAGGCCGGGATGCTGGGGGACTCTGATTCATCTTAAACCAGCAAGGGGTCTAGAACAGATATTGCATAAACTGGT
>NW_017729026.1:25514147-25521743 GCF_001723915.1 Gavialis gangeticus
TATCTCAATCCAGCTTCAGCCATTTTCAAACTGGTTTATGTGTACTGAACATCTGTTCTGTTACAGGTTTAAACCAGTTTCTGATCACTTAAACTGGTGTATGTATAGTATCTGTCCCTAGCCTAAAGGTCCCACAGCTCCTCTCTGTTCAGATAACCAGCACCATTTTCAAACCCCTAATGGATTGTTAGAGATAAGGCAATTCTCCACCATGTGAGGCTTGCCCAGCAGCTTTATCTGGCATGCAGACTCTCTTAAATAAACTTCAGGCAGATCTAGAGGGGAGCACAAGAACACAGTACAAAGAAGCTTTACTATTCATTAGGGCTGTGTGAAATGGCACCGTTCTATTTTGCCTTGAATTTCGACGGTTCCACAGAACAGCGTTCCATTTTGAATTTCATATCGAGTCGGAACAGCTGTTCTGTTCTGTTCCATTGAAACAGAAAGGCAGTTTCGATGCTGTTTTGACGTTTCACTGCTGGGCTGACTTCCCATTCCTAGTGCTAGATTGAGCCAGGGTGGGAGGCAGCCCAGTTGAGCTGCTACCCCATCCCCAGAGTTAGATCGTGCCAGGGGCGGGAGGCAGCCCAGCTGGACTGCTGCCCCATCCCCTGTGCGAGATCATGCAGGGAGCTGGAGGCAGCCCCTGGCACGATCTAGCACCAGGGATGGGGAAGCAACCCAGCTGGGCTGCCTCACCATCCCCAACGTGATCTAGCCCCAGGGATGGGGAAGCAGCCCAGCTCAGCTGCCAAGCTGGCCTTGGCATGATATAGCACTGGGGATGGGAAAGCAGCCCAGCTGGGCTGTCTCCCACACTCTCCCGTGCAATCTAGTGCTGGAGATGGGGAAGCAGCCCACCTAAAATGTTTCAACCAGCCTCATTTTGTTTCAAGCCTACTTTGATAGCTTTTGTTTAATTCCAATTTTGCTGTTTCAACCTTGAAATTGATTGAAACAGTGTTAAAATGAAATGGTCAGAGAAATTTTGCACAGCCCTACTATTCATTCCATCCAGGGAGAGCACGTATGAACTATAGGTGCTTCCTCAGCCTGATGGAGGTTATTTAAACCTGAAAGCTTGCTAAGAAGAATTTTTCCAACTATTTGAGTTGGTCTAATAAAAGATATCAGATTTACCCAAAGCACCTTGTCTGCCTCTTCCTCTTCATGCATTTGTGTTGCCTTCCCAATTACAGCCAGGCTTCAGGCCATCATACATGAGTCATTCCCAACTAGCTCCCAGGTCAAAAGTTACTGCTCCATCAGTTCTTTGGTTACTGAAACATTCCCTAACTTGGCCTCTCTGTCCTTTTCCCTCTTCAGAACTATCCTTGGGCTTCTCTCCCTGTTGCAGAGATTTTCATTAGTTCCTTGATTATTTCCTCCTTGTATTTTTCAAGTTTGCTAGATGCTGAGCAGTGGTTAACTGGTGAATCACTTGACTCTACTTTTGGAGGTGCTGATCTTGTAAGGCAGGGTTTGCCAACCTATAACCCACAGACTGGGTCCAGCCTGCAGAGCCATCCCACTCATGGATGTGGGGCTTTGGTGATGGGAGGTTTCTTTGTGCCACCATGAGAAGCAGCAGCACTGAAGGGAGTACTCCCTGTGCCACTGTGGAGAGAAGTTGTGGGGGAAGCTGAATTCTAATGCCTGCCTAGCCACCTCTGACCCAAGCTGGATCATTATGGGAATTTTGTGATCCTGTCCCCTGAGCCTTGACCCAGTCTTGAGAGACCCCAGAGATGGTATACTCTTTTCCACATTTCCTTCCATGCTTTTCATGGAATATATGTAGCTCTGAGAATGTTACTGAGGAGTAGATTGCTGCCTACAAAGGGCATGTTGGTCTGCTGTTGTGCCTCATTTCATTTCTCATTAGGGATATCCTGTGGGGGCAGCCAGAAAGGGGGGGCCAAAAATTTTTTTTTCCATCGTCCAATTATTATTATCATTATCTCTGGGAAAGAGGTGCCTGATACTAAAAGTTGTCTTGGGGCAGCCAAGAGTCGGTACAGTGCTGATTTGGGGTATAGTATAGGAAATGGAAGGGATCCTGATGAGGCCAGAAGAGTGATTGCATTTGTACTTCTACAGCCAGTTCTAATACTGGAGAAACATCATTGATCTGTGTGACAACACCTACCTATTTGGAAAGGTGAAAGGGAATCTAGTAAGATGTGCATGGTTGTCATTCACCCAACTGGTACCTACTGCTATTCTGCATCATGAATAGAGTACAGCCAGCTATTCTGAAACCCTGCCTTGCAAAGCTAAAGTGCTACTAGCACTTACATATAGTTCCATTTCTGTTGCCCCTGGTCAATCTCAAAGTTTGCTGTTCTCATAATGCTGTTTTGAATTAAGTTCTAGACATTTAGGGAGTTTACAGTGCTTGTACTTTTGTAAACTGCCTTTAGCAATGGATTATGTTCTTGTAGTGTGTTGCAAATACAATTTTTGGAATATAGTTTTGAGAAAAATGCATAAAGGTTTTGATGACTTTTTTTACTTTCGGAAAGGCTCTCTGAGATTTATGTTGATTTAAAATAAAATGACTTGCTTAGATTGTAAGGAAAGAGTTGCCTTGATGAGCTTTGTCCTGAAAAGAAAATGCCTTGTTCTGATAACAAACTTGCACTGATTTTTCTGAATTGATTCCTTGTGTAAGCAAAACACAGCATGTGCTTTCTAATAATGCTAGACACTGCTCAGCTCCCCATCAAATAAAGTTAGATGGAAAAGTATCAGGTTTTTTATCTGGCACAGGTGGAAGTTGAACACGTGGCAAAACAGATGGAAAAATTGGGCGAGCAGCACAAAGACCGAAGGGGTAGCCATCTGGAGCAGGGTAGCAGGGTAGCTTAAAGCACATGATTTAAGCAGGACTGTGGCTGGCAGGCTGGCTGTTGCAAGATGGGTGCCCCAGCTCTGGTGTTTTTCCTACAGCAGAGGGAGGCTATAACTTAGAAAGCAGGGAAGCAGGACTCAGAAAAAGTATTAGCTCATATTTACCCAAAATGTCAGCATCCAGTATGAGGTATGTTTAAGCAAATGTAGTTATGCTTACTAGACTCCTCTGGGGTGCTTCTGGCTACCAGAGTGCTCTCAGGGGCAGAAAGCTGGCTGGTAACATAGATATGGGACTTGGGTGTCCAGGGCCATCTGTGTGGGATGTCAAAAATATTGTAGTTCCTTTGACTCGAAGATTCCCTGCACCTTCCCCTCTCCCTAGTGGACAGAGAATACCAGGACACCTGGATGATTTTTGTTGGAGGCATGGTACAAAGTAGCTAGAAAAATATGCTGAGAACACTTCTCAGTGTGGTGGATCCCACATCAGGTGAGCACAGAAAGGCAGAACCTGGTTGTCTACCAGGTGTTGTAATAGAAAAGGGACATCCAGTTGCTGTGAGCCTGAAGTAGAACCACACAAGCAGAGTGAGTGGATGGCCAGAGCAAGTGAATGGGGAAGACACCTGAAAACCACCAAAATGCTCCAGAACCCAGACATGACCCCATGAACATTGCTGCAATATAACTTGCTCTGACATAAAATTAGCGCTAATCCTGAGCTATTTTCCAATAGCACAAATGTAAGGAGTTCCACTGTAGGGATACAGACTTTACCTTGATGCAGCCACGTTTGCACTAGTACAAATTTCCAATGTAGACAAAGCCTTGTTCCCACAAAACTTGATCTAGAAATGGTTCCCAATGTGATGGGCATTATTTATTATTAAATTAAGGAAGAACCCAAACAAAGCCAGGGCAGATGAGGTGGAGAACTACCGTATTTCATGGTCTACACTTACAATTTGGGTTTTGAAGCCCAATTTTTGTGTCTGAAAAATCAAACTCGACTTACAGACCATGGCAGAGCCACTTGCAGGGGATGGGGCCACATCAGCCAAGCACTGAGCCTGGCCCCAACTTATATACTGTGGCTATGAAAATCATTACCTTTCAGATCAGAAAGCCAGGGGTCAACCTATACACCTTGTTGACCTATACATCATGAAATAAGGTACTTTCCTTTCCTGAGCGCTGCTCTCAGGGATTCCTTGGCACAAACCAAAAAAAAAAAAACCCAGCCACAAAAAACAACCCAGTTCTTAGCCTGTCAAGTTTCCTGACAGCCCTTTATCATCCGCCTTTTGGGACTACAGAAGAAAACAACATGCTACTGTTGGCTTAACAAGGTAAATTGCTCTATCACAGATAAGCAAAGGAGAAGATAGACTTTCATATGGATTCTGAAAAGGATTCTCAGGGAAAGAGCTGAGTGCAAAGGGATCAAATCCAGGCTGGTTGAGAGACAGAGAACAGATTAATGAAAAATGGCCAGCTCTCAGAATACAGAGAAGTTAATCAGAGGCTGCCCAGGTGACAAGTGATGTCACCCATTTGTTAATAACGGCAGTGATTTGGAAAAGAACATATACAGCAAAGTGTGTAAATCTGATAATTCTATACATTTATTTAGATTGATATGAACAACGATGGATAAAACTCTATAAGCCTAAACATGTCTGTATAAGTTTCCATCCCTGTGATCTCTAAATACCTTTATCCTATCTGAGAGGTAGTAAAACAAAGTCCTTAAAATTAAAACCCTAATTACTTATGATTTCTCATTCCTTCTATATTTTCATGTATACAATATGCTACCAAATAAAATATGCACCTTGTTTTTGAAAGGCAAAATGAAGAAAAGAAGATCTTTCCTTGAAAATGCTGGTGAGAGGCAGTCAGTAGTTGAGTAGCAGCTTCTGCAGCACACCAGCAGAAAGAGAAAGTGTCCACAGCTGGCAGCTGGGGAGCCCTAGTGCAATACTGCAGTGTTAATTTTCATTTTCCTTGGCCAAGGCAGAAAACTGCCATTACTGTATTTCCTCACTTATAATGTGCACCCCAATTTCTATCAGCTGAATTTTGGGGAAATGCTGCATATTATATGCCAGAAAATATGCTTTGGTGTTCCCTGGTTATGTGCAAACAATGCATGCTGTAAGAAATACTTTAGTGCCATCATGTATATTAATGCTTTAGTGTCTCACCTTACCCAGTGCTTGGTTGCTGAAAACTTTTCTGCTTGCAGATGAGAGACCCAACCTTTGCCCTTCAAGTAACCCTTTCCTGGTTACTGTGGTGAAACCCTACAATAATTGACATTCACAGGCTGAAGGCTGTAAACTGAAGGCTGTTGACTGGGTGTCTGTGTTCCCATGGCTGCTGGTTTGCTTTGGATCGCTAAACAGAGTCCGACCGCTCTCTGGATCAGTCCGCCCCACCACAGCTCCCAGCTAGTCTAGCTTCTCAGCACACAAATCCCCAGTGCTTCAGCCATATCCTTTCTGGCCTTTTCCACAAAGCCAACACAGGCCCCAAGTCATGCAGAAGACTCCATTCAGTCTCCCTTTTTGGTCTGGAGTGAACTCCTCGAATGAAAGCCAAGACACTGGTAACCAATCCCTTGTATCTGGTTGGAAGTGACATTCCTCTTCCCCAGGAAAAGCCCATTGGTCTGTTTTCCAGTCTCTTGCAGGCATCCACAGCACCCCATCTTAACCAAGATCAGGAAAGTTGGTCCAGAAGGAATTCCAGAGGGCAGGTCTTCCCGCCTCCAGCCAACCACAGATTTTGGACTTGGGCTGCCTCTCACTACTGAAAAAAAAAAACATTCAAAGTTTTAGGATGTCAAGGGCTTTGCCTGGTGGCCCCACAAATGCAAGAGGTGGGCAAATTATGCATCCACCATAGACAACACAAGAGGGCAGCAGGATACAAAATCTCTGCAAAAAGAAAATTATTTCTAAGCCTAGAGGGCGCACAGAGTTATTTTTTCAGGATTTTTCTACAGCCAGTGGGCTAGAAACCATTTTTTTATGAAAGCCAAGAATCTCACATAATTATTTGATTCGAAGAGCTGACTCTTTAAGAAAAACATGAATTATCACAAGGCTCATGAGAACATTTCAAGACTTGCCAGTACTGATAAATGGTCATATTAGTTCATGGAAATGTACGGCTTATGAAAAAAAAAACTCTGCTTGTTTTTATGAAAATTTGTAAAGAAGACTATCTCCTAATCACTTTGCATTATCTTGCTGCCTGCAGTACTTAGCTAGCTTACCATTTAAGGTTTTGATCCATATCAGACAGCGTGAAGATATATTCTGCTTGGTATGTGACAATTGTCACAATAGTGATGTTATGCAGCACACAATTTAGAAAAGTTGAGTCCCATTTACAGCATTATTTCTGATTTGGAGGGAGAATTGGGGAAGAAACCTCCAGGATAGCAGCTGGCAGAGCATGAAAGGAGCAAATACTAAATTGTTCTCCACAACTGTAAAACATTAGCTCATTAATAAATTGTACAACAAGACAGACTAAAATGGAAACAAAATGTCACAGAAAACAATAGAGCCCCTACCACAGGGAAATCAAGGGGGAAATCCTTTTATTGCAGGGAAACTGTATTCAGAAAGTGTTGTGAAATATTTTTATTTGAATTTGTTCTGTTAAGGTTGTATAAGCTTGTATATAATTATATTGTACATAGCTCACTGACACCCAGCTGAATTTACCTTAGTGAGAAATGCTGAGCACCACAGAGTTAAAGTTTACAACGTATTTAGTAATAAAAAGAATTCCTTAGTAATCTTTTCAAGTTACAACTCAGTTACATGCCCTGTGCTCTTTTACCGGACCTAACAGAGGCACTTTTTTCTTCTTCTAAAATGGTGGTGGACCTGCTTCCTTCATACTTCAACACTTCAAGTTGATCATCTAAAAGGTTCACCCAGCCTAATGGCATTGTATTATCCAAGACCCTGGTCAGCAAGTTGCTTTTGGACATTTATGCAAGTGTGTAGTCCCATTAAAGCTAGTGCCTGCTAATAGTTTTAGCACAATGATCCCCCACAAGAAGCAGCATGTAGGACATGCACACTAAAACATACCCTTCAGGAATATGGTCTTGTAATATGAGATTCCACTATCACTCACCAGTTAAGTACCTATGAAAAAGACCATTAATAGTAAGTCCACTTCTGTTAATCAAAAATGGAAGTAAAATGATATCATTGCAGTTCTGCTTATATCTCAGCTGAAATGAAATTAGTCAAAGCCTGCATGATATCTATCTCCAAAGCAGAACACAGTGTTTGCTCAGGGTTAAACACCACTCTGCACTGCAGTCTGCGTATTTCATGATGGTATCTTCTGGGTAATTCTGTGCACCTCTCTCACCCTACAGAGTGCCATTCTACATTTATGTATCTAAAGTATTTCATAGGCACATAACCCTGGCATATATTCCTAATCCAGACTTTAAAGTCTTTTCTCTAGCCTCTCTAGGAAAACATACGTCACAGAATTGCTTGTGCAGTCAGCATCTTATGTATGCCCCTTGTAAGCTAAAAATCAGAATTTGCACCTCAGCTTCCATGATCAGATATTTCAAACTTCTGATTCCCAAATGGAACGTTATGAGAGACCTAGCTCTTGTAAACTCAAGATTTATTGAGCTACAAAAAAAACCCAAAACAAAATAAAAAAAACCCTGATCTAGATCTGAGGCTT
>NW_017729026.1:25526743-25530620 GCF_001723915.1 Gavialis gangeticus
TATGAGAGACCTAGCTCTTGTAAACTCAAGATTTATTGAGCTACAAAAAAAACCCAAAACAAAATAAAAAAAACCCTGATCTAGATCTGAGGCTTGTGAAATGATTCCTCCTTCACTTTTGCTCTCCTCCCCCCTGCCTGGTATTTTTAGAGCTCCTCAGCTTCCTAGTGGATTAAGGAGATGTTCTGCACCAGAATTCTGTTAATGTACCTGCAACTTCCTGCAGTGACTGCTGTCCCCCTTAATTTTCCCTTAGTTCTCTAAACATTTGTTTTAAATCAGTTAAAATTGCTCATGTGAATATCTCTGAGAATAAACATGGCTCTGGAGACTGCAGAATATTCTGTCTCCAGATTCCTGCCTGGCACCATCAACCAAAAAGCTTCTTAGATTTCCTACTGTTTCTCATTTTAAGATCCCCTGATCATATGTTGGGAGTCTCCCACAGCAGAGTGCTTTATTTTTTCTGGAAAATGAACAGTACGCCAAAGCTACCTGCAAGGCTCCATCACAGGAATAATGATACAGGTAGTGCATGGATTGCATAAAAATATGCTGAAATGAATGAAGATATTAATATTTTTGTTAGGAAACTGCTGCTGCATTTTATTAACCAGTGTCAGCATACTGGAGATTTGTCTCCACTTCATTCTCATAGAAAAGGTGAAGGTGAAATAAGAGACCAGCATTATAACACATAATCAATGAGTGAGTATTCCTCCTTCAGAGCTATAGATGCACTCTGGCAGGGGCACACCTAGGATTTAGCAGAGGGGTGAGGGAGCAGCAACCTGTGCTGCAGAAATGGATGAACCCCCACTCCCAGTCTCTTTTCTGCTACCCACCAGTGCAAGCAAACTACACAGCAGGAGCCTTTGGGGTCTTTGTAAAGTTCCCAAAGCAGGTAAGCATCCCCACCTTCCCAACCATGCTCAAAGGCACAGCTCGCTACCCTTCCCTTCAATCATTTCCTCCTCCAGTCCCTGCTGCTTCCCCAGGGGTGAGGGAAACTTCAGGACTTTTCCTGCATGGGGCTGGGCTTAGCTGGGAACAGTAGCAGCAATGGAGAGGAGGTGGGTACTCCCACACTTCCCAGTTCCCCCAGGAGCAGGCATGGGAAGATACTGCCACTGCCCTAAGTGAGCCCAGCCCCTATACAGCCAAGCAAGCAGGGAAAGCAGCAATAGCAGGTGGAGGGCAGAGGAAGGGGAAGGGAGGGAGCATACCTCTGAGTAGTGAGGGGAAGTGGGGATTCTCTTCCACTTTGGGGGCTTTTTTAAAGTCCCCAGAGGCTCCAGCAGCATGGTCCAGTCTGAAAGGTGGGGGGTGCAGCTGTGCCAATGCACCCTCTCTAGATCCACCTCCACACCCTGGTGTAATTATAACAGAATGTACTGAATTTTATACAATATCCTTCCCAAATTCATTGCATTTTAAACTTCAGCTATCAAGAAGGCAGCACTTCCCTCATTAATGCAAGAGCCCCAAGACTTGCAACTGTTATGGAAGCCCCTTGCATGGGGGTGTATTACTGATATTTGCACACCTAAGACACTTCTGGCTGAGAGATTCTATTTCTTTCTATTTGGGAACTCACTTTTGATTATCTGAAATCCAGCAGTGCCAACTGTCCATTTTCTTCTTGTCACTTTTTGCAGAGAACAGGGATGAGTTTTCACAATGATTCATGCCCATGATATACCACAACTAGCTGTTAGAAATAAACAGAAGCTCCTCAAAAGGGACCTAGCCTTCCCAAGAGTATATAGTCACACTTTATATTTTGAGTATCTGTGCACAAAACTACAGCCATCAAGGCACCAAATGTCTGGATGAAGTCTGGCAGTTGGATTCTGTCTCCATGGTCTAAAGCGGGGATAAAAGATCTGGACAGCCTCCACTCCAAAGATCCTGCCTGGGCATACATGTTGAACATCCAAGTAACCTCTTGTGCATATGCCATGATCCAGAAGGACTAACAGTTGCCTACCTACTGGATATTTATAGGCAGGTTACAGATATGAGTAGTTCATTTATTTATTTATTTCAGGAATGCAAATCTGCAAAGCCAAGCAATAGCTTTCTCATTAACTGAGTTCAGTCTTATTAATCCACCTCTTAGCTTGTAGAGGGGACTCTCCTCAAATGATGTGTGACATTGTTTGCACCTCTCCTAATTCCAATACGAGTAGTATGAGATGTTGATGAAACTAACTGCATCAGTAGTTAAGTGTTACAGATGCTTCTAATCCATGATCATAGCAACCTAACCAGCATTTCCAGCATGCACATCAAGTATTTCTTGAGCAGGGCCAGTGGCGGGGGGGAGAGCAGCAGCTCCCCTCTGTGCCCGGCCAACCGGACACCAGGGCGGGGAGTTTGCACATGGTGGCCACCACTTCCATCCACCACCCTCTGCTGCTGCTGCTGCTACCACCACATGCAAGCCCAGATAACCAGAATTTTTAGATAACTGGCACCCCTCTTACCTCACTCATGCCAGATAACAAAGCTTTTACTGTATAAGAAACTCTTTGTAAAAAAATAAGGAAGGACATAGTACATGTTAGATTGGTGGTGCCAGTAATTAAATACTGCCTCTAAAAAAAAAAACAACCCATCTAATCACCTCATGCTGCCACAGCTTAACCACATGAGCATCTTAATCTATGTGAGAAGTCACACCGACTTCAATAAAACTATTTATCTGTATAAAGTCTCTGCAGGCTCCTGCCTAGTCTTTGACAACACCCTTACTTTTTCTGATGCAACTTGAATTCTGCCTGCAGGCCAGCAGGAAGCAGGATAGTGTTGCATAAATTGCTGATTTTATCCCCTGGAGGCTAGTCCAATTCACCTCTAGAAGAGAGTCACACTTTCAGGCTGGATCCAACTCTATTTTATTGCTTGCAAGCAGGCCGACAGAGGAGCTTGTTGCTCAGATCAGTGTCGACCCTAAACAAAGAGCGCACGTGGCTTTTATTGAGCTAGCATTTTTTTCAGTTGAGGGGTTACATTTTGATTGGTCATTTCAAACCAAAACCTGAGCAACCTATAAGACATACGTAGTGGGCCATCCTGTACCATGTGGGTGGAAAGTTACAGAATGCAGGGGTTAATACTAAAACAAGGAACACAGAAACATAGAGAAAAGTATCTATTTTCGCTACAATAGCTTCTGGAGAGCTAGCTGCCAGCAAACAGGAGCCCAGAAGTGGAAGCCACAAGCAGCTAAGGTAAGGCAGGTTAGTTATCAGGTCCAAAGTGGAAAGCAAATAGGAAGCAGTGGGGCTTTGGAGACGCATAAAGTCAGTGTCTGAGACCAGGCAGGCAGTAGGGAGAGGAGCTCCTATGCAGGACAGCTGCAAAAGAGGGACTAGGCAGGGGTGCCTGGCCAGGCACTCAATAGCAGGCAGATAGGTGGAAGCCAGACTAGGGCCAGTGGCCCAAGGAAAGGAGAGCCTCGCCAAGGCCAGGGGCCCAGTGGAATGGGTATATTGGTTGATTGATAAGACAGGGCCACAGGACCCTATGGAAAAAAATTCATAGAATCATAGAAGTAGGGTCGGAAGGGACCTTGTAGATTTTCAAGTCCGACCCCCCACCTGGGCAGGAGAAAAAAACTGGGCTCAAATGAGTCCAGCCAGGTAGGCATCAAGCCTCTTCTTAAAGATCCCCAGGGTAGAAGCCAGCACCACTTCCCTTGGAAGTTGATTCCAGCTCCTAGCCGCCCTAACTGTGAAGTAGTTCTTGCGGATGTCTAATCTAAACCTACTCTCCAATAATTTGTGTCCATTATTCCTTGTCATGCCAGGGGGCGCTAGGGGAAACAGTGTCTCCCCCAAACCCTTCTGGTCCCCCCTAGTGAGTTTATAGA
>NW_017729026.1:25531196-25533739 GCF_001723915.1 Gavialis gangeticus
GCTGATGAAGAAATTGAACAGCGCTGATGAAGAAATTAAACAACATCTGCAAGGCATGGGTATGGCCATTGGAGTGGAAGGAGACCACAAAAGCCCATAAGGCAACTAATGCTATGAATCACTGATGGGGCCAAGTGGGCCCCCACTTAAGACTTTAAGGGCAAGACTGGGGTCAGCTGAGTACAAGAGGAACCCAATGGCAAAAAATCAGGCTAGGGCTTGGTAACAGGGTGGCCTCCTCATCAGGTCTTCACCAGCCACCCTGCTCCTGGGGTAACCACCTGCTTCACTCATCTGTCACGACTTGCTGGAAAAATATGAGACTTGTTACTAAGATGGGAGGCTACCCATTACTCACCCTGCTAACAACGGCCTAATACCCGCTCTGACCTTTCATGGGTCCCATGCCTCGCAGATGTTACTCTGGTGTTACTTCTCTGGCCTATGGCTGGAACAAACTGGGCACACAGTTGTAGCTCTTCTCTACAGCCCCAGAGTGCCACTCACATGCCACCCCTCTCTCACCGGCGTCCCATTCACTCTGCCTCTTTCACACTGTCCTCTCTCAGGGGCCACACTCATGCTGCCCAGTCTCACCCGGCTTCAGGCTTAGCTCTCCTCTCCTTGGTCAGCCCCAGCACAGTCCATTGGGTATCTTCTGCTACCCTCACCTGAGCATTGACAGTGATTGTACAACTGTAGGCCTATTTCACTCCAAGCCCCTCACCAGGCCACTATGCCCCCACTGGGCCTCCTCACTCACCCACATTTACAGGACCACCCTGTTAGTTGTCCCTCTCACACAGGGTCTCACTGATCATCACCAGGCTTAACCCTACCTCCTGGGCACAGCACCAGGTCCCACCTCTGGCCTGAGCTCTGCCTCTGGGCTCTTTAACTGAGTCCTGTGCTCCCCCTCGTTGCTAGAACACCACCATGGATGTGGGGCTGGGGTTAAAGAGCCCCAACCTGCCTTTCACCTGGGAAGTAACTGGCCTGGCATTTCCTGGGGGCTCCCATGCCACTAGGAGCCCCACCAGGCCACCCTTCCCCAGCAGGGTGCAGTTTTACATCTTACCCTGGATAAGGAGTCATCACCTCCCCATAGCCCCTGCCCTTACCTCCTGACTCTGACCAAAGCAGCCTCTCAGCCTGATGTTTCCTTCTCCCTCCCTACAGCAACCTGCATCCCAGCTTATATCCCTGAGCCAAAATGGCTGCCCTCATCAGGCACCTGGCTGCTGCCTGTTTGCTGCTCTTAAAATGGCAAGCATCAAAGCTGCCCTGCCATAGGCTTGTCTTGAGACAGTCTCCCTTTTTATAGCTAAAAAATAATTCCATCAAGGCATGGCAGGAAAGAAGAAAAGAGAAGGTACCCAACTGGAGTGGGACAGGAGTAGGGCAGGAGTCATGTGCCCCCCAGGGGTGTCACGGCTACTTCGGGACCCGGTCACGCTACTAACTGCCACAAGGAAAGGCATTAACAGGATACTGGTTACGAACAGAAGTACATACATACAAATTAATGGTAAATAATTTACTGTGCAGAACAGGACCCTTTTTATAGCAGATCTGATTACCTGGAAATTGACTAGTGTAAAGGACCTTGCCTAAAATTCCCATTACTTTATCTGAGAAATATTACCACTTTCAATGTAAATTTAATACAGCTCTTGCAGCTTGGAAATGCTCTACTGCACTCTTTGTTAGTCATGTTCTACCTTGTGTTTTTAATCTGTGGCTAGGCATTATTCAGTTATACACTGGGGAGAAAATATGCTTTGTTGAAAGATGGAGAAATGCTAGTTTTTAATATTTAAGTTGTTGTGTCTGAAGAATACTAAGGGATATTCAATGCCAGGGTCTTGAAGAACTGCAATTACATATGTATTCATGTATTTCAGGAGTGGTCAGATCTTAAAAGCTCCAATGGCTTTAGTTCATTAAAACTAGTGTCAACAAAGAGCTGCAGAATATACTAAGAGAATAACTTAACACTGGTAAAGGGATGTACTAAGAATTGATCAAAAAAGGACGTTGGGCATCAGAAGTGCTCCTTAGCTGACATGTTATCCCCCCACAACCACTTGGGTACCTGAAAGTATGTGGGCACCCAAGTTTTCACCAGAAAACATACTTGGGCACCTCAAGTTCAACTACTGCACAGGGGTATAGCTTTCTTGGCTGAGCTAAGCATCTCCATGCCCAGCTCATACATAAGCCAATTTGGGATTGGAAAACTAGGAGTCTTCTCCCTAGGTCCTGAGAGAGTAGTCATGGAATGAGCTAAGCACAAAGCAGAGTAGACTTAGCCACTTTAATTAAAAAATATGACTGAAGGAGGAAGAGAAGGAGATATCCACCTTCTATATATATATATAGATGATGGTTAGAATACTCACCCAAGAAATGAGATTCCTCCTGCCTCCGTCTAACCACGATCCTGGGTAAGCTTTTTGAGAGAATTATCCTGGCACGTGTCCGCAATGGGCCAGCAGGGGAGATTATGCTTAGAGGCAACTAACATGGGTTCATTAGAGGCA
>NW_017729026.1:25538739-25539207 GCF_001723915.1 Gavialis gangeticus
GGAGGAAGAACCAGCAGCATACCTACAGGCTGGGGAACTCCCTTCTCGTCAGTGCAGAGGCAGAAAAGGAGTCATTATTGATGCCAGAATGAACATGGGCCGGCAGTGTGGGGATGCAATCAGGAAGGCCAACCATACCTTGTCATGCATCCATACAGTAGGTCTGAGGAGGTGATCCTCCCCCTCTATGTGGCACTGGTCAGGCCACAGTTGGAGTACTGCATCCCGTTCTTGGTGCCGCACTTCAGGAGGGATGTGGACAACAGGGAGAGGGTCCAGAAGAGGGCCACCCGCATGATCAGGGGTCAGCACAGCAGGCCCTACGAGGGGAGGCTAAGGGACCTGAACTTGTTCAGCCTCCACAAGAGAAGGGGGATCTAGTGGCCATTTACAAACTAGTCAGGGGGGACCAGCAAGCACTGGGGGAGTCCCTGTTCCCCCAACCACTACCAGGAGTGACCAGGAATA
>NW_017729026.1:25544207-25545168 GCF_001723915.1 Gavialis gangeticus
AGTCCCTGTTCCCCCAAGCACTACCAGGAGTGACCAGGAATAACAGTCACAAGCTGGCAGAGGGTAGATTTAGGCTAGATATCAGGAGGTGCTACTTCACTGTCAGGGCGGCTAGGATCTGGAACCAACTTCCAAGAGAAGTGGTGCTGGCTCCTACCCTGGGGGTCTTTAAGAGGAGGCTAGATAAACACCTTGCCAGGATCATTTGGCCCCAGTACTCTTTCTTGCCATGGCAGGGGGTCAGACTTGATGATCTGCTCAGGTCCCTTCCGACCCTACTAACTATGAAACTATGACAGAGTTGAGAGTGCCCTCATCCCAACTTTGTGTACATACCTGATTTTCATGGCACTCTTCTGGGAAATATCAGAAACAAACTTAGAACCCACATCTCCCAGGTAAGAGCTTTGACCACAATGCTATTATTTAATAGCTTCTAGTGCAGCTTCCCATTTCTTAGACACCTTCAGATAACTTAGACACTTAGGCCCAGAAAGGAGTTGGGAATCGCAGCTCACAGGATCAGTGAAGTCTTGGAGAGGGTCATGATTTCAGCCCATCTCCAGTATTTCCTCGTGGCTGGCTTAGGCCTCTGGCTGCTTCACCTGCTGAATGTTGTGACTTCCAAGCCAAGACCTTGAACGCTCCTCATTCATTGTATAAGGGACTTCAGTGCCTAACTCAGGTGTTTATGAATTTCACTTCTAGAGCAGCGCATCTGGAAGTTGTGTGTGACAACAAGTATTGTTATGCCTAAATGTTGGTGTGTATCTGGGCTTAAATGACTTGCATTTACTTAAATGACTTACATTTGTCTCAATGGACACGTCTACACGTTCATTAATGCACCATAATTACAGCACATTAAGTTTAGTATCTGTAATAAACAGGTATTAACTTAAAGTACTATAATCAGCATGACTGTGCATTAGTACAGATAAACATTTTTGTGTGATTCTTA
>NW_017729026.1:25550168-25550517 GCF_001723915.1 Gavialis gangeticus
CTATAATCAGCATGACTGTGCATTAGTACAGATAAACATTTTTTTGTGATTCTTAATGTCCATTGGACTAATCTACCGCGCATTAGCATGGTTTTTGCCAGCTGCGCTAATGCACAGTAGAATTAATCCAATGGGCTTTAAGCATCTCATGTAGATGCGCCCAATAAATTGTGCATTGGAGGAAATGCTCTTCTTAAATTGTATTTCAGAAAGGAGCAGATTGTTGACAAGGTACTTTTCCAATTTGCAGTGTTGTGTAAGACTCACATGGGTTACTTCAGTGATGGGCAAATATTTGTGCCCATGGACCACATGGGGAGTTTTGGGGAGTTGTCATGGGCTGAGTTAG
>NW_017729026.1:25555517-25568890 GCF_001723915.1 Gavialis gangeticus
TCATACACACAATGACATTATATACACACACACACACACACACACACACACACACACACACACACACACACACACACACACACACACACACACACCAGCTCCCCAAACCTCCCTATGTGGGATGGCGTTGCAGATGGGTGGGCAGGCAGGGAACTGGCATGGGTACAAGCGAGTGGCAGCTTCAGTAGGATCACCACCAGCGCCACCTCTGGGCTCCCCTTTTCCCTAAGAAGGGACTGAAGCTGCTGTCTAGCTTTGGTAGCCCTGGGTGTAGAGGCAGTGGTCAGGCAGAAGCTGCTCCTGGGTTCTGGGAAAAGTGAGACCTGACAGCAGCCCCGGCCACTTCTCCATTAATACTGCTGGGGCCTTGTCACTGTGACTACCCAGAGCCCATGCTGGGGATCTCCTCCCGAGCACCCCTGCCACCAGCAGTGCCACCTCCAGGGCCCCATGCCCAGCAGGGCACCAATGGCAGGGAGGAGCCAGAGGGCAGCCTCAGTGCAGGCTCTGGGCAGAGACAATGAGAAGGACCTGGCAGCAATGAGGGGGAGGAGACTGTGCCCACTGCCAAGTCCTACTTTTCTCCTACACCCAGCATCAGCTTCTGCCCAGCCACCGCCACTGCCACTCATCTTGGCTGGGGTGGGCAGATGCACAGCAGGGGCTGCAGGGACTCCAATCCCCAGTGTGGAGCAAGCAAGGGCTGATGCATAAGTTTTCATAAGCAGCAGCTTACTTCTTCAGATGTCCTATGAGGAAACAGCACAATGTGTCTCTGACTAAAGCAGTAATAGGCTGCATCTGTTATGGGATTCGAATGGTTGATTTTGCTTCTACATATCTATAAGTAGTCTCTCATGAGATATTTAAATCCTGAGGGAATGCAGCAGTTCTAGCAGAATAGGCACCATACAGGTATAAATGTTTGGAGCCAGTATAAATAATGGTAGGTCCTTATAGAACTTACTAAGACACTGTAGAAATATGAGATTATCCAGAGAAAAATGTAGATACAATTTCATAAAAGATTTTAAAAGCTAAATCATTTAAAGTTCTTTCTATATTACAGGTATCCAGGTTGTAACCATATTGGTCTAGAGGAAAAGGCAATCAGGACTTGTAGTAGAAATGATATCTTTTATTAGACCAACTTCTTTTTGCAAAAAAAAAAATTCTTTTTTTAAAGACATATTTTTGCAAAAATCTTGTTGGTCTAATAAAAGATATCATCTCTATTACAAGTCCTGATTGCCTTTTCTATATTACAGACTTCAAGATATGTTTATTAAACACATGTATAGCAAAAGTCTTTCTATAAAGTCTCCTTTACATATGTAAAAGTGATTTTTTTTTAAATGAGAAGAGCCTGCTTCAATTGGTGTGGTCATATCAGATACCTGTTCTTCTCAACATCCATGACACAATTTGCTTTGTACTATTGTTTACTTGAAAACATTGTACAACCCCTGAATAGAAGATGAGTTTTTATTATTACATGTAACCATCATTTTATTGAACTGGGATTCTGGAAGATTTCACCCACTTCCATTAAAAAAATCCCTATTAAATAGTGTTTCTACTACTAAGTGGATGCACTCACTTTTTGAATAATTTGTCAACCTGCTCTACAAAAAATGTGCAATAGTTTATCCAAACTTCACACAAGTATACTTTCTTGCACCCTGTGATGCCGCTACAACCCCAGAATGACAATGATTGCATTGTACTGTTTACTCCTGAAGTCTCATGGGGCACTTTTACAGATGCTCTGAGAGCTGCTCTAATTAAAGTGCTTTAGTGTCTTGTGTATCAACATCCCCACACTTCAAAATGGTGGTGAGGGCGCTTGAATTAAAGCTCTCAGAAACTCAACTGAGGTCATATTTGCATTTCCCTGATTGTGGCACTGGTCAAAAGCCAACCACGCTCCCAGAAAAATGTGAGTAGTTTCTGGCTGCTCTAACTTTCACTAAACTGTTTATAGGACCAAGAGTAGCTAAAAATACTTTCATAACACTGGCATCCCTGGCAACCCCCACATCTATTTCTATAAAAGGTTGTAAAACAGAGGAACAGGAGTGTATAGCTGTTATGCTGGTTTACACTGTAGTAAGTCCCCATTAGGCCCATACTTCCTTGCCAGCTACCTGCTTCTGGCAATGGGTTTGATCCCATCTTTTGACTCGCCTGCCACAACTTTGCGGAAATTATAAAATTTGCATTAGTGGGATGCCCCAGCTGGCCTGGAGGGCGTCTCAGGCCAAACTCTTCAGTGTCCACAGAGTTTCATCTGGTTCTGGCTTGTGCACCATAGATACCCATGGGGTACCCCATGTGGACACCCCAAACACTGTCTGTGAACACTTATTCCACATTTGCTGGTGCAGGGGTATAGGGTTAGGAGTGGGAGCTCCTCCGCCCTGACAGTCACACCACAAACCTCATATAGTCTCAAAATGCCCAGAGCCCTCTGAACAGGGGTAGGAATGAGTACGGGCCACCTGGCTACTCATTGCTGGCCTGGGTCAGTCCCTAACACATAGATTCCAGACTTCCCATCCGGGATTCCTGCAAGTCCATCTGGAATCAGTAAACAAAAATATGGGAAGGGTTTTACAAATTCACACAGATTCACAGAAGTTTAGGACTAGAAGGGACCTCATGAGATCATTGGGTCCAGCCCCCCTGCTCTTGGCAGTAAAGACTGCTGGGGTCAAATAACCCCAATGAGGTGTGCATCCAGTCTTCTTCTGAAGATCTCCAGGGTAGGTGCCTCCACCACCCCCACTGGGAATCTATTCCAGAGTCTGGTCACATGAGCCGTGAAGAAGTTTTTCCTTATATCCAGTCTGAAACCTTCTTCTAGGAGTTTATGATTTTGCTCTTGGTTTTCCCTTGGGGTGCTTTGGTGACTAGTTGTTCACCTAGCTCAGTGGTCTCCAATCTTTTTAAGCATCAGAGCACTTTCTGAATTAAAGTGCAACCCAGGATCCATTGCACCTCCCCCAACCCCCACCCAGCAGGTCAGTCTGTGGGGGAGGAAAGGGGGTGGGGGGCAGATCGAGGCCCCTGTGGTGAGGGATGGAGCGGGCCAGGGCCAGGGCCAGGGCCAGGGCCAGGGGCAGGGGCTGGGATAAGTGGGGCCCTGGCCAGGCCAGGAAGTAGGACGACTGGAGCCTGGGCATCCCACCCAGGCACATGGGGGGTCCCCACCACCACGCACATCCTGGTAGAGGCCCGGGGGAGACGTGCCCCCCCAACGCACACACAGCTCTGCCCCTCACTATTCTCTGGCATCCATCCCTGTGTCTTCTGGCTAAGGCTTCTTTTATTCTCTCCAATGTCTCTTTTATTTTGGTTCCGCAGGCATTCCAGCCAATCAGCATCAGCATCTTCTGCAGGTTGTCTCTGTGTCCTGCAGGTGAAGGGAAGCACTGTGAGTGGGATATGACCCAGAAGTCTGGGCTCCAGGCAGGCAGCATGCCCAGGATCCCCAATCAGAGCTTCCTTCTCTGGGAGCCATAGGGACTTTTCGTCTGCTTCCTGCCAACCCAACACTTGTAGCTGTTTCAGCGCCACGACATGTGGCATGCTGCAGATACTGGCAGCAACCTGAGTGAATCCCAGCTTTGTCTCAGGTAAGGGGAGGGCAAGCAGAGCCATTCTCTCCCCTACCCACTGCATACATACCTCTGTGCCAATGGGAATGGCAATATCCAGGGCACGTCTTTATAAGTGGGGAACACTGTCCCACAAGATCAACAGACAAGACAACAGCTGATACGTGTTTTACCCAATAATTGGGCAATAAAGTGCCAAAACACATCCCAGCACAGCTCATCTGTTGCATTTGGTGATGTCTGTTTCTAGCCTCAAATTTTTTTGCCTATCTCATCTTTGGTGTTTGGATCCCAACAGAGTACCCAGTACTACAGCAAGGCATGCAATGTAAGAATCTAAATTCAGTATGCCTAGGCCTAATTATCCTCACACACCAGCTTAAGATAGGTGCATCTTCATTTACAGTAAGGATTACACCACTGGAAAGTGTGTGTTTGGGGTTGGTGGGGGGTGCATATCAGGGGCCTAAATTTCCGTGAAAATGGCGCTCAAAGGTGAGCAGAGTCATATTTGCTTAGCAGTTTAAGCTACTGACTACATCAAGAAAGGAGTAAGTGATCTCTTACCCACAGCAGCTACAGCCTTTGCAACAAGTTCTTAACATCCATAGCTATCAGGTGATGATCTCTCTACTACTCCTCTTTAGCAAAGGACCACTATGATGGGCTCTGTCAGGATTACAAAGATTTGTCAGTGGTGTCAGAACTACCCTGGGCCCTGGGCTGGATCTAGAACATGGGCCTTCTCATGGGCCAGATCTAGCCCACCTGCCCTACGACACAGGGCAGTAGTTGTGGCTGTAGCCACCATGGCAGCAGTAAATATGTTTGAGACCTCCTGTGATCACTGAGTTCAATAAACACAGGCATATATGAATAAGAAAAACAACACACTTTAAGTTGTGGAGCAATACACAACATCTGAGACCCTTAGCTTGTCTTTCACTAATTGAGGGTGCTTTTATATATGCTCCAGGTGTGAGGGCAGAGGGAGGTGCTTTAATTACAGTGGCTCCAATAGCCGTTCTAATTAAAGCATTGCTGCATCTCCTATATCAGCGTCCCCTTACTTAAAAATGGCAGTGGGGGCACTAACTAAAGCTTGTTCGATGAGCTTTAGTTCAAGTACCCCACCACCACTTTTAAGCACAGGGATGCTGGTACACGAGACACAGGAGGATGCTGGAGCACAGCAGTTGCCACACTCCAACAGACTGAATCGAATCTGCTCCAATACTCTGGAATTCCAGCGCGTTGGAGCAGTCTCCATGCTCATATACAGGCACCCTGACTGACTAGCCACTTAAGTGAGGGACCATCTCCCAATTCCTGAATCCCTCAGCCTCCTGTTAGGGAGCCTGAGTTATAATTTCTATCACTGCACTTCTGATTTGAATTATTTAAAAATTGTGTAATACTTTTATTTTCTCTTATAGGTTTCTTTTGATTCTGGGAATCCAATGTATAGTTTAAATCAGTGGCTCCCAACCTTTTTTTTTCCACACCCTGCTGCTGGGAGCAGAGTCCAGTGGTAGTGGTGGCCTGGGGGTGGGGGAGCTCATGGCATGTGGCACAGCTTGTGTTTTCTGTGTGGCACCACCAGCATTGCCGCTGTGACCTTCACTTGGGTTGCAACCCGGGGTTGGGAACCACTGGTTTAAATACTCTATTGACATCTGTGATGCAATGGCTAGCCATGAACACTTTCCATGGCTGGCCTCACAGCTAAAGCTCCTTCTTGAGCTACTTACAGTGACAATCAAATCTTGTTTTCTTTGCTCAGCTTCACATGATGAGGGGCATAAGCAACCCAAAGTTCTGACCTTCTAGACTACATGGGGGTAGCTGCAGCAACCTGTACCTAGTAACCCATTTATCTTCTGTACTATAAATAAATTCATGTTAAGGCAGTAAGATTGTTATTGATGGCACATTAATTGAGAATGCTCATTTTGGGGCCTGGTGATCCAAGACATTTGTCAAACAGAAGAACTCTGTTCTATCATGTTGTTTTGAATGGATCCTGGCCTCATTTTCCAAATGAAACATCAGAAATTTGAACATTTTGGAGCAGCTTCTTCTCAATCAAAGTCTTTGGACAAGGCCTGGCAATGTAACATACTATGCAAAATTATTTGTTTAATTATATGTCCATACTTTGACACTGCCAATTTTTTCAAAAGGTCCATCCTTTCTGTGTTAGTCTAATGATGAGTATCCAGTTCTTAGATTCACGTGGAACCTAACTGCAGGAAACTAGCTGACTTAACATGACATTTTATAAATTCATCAGCTCGCATTATAAAATCTGTTAAAAACCCTGTTTTAGAGAGATTTACATATTTTCCTATGGCACTAAAATCTTTCTCCAGAAATTTAAAGTCTTCTACTCTTTATCCTTTTGTTTGCTTCAGACTATGACAGGAAAAAAGCTGCTGCATTAGAAACTAGCCAATCTTGCCTAAAAGCATTGCACTGCTTTCTAGCAAGTGAAGATATCTATCAAACTCAAAATGTCTTTGATGCTACAAACAAGCTCTCTTTATTTTGTTGAGAAAACCACCTACCTGAGCTCTCTTGCTCATTAGCAAATAGCTGATTAGATACACTAACATAAAGACTCCTTCTTCCTTTCACTGATGTTCTTGCATCTGAAATACCTTTACAGGGTTTGGTAATCTATACTCCCCCACAAAAAAAAGACTATAGAAAGAAAGAAGAGTATGTGTGGCAAAGATTCATAAGGAAACTTAAATGTAATGAGCTGGAAAAAGCCATTTAATCAGATCACTTATTTAAAGGCTGGTAGTAGAAACAGAACAAAAATAGCTAAATATGACCAAGATTTGTAACAAGGAAAATAAGTTGGTGTTATGATTTCCCTCCTCTTATCCTAATTGTTTCATTAATTTAATGACATGGAATTAATTTCTTTTCATTTAATTAATTTCATACTTGTTAGCATATAGTGAGGCAGCCGTGCCGCAAATTTGCCCTGCATCCTCCCCAAATGTCACTTTGATCCTCTTCCTATGCCCAATCTGCTGCTCTGCTTTCTGCTCCCTACCCTGTGCACCCTGCCCAAACTTCTGCTCTGCTGTCTGTTTCTTGCTGGTGCCTCCTGCATGACTTCCTGCTCTGCTTTCTGCTTCCTGACCTTTCTGTAGCTGTGCTACCTGCCCCCTCCTGGATGGGCTGCATGCAACCCAGGTTGCTCACACCACTTGTGTCACTCATGTCACAGGTTGACCATCCCTGTGTTAAAGGGTTACATCAGTGAGGTATTTTCAGGTATTAAAGGAAACTGCCTAACTCAAAAGTAGTAAAGAAAGGCACTGGTGTGACCATAATTGCACCAGATGGTAACACCCGCACACACTTGGGGTTGTGTATGGTAAAGTGGTGCTTTTAGTTGTTGTATATTGTGCTTTGTGTGTGTGTGTATTTTTATGTGGGCAAGACGGGCCCTGTTGTTCTGGCCATGTGGTCAGCACTTGGCAAGCTGAGGCCTGTATCTAAGCAAAATATGTAAAACTCTCTGGCCTCGGTGGCCAGAGGAAGCAGAAGAGGCAAACTGAGTAAGAGAGAGGGTGAAGCGTGGCACTCTCTAATTGGACAAGGCTTGGATGATATCACACCAGGTATATAAGAACAATTCAACTAAGCTTTCTCTTTCTCCTAGGGTTTTAGAGCTGCACAACTGAACTGGGAGCCAGAATACCTGCTCCCCATGGGGGCGGGGGGTCTCTCTGCCCTCATGACTGGAGAGGCAAGCAAAAGCTATGACACTGAAAAGCCTCAGGTACAGGGAGAGAAAGTCTGTCTTGGAGTTTGAGACTCCTATTTCCTCCTTCTTTCCCCCTTTTTTTTCTTAAGTGGGTTAATGCCATGGGGGTATTAACACCTAGAGCAGACTGACCAGGAACATGTCCTGGCAGTTACTGGCCCCAGGATTTGGGAATTGTAGTGTCTCCACACAATGGCATAGTTAAGACTAGATGTCCAGGCTACAGCCATAGACCTGAGCCCTTTTTGTTGTTTCACAGCTACTGCATTTCAGCCTAGCTGTGCAACTGAAGCTCAGATTTAGGCTGGCAGATTTGGGCCAGGGTAAAGCCTGGCACAGTTTAAGCCAGGGTGAGACCTGGTATTTCTTGTTGTTGATCCAGCCCTCAGTGTGATATAGGCCTGGTCCAGCTGCCCAGTTCAGGCCCAGCGCGATAGGCCTAGGCCTCCCTTTTGTCCTTTTTGTTTTTTATGTCCCAACCAAGCAGTGTGGTTGGGCACTAATTGTAGTTCAGGCCCAAGCCAAGGTAGCCTGACCTGTTCTTCAAGATTTTTGCAGTTTTCTGCCCAGCAGAGCTGGGACTGAGACTAGGAAGTTTGGGGTGCGGTATGGTGACGAAAGCTGCAGTTAACCCCTCAAAACCGCCATGTGGAAGTGGAGGTCACCACATCTCCAGGAGCAACAGAGCTCCTTGCAATGCAGAAGGACCCACGCTCTCGAGCGACTCCCCGAGACACAGTGAACCCAAGGAGCAGCTCGGGAGTTTCTGGCGTAGGCCCCTCTTCAGCCCATTGCTGAAGGGCAGGTATAGGGGTGCAGCCTGCCCCCCCCCAACTACCCACTGGGGATCCCCATGTCCCAGACTGCCAGGGTATGGGCGAAGCCTCCCCCAAAAGGGTGCCACCTATAGACTTTGCTTTTTAATTAATAGTGTTTTAAAATTATATTTAATTTTTTCTTTTGTTTTGTTTTATTTTCTGTAATAAAGTTGGGTGTTTGCATTTATACTGCTTGCAGGAAGGGGTTTTGTTTATGCGGGACACCGTAGTAATTCAGCTAGTGTTTCCCAGGTGGCCTGGGTGGGGGCTCGAGCCAAGGTAAAATATATTGAGGTACCCCCAAATGTGAACCTGGCCCTTTTTGCTGCCAACCAGTAGCCAGCAGAAGGGTTACAAGATCAGTCTCTCCATTTATCTTGCCTTACTGATCACTGCAATACTACAGTATCAGCTGCAAAGGTAGGACTAATAACTCTTGCTGGACTGTCTCCACAGACTCAGACTGCTCAATGATCAGAAGGTTTTTGCTTTCATGATTTCAGTTACCAGCTCTCACATACAATCCTGGCACAGAGAAACTCCATCTGATAGACCAGCTTGATGGCCAAAAGTTTCACATGCATTAAATACATGTCTTGTGCATCTCCCACTTGATAAAATTTCATCCACTGTTGATTCTATATACCTAAACACTTGTTGCCCCGAAGCAAAAACATTTCACTGAAATCATTTAAAAAGAAAGAAAGAATGAACTTGGTCCTCTGCTACTAAATGCTTCCCTTTTCCAGGAAGTGCAAGAGGCAGATAGTATTTGGGGCTCTAGGTCATTTCAAATGGCATTAAGGCCATGGCCAGGACTTAGAGAATAACACTGAAAAACTGATTTTTCCCTGCTTCTATTTTCTATGCTTGACTGAAACACCACGCAGACACAATAACTATCAATGCCTCCTTGAGTAGAGGTACTGAGCAGAACGACATTGAAAGAATCTAAGAGTCAATTCTGACTCTGCTTTCATTACTGGGGGGGCAGGTACACAAATAACAACTGAGGATGGTAGAAAATAGAGGAGTAATCACAGATACTGTTGGGAGCAGACTTAAAATACAGCATGAGGTTGATAAATTGCAGAAATGGAGTACAATGAGATTAAAAAAAGACGAATGTGAAATGACTCCTATCTAAAGAAAAAATCAAATGCATGAATACAGAATGTGGAAATAACTTGGTATAGAACCGTAACGGATAATAAATTGTTTTAGAGTAATCAGTGTGACATTGTCACACACAAAGGCAAGTACTATATAGGATTTTATGAGCAGGAATATTTCTTGAACTGTCATATGTAAAACAAGCAGGGTATTTTTTAGGTAAGTCTGCACTGATTAGGCATAAGTCTGAATATTATATTCATTTTAGGGCACCATAATTCAAAGAGACATAAAAAAAACAGAAGGTAGTTCAAAGGAGAGCATGAAAAATGATGAAAGATTTGGAAAATAAGACATATGAGGCAAGATTAATAAAACTGAGCACATTCAGCTGGTGGGGAGAGAGGTCTAAAGAGAGATATAGCTGTTGCCAAATATGTAAAGGGACTTTACAATAATTACATGGGTCATTATTCTAACCAGTCACCAAGGACAGAATGAAGAGTCACACACTAAGGCTGGAATGTAGGAAATGTGGATAGAGTGACTGGAAAAATTTTACAGGAACTGTCATGTGAGATACTGCATGCATTTAACTGACTATGCACTTCTTTTATCAGCATAACTTTTATAGGCTGTTGGAAATGCTGTAGAGAAATTTGTTATCCTTTTCCTGGATGAAGGAATTTTTGTGGGTTCCTACCCTCTCTAAATCATATCATCTGGACCCTCTAAAACAGGGGTGGGAAATTATTTTGGCTAGAGGGCCACTTAATGACTTTGGATGAACTGTCAAGGTTGTAGCCCCACCCCTTGACAGGTGCCCTGCCTCCTGATCACCATCTTGAAACTGGAAGTCCCACCCCCTAACCCCTGAGGTCCCTGCTCCCCTTACCCCCCAGAAGCAATCCTTTTGGGAGCGGGTTTTACCACCTTGGAACCAGAAAAAAGTACAAATAATATACTAAAAATCAAACATCCAGTTAATATGTTAAAATAACATATATTAATTTAATTTTAAAAAATATTTTGTCTTGATTTACATGTGTTTGCATAGTGTATAAGGAGGTGATTGCATAATAGCTCAAAATAAAGTCTTACTCTTGTATATTGTGTGGGGCATGTTGGGGGGGTGTTTGTGGGATTTGGGGGGGGTGTAAGTTTTGTAAAAGGGTGTTGTGGGGATATGAGGTTTGTTGCAGGAAGAGTGGGGGGCGGGGCCTGCCACATTCCCCCCTCCCATGATGTACAGCCTCCAGCACTGGTGGGAGCAGCAGCAGCAGGTGCCAGGCCCTCGGAGCGCTCCTGGCCCATGGCAGGCAGAGCCCCCCAGTAGCCCGCACCTCTGGCTGAATCCTGGGATCTGCACATGGTGGCACGGAGCTGGCCCAGCCTGCTGGTGCAATCTTCAAGCCAGACTGGGTTGGCTCTGTGTCACTGCATGAGGCTCCTGGCACTGGAGGTGGAAGCTGAGCACCAGTGGACTAGGTCAGGCTGACTCCATGCCTTCACATGGGGCTTCCAGCACTCTAGTAGGGAGTTGTACATGGAGGCATGGAGCCCACCTGGCCTGATGGCACACAGACCAGGAGCCACGAGGAGTTGCGTGCCATCAGGGTGGGCAGCCTTCATGCCTCCACATATGGCTCCCCACTGGAGTGCTAGAAGCCCCATGTGGAAGCTCAGAGCTGGCTCGGCCTGGCCCAATGGTGCACAGATCCCACCTGCAGTGCCAGGAGCCCTGTGTGCTAGCATGGAGCCAGCCCAGTCCAGTTTGAAGGTGCATGCCAGCAGGCTGGACTGGCTTTGTGCTGCCACATGTAGCTCCTGGGATTCAGCTGGAGCCGTGCACCACCAGCGGATTCTACCTGCCACTGCCCAGGAGTGTCCTAAGAGCCTGCTGCCTGCTGCTGCTGCCACCAATGGCGGGGGCTGTGCACTCTGGTAGGGAAACCTACACCCACTCACCAACTCCATCCCCACCTCCACACTCACAAACCCCACCCCTCAACTCACCCCTCCTGCAGGCAGGAGCTCCCCTCCCCACTCATCAGCTGTCCAGTCACATGCCATCACACTTGATGCCTCCACATGGGGCTCCCAGATGGAGTTCTGGGAGCCTCATGGAGGTGGAGGCACAGAGGCTGCCCAGTCCAATGGTGCATGACTGCTGAAAGCCCACCTCCTGCCCGCTTTGAGAGAGGCAGCCATGGGCCAGCAAAAATTGGTTTTTGGAGGGGCCCCACAGGCTGGATAGAATGGCCTGGTGGACCAGATCTGGCCCACAGGCCATATTTTGTCCAGCCCTGCTCTTAAACCTATTTTAGTCTAAATGAAGTTTAGGATATATGGCTATCTCTTCCTTTAACAATTGTTTTCCTGAAAAATCTTGGACTACAGCCTTGTAAATAGTCCATATACAAGTTGCCCTTTGAAGTCAATGGAATTTGTATGCACATAGGGTATAAGAATTAAACCCTTGGAAAGAGGTGCTGCCAGTAGAACTTTCACAGACTCAGAAGTCAGGGACCAAGAGGGAGGGCATTTAGATATGTAAGCCACTATCTGACTTTTAACTGCATGAGATTTGCTATCTCCTCCATACTCAGTAGAGGAGTTGTTATAGCATTTTCATGTTTTTTTCATTGACTGTTTTGAGGAGATCTGCAGTTATTTATCCTGGCCTGCTGCCTTACACTTCTTTAGTTTGTTGACAGCTGCTTTGAGTTCAAACAAAGCGATTTGCTTGCAGTTAACATCAAGTTCTTTTATCCTGCCTATATTGTTTCAGGGAAGGCTTGTTTAATATAAAGAGAAAATGCTTAACCCATCTTTTTATTTGTTCTTCTGTCTTGGTGAGTCTATTTCCATGTTTGCCTTTTATTGAACCATGGCAGCAATGACCAGCCACCTGCAAGCCTTTTTGTGGTTTGGAAAAGGTATATTTTATCACTTCTTTGGCATATGCCTTTGCTTCCTGGGTCTGCCTATTGATATATATGTTTGTTAGCCTGTTTTTGCAGATCATTGTACCCATTTACCTTTCTATATGTATGTCTTTTGCTTGTTATACTCCTTTTGCCCGTAAGTATTGAGGAGATTCAGGTTTGCCTATTTCCTTTTGGTGACAGCATCCCATATGGTCTTGGTGACCTATACTTCTATCCTACATTTGAAAAACCCAACTAAGTTGATAGCTGTCTTTTCATATGCGTTGCTGATAGTCCCACCAACCTTTTTCTGCTTCATCAAAAGTGGAATCCATGATCAGTAAAAATGGATAACTTGTTGATTCATTTAGTAAGATGGACACCAAAGTTAATTTTCATTATGTCTGGAATCTTCGAATTCCATTTTTGCTTGGGGCTATAAGTCTGGAGGTACTGATTTCTTGGTTGTGTTTTTGCAGGTAAATTTTGAAAATTCCATGAGTCAGTGGCATAACAAGGATGGGGTAACTGAAACAGCCAGCCAGGGTGCCAACCTGGGAATGCTGCAGCACCCAGAGGCTGCCCTGTTTGTGGCGACTGCCCCGCGTGCCTGGTTACACTGTTACGCCTCTTGCACAAGGTGTTCTCCATTGCCATTGTATGAACAAATCTTGCAAATGCCAATGGTGTTGCTTAGACCAGGGGGGTCAAACATAAGGCCTGTGGGTCAGATCTGGCCCATGGAGCCATATGATCCAGTCTGTGGGTCTATGCATGCAGCATGTGGGCTGGACCTGGTGCTGGAGGCACTGCACCATTGAGTGGGGGGACAGCATGGATTACACACCACCTGTGGTGTGTAAGTTGGACCCAGCACTGCATACAACACGTGGGGTGGAAGTGGGGGCCACATGTGTAGACAGTGAGCCCCAGGACTGGTGCCTGTTGCATGCAGCACATGGGATGAACCCAGCACTGCAGGCAATGCATATGGAGTCAGTCAACGGAAATGGCAATGAAAATGGTTAGGTTAACAAAAATGGTTAGGGGGCTGGGGAATATGATTTATGAGGAAAGACTGAGGGAACTGGGTTTATTTAGTCTG
>NW_017729026.1:25568901-25571360 GCF_001723915.1 Gavialis gangeticus
AAGCCACTATCTGACTTTTAACTGCATGAGATTTGCTATCTTCTGCTACTCGCTGGAGAATTTGTTGGCACTTTTCATTGGCCCATTTGCTTTACAACTAGTCTTTATAACTAACGGTGCCTTCTGTATTAGAAGTCCTAGCAGGTTTGAAGAAAAAGAGATCAGTCAGTATGTGTTCACGTTTCAAACATCCAGATATACTACTTCACAAAAGAACCTTCAGCAGTACACAGATAATTAGAAGACTGTAGAGACAGTCTGCTTCACATGACTGCAGGAGATGTCCTAATAGGATTCACTCTAACAATCTGCACCATAGTAAATCTTTCTCTTTTTTTAGTTGTTTTATTTTTTTGAGTCTTCCATTACTAAACAAACCACAAGACACAATAAATTGCACAGGAGGACAGTGGTCTGAAATTGTACTTTTAGAATGCTGGGGATTCAAAAAGTTCAGCAATACAAAGACAGCTTGTTGTCAAAGGTAGCATTCAAAACAGTTGAAATAGCATAATAAAGTAGTACTTAATAAAGCAGTTTTACAATATGCCTAAGTACAGACATTCAAAAAGCACCAGGTAGAGTCAGTCACTGTTTTCTGTAAGCAACGTAGGTTAGGCCAGTAGTACCAAAACACATATTCGCCCTTTGGTGGGGGAGGGTATGCAGGCTGCCTGCACTGGCTAAGGGCAGCAGGTTGGGGCATTCCTGCATGCCTCCCAGTGTGTCCTGAGGGCTCCCCAGGCTGCTGGAGACTGCTGAGTGCAGCCAAGCACCTAACCATCCCTCTGGCTGCTGTTGGAGGGGGGGTTGCAACAAAATTGGACTGCCTAACATGATGTCCTAATAAAATCAGAACCCCTCACCACCGTAGCTTTGATTTTCAAATTGTACGGGGTGGGGGTCTCATCTCTTATGTGGGGCTCAGCCCTCCCGAAGTCCCCTGTAATTTGAACCTTGGGGCAAAGGCAAGCAAGCCTCACTCCCCCTGATGCATCATCCATCAGCCACCAGCATCTGTCAGCTGCAGGTAGGCAGTGCTGGAGGGGTGAAGGGAGGAATCCCTGCACAAACCCCATCACGAAACACCCCATGACGTATGCACAGACCTGACACTGAGCCCAGGAGAACCCCCATAAATGAGCATAGCACCATGGGGCCTGACCAGGCTGCTGGACACAAGCAAGCATTCCTCCCCCGCACTGCCTGCCTGCAGCTGACAGATGCCTGTGGCTGACAGATGATGTGGCAGGGGAGGAGGGAAAGCTTATCTGTGCTCTGAAGCCCAGTCGGGCTCCATGGTACTGTGCCTGCTCATGGGGGTTCTCCTGGGCTCAGTGTCAGGTCTGCATGTACATCGTAGGGTGCTTCATAACAGGGGTCATGCAGGGACACATGGCTCCCTTCCCCTGCATGCCTCGTGCCAGAGGCCGGGCTGTGGAAAGGGTTTGTGCTGTGAAGGGTCTGCATGCTCAGCCAGAGGACCTGAGTGTGTGGCAAATGCTAGCTTGCCTCCCTGCAATGTGGGGCTAGCAGGTGGCCACAAAGGAGCCTGGGATGCTGGCAGACAGCAACCGAATGTGTATCAATAGGGGATCTGGTACAGAAGTTCAATTCACTGATCTAACCTAAATTGATTAGGTTTGAGTGCACATCGTATTTTAGACCAGGTTCTGTCATTTTAAAACCAGTCTATGTGCACTGAACTTCTGTTCTGTTATGGGTATAGACCAGTTTTCTATCACTTATACTGGCAAAAGTGTAATATCAAAGGTCCTGCTATTGAAGTGCTATTAAATGTGCCAACCAACAGATTTCTAATATAGACATTTCTGGTTAAATGAGGTCTTCCTCCCAACATATCTTCTTTTCCTGTTTTTTCCTCCAGCCAGAGGTCACATCGTCAGGTTAAATTTTTGATGACATGGTAACAACCTATTGTTATAAACACCATGTTTTATGATTTCACAGTCAAATTAAGAAGGAAAAAAAAGCCAGAATAGTGAGGGAAGAAAGCTTTTATTTCAAAGAGAGTTCAGGGAATACAGAAAATTACAAGCAGAGAAAATTGCTTTCTGTTTAAATGTTCTTTTTTTAAGTTTGCCCCAGTGTGAAAGTCCCTTTTAAGAGTTATAATTTGGGTAATGATGCCTCTCCTATTTGAATACTCAGAAGGCTAATGAGGAAGCTTATCTATTTTTGGAACACTTCAGCAGAGTTAATACTAGATGTTTTTCAGCTAGAAGTAGGCTACATTGAACTCTGTTTGCTTCACACTGCGCCCAGCCCCCTCTTCTATGAATTTCTATAAAGTCACTCTAGAAACCAATATAAAGTTAAGATTTGCTCATTTACTACACAGCATCAACCTGCCACCTACCAATACAACTCTTGACTGCACATGTTATAATTCCTGTTTATAAGCGTTTATGTTTAAAGCAAAGTACTTACCGATATGA
>NW_017729026.1:25576360-25581411 GCF_001723915.1 Gavialis gangeticus
CAGTGTGAAAGTCCCTTTTAAGAGTTATAATTTGGGTAATGATGCCTCTCCTATTTGAATACTCAGAAGGCTAATGAGGAAGCTTATCTATTTTTGGAACACTTCAGCAGAGTTAATACTAGATGTTTTTCAGCTAGAAGTAGGCTACATTGAACTCTGTTTGCTTCACACTGCGCCCAGCCCCCTCTTCTATGAATTTCTATAAAGTCACTCTAGAAACCAATATAAAGTTAAGATTTGCTCATTTACTACACAGCATCAACCTGCCACCTACCAATACAACTCTTGACTGCACATGTTATAATTCCTGTTTATAAGCGTTTATGTTTAAAGCAAAGTACTTACCAACATGAATGGACACAAACACAGTCAAGCAAGGTTATGCATCTGAATTTAAAACAAAAACAAGAAAAAGTGTTGAGCAATTAGTTAGCTTTCTAGACCCGGTCACTTATTTATTTGCAGCTAATTTAATATCTTTGATCCCTTACAGTCCCAGGTTATGCAAAGTCAGGTAGCCTTTCAGGAAAGGATGGTTTTTTGTGGTAGTTTGCATTATTACACTAGCTCAGTGTTAATCAATGGTGTTCACTCTAGTAGGAGGATATACCCTGGAGGGTATATAGTTTGTAAGGCACATACATAGTTTGTTCTTGTTGACACTAAATGGATCACCGTCTGTCTTAGCATACTGTACTCATACAAATATCTCCTAAGATAAGAGATTGACATAACAAGGTTTGTAGCAGTCTACTTCTCTTCTCTTTTGACAGGAAGTTTTCATTGCAGGAAAAATGAGGGTGGGGTGGTAGAGACTTATTTAATCTTATGAATTATAGAATCATAGAATCAATGAGTCGGAAGGGACCTAGACAGATCATCTAGTCCGACCCCCTGCCATGGGCAGGAATGAGCACTGGGGGTGGCAGGGGTCATAAGACCCCAGCCAGGTGCCTATCCAGTCTCCTCTTGAAGATTTCCAGGGAAGGTGAGAGCACCACCTCTCTGGGAAGCCTATTCCAGGCTCTGGCCACCCTTACCATGAAGTAGTTCTTCCTAATATGTAACCTAAACCTATCCTCCCTCAGCTTGTGGCCATTGTTCCTGGTGACTCCACGGGGGGCCCTGGTGAACAGACTTTCCCCGAGTCCCTGCTGCTGGCCCCTGATAAGGTTGTAGGCAGCCACAAAATCCCCCCTCAGTCTCCTCCTGTGGAGACTGAAGAGATTCAGGTCCCTCAGTCTCTTCTCATAGGGCTGGCCACAGAGGCCCTCAACCATATGAGTGGCCCTCCTCTGGACCCTCTCCAGGTTCTCCACGTCCCTCCTGAAGCGCGGCGCCGAGAACTGGACACAGTACTCCAGCTGCGGCCTGACCAGCGCCGCATAGAGGGGGAACAAGACCTCTCTGGACCTGTTAGTGATGCCCCTGTTGATGCATGACAGGGTGCGATTGGCTCTGCCTATTGCTTCATCACATTGGCGACTCATATTCATCCTGGAGTCAATCCTGACTCCAAGATCCCTCTCTGCCTCTGTGCTGCCAAGAGGGTCAGCCCCTAACCTATAACCATAATGCTGGTTCCCTCTCCCCAGGTGCAGCACCCTGCACTTGTCCTTGTTGAACCGCATCCTGTTCAGATCCACCCACTTCTCTAACCTATCCAGGTCTGCCTGGATGCGGTCCCTGCCTGCCAGTGTATTCACTTTACCCCACAGCTTGGTGTCATCAGCAAACTTGAACAGGGTGCACTCCACATGGACGAGGAAAAGTCATAAACTGACCAACAAACCATCTCAGAAAGAATTTTTCTGCTTTCACCCCCTCCCCCCATGACTCCAAATAGGGTTGCAGTAGGACAGCAGTGTCCACCCTTTTTAAGCTTCAGTCACCTCTCGGAAAATTCCAGCTCTTCCCTTTGACTCCTTTTTTTTTTACAACAGAAAATAGAGCAATTCTTCCATTGTAAAGAACTCAGAAGGACCGCAACAGATCAAAATGTTTTTGACACTATGGATTCCTATTTGAAATCTCTGGGTTTCTCATGAATCCTGTGTAGATGTTTGCACCTTAATAGTGCTAGTATCAATATTCTGGTTGAGACTTAGGGGATGCATTCTTAATGGATTCCTCTGTACAACATTGACAATTGTCATAGATCAAATTCTGAACTATAGATGGACCCCTAATTCTATCCCTGTAGGAAAATTCCTATAATGGAAATGAATTCACCCAGGACATAGTAACTAATATTGTATTTAATTAGTACTTTTCATCGCAAGGAATCTCACTGCATGTTACATGAGAGACACAAAATCACTTTCCTGAACTTAAATGCAACAGAGACTTGGGTTTCCAATGCAGACTTATTAATTTATATATAATCCAGATCCAAAGTAAAATAAATAAATGAATGGTATCAGTTAGATTCTCTTATTATTAATTTGCTCCCAAAACCAAAACAAAGTTAAAGTTGCAATTATTTGCATCGGGGTTATTCTAGTTTCAGGAATAAATCAAATAAGTTGTCCAGGTTTTAGGGCAGTATCTTCTTTTAATGAAATCCAAAACAGACAGAAAGTCCATGAGCAAGAAATTGCCATATATTTGCACTGAATACCAGGCCTACATCCTAAGTACTATACACTAGGGGTCACTATAATAATTTTTAAAAAAATGCTAACTAGCAGGCAAGCCAAGATCTAATGTGTACCTGTGATTCTAAATGAATAGCAACAGCGATTTAAATTATAATTTACTTAATTCCATGTAAAATATGTTAAATACAGGCTACATGGTTAACAGAAAATTAAGTCCCATAAAGAGGCTTAGAAAATATGGGTGAGTAGGAAAAATCATTGATTTCTAATGACCTCTTCACTTCCATCAGTTTAACTGGATCTGAAAAACACTGCCATCTTCAGTAGACTTCTGTGTTGTGTACTACTTTCATTTCTCTTTCTTTAGTATAGAAGTAGGTGGGCTGATCTTCCCAAAAAATGGACCCACCTGAGCCACTCTTGACCAGGTCCCAGATACAGAGATAAATACTGCTTTCTGGCCTCTTCCTCAAGGCAACTCTGCAGGAGTTCTACTACAGGTCAAGAGGAATAAATGGACCTCAGGTTTTTCACTGAGCTGTTAGCATAGTACACATGAAGTCAAGTTAAAAAAACCAAAGGAGCAGCTTAAATGTTAACTGAAGTAAACATATCCCAAATCTCACTATGTAATGTGCTCTTTTGACCTAGTAGAGCCAGGATTTGCTGAACAACACATCACTGTTTCTGATTAACCTGAACTGATTGGTGACTTTTCAACGAAATGGGGGAGAGGAATTGGGAACTCCTGCAGAAACTTGTTGGTTTTGACACAACTTTTCTTGGGCAGGTTTCTAACCTTGGATGTGGGAGAACTATTTTCAAGCCCCTGCTCTGCCTGATTCATAGCTGATGAGGCCAGGATAGGACCATGGCTGTTATGCAATCTGACCTCCCAAATAATGCAAACGGTAGGACCTCCCTGAATTCATTTTTATTTGAATAGATCTTATCTTTTATAATGTATGCATCTCTAGCACAGTGATTACTTGGGTTGTGGGAGACCCACATTCTGGACTCTGCTATGAATCAGGCAGAGCCATTGCTTAATATTTGTTTACCTACAGACAATCAATTAGAGCAAGGAGTGAACCTGAATCCCCTGCATCCAGGTAAGCATCCTAGCTGCTGGGCTATTCTGAAAACTCAGCAAGTTTTGCCAAGCAGAATTCACATTTTGCAACTGTCCCATCTATTAAAGAAGGCTCAGTTACCAGAATATCATCAGTCTCCTCTCCAAACAATCTGTGCTTCACATCTTCCAACCCATAATGAACACAGAAGAGCCAAGCAAGGCGAGTAGGGTGGGATGTGGGGGGCAAGGTACAATAATGTTGTGCCCTGCCATTAGAGGTTGTGACCACACTGTAAAGTGAACAGCTTTGTTCTCTTTAATCATAAATGTGACGTGTACAAATGCCCAAAGTCTGCAGTCAGGTTTAGTTGCTGGGAAATCCCAACTGGGAAACCAGCGGATCAGAAGTATGCACAGATGTCACTGCTGTTTTGTTGCCTAAAACTGCTCCTCATTTAAGTTTGCACAGTGGCTTCCTAGATCCCTCCCAACACTGTCTGGGGAGGGAACTGGCAACAGCATTTATTAATTACAAACTGTGCCTGTTTAATATGGCATCCTGCTCTTGAGCATGTGTTGTACTATTGTATTTTTCCCTCCTTTCTTCAGCATGATGATGCAGAGACAAAAATTGCATGTCAACCTGTCTCTTGATATTTGTATCACAATATTATAAGTAACCCTGCTATTGTTATACATGTTTGGCTATGGCTATGTTCAGGGTTCAAATTACATTGCAACTTTTGGGGGGGTCTGCAATAGTGGAAGCCAGAAGGAGCTGCTGCCACTACCTAAGGCACAGGGCAGGCCAGGGAGCGTTCTTGTCTCTTATGGAGGGACTCAGCCCTCCAGAGTTCCCCCATAATTCGAACCCTTATGTTCTGTAACAGCAACTCTGTGCATTCCTTCTCTTACCCTTGTTAGTATGCATGTTCAGAGGTTGCGGGGGGGGTCCTCACACCTGTTTTTACTGTTTGTGGACTTGGGTTTTATTGTTTGGGGTTAAAGTGTGCAATTGTAAAGGGTCAGTGGATTAGACTGGGGCTGAGTGCAGACATTCAGTGGGGTTAGGGGCAGGTTAGCAACTCATAACTATAAAAATTCCATGCACATAGATCAGTCTAAAAATAGCCACCTGATTTAAGGTAAGTTGGGATGTGGGGGGGTAGCAGGGAGGGGGTTGGGGAATGGAGGGCAAGCAGGCTGGGAAGGGGGATTGGAGGGACAGGCACGATCCACCGGAGTGATGGGGGAGCAGGCAGTGTCCGCAGGGAGATGGGGGGATGAGGGGGGTGCAATCTGCAGGGGAATGGGGGCAGGCATAATTCATGAGACCAACTGGGAGGCAGGCAGGCAGGGTCTGAAGGGGGTTGCTG